>NC_061798.1:10976369-11636135 GCF_021462225.1 Girardinichthys multiradiatus
ATTAGCGTTCAGACAACAAGGGAAACCAGATATTGATATCAGCCAAGAAAAGCATAAGCAGTGATCCTTATAAGAAATGTAATTATTCAAACAAAAAAAATGAATATATTTTAAGACATACAAGCAGCTCTTAATATTTTTTTCCCTTTGGTACAAGTATGCCACTTAGGACTTTTCTTGATAGTTTTACCATTTAAGGCCAAATTTTACACCATGTTTTCCTAAGTTGTTGAATGTAAATGAAAAATAAAATAAAAAACATGCTGGGATTTGCATAATTAACAAAAAACATTGTGGGTTAGTAAGAAGCAGGCTTTCAAATTGTTTACATTTAAAACAAGCATGCTATTTTGTAGAAAGTATTGTTGAATAACGGTTAAATTCTAGCAGCACAGTTGTTTTTTTTCTAACGAATCCGATCTAAACCCTTCGATTGGTATTTAGCTGAACTATTGGTTTAGTGAGTCGTTAACTTCTTTTGTCATGTCCAGCAGCGACTGGCGACCTGTCAAGAGTTTACCACGCCTCTCGCTCCCAATGACTGCTGGAGACAGGGATAAGCCCCTGCCCCCCTGCCCATGGCCCTGCAAGGATCAGAGCATTGGGCTGAAATGTTCATATTGTTTGTGTTATCAATGAATACATCTAATTAAAAAAGCTAAGAACTGTCTTAAGACTTGTGGTTGAGCGACAGCACTAGTGCTAAAGTTGAACATCCTTCAACAAGCTGAGGCAGCTGATATCAATGAATTACACATTGTCAGGGAAAAGGTTTTACAAACCAGCTTGTAAGAATAGATTCAAAAAGGTTTGTTACTATTTCATTAACGCTTTCTTCCTTTTTCACAAACCACATCACTTCATGACAGAAACATTGAAGATGCTGCCAAGGAGGCCCTGGAAGAGGTGTCTGAGAATCCACCGCATCCATAAAACTTGTGTGTTCACACTGTTGAGTGTAGCTGTAAAACTGCACCCTTATTAATCAAAGGTATTTGGTACAGATCTTAGCTTGTAGGCTTTAAAAGTATATTTAGGAAGTCTAAGTCAACGAAAGCAGAAGAGTCTAAACCTAACTAATTTATTATATTCATTAAATGAATTATTTAGAATAAAAAATGATTTTAAAAATTGTTAGAACAGGACTAAGTTTGTTGAGTAAGTATATTTTAAAAACTGGATGGAATTTAACTAATGTATTTATGTGTCTCTTAGCTGTTAAACATACGTCATTTCTACTCAGAATAATTGATTAAATTCTACCATATAAAATAGGTGCACACAGTTGCACCAATCTTATTGGATCAATTCTAACAATCTGCTTGTTTCATTGTGTTTAAATGTAATAAGTAGTAAATGTTTTATCTATTAAAACAAATATGAAGAGAAACTTTTTAAACTTTTTAAAATGAGGTGTTTCTGTTCAAGCTGCTGATGAGGCACACCTCATTATTCAAAATTATGTCATTATCTCACCAACTCACAAAATGGGTTAAAATGAGAATTTTTATAGAGCAATAAAGTTGTTTGTGACTACATGTGTGTCACAGTGGGTTCCTCTGGGTTAAGAACATCGCTGCTCTGCAGAGCCACCTCGTGGTCGAGAAAATAACATCAGCTGCCATGTTGGAGCTGTTGTGGTAGCTGTGCAAAGCAAAGAGGCAATGTGAAGTAAAATGTTACTAGACTGGGAACACAAGAAAAACCCAAAACACATATTGTCCTATTTTATACTGTTTTTTGCTGTCTGCACATCTTAATGAACCACGTCTGTTTTTGGCAGAATTTCCAGTCAAAATATTAAGAATGATAAGTAACAAAAAACAAAAAAAACATTATTTCCCTGTACACAGATCAAATAGATTTCTGAATTACACGGGGAGGAAAACAGAGAAAAGACAGGTGGAGTGCCAGGATTTGCCGGCTGGATGGAAAGAAACTCAGGCAGGAGGAAGGGAGGGGAGCGGGGGACAGGAGAGAGGGATGAAAAGAGGGAGAGATGGGAAAGAAGTGCCATCTGTTTTTTTAGCAACGCCGAAGATAAAAACGAGAGTAGTGCTCAGAAGCAGAATATTAGCATTGAATCTCGGTGAGAGAGGACTTTGCGATTGGGGTAGTTGGTGGGCTACAAGGGGCACAAAGAGGTAAGGGAGAAACGGGAGATATGAGGGAGGTGGACAGATGGAAAACAGAAAGATGAGAGACAGAGAAGCAGAGATTGGGTCTGGCAGCCAAGAGAGCGAGCTGGCCACGCACACATCAGGAGGGGACGTGACTCGACACGCCGGCTCGGCCCAGCTGGGTCAATGCTCTGCACAGCCATGTTGTTTTGGCATGCTGCTCGCTTCGCTCAAACACACACTCACACAAACCTACAAACAAATCCTGTCACCTCCCGGCCCGCTCCCTGTCTCCTATCTAAACACACACTCCTGCACAGGCAAACACACAGTGCTCACACCCAAAATGCCACGGTTTTGGCCGGCACTGGACAGGCAGGCGAGGGCCCCGGACTAATGGAAACGCCAAACTCGTTACTCTAACGCTGGGTGACAAGGGCACCTTGGGCTGCAGATGTTCCTGCTGATGACAGATGGAGCCTGGCACTGCCAGGGGACAGTGGGCCAGGCCTGCGCCAGCTTCATGCCACCTGCACCCCTCTTCTGTACCCCTCCACACAAACATGCACACTCTCCCTCCCTGGCCTATCTCTCCTGAACACTGGTGCACTGCTTTCCCCTTTGTACCCCCACCTCCTATTTGCATGTCTGTCCCTGTCGCCATCACTCTTCCTCTTCCACTTTCTCACACACTAGGAAGATGCTCTTCCCACTTTGCCCACTGTTAAAATGACTGTGAAAAGATAGCTGTGACACTGGCAAAATGTCCTGAATACAATCTGTAGCCGGAGTGATCCTCAGCCTCAGGAAAATCAAGTAGGACTCGGGAAAAGAAATAGATTGTACAAAGCACATAAGCAATGTTTGCCTTATGTACCTCGACTCTCTGGTCTGATGACTGAGTGCATCCCGCAACTATCTTCACTTTTGGGCAGAATGAAAGTGGATTCCAGATCAGCCAGTGCATGGTGCCCATTGTAATGAGGCCATTTATCATAATGGAAGTAGTGACAGACTCCTGGAGGTGATTTCCTGGTCTGGCTCAAAGAGACCGTCCACCAGCATAATTTGCTTGATGCTGTTGGTAGCCAGATTACCAGGGAGTTCTCATCTGTAAATCTGATGCTGATGGTTTTAGCGTCTGCTTTCGGCTTACTGTGTAGTACTATCCTCGGCGTTAACAGAAGTGTCTCTTAGGTCACCAGAAAAAAAATGCAGATTTTGACTTGAATAGATTTCTGAGTACTTATACTCATTTGTATGATACTGTACCTCATTTTTCAGAAACAGCAAACGCCATCTCCAAAACTGCATCTCCAAAACTGCATCTCCAAAAAGGTGTTTCACCATTTGGATGTCGCTTAGAAACATATCACCTACCTAAGCATTGTTACAGTGCACCTATTCATGATGACAGCATTTACTATTGGCTATGGGCTGTTTCACCTGATAATGCAACCTGCCACAAAGCTAAAAATGTTCAGGAACACCTGGAAGAGCAGAGCAATGACTCTGATGTGTTGACTTGGCCTTAAAATTCCCTAGATCTCAACCCAAAAGAGCATCTAGGAGATGTATAGGACAAACAAGCCCAAGGATGCTGCACCCTCTGCACCCTGAAATCTGATGGACTGAACTTATTTAGCTATAGTCACAAACAATCATGCAGTCATCTGCAGATCTCTAGGACTCTTGTGCCTTGCCCAGGGACAAATGTGGCACCAAATGAATCTGGAATTGAACTCACAACTTTCCAACTGTAAGACTACTACTCCTCCCATTGACCCACACTCACATATACTTACAGAACTTGAAGGATCTGCTGCTAACATATTTTGTGCCAGACACACTAATGTGCAAGTGGTCATAATGTTATGCCTGATCAGTTTATCTTCCACAACTAATATTAATGAAAGGTGAACTCCACAGGAGAGAATGCATACACCAGGACCACATGGAGCAGAAAACTCAAAGTCTTTTTCTCCACCAAAATTATGAGGAGATCCTGGAAAAGTATCTGTGTTGCCACGCCAACAACAAATCCAGGCACATCGTCTGTCAGTCTGGGATTCCAAGTGCTGAAAGAACACCAAGACACCAGAGATTCATATGTTTGCCTTTTCATAAATTTTGATAAATCTAACCAGGCCTGGTAGCCAAAGTTGTGTCTCCAACTTGGCTCGGAACATCCTTTCCCACTGCTGGAATTTTGTAGACCGCGCATTTCGATATTGAAGTCCTATGGAAGTCCTGTGACCGCAAGAAAGCAATGTGCATGGTCATAATCAAGGTTTCATGGGAGCTTGTGGATCATCAGTATAAAAACCACTTTGAAGATACAGCTTTGCAGAGAAACTGCCTTTTTTATGGGCTGTGTGTGACTGCTTCCTCTATGCAGAAACCCCCTCCTCCACATTTTTGCCCCTCTTTCATCAAGGCTGTATCTCTACCCCCCCCCCCCCCGTTTTGCCCACTTCATCCAAAAACCATGTGTGGCATGTCATTTCAACTCCCTCTACACTGAAGAAGGGCCCCTAACAAAACAAAACAATTATCTCTCCCCTCGTTAGGACCTGGCGTGCATCCCCTCTCCCCACTCAAACCTCCCTCTTCCTCCTGCCCGACGCAGCCTTCACTCTCCCTTCTCTAACTGTCTGTGTGACAATAAGTCGAGCCGAGAGTCTCTTAAGTGCTTCTCGAGTGGAGCGTTTAGCTGATTTCAGGCTTCATGTTTCTTTTAGATGCCTTGGAAGGAGCAGTGGCACAGGACAGTTGTGGCAAAATGAGGAGGGTGAGCTGTCCACAAGAGAGAAATGAAGGGGAGGCGAGAGAGGAAATGTAGAGGAACGGATGAATGCATGCTCAGCAGTGGCATGAGCATGGCGCTGTTGTGTGCTGGTGAAGAGGACAGGGAATGGATGGCTTGGCAGAGGGAGAGTGGGCAGGATTCACCATGCCAGCTCTTAATTATTTTAATTGGAGTCATTAGCTAAGTGAGCTTGAGAGACATCACCTGCATGGCACGCAGAACCGCACCTGCCACAGTGACATGGCTATTATCATCACACCCCAGCAGAGTTTTTACTTATGGCTTGCTACTCAACCTCGTTAATGTCACCATATTAAGGCAACAAGCACAACAAACAGTCACATAAACAACATTAGCAGATACAAAGATGTACAAATATCATGTCCTTATTTACAGCTCAAACAAGGTATTTACATGCTTTAAAAAAAAGCCACATAACCTTTTTCCACATTTTCAGACATTAAATTATCTTTTTCTATTTTAAGTCAGTCAGTTGGCTCAGTGTTTTTTTTTTTTTTGGAAAAGGTGGTGGTGGTGGTGTAAAATTGGTTGTAGGCTGCTTAGCTCACTCACACCTTTCAGCTCTGCACGCATATTTTGAATGAGATCTGGGCTTGTTGATGGCCAGTCAAAAACACTGACTCTGTTGTTACTAAGACACTTTGTAACGGATATGGCGGTATGATTAGGTAAATTGTCCAACTGAAAGGCCTGCTTCACCCCTGAGCTTTAACTTTCTGGCTGATGTCTTGGGATGCTGCTTCAATATTTCCACAAAATGTTCTTTTCTGATGATGTCATCTATTTTACGAAGTGCACCAGACCCTCCTGCTGCATAACACTTACACAAAAGGATGCTGCCACCTCTGTACTTTACAGCTGGGATGGTTTTATCAGCATCCACCTTTTTCCTCCAAAGTCAAAATGATCATCATGGCCAAAAACTTCAATCTTAGTTTTACAGATCACAGGACATCTCCCCAGAAAGTAAGGTCTTTCAGTGCATCTGCAAACTTTAATTTGGTAATAGTTTCTATTTTTCTGAGTGGCCTTTCAGCCCATGCGGTACAACACTCTCTTACCAGCTTCAGCAAGAATTTTCGTAACATCTTCTCACTAAAGGAGGAATTGCAGACTCTACATAAGATTTAACTTAAGTTTTAGCTTCGTTTGGGTTGCAAATACAATACATGTGCTCTAGTGTGTCAGTGATTTACGTAATTTCCAACGTTACATCTTCAAGACTGCTTTAATTACTTCTCTTTACTCTGCACAAAGACAAACTTTAATTTGTCCATTCCCAATTTTCTAACATTTTCTTGCTTTCTTTTTGTTTTCCCTAAAAAGACAGCTCAATGTTACTATGTCTCTTATACAGTAATTTTATAAAAGTTTCTAAATGTCCTTAAAACCTCTCAAATTATTTTTCCATCAACCAATGCTTGTTGATTACAATCTATTTTCATGGAATTTCATTTTCTGCATCATTTTCTTGTATTTGTTAAGAATAAATTAAAATTAAACTGTATTCATCTACAGAAAATACTAAAGTGAAACTATATTAATAGGCTCTCCTTCCCAATGCATTGAAACTGAGGTTGTCCTGTACAAATAGAGATATACAGTACTTACTGTGTATACTGTATTCAGTTTGGCCTTGGTCTAGGTACCAGTGCCACATCAACAAACATTTAACTATCACAACAATGAAAAGTAGGCACACTGTATATCAGCTAATTTAAAAAAAAACCAAAAACCTTTGTTGTGGTACTGACAGGTTTGTAATGCTGACTGCAGCAGGGTTTCATCCAGTGACAAACTTTGATGTTGATAGGGCTATACCTATGTTTGTTCTCCCCAGCACCCAGCAGACAGCCTGGCAGGTGGGCTGGCAGCCAGGCAGAATGGCAGTAGGCTGGCAGGCTTAGCCCCGGGGCACTATCTCTAGCAGAGCCAACTCTGACCAGCTGGTCCAGGCTAACACCGCACAGTGAGTATGTACCACCAAATCAGAGGGGAGGTAGATGTTAGCCATGGAACAGACAACCTCTCACCAAGAACCTGACACCTGCAGCATCAGACCTGTCCTGGTGGGATATAGGTGAGAACACGGTGTCTTGCTTGTGATTTGACAGGTTTTTTTTTTTTGTGATGCTTGCAAGTATCCATAACTCTGTTTGCCCTCTAAGGCTAATGTCAGATCTGCTGTCCGGTCTGGTTCACAGTATCATAACTCTATGTGAGCTCAAAGGGGCTGAGGGAAGGATAGAGGATCTTACCATCCAAACACTGCTCAGCTGGTTAGTTAGCCTAGCTTTAGACAACGGAATCATAATTTTAAACACAGACAAAAAGGCTGGAAGTTGTAGGATTTTTTTAGAACCAAGATGTCTCACTGTGATGGAACCATATCTTTTCAGCTTGACCCTGAGGCATAAAAACCATTTATGAAAGCAAAACTGCAACATAATAAGCCAAATTATGTTATACCCCTTGATACACCTTGATGGAAATGATCTTATTTAAGTGGTTCCACCCCACGCAGATCTCAGCCATCTCCACGTCTGACGGTTAAAAGGCTTACACACACACAGTGAAAGAGCAGGCAGCTCATTGTGTGTCTTAAAGCGCTAACTAGGCCACTTAGCACCCTGTGACGCTGATCTGATCCCCGAGGCGCTGAACTTGGCAGTGGGCCCTCCTTCTTTTGCTCCTTCCTCTCCCCTCGCCATGGGAACCAGGCCATCCTTAATGACACAGGAGCGCTTTGCCGGATCCCACAATGTGAAGGGGGCTAACATCTGTCTGGCTAAGTGGTGCACTCTCTTGTGCACCTTGTTTACTCAATCAGCAACCATCCTTCTTCCTCCTCCAAATTCCTTCCCCTTCCTCTGCAATGACCCCCCCCCCCACCCCCCACCCAAAAAAACCAAACAAACAATGTAATTAAAAATAAAGATTACATTAGAAATGGATTCAAAATAGTCTTCTTTGCATCAGCACTGCAGACAAATATGTTAGAGGGGGATTGCTAATTCTGTTCTATATTACTGGCATATTACTCACAGCTCTGCCATTGTGAGAAATGAGACCTGAAGGGGGAAAAAATCCCTCCAACCTCTCACTTCTCTGCATGTTTAAAAGAATACAAGTGCCTGATTAAAAGAGGCCTCTAATTCTTCACCGTTAAGCCCTGGGCAAATATTTGCCCCATCAATCTTGGAAAATATAGCCATCAACCTGAGATGGCAATCACATGCTAATGCAATCTACAGGAGTCAATGCGAACCCCCTGTAGCTCACTGAACGCTTTCACTTTCTCAGACAACCCATGTGAATGCAAATGGCCATCCAAAGAAGCCATATTGACAGTGTGCCAAGGAAACGTAAAGAGCCTCCTTCTTTATGCTCCTCTGGGAATGTATGTTGGGATGTGTGGGATGAGTTCACTTTACCAGACCCAGGTGCCAGGATATAAATGAATAATAGGTTTTATGGACCTTAACTGGAAAAAAAAGCTCATACACACATATAATCACACATGCGTGCCTACTCAAGTGCATCTCTGGTGAAGGATGTTCAGATTCCCACAGCCACTCTGAAAAGACATCAGGCAGGAGAATAGGTGGCGCCTATACATAATTCAGGAGTCCATGCTGAAACAATTATGTTTGCTTACCGCTAAGTACCCATGCTCAATAGCTCCTTTGCTCTCCAGTCTGGTGCTTTCAGATGTAAGTGCTGTGCGCAAAAAGTCGGTGGAACATAGCTTTTTAATAAAATATCGGAGCTGACACTTGAATGCTTGAATATGAGAGTGAAGCGGTGGGGGGGGGGGGACAAAAACAACAAATGCTCTTTGTGTGTTCACTCATATGCACAATAAATTGCACATGTAAACCTAACAGCAGTGGGAGGAAACCAATCAGCAAGGCCAAGCAAGAGGTAAGTGGATGAAGAGGACATTTTAATAACGTCATTACCGGTCCCATTATTTCAGTTTAGATGAATCTCAACACACTTTAACAGTGCATTGGGAAATAGTGTTTACTATCATCAAGGTCCAGTTAAGCCCGGATTTATTCATACCCCTGCACGAGTTAGATTCCATTCAACCAGGAAGCATGTTTCTGATAGGAGATGAGACAAACATCTCTCAAAAGATCATAAAACAATTTAAAACAAGTACCAGTTTAAAAAACAAAACATGATGTTGAAAATGATGTATACCCGTTTTTAAAATCAATGTAAAAATCTTTGTTGGCATCAAAGCAATTAAACCCTTCTTACAATAGCTGACATACATTTTGCCTTTTTTCTCTGGTATGTAATGATCTGGTGATGGGCTGCAAGTCTCTGAAGTTGGAAGGCCTCTTTGCCATCACCCTAATATTTAGCTCCCTCCACAGATTCTCCTTAATATTTAAGCTAGGACTCTAGTTGGGCAATTCCAAAATGCTAATATTACTTCCAGTCAGAAAAAGCATCTTCAAAAATGAAAGTAAGAAAGCTTACTTTAAACAAAAATCTGCCAAGAGTATACAACGTTTTTCCCTTAAACAGTTCCTACAGTTTAAAGTCCCTTTAAAGCAATGCCAGAGAAAGCGTTGGAAGATGGAGTTCTCACCAGCTCAGAGAATAACCCAGTTCTGACCCTCCCTAGCCGGTTGCTGAGCACATTGGGTCAGATGCCTAAAGATAGCTACTACAGTCTTTCCTGACTTAGAAGACAGAAAAATCGAACATTTTAGAAATTTTTCCAGTCACAAAAAACAAAGGTAGCCATTGTGTGGACACCTTAGGAGAGCTATGCATCGCTCTTATAAAGGTCTTATTAAAGCTGGCTACCAGAGCAGCTAGCCTGACTAATTACCCAGCTAATATCAGCTTGTTATTGTTACTTTATAAAGAGCAAAATGGCTTAAAAGTATAATTTCTGCACAATAATCTCTTAAAAACTACTAAATATAGTGGTGTCGTATATCTTTATCTAAAACAATGTATGAAAAACAATATTATAACTGCAGTAACTGGTATGTTATATTAATTTTTTACATTTATTATTTTTTCTGTTAATACTTCACTCTGAAACTAATTTACAATGGTATCCTGGCCAAAATGACAGCAGGTCAAAGCAGGAAAAACAAGAGACACATACACATTTTACACATTATAAAATATCAAAGGTCATATAACAAAACAAAACGAGTCTACTGACGAGTCTAATGGCATGTATAACAGTCCAATCGAACAAAATCATAAACAAAGGCCAAGGAAAATTAAAATAATGAAGATGTGCCAGTAGTTTGAAGAATCAACAAAGCAGACCATCCTAAATAAAAATACAACATACAATAAAGACTGTGAGTTTTGTAGTTTGTGATAAATCCCGGTGCTGTGTCAAGAGCCTTTAATCACTGTAAAATGGAGCTTAACGAAAATTCAACATGGAAAACTCACCATCACCTCCAGCTTCGTTTAATTACTCCTCCATGCGGCTCTGCTCCACCAATCAGCATTAAGTCTGCATTTCTCCCCGGCCAATCATCCTTCAAGGCTCCGCTTTAAAAGATCTTCATCCATGGATCCCTCCGTTCTGCAGCTGAACTTTGACCCTGCTCCACCCCATCTCCACCATTTGGCTTCCAAATTCTTTCCAAATCTCCTCAGCCCTCCACTCCACCACCAGGATCGGATCCCAGGGGGAAGACATCTTTAAATCTAACCTTAAGATGTTCATTCAAGCGCATGTCATTCTCAGCATTCACGTCTTCCACTGGGGTCCGAGCGCCAAAGAAATAAACATTCACTAATAAACTTTTCTAATTGCATCCCTGTCTTCTCTTTGTGAGTCTGTCCAGGTTGAATGGGTATTTATAGAAATTAAATATCTGTCAAGTGAAAAAACTAAAAGTAGCAGATTCAAGTCTTATGTTGTCTCAAAAGTTTCAAATTCATCTTTTTTTTAACTAACTGCTTGATGTGAGACTTGAAGGAAAATTATTAATCAAGATTCAGTTGTAGTTGTATCTGAATACAACTACAACTGTGTCTGAACACACTTCGTCAATATCTGCACCATGAACAGTTGTGACAGATGGAAGATTCAAAGACACAGAAAAGACATAAAAGCTTAATGACCAAATTAGGTCATTTGTCAACAGTCACTGGTGGGACTCTCCACCAGAATAATTTACTCTGAATAAGACATTCAGACTTGTGTGAATCTAAAGAACACGGTTAAATACAGATGTAAGTCACAGGACTTGATTCACAATTGATGAAAAATAAATGCCACATCTTACTGTGTTTCCCAGCAAAAACATGAATGTTAACATATGGTCTGTCCATTGGATAGTTGGGACACTGTTACAGGTGTGTGTAAGCAGCAGCCTCAGCACTTTTCTCCTCCCGGCCCGTCTCACACTTGCACTCCTCCACCACCATTACTCTCTTCTCAAGGACCTGGGCTCCGCAGCGCAGAGGCACAGTGACAGTCTGAGCTTTGAAAGGGGCACAGCGGGAGCAGGGGGCTTGTCGGTGGAAGGCTCCTGTTCCGGGACTCAGATCGGCAAACTCCCCCTCGGACGGGACAAAGAGGGAGCTGCACTGGCCAAAGCACAGCTTGTTGTGCACTATCACTGTTTGGCATCCATCTGCCGTCACATGCTGGGAGGAGGACAGAAAGGGTTGAGTCTGTGATAAACACAGCAGCAGGTTTATGAGTAAACACACATTGCTGAAAAGTTGACTTTTCTTTAAGATGGCCATTGTCAAAGTATTTTTAGCTGCATAAATGATCATTTATGATGCCATTTATGTTACTAAATCTCAATACTTTTTTATATTTTCAAAAAGTTTATTTGTTTTGATTTAATGAGTGAAACTCATATTTCAATTACAAAACTTAGGTGTAAATGTTCAAATACATATTTATCAGCTTATATAGTATACGTTTGAGTTTGCCGTCTATAGGCTCCGATCTCAGCACTTCATGGCTATGCTGCTTAATATATAGAGAGATGAGCTCATCTCTACCCCCTGAACACGTGATCCGCATGTCAGGCGGTGAGGAGAGGGTCTTTGACCTCAGAGCCCTGAGTGCTGGGGACAGTGGAGGGGCTGAAGACAACCAAGCAGAACCAAGGAACGGTACATTAAATGCAGAGTGCAGCGGATGTTTAGCAGCTTAAATAGACCGCCCAAACTGTTAGGGTAGGCTTGATATATTCTGCGGAGTGCGTAAAAGATCACAGCCAGAGTTGTCTACCTGAACTAGCTCCCATGGGTCGCCTAAAAAAATAGATCCACTGCACACAGACTGATATATTTCAAACAATTTCTTTCCTTTTTTATTTTGACGCTGATAACTGACAGAAAATGAGATATCTGAATTCTGTTATTCAGTCCTCTCCAGGCTAAAATGGCACAGTCACCACAGTAATGTTTAATTTGAAGTGTCCCAATATGTGTTTGATAACACTGATAATTATTAAAAATGGCATGAAGGAAATATTTATTTAATTAAAATGTTTCACCATCCCGACACCTTTAAGAGTGTGTGGGTAAATAGACGCCGATGCTTGTCTTCTCAACAAGTAAAAGAAAAAGAAAAGATAAAGCACTCTTGCACTTTTCCAAACATATTTTTGAAAGAACAAAACTGGGTATACACTGTAATTCATAGTTTTATGTATTGTGTAATAACCCAGAGAAGGGTTAGGATTATTGTACTAAGTACATAAAATTGCAACATAATTCAGTTCACAGTCAGATTTTTTGGCAATATACTTATCTGCTGTTTTGGAATGACTGTATGCCATATTTATTTTTAAAAGTATATTAGCAAAACATTATACAATATTAAAATACATTAACATTGATTTTATTGTCAATAAAAATAATTTATGACGATTGTTGTTACACAATTGTTACATAACACATATGGGCATGTTAAATTGCATCTGTTAATGTAATACCTGAAAGAGAGTCCCATTTAGACCACTTCCTGAATTAAGTGCCAAGAGATAAGGGTAAAAGGGAGAGTGAGTGGTAGTCATAGAGGAGTGGATTTTTTTATGGACTTGTACACAACAAAATTATTTTCCTCTGAACTGGTGAAAGGTAATCTTGGGTGATAACTGTCCCTTTTTCCACCTCTACTGATTATGCTCGATCCGCTGTTTTTCCAACTCTTTCTGCTTTCAACAATCACCCATCAACATTTTATCTTAATGTCATTGTTATTTTTGAAAAAATGTCAATAGCTTTTTGATTGATTTTTTTTAAAATCATCATCTAATTTTTCATCAGAACAAATAAGGTTGTTGATGAAAACTCTGGGTGTGCTGACTGTCTGCTGGACCACTTTAACTTCAGTCTCCTACCCCATGTAAACTTACCTTTTTTGCATTAAAACATTTTTATTGGTGTTTGATGATATTTAAATGAGCCAAAATCATCCAAATTAGAAGAGATAAACTCTTTAAATGCATCACCGTGTGTGTGTTAGTCTGAGTTTCACTCTACTGATTTAATTACTCAAGTAAATTAACTTTTTAAAGACATTCTAATTCATTGAAGTGTAACTTTAAGGGAAAAGCAAATGTCAAAGAAAGATTATTGAAAGAGTTATAAAAAAGTCTCTTTCTTACCTGAGTAAAAGGCACTGCGGTGCAAGTTTGCTTAGTATCCTTCAGGTTAACGGGCAGTGACACCTTCCCTCCTTTATCCATGACCTTTTGCCACATCTGCAGTCCTTGCTTGCTCTTCATATCTATCTCTGTGGGTCTTTTAGGGTGCAGAAGGTGCAGTGGACTTACAGTGTCCTTCGGGGCTGCGGCAGGACCTGGACGACCCTGAGACAGAAAGGCAGGGAAGGGCAGTCTGGAGGTGTGTGAAGGAACTCCCCTGTGAGCATGTCCTCTCCTGAAGAGCCCAGAACTGACCAGGTTACGAGAGTCCAGCTGGACAACTTTGACTATTTCCTGGACAGCTTGGTCAGCTTCACCGCCTGATGATTCAAATCTATCTCTAGAGTCTCTCAGAAAAGAATTAAAGGGAAACATAAGAGCTGAAGTTGTCCAGGTAGACAGAATGATCAGGCTGATGAGGGAAGCCATTGTCTGAGAAAAACACATTATGTTTAGAGTTAAAGAGGAACTAAAAATATAAATACTGTTGAACAACTTTAGAAGTAAAGAAAACAAAACCAAGTCTCAGTAGAGAAAATCGGTTGTCCGGTCGATGATGGTCCAAGGCTCCAAACGGCAACCTTGCTGTCAGTACTTTGTCATTGTGGTGGAGGGAGCCCGCTTATGTAGATGGCTGCCAGTTCTCACCTGCTTTTCAATGCAAGGAAGGTGTCGCAATTCCCACACCAGATCAGACATCGCACCAAGCTCAAAGCTCTGGGCTGTGGTCACCACACAGAGAGGGCCTCTGCTTCAAGGTAAGTGTTAAAACAACAGCGATCATAAAAACATTTGAATGGGGATTCAGATCTGTGAAATACAAAACAATGAGGTCTGAACCGATTCCATGGACTTTAACTAGGTTGTAGTTGTTGTGTCCAGTTATTTTTTTAGTTATTGAAACCACTTTGAAGCAGAAAGTCAGAACACCAAGACACAAAAAAATAAAAACATTTATTGTACAGACTCAAACCAAAAAGCAAACAGACCGGTTTCAAGTTCTACAAGACGAACGTGAGGCACAGATTTTTGCAAAAGATGTTTTAAATTTTGTTAATATGCTACCTGACATGGTCATTTAAGGTGAATAATAATAAATAAAAATGTACAAAATGTCAGGTTTTTGTGATGTAACAAAATGTGACTTTGATTCCATTTTCCACTTTTAATGTGGTACATGTCATTATAATTTATCCTGAAAGCAAAAACTAAATCGGTTAGGGGAAAAAAATAAGTGAACAGCTATAACTCATCTCTCTACCGGAAGGAAGTTCTTCACATCTATCTAATTCTGGGGACATTTCTTGTCCTCCTGAGGTGACCTTGCAGATATTCTGTCCCATTTAGTTATAGAACTTTAATTTTCATCAGGTGAAGCTATTTTTTTGTTGATCTGGTTGTATGCTTGGACTCACTGTGATGTTTAAATATCAAATCCCCCTTTAGCTTTACCATTAATTGACTGGCATTATGAACTGTTTGGAAGTTCATCCAAAAGAAACAAAACAAGTTTGTCTTGTCTTTTCATAAGTTTTGGAGAAGCACTGAGTTCTGTCACTTCTATTGTTCCCATATTTTCTCTAACTCACAAAAACTCTCATGAGTTCGCCATGAAGTATGTAGAAAATGCTATGGAAATGTATTTTGTACCCTTGTGATACTTTTGAAGAATGAGATCCCTCTGATACCTTTAAAGCTGCAAGCTAGGTCGTTAATTAAACAATCAAAACATGTAAATGTGAAGAAACTATTTCTGACATAACTTCATGTTATTTTTTTAAGTTAGCTAATTTTGCTATTATTCGTTTTCAGCTTGAACTAAAGAAGACTGAGTCCATTTGATTGTTTTTCAGCTGAATTGTACAAGTTAAATCTCACATGGTTTTGTCATAGAAACTTGCCATTTTAACAGGGGTGTGTATACTTTCTATATCCATTGCAAGTCTCTAATGATTAATATTTAAGATGGATGAATACATATTGTATTTTCATTGATTTAATAATCAAAAACCAAAACACGTAAAACATTTGTACGGAATAGAAATCATAGACTGTGTGATATAATGAATAAATTAAAACGATCTATCCCCAATCATCAGGCTGTTAAAAAAAACTGTTTACTCTGTGAAACTGGGAGCCTAAAACTACATGTAGCGGATTGCTGCTGTTAAACAATCAAGACCGTTTGGCAACTGTTCCTGTTAACTTTAATTGTAAAGCCATAATGGGTTTATGTTCCTTGTGCAAACAAGCCGTGTCCTGTGCATTTATTCCCACAAGCAGCGGCTTCTGAGCCTCTTCATTGACATCCCATCATTAGACCTCACTGTGCTCCGTCATCCGTGACGTGATCACACGCTGGCTGATTTACAGTTTTATAATGAAAGGAGTGTTTGACGTTCTCATGTACAGAAGTGCAAGACAGTTCCCTGCCTTGTCTACGGTTATTTCCTTTTTCCTTTAATCAAAGGGCATTTTGGTTTAGAAACACTTAAAAACTGCAGAAAAGGCTTTTAATCATTTTTTTTTTTTTTTTTTGCAAATAAAAATCTGAAAGTGTGGCTTCCATGGTATTTACTAATCGAAATCCAGATTCCACCTGTGTAATTCAATCTCACTATAAATCCATCTCCTCTGTAAGGGTCTCAGAAATGTATTAAGGAACATTAGTGAACAAACAGCATCATGGAGACCAAGGAGCAGACATGTCGGGGAAGAAGTTTTAAACATCTTAGAGCACTTTTCAATTCATCTTAAAAAAAAACCAAAAAAACAAATAGAGCATGTCACAACTATAAACCTACCAAGACATGGAGAGCAGCAGAAAAACAGCCATGACGCCTCTGGTAATTCTGGAGGAGCTGCAAAAATCCACAGTGGGTGGGAGATTCCGGTAACAGGACAACTATTAAAGTGGGCACACCAGACATCTGGCCATCGTGGAGAGGTAAGAAGAAAGGCATTATAGAAAGAAAGCCTTAGAAAATCCTGTTCTCAGCTTGGTACAAGCTGCGTTGGGGAAACAGTAAACATGGATGAAGCTGCTCTGCTCAGATGAGACCCAAACTGAATTTCTTTGCAATTTATTGATTACAGGATGTTTTGTTTCCTGTATTGCACGTTGCCATGTGTTGGGTTACCCTTCTTGTGAAGCACTTTATAGGCTATAAAAATAAACTTTTACTTAATTAGGAAGAGCGCATATATCTAGCTAAACATCCAGTTAGCATCAGCTGCAGACAGGGTGAGTTAGGAGACAGGTGGAGGAGGTGGACTTCATTTATTTAGTGTTCTTTCCTTCTGTGTGGTGTGCAGACAGAAAAAACAGCAGTGCATTTGCTATGGAAATTGTTTTCTGTCTTGCTTTTCATCCCTGTCATCTTCTCATCCTGTGCACGTATGGGGCACAGGTGGCATCGTTGAAAGTAAAAAGCTTTATTTGTTGCATTTGAATGCAGCCAGGAGTTTCACATTAACTTGCAGCCAAAAAAAAATGTAGTTGCACCTGTGGTCTTGACTAGTTTTCAGAAACAAATTCAGAATCCAGCATGTCCAAGACTGAGACAAGTCCAACACTTTAAAAATGTGTTAATCAAGACCAGTCTTTCGACGCAGTGTGAACGAGCTTGAACTATTTTTCTTGTCTCTAGATGTGCAAAGCTGGTAGATTCAGACTCCAAAGGACTTCCAGCTCTAATTTCAGTAAAAGGTGATTCTACAACGTATACTTTTTTAAAGGTTTTTTCGCAGCACTATTGGTCTTTGTTTTTCTTATTCTTTGAGAGTGAGCTGACAGGACATGAGATGGAGTGAGAGTGAGAAGACATGCAGCAAAGGTCAACGGGCTGGGACTCGAACCCATGATGGGCTGCATGGAGGACTACGGCCTGGGTCACACACTTTATCCCTGGTGCACCATTGCACCCCACATCTTTTTAACTTCTAATTTATCTGCTACTTTGTGTTGGCCTACCACAGCAATAAAATATATTGTAATTTGTAGTTTAACAAGGCAAACTGCGTAAATGTAAAAGAGGTATGAATACTTTTGCAAGGCGCTCTATTCCACTTTAACGGTAGTAAAGAGAAACATCTTTGTCTCATCTTCATTTACAAAAACCTAACGTTTACCAAGGCAGGGTACACTTTGTATACTCACTGTATTTGTGTGCCTTATGAGATCTGCCACAGATGATAAATAGATGATTTGACCCACAAGAGGGCGCTGTTTACAAACATTTATCTCCTCTTTCCACTGCTGATGGACAGAGGTATCACAATGATTTGATTATTTATAGCTAAAACAGCTTTTATTTGTTTTAGATACTTTTTTCCTGTTGCACTAAAAGTTTTTTTAACAAATCATTGGAATGAAAAATGGTCAAAGCTGTAAAGTGGAAATTGGATGAAAGCAGTTGGGATTTTTATTTTCACAAAAGGAACATTGAGTTTAGAAGCAGTAAGGTGAGTTCGATAACAAGGTGACAAATGTCACAAAGCCTTTCCTTCTTTTAGATGAACTGAGTTTATTCTGCACAACTTCCTGCAAGGGAAAGCAGTCAATAAAGCCATATAAAAAGAACCATGGTGTTACCTGAGAACACAAAGCAGTTTAGGTGAGTAATAAGCCTGAGTCTGGGAAGGAAGTCACATAAAACCTTAACTTTCAGACAAGCATTAAAGTTAAACTCAGCTAGCCAACAATGACATCACTTTTACCAGAATGTTAATTGAAAAAAAAGGCTTAATCATTCTGTCCGGGGTGTGATGTAGCCTGATTCCTGATACTGTATGTCCAAAGTCACAGGAAAATACGTCACAGTCTGCTGGATGATTTCAAACTAGTGATGGGATACATTTAATGGATAACTTTACTTAACAAGTCTCTGTGTGTACAGTTTCAGCTATCTTATCTGTACTTCACTTGCTGCAGCCTATGTCTCCGCTTGGTTTTCTGAACATGTACCAGAAGCAAAGAGTAGAACCCCATTAGGAGCATTAGATAATCACATGATGGATGTAATCGCAGATTCTGATTTACAACCATTGCAACAGATAGCGTGTTTGTAAATTATTGCGACCGTGGAAAGACCAGATATCTACAACACAACATGACAGCTCCACCTGCGGTTTCTACAGCCAGAACGGATTTAATTTAACGAACTAGACTCCAGTAAAACACACTTGCATGCCAGCACATGCTGTTCAACCTAATCAGCCGTGTCTAATGTAAATGGTAATGTATCAAAAGTAATTAACCTCACATGGCAGAACGTGAATTACTAAGCACTTCTGACCATGTGGCGAGACCATATTGATCAAACGCACCTATTCTTTCCTCGTGAAGTTAAACAGCTGTTCATTCATATCGTCTAATGCCAGGGCCCAAGCTCATGAGCTTTACTGAGTGCACTAATCAGCTGCCACATGTGCAGCTATGCCAACACAAAGGGCTCAGAGGGTTAATTAAAATAAGACCAGAAAAGGATGCGGAAACACAAAAGGCTATACTGGTGTCAGATGTGTTCTGTTGATTTTAAATTGCTTTATCTCCCACTCTTGTAACAGATAAATACACACAAAAAACAAGTTTGTTAAAGCCTCCTAACAAAAGAGAATACGCTTGTTGGCAGATGTTACAAGCATACAGTAGGATTACTGAAGCGAATGTTACCTATGGAAACTGAGTGTGAAGCACAGAGGTGGAAGTGTGATGATATGGGCCAAAAATAGTGCTGAAGTATTTCTGCTGCTTAAATTTATAAATGGTTGCCATGAATCCGAGCAGATGTAAAAAAAAAAACGTAAAAATGTTTTTATTATTTTTGTCACAAAAGCAGAAGTCCTGTAGTTTAATTTTAATAATGCATGTCAGGATTTAGATCTATATGTTGTATTTTTCTCCAGTATTCACAGTACATGGCAGACGTTTACATACACTCATTAGTAGCATGAATGTCAGCTTAATTTTCAGCCTATGAAGAAACAAATTAAACAATCCTTTTTTTTGGTGATGATAATACATGCAATAACTTTAATGGTTTCAAAAAAAAGAAAATTCAGTGGAAGGGTGCAAATGTATTCATGTTTCTGTTGCTACCAGGACGTTTCTGGCAGGATACTGGAGGCAGTCCTCCTTCTTCATTTCACACACTTGCGCTATGTTCCAGTACCACTTGCAGCAAATCAGCCCACGGTATGATACTACCACCACTATGCTTTGCAGTTCATGTCCTCATAGGTCTGAAAGTCTCACTTTGACTCAAACATTTATTTTCCTAGTGGCCAAAATGCTCAGTCTTCATTTCCTCTGACCATAAAACGTTTCTTCAGAAGATATTTGGTTTGCCCTTGTGGACCGCTGCAAATTTCAAACATTTTGGAAGGTTTTGTTTTTGGAGCAGATGCTTTTTGGCAGACATCTCTTCATTCCATATTGATGTCAAACTCACTTCAATATGGGCAGTGACACAGGTGTCCCGTCATTGTCCAGCTGTTCCTACACATCCTGGCCAACTTCCTTTCCTTTCAAAGATGACAGTTTGGTTCAGATGGTTCAAACTTGGACACAATGACCCCAAACAGAAAAAGCAGGCTAACGTTAAGCTTCTTAAAATGGCCCCTATTGATAAGATTTCTGGATTATGCATAAACAAGATAGCCAGACAAAGAAAAAAAAAAATCAAATCAACCTCATGCAACATATAGTTAATCATCTATAGAACAGTCAGTTTATTAATTTCTTTTGGCAATTTGTTGTAAATCGTGATTCAAAAGGATAAGATCTCCCATTACAGCAAACCAACCTCCACATTCTGTATGTAACTTTGAGACATTGTTGGAGATGTGAATTTACAGAACGGTTGCACGAGAACTACTTCATGTTGGAGCTGGAAAATCAGTTTAGAAAGTGCAGTTAATCTAACCTGCCTGAACTGAATTTAAAACCAGTTCTTGATAAGTGAACTGGCACAACACTGTCCCTAAAGAAGTCCATCAGGCTAGATGAAAATGATTCAGAATCCATGCCGCTTATTCAGCACAGTGCTCAATAAAGTCAACAAATCAACATTAAACTCAGATCTTAGTGTCAGCCTTGTTAACAATTATCCACGCTGTCCACTGTCAGTCATTCGACCCCCTTTACCATCAGGTTATACCAGATGTTCACTATGCAGAAACGTTTGTTTTGGTTTCATTATTTTTGAACAGTCTCATATTGTGAAATCTTGCAATAGAAATTCCAAACAATTTATATGAGCTTTACCAACTCCTCCAAGAAATGGTCAAACACTGATCCAGGATAATGTCAGAAGCTTGTTGAGGCCAACAAAAATGGTTCAGTTTCACTTTAACTTGATAAGAAATGTTTATCCAAATATTGGTGGAGTGCATGCTGGGGTTGCATGATACTAAGAAAACATGCTACATGCTATAATAATGGTGGGTGTTGTAATAATGATACGAGCTCCGATAAATAAATAAATAAATAATTAACAAGGGTTTGTCTTTCTGCTTTGGGTTCATAACAAACATGGATGCCTCATATAATGAGGCATCCATCAAGCCACTGAGAAGAAAAATTAAAGGCATTACCTCCATCTAAACAGCAAGATTTGGTTGAAAAAATTGCTTTTGGCCGACATTTGTGGTCTTGACAGAGGAACAACTTAGTTGTAGTTTCTTAATGAATTGCCCACTTTTGCACCTCTTTACCTTCTGAACATTTTAGACTGCGTTAAACAAGTGTTACTAAATGCGTTACAGACATAGAGATCCTGAATGTATGGTGCTGAAACAATGAGCTAACATTTATTGCAGTCCAGGCAGTTCTTTGTGGTACACACATTGCATTTAGTGATACTACAAAAAGGAATAATTTGCAATACATTGTGCAGCCTTAGTGGATATATATATTTTAGCCTGTGTGTATAATTTTAATCAAGCGTAGATTTGAAAAAATCTACAATAAATGCAAACTTGTTCACTCAGATCTTGTTTTTAAAATTCCCTTGGGTGCAACTGTAGCAAGGAGTTGGCCTTTTATCCGCAAAATTAATAAATGAATAGCTTGTGGAAGATCAGATATGCGCAGCAGTTGAAAAAATTATAAAACATCTTACTAAAAACCTCAGATATCACACCTTTATCACCAAAGATGATCTGCCATTCATGTTTATTGCACACACCTGTACAAACAACTTACAAAGTTAAACCAAAGACACAGAGTTACATTCATCATCCCTGCATGATTAAATATACAAAATAAATGTATTCTATTATTTCCATACATGTGAGTAACATAAAACACACACAAATGTTTAGCAGATGTCAACTCAGTGTGCGTCATTACATGATTGCATCAGCACAAACCTCAGCTGAGGTAAACACTTCCTAAACCTTAAATAAATTACAGTATAAATGTAAACAAAGACATTTCTGAAATTCAGAATGCATTATTAATCCGTCTACATTTCAGTTCTCAACGAATGGATGTATGAAGAGTCCCATCTCTTCATGTGTGAATCGCCCTGCTTCAATTAAACAACAGCTTTTTTACATAGAGGTGCTTTTTTATTAGAACCAACTACAATGTTTTTCATATCAACTCCAGCATCAATCATTATGACTTCCTGCCAGCATTGCAGTAGAGAATCATAGAAACCACCATGGCAGCGATCTGTAGACAAAGAAAATTCATTAAAAGTTGGTCAAATTCAGTAAGAAACACCTTGCATTGCAAAAGAAACCATTTTCATTTCTACAAGGTAGACAGAGCATTAGAAAACAGTAAATCATAAATGAAATCAAATGGTGTAATAATGTACCTCAAGAGCAGCTACTCCCATCGCTACACCAGCGATGATCACAGAGTTCTCCTCCAACCAATCCACCAGCTTAACAAAGCAGCCTGGAACACTCTGAAAGAGAAACACTGAGTTTTAGAAGAGGAGAGGATAGAAAGATGGTTGCCCTTTGTGTTTGTGCATGAAGCTAAAACAAAAATAAGTGGGTCTCATACCAATAAAGCTGCATTATGTGAACTGCATACCACCATGGTACCAGAGCAACACGGGGAGGGGTAATTATCCTCTGGGCGGTTAAAAGGGGAGTCATCAAAATCTGTGTAGTTTTTGTATCCGCAGCACTCGAACTGAAAATACATAAAATATTAATTACAGATCACCTCTATACAGCAATGCCTCTGTGCAACATACTGTATGTTGTTATGGACTGATTAATGAGGAATAAATTCAGTACCTGCTCCATAGTTGCATTCCACAGAGAGGTCATTTTTTCATCCTCTCCGTAATTTTTTTGAATGGTTTTCCTCACTTCGTCCTCCAAATTGTCAAAAATATCCTCAGCCTGCAAATGAGAAATGAACAAATCATTGTCATTTGCTCTTTAAAAAAATACTCTACTGCTTTGTAAATCTGATCTGTAAAATCTGAGATCCAGAAGGTCCTGGTTTACTTTTCAGAAGCTCTTACCACATCGTCAAAGACGAACAGTACCACAGCTCCTGCAACCTCGATGAGGAAGATGATCAGCACGACACTAAAGAACTGAAGGGGGAGGAAACAGTATAATATTTTTAAGCATTCAGTTTAAGAAAATTTGGTTGCAGTTTTACATACTATATATATTTTTCATTACACCAGGTAAATTCGTCTTCTTCGTAAGTGTGATAAGAGTAAAGATTACCCACCGTCAGCAGCATACACCTGTTCTCCATGATGGCTCCGCAGCATCCCAGGAAGCCGATGACCAAAAGCGCAGCGCCTACGCCGATCATCACGTAGCCCACATAGGCCAGTCGGAACACCTCATCTGGAAGGTCTTCAACACCATCCAGCAAACCCAGCAGAGAGTCGCTGTCCACCGTAACCCACACACCAACTCCTAGAATGGCTACACCTGCCAACTGCATGAAGAGCAAAAGGACGCCAAAGAATTAGAGGACAGCGGATACAATATGGAAGAACTTGACATTTTAACATATGTTTTTAATGATCATTCTGCTGAACATGTTGGGGAATCAAAATAAATGTAATTATTCTTATCAAAAGTGGTCAATTTTGTGCCAAGGAACAAGAAATTGTAAGATGGTAGAATGATGCCGTACAATAATGTTATCGTCAGTGGGTTGTGTTGTTCACTATAGATTACACCAGAGAAAGCGTTTGGTCACTGAAAAGAAGAATTTATAGGCTGCTCTTTCCAACTTACAAAGATGACACCGTTGAAGATGAACATCATAATTTTGAGAATACCGTTGCACATCTTGGCTGATTTAGGCTGGTGAAGAGAAGAGATTAACAAAAATAAATATTGGATTAGGTTCTTAAACAGATATAATTCTCATTTTACATCTTCTAAAAAACTAAAAGTATGTGGCAGGCTGAAAACACAAGTGAACAGAAAATGGGTCAACCAGGATTAGGCTCAGTTAAACATTAACTCCGACAAACTGCAGAATAACAGAGAGGAGGGATCTAATCTTCTTCAAATATAGCAAGTCTTTCTGGCTCACATATGGCAGGGTTTCAGTGAAAGTATTGCGCAAGCTGAATAATCATACTTAATTTTAAGGCTACTTTAAGCCTGGATTTGCCATGGAATGTAAAATTTACCTGTAACCTTTTTAATATTTGTAGAAATACATTTGATATATCGTGTAAATAACTCCCGAGTGTGCCAGAGTAATATGTGCAAATATCTAATGATAATAGCTCATGATATTTCAGAGCTGACAGACAAAAGCAACAAAAAAAAAAATGCATTGTAATCTTCCTGGAACAAAAGCACCATAAAACACTAACATTCACCCTTGAACCTAACATTGCACAGTTTATTATACCTAATCCCACTTTGTAGTTATTGAGGCTTTTTACCCCCTTCCTTATCACAGGTTGTTTCTAAGAGGCAGTAAAATGCTCATATGAAAACAACAAAAACCAAGCTTGGCTGGCTGCCTTCAATGGAGACAAAATGGACAGTTTTATGTGAGCCATTTAGTACATGTTTTTTTAACCATAATGTAAAAGTTTGATAAATCAGTTGTTTTTTCATGTTTTCTGTTTGACAGAACAAGGTTGGATATTCAGTCAGTTGGAACCATATAGTAAATAAAGAAAAAACTACTGGAACGACTAACAACAACAATCATGCTGCAAATGACCAGCCCTTGGAACAAAACCTTGGTTCCAGCTAAAATTTGAGAGTAATTCTTTATTTCTCTAAATTTCTTAAAATTCTCTAGTTCTGAGATAAGCTATCCAGGTTCTGTCCAGATAAGTATTTTGGTAAAAGGTGCAATAAAGCATAAGGGCTTACCTGCACTACAGAGACGACTGTATGTCCGTGGAGGTCTGATACTTCAGGAGTGTGTGCTCAGCAAGGCTTGTGAGCGCCCTTTTATTGTCCACAGATTTCACACAGACAGACGTAAACTGGAGTTCCAGCCCCACATGTCATCAGGAATGTTTTTAATCTGATATCAGGGCAAGAATATTTCACCGGAGATTAAAGTCCATCCAAATGACCTTTTATGATGTAAAACCTTTCCAACCATCTATGAAGTTGGTCAAACTAATTGGGTTAGTTTGATCAAAATCATGGACCAATTAACTTCAGTCATCATGTTGGGCATCTCTAATGTTTAAAACTATTTAATTTTGATCTCAAACTCAATCCCAATGTTTTCACCGATGAATGAAAAGCAGAGAAATTTTAAGGAAAATGTCATGACTTGACAACTTGTTGTGTCAGAGGCTAATTACTGATATGACTACATCATGGAAACATTTGGTAATGTATGAGTTTGATTGATTTAATGTTTTATTTCAAGGAAAGATAAATGAAACTAATGAATAAACTGCAACCAGAGCAGTGAACAACGTGAGGGAATGAGATGAAGGTGTCTCACAGACATAGGATGAAGCTTACACTCATTTGATCCAACTCATATCTAATGTAGGTGAAAATTTACAAATCGATATTCCTCAAAGTAACACAATCTGACAACATAAATATATAACTGTAGTGCCTTGCTAAGCATTCATAACCCTTGACCTTTACAACAATTTGTCACATAATCATAGACCTCCAGGAATTTCAGTGCACACTTGTAGAGTGGAAGGAAAATGGGAGATGGTTTTTTATAAATTCCTTACAAATAAAAATCTGAAAAGTGTAAAGTGTGTTTGTATTCACCCCTTTTGCTCATACCCAGAAATAAAATCAAGTCCACCTAAGTGTCTTCAGAGTCCAGCTGTCTATTATTTCATCTCAGTTTAAATTAAGGCGTTCTGTGAAGGCCTCAGAGGTTTGCTAGAGAAACAAACAGCATCATGAAGACCAAGGAACACAGCAGATGGGTTCAGAAAGAAGGTTCTGGGGAAGTCTAAAAGCAGGGTTAGGCTATAAAACAATATCCAAAGCTTTGAACATCTTGTAGAATATTGTTCAACCCTTCCTACAAAAATAGAGAATGCCACAACTTCAAACACACCGGGCCTTTACAGAAGAATAGTGAGGAGAAAGCCATTGTTGAGAGTAAGCCATAAGAAGTCCTGTTTGCAGTTTTATCACAAGACATGCAGGGGACACAGCAAACATGTGGAAGGAGTTCTGCTCAGATGATCCATATTGACATTCAAGCAAAGCACTATGTGTGGTGAAAAACTAACACTGCAAATCTCCCTGAACATACCACATGAACGTCTTTCTTCAGCAGGGACAGGGAAGCTGGTCAGAGTGGATGGGAAGACAGATGCAGCTAAATCCAGGACAGTCGTTGAACAAAATCTTTTAGAGGCTTCGAAAGACTAAAGACTGGAGAGGAGGTTCACCTTCCAGCAGGACAATGACTCTGAACATACAGCCGGTAATACAATGCATGGTTTGGATCAATTCAGTTCAGTTCAAATTATATTGCACCAATTTGCAGCGCACACTTTCTCAAAGGACCTTTATTAGACAAAGAGATCCAATTTATGTACAGATATGTTTATTCCAGTCAATCTAAACATATACAGAAGAAAGATTTAAAGTTAATTACATGCATTCCAATTCGATCCTAGGAACAAAACAATGCAGTTGCAAGTTGTATCATTGAAACTGGTAAAATGTTTATATCTACTGAAACCTATCCATTTGTATCCAGTGACTGACCTTGCAGCAATCCCTCCTCCTGGACATGTGACAGTGGTCAGTAGATTGCATCGAGTTGTTAACCTAGCAGCAATCCCTCATACTGTGCATCTATGTGGAAACAATGGAAAGGAAATCATCAAAGCATATTTATGTGTTAGAATGGCCCAGTCAAAGTTCAGACCGAAATCCAATTGAGAATATTGTGCAAGACTATAAATTATGGCAACAGACACTTACCATCCAGATTTACTAATATTAATCTCTATGCACAAAATCTACAACTGTAAGTGGAGTAAAAGGTGGTTCTACAACGTATTCTCTAGGGGACCTGAATAAAAATACACAACAAACTTGTCACATCTTTATTTGCAAAACCTTAGAAAACCATGTATGATTTCCTTGCACATTACATTTACAAAGTAATTTTAATGGCTATATTTGATAATTTTATACTGTTTTGTTCAAAATAAGATGTTTAAAATAGGGAGTGCAACAAAAAGTTCTGACAGTAGCTTGAATTTCCAGAAATGCAAATGCATTGGGATCACTGCATATATACTCATAACAAAAAAGAAAAATGTTTCAATCCACAGAAAACAAAATATTTTGATTACAGTTATAAAAAAAACAGCGGTTTCTGCACTTTTCTTCACAAACTCAAACGTTTGCTGTAAAACAGAATAATAATTGAAGATGTATATTTCATGTGAATCACTGACCTGATATTTAGTCGTATAAACACTGTCTCCGATAACTGTTGACCAACTTCTGCCACCAGATGTTCCAGGTCAGGATGTTTGGACTACATTTCACAATTCCTCTGCATGTCCTGGTTTTGCCTCAGAAACAGCATGCCTGATGTCACCCCTAAGGTTTTCTCCTGGATTAAGGACCAGGGAATGGGCTGATGGCTCCACGATGGTTTGTCTGGAATCAAGATACTGCTGCTAACTGGTGTGCTTGGGGTTTCATGCTTAAATTAGGGCAGAAACATCCCCATATATGATGCCTGAGCCACCGTGCTTCACAGGGTACTGTGGCTTAAACATCTTTCAGAAATAATTTCATTCCACATGTTCTCTTCAGCGTTATAAACTCCATCCTTCATGTGCTCCAGTCTGTATGTGTAGAAGCCTCATCTGAAATGTGTGAGAATTGTCTTTGCTTCTTCATTGAAAAGTCTTTGTTAACCAGATCAATCCTCTTTCATACAGTGCCTTGCGAAAGTACCCGGCCCCATTGAACTTTTCAACCTCTTGCCACATTTCAGGCTTCAAACATAAAGATATAAAATTCTAATTTTTTTGTGAAGAATCAACAACAAGTGGGACACAATCGTGAAGTGGAATGAAATTTATTGGATGTGTCAAACGTTTTTAACAAATAAAAAACTGAAAAGTGGGGCGTGCAATATTATTCGGCCCCCTTGCGTTAATACTTTGTAGCGCCACCCTTTGCTGCAATTACAGCTGCAAGTTTCTTGGGGTATGTTTCTATCAGTTTTGCACATCGAGAGACTGAAATTCTTGCCCATTCTTCCTTGCATAACAGCTCGAGCTCAGTGAGGTTGGATGGAGAGCGTTCGTGAACAGCAGTCTTCAGCTCTTTCCACAGATTCTCGATTGGATTCAGGTCTGGACTTTGACTTGGCCATTCCAACACCTGGATGCGTTTATTTGTGAACCATTCCATTGTAGATTTGGCTTTATGTTTTGGATCATTGTCTTGTTGGAAGATAAATCTCCGTCCCAGTCTCAGGTCTCTTGCAGACTCCAACAGGTTTTCTTCCAGAATGGTCCTGTATTTGGCCCCATCCATCTTCCCATCGATTTTGACCATCTTCCCTGTCCCTCCTGACGAAAAGCAGGCCCAAACCATGATGCTGCCACCACCATGTTTGACAGTGGGGATGGTGTGTTCAGGGTGATGAGCTGTGTTGCTTTTACACCAAACATATCGTTTTGCATTGTGGCCAAATAGTTTGATTTTGGTTTCATCTGACCAGAGCACCTTCTTCCACATGTTTGGTTTGTCTTCCAGGTGGCTTGTGGCAAACTTTAAACGAGACTTTTTATGGATATCTTTGAGAAATGGCTTTCTTCTTGCCACTCTTCCACAAAGGCCAGATTTGTTCAGTGTACGACTGATTGTTGTCCTATGGACAGACTCTCCCACCTCAGCTGTAGATCTCTGCAGTTCATCCAGAGTGATCATGGGCCTCTTGGCTGCATCTCTGATCAGTCTTCTCCTTGTTCAAGATGAAAGTTTAGAGGGACGGCCGGGTCTTGGTAGATTTGCAGTGGTCTGATACTCCTTCCATTTCAATATGATTGCTTGCACAGTGCTCCTTGGGATGTTTAGAGCTTGGGAAATCTTTTTGTACCCAAATCCGGCTTTAAACTTCTCCACAACAGTATTTGTACCCAAATCCGGCTTTAAACTTCTCCACAACAGTATCTCGGACCTGCCTGGTGTGTTCCTTGGTCTTCATGATGCTCTCTGCACTTTGAACAGAACCCTGAGACTATCACAGAGCAGGTGCATTTATATGGAGACTTGATTACACACAGGTGGATTCTATTTATCATCATCAGTCATTTGGGACAACATTGGATCATTCAGAGATCCTCACTGAACGTCTGGAGTGAGTTTGCTGCACTGAAAGTAAAGGGGCCAAATAATATTGCAAGCTCCACTTTTCAGTTTTTTATTTGTTAAAAACGTTTGACACATCCAATAAATTTCATTCCACTTCACGATTGTGTCCCACTTGTTGTTGATTCTTCACAAAAAATTTGAATTTTATATCTTTATGTTTGAAGCCTGAAATGTGGCAAGAGGTTGACCAGTTCAAGGGGGCCGAGTACTTTTGCAAGGCACTGTATGACCCGCTTATTTCACAGTTCTGAAGGAATTGATTGATCAGATGAAATATTCTGGTTCTCCCACTGATCCTTTTACCCCCATCCAAGATGTTTTTACTACAGTAGGACCTTCTGCAGTGACTGTTGTTAATGACGATCTTGTCACAAGTGTGGTCCCTTGGTTTTTAAAGCATGCTGTAGTGCAGCATTTGATTAAAAATAATCTAGATTCATGCATTTTTAAAATTATAGACCAATCTCAATTGCCTTTTTCTTTCAAAAATGCTGGAAAAAGTTATTTTTGGATAATTAAATTCATTTTTGGACAGAAATGATATGCCCTAGGTGTTTTGGTCTGGTTTCAAAAAGCTTCATAGCACAGCATTTGATTTTCTAATGATTTTCAATGATACATTTTAGCTATTGATAATTGGTAATTATGCCATCCTTGGCATCAAGGCCTTTTAATTTCTCATCATGATATTAAAGGTTGAACCTTGGAGTGGCTTCAGTTTTACCTGACTGACATAACTTTTTGTGCCAGCATAAATGGGTATGTGTCATCTACAGTGTCCTTTGGCTGTGGTGGGTCTCAGGGTCTATTCTAGGACCCCATTTCTCCCTGTATCTTCTGTCCTTCGGTTCATTGTTGAGAAAATTTGGAATTTTATTTCAGTGTTTCACCTATGATTGTCAAGTCTACACCCCTTTGAATAAATATGTTGCTCACTATTGCCCCGTATCCACGCTGTGTTTAATAACATCCTAAATCAGCGGATCACACATAAAATCAGCTGTTCAGATGCACAAACATTTCCCCCAAAACACACAAAACAATACCACCATGAAACAACCTGTTTGGTTTGGAAATTTAATGCCGGCCCTTCAGCAAACCAGCGTCTGTAGAAGGAGGAAGCAGGCAAACAGCAGTTCACCGCAGTCAAAAGTCCAAAGTTTTGTGCTTTAAATTTCTTGTCCTCATTATTCCCATGGCTGAGACTAAAACTTCCTCATAAAGCCCAAAATTAAAATTTCTTCAGGCAAAATCCTATCCACTTCTCCCCCCCACTCCTGACCCCTTTTTTATAAGTTCTGGCTGGGATGTGTTCCAGATAATTATCCCAGTCGATCAGTTTCTGCATGAAAAAAATATACATTGTTGCATATTCAATACTACAAATATCATTTGTATTTTGTCTATTTATGGTTTAATTTTCTATTTATTGTTTTATTTTATTGTTTCACACAGATTACTTTTATGTGAAAATGTCACACAGTAACGTTAATAGCGGCACAGATCACAACACTGACGGCTGGAGACAGGGCTTGAAGCCATTACTCCAGCCTTCAGTGCACCAGTGGAAACACACAGTGGAGCTGTGCGACCTCAATAGAGCCAGTGGAAACGGGGTTTATGTTTATCCTTTGTTGGATTGGGTGGACCTGGATTTTTTTGAGTTTCAATAATAAGGTCCTATTATTACGCCCAAGTGGCCTTTGTGACTCCCACCGAATCTTGGTACCTTGACTTCATAGTAGCAATCCACTGCCACCAATCTGGGGGCGATATTCAATGGCAACTTTAAATTTGATATGAAAAAGATCTGTAGTAAAAACAAGCTTTTACAGCTGTGAAACATTTTCCAAAATAAAGTATGTTTTGTCCAGGCAGGACTTTGAAAAGATGATTCATGCCTTTATTACCACTATGCTTGATTATTATATGGAGGGTGTATTTTGGTGTCTATGAAGGCTCCTCATTTGCATATTGAGGCAGAAAAACATACGGAAATGTACAAATAGAGTAAGAAATACAAAGGAAAAATAAAACAGACAGAAAATACTAAAACATACACATAAATACATTTAAAAATAAGTCATTTATAAATAAAATTGAAAATTGTAATGGATGATAAATAGATAATAATAATAATAGTAATTATTACAAAGATGAATAAATAAAGAAGCTAATTAAATTAGATATATACATTTGGCTCATTGAATATTTAATTATTGCCTACATTTATTTTTTTCCTGCATTTTTTGTGTATTTTTTCATATGCTTATTTATTGAGCATTTATTTATTTCTGTATATATTCTTAATTATGGCAAGATTGGTCCTTCATATGTCTGTTTTCACTTATTAGCTATTTTCATTTATTCTCCTAATGTATAGCACTTTGGTCAACCATTTGCTGTTTTCAAATATGTTTTGTAAATGAATTTTGATTGGAGTGTTTGAAGGCTGTCTGACAAACTGTCAAGTCCCAAAAAGAACAATTTTGAATTTATCAGTCCAGAAAATGCGGCAGCATTTCTCTTTATGCTATATTGTGTGATCTTTGACTAATTGCAACCTCTTCTGCAGACCTTTCTTCCTAACAATTGGACTGTGGGGGCTGCATAATGGTGCAACGCTGCCTTGTGCCCTAAAGGCCTTGGTTTCAAATCCTGGCCTGGGGTCTTCCTGTTTTATACTTGCATGTTCTCCCTCTGTATGTATGGGTTCTCTCTGGGAATTCTGACATCCCTCCACAGTCCAAAAACTCTCCAAATTGACCTTTGGTATGTGTACGCATGGTTGTTTGTCCTGTATGATGATCTGTCCGAAGTGTATTCCACCCCTCGCCCACTGATCGTTGGAGATAGGCACCAGCCCCAAAACCCACCGTGACCCAGCAAGAATAAGCAGGTCACATGGCTTTACATACACGTCTTTAAATTGTTACAGTGCTCACTTTGATTACCCTTGAGCTGATTATTGGAAGAGTGCCATTTTTTTTATAATCTGTCAATTTATTGGAATGGTAGTTCTTGGTTTTCATTCACCTTTTTCAGGTTTTGTTCTCCATTTTAAAGATCATTTTTCCTTCTTTTTAGCTGATTTCCTGGCATAAATTTGAAATAAAATATGGAAGTACTACAGAAATGAAAACCAAGAGGCATAATGCACAGACATAGATCTTTTAATTTAGACTTTAAGAGGTTACAAACCCGACAAATGAAACAGTAAACTGACAATCATTAAACATACATGACAGAGAAATAAGTTAAATAAAGTCAGATTTCTTTCCAAAGGAACAAGTTTCATGCTTTTTACAAGACAAGCGCAACATCTGCAGATGAGCTTGTCCTCGACATTCAGAAATGTTTCAATTCAGTGATGCATTTCCACAAATTGGCCACAGGGGGGTAGCGCAACACAAGTAAATCTAATGAAGGTTCCTAGGCCATGCTGATTTGGTTCACATTTTCAACTGCAACAGGTGAGGTTCACTTGTTAATGCAGGGAAGCTGTGAACAAAGGCAGAAGGGAAGCTCTTTGGCTTTACTGGATAACAGTCTGAGGAAATTATGAGAGATCTCTTGAACCACCTCAGGGATGAGGAGAAAAATCCAATGAAGTTCATCTGTTTATAGGTGCGAAATGAAATATGTTGTGAGAAGCATTGGCTCCCATCAGCCATCAGCAAGCACAACCTCCTTGACTTGTGACAGGTTTATCCTTCAAGGTGTCCGCCTTCTGATTGACTGACTGGCTGGTTTCACCGTTGACACTTTCATTCATCTTCTCACAGATAAGGTCCACCAGCTTGTCGAAGACCTGCTTCACGTTGATGTTGTCTTTGGCACTGGCCTCGAAGAACTGAAACCCTGTGGACAGAAAGAGGAGACAAATCAAATCTCTATCAAGTGATGCATGATCTGAGTGCTCTTATAAGTTTAGACAAAGACCAATCTAGTGTGTGTGTGTGTGTGTGTGTGTGTGTGTGTTACCGAGCTCTGTTGCCACTCTTTGGGCATCCTCTTTTGGTACTTGTCTGTCGTCCTCCAAGTCAAGCTTGTTGCCCACCAGCACCACCTGAGCGCTGTCCCAGGAGTAGGTCTTGATCTGGGTTGCCCTGGGAAACAGCCAAAACATTTTCACAACTGTTCTACTGCCGAACCAACAGGGACACTGAAGAGAAGCGGGTTTCAAAACAATAAAAGTGTGTGGCGACATTTCAGAACTGTTTAAAGCAGAGGCTGAAGAGAGCAACCCAGGATCACTAATCGCTTCCTTTAGAAAGTCTGGCCCAAATTAAAGACACTTGCACTACTTCCCCTACCTTAAATTGTATTTAGCAGCAGTAATTGTACTTCCTTTAAAAGTAACGTTACTACAGACATTTGTTAGCATCCCTGGTAATAATGTGTTAATCTATCACAGCGTTTTGTAACATTTCACAAGATTAGAGCATACAGAGAGAAGGATCTTTGACCCTTTCTCTGGAGACAATCTTTCTGGATCGTTCCGAGACCTGGGTGCTCTCTTCTCTTCAGCTCAGCCCTCTGTAGGATTTAGGTATGAAGCTGGCAATGGAAGGAGGTTAATTTAGCGTTTGTTAAAACATTTCTGCCGTGATTTGGCCAGATGTTTCGGAACTTTATTCTGATGAAACGCCCAATGACGACTCGTTTTCAGTGTTCTGGCCATGTCCAGAAAAACGTTTGCAGGGTCTTTGGAAGAAAAACATTCCCACAGCATCACAGATCCTCCACCATACTTAACAGTGGGCATGAGGTGCTATTCCATGTATTCTCTATTTTGTTTGATTTATGCTTACAAATATATTTTTAGGCTTTTGACAGATCAGTAAAAATGATTAGCATCATATTTTTATTTTACATATCAAAACCTGACACATCCTGATGGATCATTACAAACTGAACATAAAATGACTACCGGTAGTTTTCAATAACTGACCTGTCTGAGGTGCAGCCCATTTTCACCTAGTGAACATCGGAGATAAGCACCAACCACCTGAAACTCTCCAAGGAGGAAGGAGGGATGGCTTTGTTAAGTCCTCACATTTCTACCTACAGGTCTTTGCTGTGACCAATATCTGCAGAAGTTAATTTTTTCTCTTAAAGAGGTAAAAGGTCTAAAAATGTAACGATCATTTCTTGCCAATGATTGAGAACAGCTATGCATTAGTAGCACCTTGTTACAGTATCTCTATGTATAATGTGATTTAAAGATCCTAAGCTCATTTTTTAATAAAACACAGATTTTTGACGACATTTGTTTACATTGACTTGGGTGTTCCGTTAACCAGCTTATTTCGTTTGGCATTTCTGGTAAATTTTGACATCGGTTGCAGTGACTAAACTGTGGAGACTTGTTTTTTTTAATGAAAGAGTTGCTGTTTCAGCTCTAGAAAATGTAACTATTGTTGGTCACAAATTGTTAAGACCCCAGACTCCAAATGAATGAGATTAAGAGACTTTGAGACAAGTGAACATATGACGAGTTACCAGTGATAGAGAAAGGTTGTATTTCTGTGGTGGAAAGACAGGAACTTGCACAACTGTGCAAGACTCAATTACAGCTGATTGATATAAAAAGTTACAGCAAAACAGCACATTTCTATCTTTTCCATCTGTTCATCTGGAAATAAGATTTGAAACCATATTTTGCATGTATTATAGCTGCCTGCCTGACTACTTTTCTCTCATCAAAAACAACAGGAGGATTTCAAAACAAGTTGAGCAGCTGAAATCATTTATCAGTCAAGCATAAACTCCGGTAAGCAGGAATGATGAGAACACTGCTCCTCTACCAATAAGCATGTTGTTTTTATTAACATCATGACAAACAGGTGTGTGGTTCAAGATTTGATTTTTAAGGAAATTGCGACTCTAATGATTTCTTTTTTTTGGCAGTGTTCACGTAACACTGTTTTAACAAATTATAAATATCAACCTAAACTAAAAGTAATTTTAGGGTTCAACAACCACAGCTTCATGCTCTGAAAGCTCACAGGGCCCATGATCTCAGTGGGTCAACTTGCATAATGTGAAAAGGACAAAGCAATCTGCAATGGTGTGGGGTCACAGTGTTTACTGTGGAACTAAGATCTGAAAGCGGTTCCCTTCCTCTTCAGTGGAAAGATGTTAAATTGCAGTGAGTTTGTGGGAAAGTGAAGAAATGTGCACAGCAATGGAAGGCTAACAGCTTTTTAACCCCCATTTTAGCTTTTTTAAATAAAAAAAACAACTTAAACTGAAACTATTAACATTGGTGAACAACGCTGTAATAATAAATGTTAAACTTAACAGTGGTCTCATATGAAAGTACTGGCTGTTAATAACCGCTAACATAGTGTTGTTTCCCCTGGGTATAAACATGGTCACTTTTAAATTGTGGAATTCAGCTAAAACAGGCTTTCCATCTGATTATCTGTTAGCCTTCCACCACTCTGATGATATGACCTCTGTCTACTACAGATAAGGGAACGGTTAATGATAAATGAAAAGGACCCCAATCCCTATAAGAGCACCTTACCAGTCCTGAACGGCACAGAAGGACTCTTGGCTGGTGATATCATACATGAGCAGGAACCCCATGGCTCCTCTGTAGTACGCTGTGGTGATGGTCCTGTAACGTTCCTGTCCTGCTGTGTCCTGCAAACATGGGATTTCTTGGTAAAATCCAGAATTTCATTTAAATAAATACAAATAATCACACACACACACACACACACACACACACCACACACACACACACACACACACACACACACACACACACACACACACACACACACACACACACACACACACACACACACACACACACACACACACACACACACACACACACACACACACACACACACACACACACACACACACACACACTTTGCCTAAAAACATTTGCTGTCTGGTTGCCAGCTTTGTACTTACTTAATTCTAACCCAACCAAACCGCAGTGACAGTGATAGAGATTCTTATTTAAACAAATACAAATGAAAGAAAATATCATTACCTTATAAAAATAAAAAAGGTAATTATTGGAACATCCTCTAAACACACCAATAACTAGCTTACCTAATTATACTACAATACTCCAAAAAAATGCAATTAAATGACACAAGGAACAATAAAACGTTTGGCTATCCCTTTTGTGTGGCATTAGCGTCGTAACAAGACATTTCTGCTGAACTTTCCTTTTGTCAGAGAAAGTGTAACATCCAGAACAGATGATTTAGTTCAGTTATCAGACATGAGTCCTTGCGTTCCACTAACATTCGGTAATAGATCTGTCCTCGGTGTCAGTTTGCGCAGTAAGCACAATGGGCTCCTGCAGCTCAGATCCATGCATCTTTCATGAAGCCTGCCGTCTGGGGACAATGTTAACATCCACTGTCATTAGCTCCAGAGCGGGAGAAATTTGTTTAAATTCATGACAGGCAGCGACACGTAAGAGGGCAAACAATGAAAAGCACTTCTTGTTCTGCTACTCTTGTCTGCAGTGACTGATGAATTTTAAATCTTCTCACCCACAGGTAAGTGCTATTAATTATCTCAAGTAAATTACAGTTGTGACACTAAAGAGACAGCAGCTTTTTAGGCTCCGTTTTGCTGACACAGAGTCTGCCAATCGTGTTGTCTCTAACATGATATTTTATGTTGTAAATAAGGGAAAGAAAAATGCTTTCGGAGAATTCAAGCTGCAGTTATTCAGATTTTGCTTTTAAGGCTCATTGCTTAGTCTAATGTGAAAATGCTTTTTGCAACCTAAAACAAAGTCATCTATACAGCAAACATGTAGGGGTGGGGGTAACCGGCTCAGTTGGCCCATCATTGAGAGGGGTCACAGAACTGGTCAATAATATACATATTTCTACCCAGAAGATGGTTTGTTCCCTGAGACAACTTCTGACTTTGAATTCATTAAGCTGCTCTAGTGAAGAATAAAATGGGCGGTGCGCTACGGGCAGAGAGAGGCAAATACGTAGCCACTATCTGTCCCTCCGCTCAGAGTCAGGCAGTCGTTCCATCACTTTGGTACAAAGAAAAGGTACCCCTCGTGTCACCTGACAAACACGCCTCAAGGTACAGCCACCTTCATCTCTGCTCTAACAGTGCTAACAAGCTCAGCAGTTTCTGACAGAGACGTGTTTTGTATCTTTACTAGTTGAAGTTGGAATCAGAACAGGTCCAATAGGTGATGTTTGGAAGCTGGGCCGTTACGTAACCTGCTCTAGATTGATGGTGCTACTAGGCGAGTCTTTACCGCTGTATCTGCACACAGGATCCGGGCTGGAGGTGAGCAGCCGTGAATGAAATGCAAATATACTACTGTAGAACCTCATCGGCTAACTGAAGGGTTGGCCCACAGCATTTGGAGCTCAAATCTATACATGTTGAACAAGCAGTAGCCTAAAATATAAACTATTTGGACCACCCAGCATGTATGGAAAGACAAAACTGAGATGTATTCATGGGGAAATTTGAATAAAACTGGAGATGCACATGTCAAATAAATCTTTATCTTAAATAAATGCAGAGATGACTTTTAAAATTTTAATTATTAGTAAATATTTCATAAATATTTTATAAATACTCACACGCATGACCATGGTAAATTAATTTTCTACCAATTACAGAATGGCATGGATGGGGGGCTATATAAGATGATCTTTTCCCTAGTCCAGGCACGGCTGCCGAGCTGGCCTCCCTCAGCACAATGTAGACGGATATTAATGTTTAAAGGGCAAACATGATTACAGAAATTCCCCGTTTTTACATATACTACCCAGCAGTCCAGACTTTAAAAATATTTGTTGGCTATTTACACAATATAAAAATACAACAATAACAAATAAAGAAAATAAATAATCAGTGAAACACTAGGATCGAGTGGGACTGCCTGGCATTAAAAAAGAAATTCAAGCATTAAAGCCATTAAAGTACGTAAAGAGATCATCTTTTGTATAAACGGTATTTGACTTTGAAGTAAAGTCAAGGCAAAAAGTAACAGAAGTTACTAAAGATTAGTTCAGAAATGTTTGGCAGGTCCTGAAAAAGAATTCTAGGCACAATAAAACATTGGCTCAATATTTCCAGTTACTGCTTCTTGAATTCAGGTTGCCTCACAATATGATACATTAGCTAAGGAAGAGAGTACAACACTTAGTTATGATATCTAATCTTATCCAATCTTCTCATAAAATATACTGCTGCTCGCGGTCTTTGTTCCAAGTCTCCAAATCTTTTAGCCGTTCTACACACCAGACTTAAAATCAAAGGGGACCTTGTTTAAACAGGCTTTCTGTTGAATGTGTTTTTATTGGCGCTTTATTTTAATAGTTATTGTATTGGTTTTCTGTACAGAAAACCGGCATCTCCTGCTTTTCAGCTTGATTGGCCATGATTTGTAATTGGCTGGTCAAAAACAGGATACTTTTTTCTGACCGATGAATGCGCCATACCCAAGCGCTGCAAGGTCGCAATAACACTCTTCAGTGCAGAGCTTGTTACTGAGTGAAGAAGGTTCAAAGTTAGCCATTTTCAGTGTTTAAATTAAATTCTGAGGAAGCACAGGAAGGTTTTAAAAAGAAACAGTTTTCCACAGCATGTCTGCAGTTCATTCAGGCTACAAAAAGGTGAGAGAGCATAATGAAAGGAAGGCAGTACAGCAAAGTTGCTCTGTTCTATCCTTTTAAGCTTTGAACTTCTGTCTGTCTTGGATCATGCTGGACTTGCAAGTTCGACGTTCTCTAGAGAATACACACAATGACTTTAGTGTCATGCTAATTGCTAATATAATAACAGCTTATCACATCAGCTCCAGAATTATTTTTGTTTTAAAATGATAAGAAAATCCTGTACTTCAGCAACTAATGCGCAGTGTTAACGCGCCCTCTCTCAGGGCGCATTAACACTGCCGGTCCGATACGGGGATCGGTGCAGGGATCAGTAAAAGTGAGAAAATTCACACCTTCAGTTGGCCCAGTTTGCTTTCACAGAGGGTTTTTTGACTGGATCAAACAATGTCATGCAGTTGTTTTGGGGGCTGTATTGCGCTGATCGCGAAGAAAAAAGCACGAAAAAGAAAGTCCATCTTATCGGAGTTTCTGTTGCTGCTTTGGTGTTCAAATATAGTTGTGCGCCTGCACCTCTACACTACTTCACGTAGCCCCACAAGACATTTTGAAACTCTTTCCTGCTCTCTTCCTGCTTTTGGTATGCTGGCCCAGCATGCATTCACTGTTACAGGGTCCGGATAAACCGCGCCAGAACCAGCAGTTGTAACAGTGTCAGGGTATGGTTCTCCATTCCGTTTCAGGGTGTGGGATAGGTTCACACTAACGTGATCCATTCCAGGAACCGGACTCTGGCACGGTACAAAGAGTTCCAAAGGACTGTGACACAGCAGGGTGACATCACTTATACAGCACTCTGCAAGACAGCTGAAATTAGGTTTTTATATTTTATTTTTCTATAGTTCTTGAAGTAAATCCACCCAAATCTGTACTATTTTTTTTATTACCGTTGTATTTTCTCCTTGGACCATTTTTTATAGTTTACGCCTGTGTCGCTGCCTACAGGTAAATCGGTCTGTATGCGTCTGTTCACTGTTTCTCAAAACTGAAACTAAACTATATGGAGTGAGGGGAAAAACAAGATAGATTGCCCTTCCCTCTGGGAAGCCCCACATAACAACAAAAAAGTAAAAGTTCTTTGAAATTGACAAAAGGTGCCAGCCACATAGGAACGGTGTTTTTTTAAAATCAGTTCAGCCTTTTTGGTGCATTACCATAGCAGCGTTACAGTGCCACACACAAGCCTGTTTTAGTTAAATTACTTAAGATTTGCTTTCTGCCTTTTTGTATGGATGAGACATTTCTAGAAACGATGTACAAACATTTTAACAGAACATCTTTCATGAAAAGCTGTGTTCTGTTTCTCTTTGGGTTTTTTATATTTGCAGGGAAGAAAAAAATAGTAAAACAAACACACTTTCCCCTTGAAATGACAAGGTGCAAAATATTATCCTTGCATTCAACTTTATATTACTTTGTAAAAAAGAAAAAACTGAAATTAAATCCTCTACAAAGTCGAATGAGTTGCATTAGATGGAAACTTTCTTTGTGTAGTTACTCAAGCACTTCCGCAACTGCTTTCGTAAATAATATAAAGAGATCGAAATGGAGATGAAGGTCTGTAAAGAGTAAAAAATGAAACATGGCAGAGAAGGTCCATCTAACACACCACAGAGACCTGAGGCCTAAAGGCAATTATTAGAGGTGAGTTTCTGCTAATGCAGAGTTCAATTATCATCTCACCCAGATCTGGAGCTTGACCCTCTTGTCATTCCTGTAGATAGTCTTGACCTTAAAGTCGATGCCTACTGTGCTCACAAACGCTGAGGTGAAGGAGTCATCGGCATAGCGAAACAGGAAGGATGTCTTTCCCACGCTGCTGTTGCCAATGATTAGCACCTTGAACATGTAGTCAAAGTTCTGGTCGGCCGCGTCCCTCTGCTCCTGGCCCACCCCTGGATCCCGGGCTAGCGCCATCTGTTGAATGAAATCAGAATGAGATGGATCCCACATTTGACTGTAGAAAACAAAAACGTGCTCATGGTTGGCTTGAAAGGTTACGTGGTTCTTCAACTGCAAAACAAGCCAAAATCAACACTTGTACAGAACTCTGCAAGACAGCTGAAATGAGGACTTTCAGCTGTTTGTTTTTCACCACAAGCTGTCAGAATGTCTTTCATAGTGGTGCTCAAACTTGCAGATGATCTGGTAATCAAGTGCTTTTAATTGGCAGCACCTGGCTGCTACTTGCCTTGTTAATTCCTGTGAAACTGGCAAGAATTTGTTCCCCTTTTTACATTCTGACTTCGTCTTTCCGTGCATTAAAAACACAACAACACTTTTTTCACTGATTTTGTCTGGTAACAAAAAAAAAAAAAAACAACGTGCTTTGGTGGAATTTAATGGGATAGACCAGCACAAAGTAATGCATAGTTGTTAAAAGGAGAGCCAATTGATGTGTTTTTTTATTTTTTTATTTTTATCTAAATAGAAATTGGAGAAGAGCAGAGCGCAGTTGTTAGGGATGCACCGGTATGAAAGTTTGGGCCAAGAGGTTTGTTATGAACAAACATCACCATGAAGACCAAGGAACACAGCCAGGGAGAAAGTCAAAGAGATGTTTAAAGCAGCGTTAGGTTATAAAACATTTCAAGCTTTGAACATCTCACAGACCACTGTTCAACCCATTAACTAAAAATGAAAAGAGTACTGCACAACTACAAACTTACCAGGATCTTACTGTAAACCTGAACTCACAAGCTGGAAAAGGTAGCTCTGGAGGAGCTCAAGAGATCCACAGGTGGGAGAATCTGTTGACAGGACATCATAGAGTCATGCACTCCGCATATTTGGCCTTAACAGCAGAGTGCCAGGAAGAAAGCTATATTTGATAGAAAGCTGCAAGGAATCTTATCTGCAGTTTGCTACAGGCCATGTAGAGGACGCAGCTAACATGTGGAAGAAGGAACTCTGGTCAGATGAGACAAAAACTGAACGTTTTCTCATACATGCAAAATAATATGAGTACATCACGCTAAACACACCATCCCCAAATTATATACGTGTTCAAATATAATTTATGGAAGTTTGTGGCTGTAATGTGAAAATGTAGAAAACATACAAAGCACTGTATAAATCATGAGTGAGTTACAGATACCTGAACATTTTATGTACAGTGTGACTTTTTATAACGTTTCTTCATGACAACGTATGATTTAGATCCAGATCTGCACCAAATAGAGGAGCAGTTATGTAAATAAGTCCAAAAAGGTCCTGAGAGAACAATTATCCTTTAGAGTTTCAGCCAACACTTCGACTGCTCTTTATTTTCCCAGATACAACTAAAGTAACGGGAGCAAACCATTCATTATGACAGACTGTTAGTGAAAAAATACCTAAAGATACTTTCAAAAATAGCTCATCTGATTTGTTGTTCATGTGAAGACAACACTGGGTCAGACATTAAAGCTCTTTGAGGAGCCTTAATGTCTGAAGGATTCATGGGTCAAAATGACTTTACTGGTGTAAAAATGAGTGAAATTGCAGTCAGTGTCAAAAGAAAAAGTTTAAAAGACCTTAAAAAAGCTTGAAGGAATATTGTAAATACTGTTTTGAAAGATTACAAAAAAACATACTGGAAGTAAAACATACAAAATTCAAAATGATCTCATTGTCCGTTTTGAAATACTGATCATGGCATAAAGAATTCACCAGGGAGAATAAAAATGACACATTTTCATTGTCAGAGAGATGTTAAAAATAAGTCAGAGGAAGCACAAAAGATATAAGAGGGTACCTAAAAGGAAACAATTTTCTACAGCCATGTCTGATATTCCTTCAGGCTACTAGGTTTATACTTTGAGCAACAATTCAGCAGATCACAGGCTGAAGAGATTACAGAGAAGTTGCTTGATTTTATCCATTTAAGCCATCAACTCACTGAAACAATCATGTTTTCCTTGATTTAAAACATCAGTAACAGCTTGTTTTTACAGCAGACCTATGTCACCGTGACTCCTTTCTCCCTCACACACACTGTGACGTTGCCTCTGGTCATATAAATATTAATGAACACTTAATAATAAACATTTACAATTCCATTTCTATTTCCAATTTAACCAGAGAGTTGAAAAATATATGTTTTTTAAATGTTGTTCATTGTTAAAGATGCACTGATTGGAGTTTTGAGGATGCTTCACGATTTTACTTTTTTTTTTTAAAGTGTTAGCTTGCCAATACAGTTTTATTTTTACGAATACAACGTTTGAAAGATATAAAATGTTTAGACACATTTTTCCAAGCCTACCTGCTTTGAAAAGTCATTATTATATTACGAGCTTGCTTTAAAAGTGCAGAAACTAATTTAATCTCTATTAATTGTAGAATGACTGGAATTGCTAACATCTCTTTCAGCAGTGCAAGGGCTTTACCAAAAATCACAGATCGACTAGGAAACTCTGATCGGTGCATCAGAATGAGGAAAGTCTGTGCATGGATGAAAAGCATGAGTTCTCTGAGAACCATTTTTTGGATGCGAGTAACAAGCATTGTTTGGCAGTGCCCACTTTGTGGCTTCAGACTGTCCAGATACAGGCAAAGTTACTGGCAGGTGGAATAAAATGTCCATCTGTCTTCCTGCCTTTCCTTTCTGAGAGATCATCACTAGGCTGTAAATCACACCCAGGGCGTGCTCCCTCCATGGTTTCCCTCATTATCAGTCACCCACCGCTCCCTCTGTCCATTTGTCACATGAAGTCACTGCATAAACGTATAGTATCTGTAGGCACTGAGTGGTGTGCCGAGGGCAAAAGATCCTCTTAACCTCTGCATGCATTTCATCCATCACCCACTGACACTCCCACTCGAACGTATACACAAACACACACCCACTCTCATCCATCTCCCTTAACCCGGCCATATTCATCCATCTATGCATCCCTTCCCTGTCATAAACCATCCATATCTCACCCACTCCTTCCTACCCTCATCCCTCTGCATCATAATGAGGCTGAACCGTCCATTCATCAGCACATCCCCTCACAGCCCAGCCCCTCCATCATCCCAGAGGAGCAGGATGGTAGTGCTCCTCCCTGGTTGGCTGCTGATGGGATATCTCTGGGGACCAGCTCAGCATTACCACTTCCAAGATCCTGAAGGAGGAGACTGGGCGGCGTGCTGCAGCTCACACACACTCAGCAAAACACCAGCGCCCACGCATGCGCCTACACGTCAATGAGAATAAAGCAGCAAACTCTTGGAAGGAGGGTTTTTGCTGTTAGTTTAGTACAAAGAAGGCAGGCTTTCCACGTGAAAGCAAACACAACAAGCAGCTTTAGTTGGTAAAGTTAAATAAAATGCTCTAATTAACCTAATCCTACTTTCCAACTTTTACGGCTAGAAATGTCCATAACTGTCCACAAGTTCATTCAGCAAAAAGTTCCTATTAAGTCAAAGCTGGCCTCGCAGTTGTACCTTTACCTAATCTGGGTGCGCCAAGGAACCATATGGTAACTCCACTACAAAAAAACAAACCCCAAAAACACCTCAACTACATGCCAGACTCACTGAAACACGCGTGGACGCAACTTTACCTCGGACGTCGCTTATAATCTGCTCTTCTCCGTCCTCCTCCACAAACTCCCACCTGAGAGCCGAAAGTTGCCGCTCCAGATAAGGTGCTCGGATCCCGGATCTCCACCCCGGTGCATGCGCCTGTCACTGGGGCATCCGCTGTGTAACATGTCAAGTAAAAAAAAAAACAAAAAAAAAACTTCCGGTTGGTGCTCACAAAAATAAAACATAAAAAAAGAGGATAGCAAATGTCTTGATTACAAATTCCAAGAATTGAGATTGAACTATTTCTAATGGTGTACTGAATATATACATTTTAACATTACACACCAGATTCTCTCAAATGTGTCCCTCTTTGTCAGAAAAAGGGATCTTTTCATCAGTGAGAGCTAAATGATGTCTAAAAAAGCCACTGAAGATGGGTGGGCGGGGCAGCAGGCTTTCATTCCAATAATATGGCACTCCTGGACAGATGAGAACAAAGGGACACCAACCAGACGGGTCACATAACCTAGATTACGTTTATCTGCATCGCCCACTGTATGAAAGACAGCAGGTAAAGGGTTGAGTTCAGTTTTAGTCAGAAAACTTATGCAGAGTGTGGAAAAAAACTCCTTCCAGAAGGTTGCTATAGCAGGGCATGTCCGAAAACATGTGAATTAAGTCGGCCTCATAGACATGGGAATCCAGAAGTGCCACAGTTCATAAAAAAATTCAAAGATTACTTACATTTACCATTAATACAAATTTTAAACAAATATATCAATAACTTATACATAATTAAGTGGATATAACAAAAAGGCATATGTCAATGTTTCACTAGTTTTTAGCTGTTCCATGAACCATATCATGAATTTATTGAATTAGTGAGCCTCACTCAGACAGTGGCGCTACAACAATTGTTCTTTTTAACTGGTCTGGTCTGAGGTTAACTTGTGATATAGATGTACCAGTCAAATGTCAGGGTCTATTTAACGAGCCACAGTGAAGGTTTTCCTTATTTCATGGTGCACTTCAGCACAGGAACCATAAAATAAACAAATACTAAATTATTATGTACTCTTTTAAAATATGACTACTAATTGTAATCTCTGACTTTTTTGTACAATTATTTAAAATGCATTTAATCACTGACAAACGTATATAAACATGATTTGTTTCCAATTTTAATTATGATACTCAACATTTGTGTACTTTTTGAAACTACTAATTGTAAATAAGTGGCACATTTTTTGGTTTGCTTGCAGTAAAATATTTCATTTTAACAGTGGCTATTCTTTTTTTCATACAATAAATACTTTATGGTCTGACTCGAATATATTTGGTTGAGTCCGCTTCTTAGCGGACCAGCAATCCAAGATAAAAATCAATAAACACTACACTCACACTCTTAAATGGAGGAAAAATTCAAATTTTCAGTCACTGATTGCCACTGATGTATCTTGCCAAATACCTATTTTGAAGGTTTAAATGAAAGTATTTCCAGGTCTCTTGTTACCTGAGGAACATTTAGTAAACATCTACATTATTGAGCATCCACACCATGACCTGTTAAAAGGACAGAGCCTTACACTTTATGTGCCCATGTCTCATTTCTAACAACCTACTGAGGATGTCAATGTTTGAAGTGTTATTTCAACATATAAAAAGTTAAATCAAATTCTTTCCTTTATTAAAGTGTCAGTCCGAGTGAGAACAAGCAGAATCAGGAAGAGTCCAGTTTTTCATATTTAAACAAGATTCCTTCTGCATGTTCAAAACCACCCACAAACAATGGTGTACATAAACTATTTGGAACAATATAAAATGTGAAGGATAAATTATGCAACACTGCTACACCGAGCCTGCAGTAAAAACACAATCAACTTCAATTTTTACAGCAAGTGCAACTCAGTACAGAAGATGTATAAAGATTTCAATTTAAGCAATAAACCAATTCCTATCCATATTTGTATTGAACATATAGCAGTATGCTATCACATAAAAACACAAAGTAGCTTAATTACCAGATCTAACAGCTGAGACAAAAATATCTAAAAGAAAATAAAAGACACATTCTAAGCTAAATAAACAGCGTATGTTTAACCATACTCAAACAAAAGGCATTCTCTTTATTAGTCTTTAGAAAACTGAGATACCATCTGCGAGTTAATATATTGGTTAGAACTTAAAAGGCATTGTTTTTCCAACTAAGAAAAATACAAAAACATGCCTTGAACAGAAACTATATATTGCAGATGCTGGCTGAATGATGAAACAAGTCTCATTCCTTCCAGTGTCTCCTCCAGTTTCCTTGACAACAAGAAAAGATCAACAGGCTAAGCTGAAGAAACAGATTTTGCACGCACATCTTCTCCATCTGTCAGTGTTCGTCATCGCTAATCAGGTTCTTATAGAATCGGGCTGGATCATTGAGCACCCATAACCGGTGGAACTCCTTGATGAAGGGCTGGACAAGCTCTGCCTCCTCCGTGATGAGGATGTTCTCAAAGTTGCTCTGCACTGCTGTCAACGTCCAGTTGAGGGAGCCGGTGATGAGGAGCCGGCCGTCCACCACTGCAAACTTGTGGTGCATGTATGCAGAGCCTACATCGCATCGAACGCAGATGCCTATGAAGACCAGGGAGAAGCTTTTGTGTTATGCAGAATCTGCATTCCACCCAAATCCTGCCTGTCGTAAACTCTAACACTTTGTGTTTTCGGTCTTTGAGATTGTTAGTGTAGCGTTTCGATATGTAAACACAACACAGATTATTCCACATAAACCTCTAGATACTTTCTTGCTGACAATATAACATCTTAATAACTGGCTAGTTAATGGTTGCACACATAGAAAACGTATCCCTGAATGTTTATATTAAAACTCAAAAGAAAGAAAATAATACACATACACTACTCACATAAAGTTGGAGATATTCAGCTTTGAGGTGAAATTTCAGGATGAACCTAAAATGCAATATGACCTTTACAGGTGAACCTTCGGTGACCTCTAAACTTTTGAATGTACATGTCCAACTGTTTAATGTTCCAGTGCTTTTTACATAACTGGCTTTTCTCTAACAAGGAGCTTAACTGCAAAATTCACAGCAGGTATTTGGTCCATGAATCGACTAATAAACGCTCTGGTTCAATCAGAATTGGTGTTTGAACTGTCGTCAGAGTGGGCCAAAATCCCTCTGCTGTGGAGGTGGCAGTTGTTGCTGCCGAGGGCGGTACAGTCAGTTATCAGGTTGGTTTGGACAGCTTTTTTCTCCCTTAATAAATGAAATCATCTGAAAACTGCTTTTTGTATTAACTTTTGTCTGATATTATATTCTGATAATTAGATACAGTGTCACAGTGTGACAAAAAAGGAAAAACAGAAGAAATCTGTAAGAGGGCAATTAGTTTTTCACAGAACTGTATACAAGATAACTTACTGTGCCATGACAATATTAGAACCACTTCCTGCTGTATTCAAAAATACCACCTCTATTAAGGAACCTGCAGCACATTGTTTATTAAACAAAAGCTGTGTGTGGACAAACTAAGTACACCCTATTATTGCTTCAGAAAAACACCATCAGCAATAAATTGAAGTAGTCTGCATGACTTCACCAGTGTGTCATTGTGTTGGTTACCACAACATTTTCATCAGGTTGACCTCTCCCATCAACAGCATCATTTCTTTTACTTTTCAGTCATTCTGTTTTAGACTTATTCTGTTTGGTATCGTTGTCCTCTTGATCACATAATTTTAGTCTAGCTTTAGCTGTCAGACACACTACCTGGTATTTCTCTTTAGAATACATTGGTGTACTGAGAAGGTCATGGTTGACTCTGTGACTGCAAAGCGCCAAGGTTCTGTGGCTGAAAGGGAAGCCCAAATCACCAGCCCTCCACCACCAACTTGACAGTTAGTATAAGATAATTGTGCTTATTTGCTGCTGTTTGAGTTCGATCAAACAGGCCACTGTGGATTATGAATAATGGCAGTGTGGAATCAGTTGTGTGTTTTTGTTCAGATGAGGTTTGATTTAAATAAGTTCGGGAACAAATACAGACCAGATCTTATACCGAAAACCCAGACTGTAAACAGTTTGTACTTTCTTCTTGTCATGACTGTATTTTACAAACACTGGACTACTTCAAAGAGTGACTGCAAACTGAGCTACCTTGTGGTGGCCCCAGTTACATTCAGCAAGAATAAAATGTTTCTGCAAAACAATTACAAAAGATGGAAGAGGAGTTTAATTTTCTTTGAGCCAACTTAATTTTCCTGAGGTCTGCAGTCAACATTCACTCAGGCACACACAAACAGTCGCTCACAAACACACACACACACACACACACACCCACACACACACACACTTTGCCTAATAACATTTGCTGTCTGGTTGCCAGCTATGTACTTACTTAATTCTAACCCAACCAAACGCAGTGACAGTGATTTGTTAATTGCAGAGAGGACTGAGAGACAGAGTGAGACAGCATGAGTCACACATGTGATACAAATCTTTCAAAGCACCATTACACTGAGTCATTGAGGGGCTTGTAGCAGCAACCTCAACTAACCCTGACACCCCATTATCTCAGTGCTCGCCATTATAGATCATGTGGGACTTACTGACAATGATACTTTAGGTCCAAGAGCCTGGAGCGAGCTCCTGTTGTTGAGTAAGACTAGTGTCATGCCCACTGTTTCTCCAGCTAAATATGTCTATAATGGTGTTAAAGAGGTTCAGAGCAACCTTTTATTATTTCACTAAATTGTTTCTACAAAGGAACCATGACTCTATATTTGCAACGTTTCTAACATTTTGTGGTAAAAGGACCATTGCCCAAAATTCATTTAAGTTTTTATAGTGACAATGTCCAAAAATTAGTTCGAAGTAAGCCTTTAATGAAATTCAAATTGTCAATATTTAAGTTTTTTTTTTTAAAGTAAAGTGTACATCTATTTTTATAATCAGTGTTACTACACCCTAATTATAAAAATATTTACCGTCTTGGTCGTAGGCCTGGGGAGGGAGGGAACAAGCGAGCGCCTGATGGTTTAGTTTTGGCTCCTAGGGTTCGGCCAGGCTCAGCCCGAAAAACTCACATAAAGTCACATCTATGTGGGCCCACCACCTGTAGAGGAACTTTGGGATTAGGCGCTAGTCAAGTTATGTGGCCGGAGAGGGTGGGAGCATTGGTTTGCTAATTCCTGGCCATATAATCTGGATTTAGGGGACATGGTATGTTACCTTACTGGTGGGTAAGGAGTCAGAATGTGAGGTTGAGCAGTACCAGCTAAAAAAATAAAAAGGGTTTAGAGCCAATCATAGCTTGGGCTCTAGAACCCAAATCTGGGAGAGGGGCGGGACTACTCCTACTTTAAAGTTGCCGAAGGAGAGAGGCATCAGGTGGGGGTGGGGATACTCATACGTCCCCAGCTCAGTGCCTCCATTTTTGAGTTTTCTCTGGTGAATGAGAGGGTCGCTTTTTTGCAACTTCAGTTTGCAAGAGGTAGGGTTCTGACTGTTGTCTGACTGTGCTTATGCTCCGAATAGCAGTTCAGATTACCTGGCCTTCTTGGAGTCTCTGGAAGTGGTGCCAACTAGCGATTCAGTGGTGCTCCTGGGGGACTTCAATGCCCATTTAGGCAACCACAGAGTTACCTGGAGGGATGTGATTGGGAAGAACGGCTTCCCCAGTTTGAGCCTGAGCAGTGTTGTGTTAATGGACTTCTATTCGAGGCAAAGAATATCCTAAGCAAACACCATGTTCGAGCACAAGATGGTTCTTAAGTGTACTTGGTATCAGGCCACCTTGGGTCAAAGGTTAATGATTGATTTTGCAATTGTTACATCAGACTTGTGGCATTACATCTTGGACACTCTGGCGAAGAGAGGCACAGAGCAGTCAACCGATCACCACCTGGTAGTGAGTTGGATCCAGTGGCAGGGGAGGCTGCCGGACAGATCTGGTATACCCAAAGGGGTGGTGAGGGTAAGTTGGAAGAATCTCTGCGGAAGAACGTGTCTGAGTGATCTTCAACTCATACCTCTGGGAGAATTTTTGTCATGTTCTGACGGAGGGTTGGACATGGAATCTGAATGGACCATGTTCACGACTTCCATTCCAGATGCTGCATGCAGGAGCTGTGGTATGAAGGTTATTGGTGAGAGTTGCAGTGTCAACCAGAAGACCCACTGGTGGATACCAGTGGTGATGGAAGTTATCAGGCTGAAGAAGAAGGCCTTTAGGGCTTGGTTGTCCTTGGGCATTCCTGAAGAAGCTGACTGGTACCGAGTGGCTAGAAGGACTGAAAGGAGTTCAGAAAGGGGAAACAGGCTGTGTAGGCTTTGGGGCGGCCTGAAGAACCAGACTGAGGGTGTTATCGGGCGGTGGAACGAACACTGAGAATTTCCTTAATCCAGTCACTATGTCCTCTGTGGTGGAGGCAGAGCTTGTAGACTCGGAAGAATGCGATTCCATCACTGTGGCAGAGTTGCGGTGGAGTGCGGTGGCAGGGTGCCACACCTCTTAGTTTCCCTGGTAAAACTTACTCTAGGGTGTTGGAGAGGAGGCACCGACTGATTTTCAAAATCTCAGATACTGGAGAAGCAATGTGGGTTTCGCCCTGGTTGTGGAATGGTGAACCACATCTTTACTTTTGCAGAATTAATGGGGGGGTCGACGAGTATGCTTCTCCAGTCAACAAGTGCTTTGTGGATCTTGAGAAGGCCTACGACTGTAACCTCCAAGTTATTTTGTGGGGGGGTGCTGCAGGAGTATGGGGTATCTTGGTGGCTTTTAAGGACTATCTGATCCTTGTATGCCCAAAGCAATAACTGTGTTTGCATTTTCTGGACAAAGTAGAGTCTGTTACCGGTGGGTGCTGCACTCCCCCAGGGCTGCCCCTTGTTACCTATCCTGTTTGTGGTGCTCATGGACAGGATCTCTAAGCACCGTCGTGGAGAGGAGGGTGTCTGGTTTGGAAACCTCAGGATCTCATCTTTGCTTTTTGCAAATGATGTGGGTCTGTTGGCTTCATCAGGCCATGACCTCAGCATGCACTGGAGCAGTTTGCAGCTGAGTATGAAGCAGCCAGAATGAGTGTCAGCTCATCCAAGGCTGAGGTGCTGGTTCTCAACTGGAAAAAAGTGAACTGTCTCTTCTGATTTGGGGGTGAGTTTTCATCCCAAGTGGTGGAATTTAAGTATCTTGGTGTCTTGTTCACAAGTAATGGCAGGATGGAACAAGAAATGGACAGATTAGGCCTTTGTCTGCAGTAATGTGGGTACTGCTCTGGTCTGTTGTGGTGAAGAAAGGGCTGAGCAGAAAAACAAAGCTCTCGATTTACCTGTCAGTCTACAGGGGTTGTCTGGACCCTCCTGGACATGTTGTCCCTGTCGTGTCAAGGTACTTATCCCCAACAGAACTTGTAACCTCTACATGGGGAGCACGCATTCGGCATGAAGAACGGACCCAGTTGTTTCCGCCTCAGTAGGGAACATAGGGGATGCAAATTCTGTCGATGGTAAGTACCTTAGCACGACACCCCCACGACCTAATCTCAGATAACCAGAAGAGAATGAATGGATGGATGATTTAGGTAATGGGATATATGATAAAGTCATTTTTCTACCTTTTCTTTTAGGTTTCCAAACTTATCTAGACCTTAAAAACAACTAAAACAAATGTTGTACTTTACCCCCTGATAATATGACTTTAAAACATGTTCAACACAAAAAAATAGAAAGCAAAAGTAATTTGATCAAAAATTTCTCAAGGAAATGTTACTGAATGAAAATAAATTTTATCAAGACACAAAAATCAGGAGACGTGTTTTTCTTACCAGCCTTACGGAGAATCCCTATTTGAGAGCCAGTGATGGCAGAATAGTCCTTGTCACTCAGGACTCGGATAGTTACAGCCTTTTTATGCAGCAGTAGTACAGCTCTACTCAGGTCCATGTTGGAAAAAGAAAAAACACACAAGTCCAGAGAGGAGGTGGCAGAGAGGATGTGGCAGAGGAGACGAGAGAAAGATGTCTCTACACCATGTGGCAGCGGACAGATACATGCGCTGGAGGAGCAGAAACAAAGAAGGAAGTTACAGTGCATTTTTTGAGATTGTTGCAAATGTATTAAAAATAGAAAATCAAGAAATGACATTCACGTAAGTATTCACAGCCTTTGCTATTAAGCTCAAAACTGAGCTGAGTGCATACTGTTTCCACTTATCATTGAGATGTTTTTGCTGCTTAAATGGAGTCCATCTGTGGTAAATTCGGTTAATTGGACATGACTACAAAAGCCCATATAAGGTCCCACAGTTGTCATTGTGTGTCTGATGCAACCAACGCACAAATCTGGGGAAGGATACAGAACCATTTCTGCTGCATTGAAGGTCCCAATGAGCACATTGGCCTCCATCATTTGTTAATGGAAGAAGTTTGGAACCACCAGGACTCTTCCTAGAGCTGGACGGCCATCTAAACTGAGTGATCGGGGGAGAAGGGCCTTAGTCAGGGAGGTGATGAAAAAAATAAATCCATGGTCACTGTGTCAGAGCTCCAGCGTTCCTCTGTGGATAACCCTTCAGAAGGACAACCATCTCTGCAGCAATCCACCAATCGGCCCAGTACGGTAAAGTGGCCAGAAGAAAGCTGCTCCTTAATAAAAAGGCACATGGCAGCCCATCTAGAGTTTACCAAAAGGTACCTGTAGGGCTCTCAGACCATGAGAAACAAAATTCTCTGGTCTGATAAGAAAAAGATTGAACTCTTTGGTGTGAATGCCAGGCATTTTGTTTAGAGGAAACCAGGCACTGCTGATAACCAGCCAAATACCATCCCTACAGTGAAGCATGGTGGTGGCAGGATCATGCTGTGGGGATATTTTTCAGCAGTAGGAACTTGCAGATTAGTCGGGATAGAGGGAAAGATGAATGCAGCAATGTGCAGAGACATCCTGGATGAAAACCTGCTCCAGAGCGCTCTTGACCTCAGAAGGCTAATTTTTCAGCAGGACAACGACCCAAAGCACACAGCCAAGATCTCAAAGGAGTGGCTTAAGAACCACTCTGTGAATGTCCTGAAGTGGCCAAGCCAGAGTCCAGGCTTGAATCCGATTGAACATCTCTGGAGAGATCTCAAAATGGCTGTGCTGAGATGTCTCTCACCCAACCTCACGGAGCTTAAAATGTACTGCAAAGAAGAATTGGATGAACTGCCTAAAGATAGGTGTGCTAAGCCTGTTACATTATTAAAATGCCTTGAGGCTGTAATTTCTGCCAAAGGTGGATTAACAAAGTATAAAGCAAAGGCTGTGAAGACCTGTGTAAAAGTGATTTCTTAGTGTTCTATTTTTAATACATTTTCGACAATTTCAAACAAACTTCTTTCACATTGTTATAAAAGGGTAATGTGTCTAGAATTTTGAGGAAAGAGACTTGGATACCATTTGGAATAAGGCTGTAACATAACTAAATGTGGAACTAGTCACGCACATTTCAGTAACTATTTGTGCTGGGCTTATGGTGTGTATGACCACTATTATAGCTAGCTAGCATTAGATAGCATTAGCTTACCCTCACACACCCTCTAGCTTGTACCCTCCAGTTCGATATCGCTCTGAGTCTGTCAACAGCTATAGACTGAGCAGCAGGTGCTCTATTGGTGTTGTGTTTATGTCACAACTAACCACATCAAGTTACTTTTTCAGACTGTGGGGCTGCCTTGCTATTGACGATCCCGCCCCCACGCCAAGATGGTGAGCAATTGCAACACAAAACAAACCAACCCGTGTAGACCCAACCCGACCAGAGCTGGTACCAATGGAAAAGGGGTAATAGTGATTAAAATTCCTGAGAAAAACTGTAAGAAAATTTTTTAAAATGGCTTTAAAAAGTCAAATGTTGAGAATCTCATGTAGTTTCTGTATGAGAAAGCACAACTGTAATTTCATCTAGTTGGACTTACCGAGCTGAATTTGGACTGAACAAATGCTCCACGCAGGCCACCTCTGAGGGGAAGAAGAGGACCTTGTTAAGGGATCTTTTGTGTCTGAGGCGACCCAAGAGCCAGCCAAGCAGCTCCAGACTCAGAGAGAATGCCACCACTCCCAGGCCGACCACCTTCACGCTCCACATCAGTGACATCTAACACACAGTAAAGATTTCAGTTAAGTCCAGCCACCTGCTATTCATCCTCTTATGGTAGGGTAAGAAACATCTGGAATAAATATATAACTGTTTTTTTTTTTAAATAAGGTCTACTTGATCATCAAACAAGTCTTTGTAGTATTGTGTTACTAATAATATTTTTTATATACAGTGCAGACCAAAAGTTTGGACACACCTTCTCATTCAAAGAGTTTTCTTCATTTTCATGACTATGAATATTGTAGCTTCACACTGAAGGCATCACAACTATGAATTAACATGTGGAATTATATACTGAACAAAAAAGTGTGAAACAACTGAAAATATGTCTTATATTCTAGGTTCTTCAAAGTAGCCACCTTTTGCTTTAATTACTGCTCCGCACACTCTTGGCATTCTGTTGATGAGCTTCAAGAGGTAGTCACCTGAAATGGTTTTCCAACAGTCTTGAAGGAGTTCCCAGAGATCCTTAGCACTTGTTGGCCCTTTTGCCTTCACTCTGCGGTCCAGCTCACCCCAAACCATCTCGATTGGGTTCAGGTCCAGTGACTGTGGAGGCCAGGTCATCTGGCTCAGCACCCCATCACTCTCCTTCTTGGTCAAATAGCCCTTACACAACCTGGAGGTGTGTAAGGGGTCATTGTCCTGTTGAAAAATAAATGATGGTCCAACTAAACGCAAACCGGAATGAATAACATGCCGCTGCAAGATGCTGTGGTAGCCATGCTGGTTCAGTATGCCTTCAATTTTGAATAAATCCCCAACAGTGTCACCAGCAAAGCACCCCCACACCATCACAGTCCGAACAATAGAGAAAACTTTGAAAGTGTCCCCAAGTGCAGTCGCAAAAACCATCAAGCGCTACAAAGAAACTGGCTCACATGAGGACCGCCCCAGGAAAGGAAGACCAAGAGTCACCTCTGCTGCGGACGATAAATTCATCAGAGTCACCATCCTCAGAAATCGCAGGTTAACAGCTGCTCAGATTAGAGAACAGGTCAATGCCACACAGAGTTCTAGCAGCAGACACATCTCTAGAACAACTGTTAAGAGGAGACTGTGTGAATCAGGCCTTCATGGTAAAATAGCTGCTAGGAAACCACTGCTGAGGACAGGCAACAAACAGAAGAGACTTGTTTGGGCTACAGAACACAAGGAATGGACATTAGACCAGTGGAAATCTGTGCTTTGGTCTGATGAGTCCAAGTTTGAGATCTTTGGTTCCAACCACCGTGTCTTTGTGCGGCACAGAAGAGGTGAACGGTTGGACTCTACATGCCTGGTTCCCACCATGAAGCATGGAGGAGGAGGTGTGATGGTGTGGGGATGCTTTGCTGGTGACACTGTTGGGTATTTATTACAAATTGAAGGCATACTGAATCAGCATGGCTTCCACAGCATCTTGCAGCGACATGCTATTCCATCCAGTTTGCTTTTAGTTGGACCATCATTTATTTTTCAACAGGACAATGACCCCAAACACATCTCCAGGCTGTGTAAGTGCTATTTGACCAAGAAGGAGAGTGATGGGGTGCTGCGCCAGATGACCTGGCCTCCACAGTCACTGGATCTGAACCCAATCGAGATGGTTTGGGGTGAGCTGGACCGCAGAGCGAAGGCAAAAGGGTCAACAAGTGCTAAGCATCTCTGGGAACTCCTTCAAGACTGTTGGAAAACCATTTCAGGTGACTACCTCTTGAAGCTCATCAACAGAATGCCAACAGTGTGTGGAGCAGTAATCAAAGCAAAAGGTGGCTACTTTGAAGAACCTAGAATATAAGACATATTTTCAGTTGTTTCACACTTTTTTGTTCACTATATAATTCCACATGTGTTAATTCATAGTTTTGATGCCTTCAGTGTGAAGCTACAATATTCATAGTCATGAAAATAAAGAACACTCTTTGAATGAGAAGGTGTGTCCAAACTTTTGGTCTGTACTGTATAGTTAAATAAACTATCTAACTTGCAAATGTAAAATTGTAGAAGAATTTAAATTGCACTCATTCAACAGCACAGTGGCATGGAAATTTTTTTTTTTGTCAGTTTGTCATATTACAACCATAAATTTGGGATTATATGTGATAAACCAACACAAAGTAGTGCATAAATGCATATTATGAGTAAAATGATTTTTTTTCTGACCAACATGAACATTGCTATGTGTGGCAAAGAACTGACACTGCACATTACCCTGAACATAGCATCCCTGTGATGAAAAATAGTTGTGGCATTATCATGCTGTGCGGATGCTAAAAACCTGGCAGCAAAAGACCTGAGACTGGGCAGAGGTTCAATTTTCAGCAGGACAACGATCCTAAAGAAAAAGCCGGAGCTACATTAGAAGGGCTTAGAACAAAGCCTAACCATGAATCAGAATAGCCAAGTCAAAGTCGAGACATAAATCAAATTGGGATTCTGTGAAAAGACTTTAAAATGTATTCTTACAGACACTTTCCGGTAAATCTGACTGAGCTTTTGAGCTATTATTGGAGTCTGGTAGAGATATACTCTGTAAGACTTGCAGCAGTGATTGAAAAAGCAACCCAAAAGGTTGACTTGAGGTGCCTGAATAAAAATGCACCTCACTTTAAACCCCGTGTCCTTTCCCTTCTACTTTACAATTACGCACTGCGTTGTGCTGCTCCATCACATAAAATACCAAAAAAATAAACTGACATTTGTGGCTGTTATGTGACAATGGGTTAAGAGTGTGAACATTTTTGCGGAAAGTTTCCTATTGCCTAGGAACCTTCTCATACAAACTTTTCATATTTTACACTATTACATTGTTCAATTTATATATATATTTTAGAAAAAAATTATTTAAATAAACAGTTTCTCATTATAATAGCGCAATGGAGCAAAATCAATTCGAGAAAAGCTTGTAACTTGATTTATCCGTTAGCTAAGCTAGCTGATAAATCCAAACGACAAAACTGATTACGGCATACAGGAAGTTTCCAAACAGCGCAACAGAATACAGCCAGTGTAAAACAGCCGTTGAGAAAAAGGTACCCCTATTAAATGTCTGAAGGTTTAGCAACAGTTTCATGTCAAAACAACAAACATGAACTTGTTTTCACCCCAAACCTGCCAGAGTTTCTGTCGCCACCATGCGGGAGAGGGACATGTCAGAAGTGTTTTATCGCTGCCAATCGAGTTGACTGTCGTTTCGGATAGCCAATGGGTGACCGTGACGCAAATGCTCTCCTCCAATCATTTCAATTGAACGGTTGTCGGTGCCGGGTCTTAAGGAGCTCGTTTGTTCAGTTCACCAACGTGTATTTTCAGCCTGAAGCAGGTAAACAACATTAAATTTCTACTGGTTAACCTGTAAAAGTCACGCCGTGTTCAGTTGTTGCGAGTAAATGTAAGCATTAGCTAGTAGTAGTTTCTTTCCAAACTATAATCTGCGTGTCTATGATCCTGAGGTGAGTGAAGTTGTCAAACAAATCAACAACAAACATGCTAACGTTAGCCTGCTAAGTTAACAACAGTATGGAGTTATAAGAGGAGTGAGGGCCATTTGGAATCATTCATAAGGTTTTATATAATCTTATATTTGGTGATCTCTTCGTTAAACCTCTTTTGTTTGTCTCTCTCACCCAGACTTTGTGCAACCTGTGTAAAATGGGTCGACGCAAATCAAAAAGAAAGCCTCCTCCAAAGAAGAAGATGACAGGGGATCTGGAAACTCAGTTCACCTGCCCCTTCTGCAACCACGAGAAGTCATGTGATGTCAAAATGTAAAAAACTAAACCTGTATCTGAAGATCTGAAGTTCTTTTGCATGGGTTCGGCTGGGTTCTAACTTGCTTTGTATATTTTGTCACAACAGGGAGAGAAGCAGGAACACTGGGGTAATATCCTGCTCTGTCTGCTTGGAGGAGTTCCAGACTCCCATTACCTGTATCCTTCTGTCCAAGTGGATTAAGGCAGACATTCCCTTCTTAAAGAGGAACTGAATAACAATAGTGCTTTGAAACGTCACATCACTTTAGTCTGTGTTCAGTTTATAGTAAAGAGAAATGCGGCTCTTTTAAGAGACCTGGTTCTTATGGTTCGGTTCTCTTTAAAAAAAAAAAACTCTTTCAGTCCCCAGCTGGCTCCTCAGATTTTGTTTTTGCTTCTTAAATGAAGGTTTTATCAAAAAATTATGTAAAATGATTTTTTACTTATTTACAAAACATTCATATTATTGTTTTTTTGTTTTGTTTGTTTATATAACTTATCCTCAACATGTAACGGACCAGGACTGCAACTAACGATCGTTTTGCTAATCGATTTAATACGTCGACTATTTTTTCAATTAAACAATGAATCCTTGGATTGCAAAAGGCGCGTAACAGAGTTTTTACAGAATTTGAACCAGGGAAAGCTAAAACTGTGACACTTAATTAGTACTGGATAGAATATCATGGTAAATGGAAAAATGTATATATTTTATGAACAGTTTTGGTTTAATTACTGGTTTTCTAATTAGAAACAATCTGATTATTTCAATAATTAATCAATTAATCCGATTGTTTCTGCCCTATAACAGAGTAGTGCAGAAATTACATTTTACAGTACAAAAACATCTAATGTGCCTGTACAAGTGAGCCTGCTTAATATAAGATTCAAACCTTGTATACTATACATTTGACTTTTGTGATTGGTGTCATTTAAATAGCATCTAAATTTAATAGTTTCCTGCCATTAATAATTTTCTTACCATTCCAGCATGTTGTCTTCAAGTCGCTGTTCTCTCTCACTCCCTAGCACCACCCTACCCCCACCTGTTTCTCTGTCTCTTCATGTGTGTGCTATGTCTGAAACCCCCGCCCCTCCCATTCCTGCTCAGTGCGGCCACATGACCAATGTTGAAGAGGAGAAGAATACAAGGAGGACCACCTATTGCTCTGATTTTTCACTACACAGAACTGGCTCTCAGAGCTGATTTGTTTATAATCAGTATCAGGATTAGTTCATTTTTGATGTGGAAAAAGATGATGTGTTCCAGTGCTTTTCCAGGGCCATTATATTATGAAGGAGGCTCAACCTATTCTGGTTTTCTTAAACAGATCTGGCTGACCTGGCTACTTAATGCAGTCAAATCAAGCCAGAGCTACTCTTGCTACTGCTTGTCATATAAAACAGGTGGAGCTGCAATAAAAGGACCAGTCACAATGAAAAGGCCAGCAAAAAAGCTGGTGAATGTGCATATTAATTTTTTACTAATATCTTTGCCCTGTTATTAAAGCATAAATCATGTCATTTTGACTGTAATTTTATCATCGCTGTTCAACAATCCCAACTGTTTTAAAACCTCTTGGCACTAAATGGTCAAGATAAAAGCAAGATAAATGGTTCGGTCTAGCAGGTGGAGGTACTATAGATGTCCATGTTAAAACATGAGGTTGATTTGTGGTGTTAAACAGTTGTGTAGAGGAAGTTATACAAGCCATCTGTGTTCTGAGTATGAACACAAGTGTACAGACACCACATGTAGCAGGTTGGAGAGTATGATGCGCTCATGATAAATGAGATCTTTAAAGAGGGAGGCATGTTAATTGATCTTTAGTTTTTATCTTCAGCTTCTAACATGAGCAGACTCCGGAGTAATCGGTCTCAGGTTTAGGAACATAAGGATCAATTCTTCTAAGATCTATCACAAAGATTTTATGTGGAGCCAAGATGCAGTTGGAGTCGTTGAGCAGAAAAAAGGAGTGGAGGCAGAGTGTGTTCATGCATCAGTGTCCTTTTTCATTTTTCTTTATTTTCTCAGGAGACTGATCAGTTGAGAGGTGATCCTTTTCTTCAAGTATAATCTGTAAAGCTAACCTGCTCCAGAACATAAGTCACGGGCACCCAGGTTCAGTTCTCGAGAGCTACTTACCTACAACTTTTAGATGCATCCCTGCTTTAACGCACCTAAACCAAAATGGCTGAAAGCTGAGTGGTGCACTGTCTGAAATAATTTATTCTGCATATTACAGGTCAAACCAGCAAGTTGGAACACATAACGTTACTGTTGATGGTTACAGAAAACAGTTAAAATAAGTGTAAAGATGTGTGACCTCAGTATATTTATTTCTGCTTAAACTGAAAATAAAGGAATCTAAATCTGTAGCCTACTTGGTACTATGAGATCTTTTAGAATAATTAGGGAAAACGGTTGGATTCTATCAGATGATTTAATGTGTTGTATATTAGAGGCTGATGAAACAGCCTAGAAACAGAAATACTTTAAATATGTTAATTGCAATCCTATTTGTCATATGTTTAACACCACTTGATGTGAACTATGTAGAATTCTGTTTTCCTTAATCAGAACCGTTTTAGATCTGTCGGAGCCTGTAGATGTGTACAGTGACTGGATAGATGCCTGCGAAGTAGCCAATCAGTAGTCCTCGTGGAGCTGGACACATCTCAGGAAGCCAGAGAAGTCGAACGTGCGGCAACAGGGCCGCGCCCTTTCAGATCAAGCGGCTCCGAGGACATGGCTGAAACATTCACTCGTGATATTCACAGCATTTTTATGGTCAGTAGAGATTCACTCTGTCAGCAGCAGTCTGGCTTCTGACGTCGTCAGCAAAAGCCTGTTTGGAAAACCTTTCCTCCTGATTTTTGTTTGCAAGATATTAGCCTACAGCTTCAGCTTTAAATGTTGAGATTTTATATAATTTGTTTTGTGCAGGGTATGTTGACTTCTCTTACATACAGCAGGGCTGTGTGGTTTTTAAACGTAATATTTGATGGCCCTGAGACAAATGCATGGTTTTTATATATTTAATTTCGAAATAAAAATTGGAGTCCAGATATTTAGTTTATTCTACTATTCTGCTAGATACTGCAGAGTCTGGTTTTATGCAAGAAATACATAATTTGGAGAAGTCGCGCCCTTGCATTTAATTGTGAAATTAGTAAGTACTGAATAGTGAGCAGAAAACAGACTCTGAAGGACATAATGTAAAAGTAGAAAAAAATCAACTTGTACAGCTAATTGATCTTGATCACTCAGCAGGATCTACTTGAAGTGCAACATTTGCTTATTGCCTATATTAAAACCTGGCAGGTGGAAAGATCTTAGAAGGGATGTGGAGCGACTTCACGTAAATGATGCACTGTAATAGTTATTAATGTCCTAAATGAATGCTGCAGATTTCCAGTTCTTTGTATACATAAAATATTCCATGTTTTCCTCTTGGTAGAGCATGTGTTACCAGTTTTCTTCATCATAATATTTCTTTATGTTTTCCTCATAAACCTAAATTACACTAGGTCATCCAAACGTAAAAAACTGAAATGCAGAATATAAAGGGTTGGCTACATAGTTAACAGGTAACCGGTTGAATATTTCAGTTTTCACATCATTGTTTTGTGCTTGTTAGATGAAAGAACCCTGTTCTATAAGAATAAACCTTCAAACATGTATGCAGAATAGTGTATTTTGCTCTGCTGGAATCTAATGCTGGATAATTGTAAATTAAACAGTTATTAAACGACTATTGTAATGTCTTCAACTGTGATCAGTGAAATAAAGAAGACTGTTGACTTTATCTGTTAGTCTGGTTTATGCTTGTACACTGAATCAGCTAAATTGACGTATTACAAAAATGGAGACTCAACACTGACAGAAAAGACACATTTCAAGATAATTTGATATGTTTCAGCATCTGTACGTTTAATTCTTGTGCGTTTTAAATTATGTAATTTGATAATACGCAGCTCTGGTCGGAAGCTTTCATAAACCCAGTATCAGCATGAATGTTATCTTCATTTTGGGTTTTAAATGGGTTTTAATTAGAGCTGTTATTTTTCTCAGGGTGGAATCATACTACAACATGCAAAGCCACAAACTAGAATTGAATTTAATGCAAATGTTCTCTGATCCACAAAGGTCTAAAATGATACATAAACCCTCAGTAAAATTTGGATAAATGTGCTTTATCAAGTTGCAGAGAAGGTCTTGCCCACTCTTCCTATCAGAACAGACGGAGCTCATCTAGGCACAGACAGGTTTTTAGGCAAATCTATACATTTCCAATAGGACTGAGCTTGTGTTTTTAGGATCTTTGCCCTCTTGGAACACCAGACTCTCCAGGTTTTGACCACATGCCCTGGATCACCAGACACAATCCAAAGAGCAAGAATTGCTCACATCCCTACTGAAGAAAAAACAAAACCAGCATGACCCTTCAAATGATAACAGATCAAATGTTTTTAAAGTTTCTTTAGTTAAAGAACCAAAATTGTAATATTAATTTTAAAACTATTTTTAAATAAAAACATACAACTACACTTACATTTTATAAAAAGAGAATGATAACCTTTTCTGAAATATAACATTCCATAATTATAGTAAGGGAAGAAAAAAACAAAATAATATTCTCTGTACCATTAGTGTCCTGGTGTGCGATTTCTAGGTGGATATTACACAAACGCATTAAAGAAGATGCTAACCCCAGCCTTTTTGGTTACCTCTGTATTTTAAAAAACTACTCAGTCCTGTTTTATTTTTGGCCAAAGCTGTTAAGAGTCACACGTAACTCCAGAGCTACAGTTTGCAGACCTCTGCCATAAGATAAAAGATGATCTTTTAGCATGTTGAAGAACAACTCAAGAAACACCAAAGGTCAAGCTGATCATAAACTGGAAGATGCTTCAATTCTAGCATCCTTACTGTCGACAATAAAGCAGACCAAGACAAAGCCCTCTGCTCTAAAATAAACACCTTGCAGCTAATTTTATGGCCAGACAAGACAGAATTGAACTATTTAGTTACAATAGGTTGGGCTTTTAGACTCAATACCATACCATACCATACCAGCTAAAGCAGTGCATTGCACAAAGTGGGTGGAATAAAAACGAACTACATTGAACTTCTTTAAGCTCACCTGAATTCCACAGCTAGGTGGTTGAAACTTGGCCACAACTCATTGTTTCAACACGACAATCACCCCAAACACGCACCAAAACTGGCTTTGGAATGGATTAAACGTTAGCCTCTGGCCTGTCCCAGACCTCAACCCTATTGAAAAAACGTTTGTACTAAGTTTAAAAGTCTGATCCATGAACCCAATCGGTTTAAATCAACTCTAACATTTCTGCCAAAAAGGCGAGTCAAATATTCAGCCAGAATTACTGCAAAAACCTTGTTGATGGCTACATTCTCTGGCTTCCTGCTCAGCAAATATTTGTGGAGGTGTAAGAACTGTACATATTTAAATCTGTATGTAAAAATTTCAGCCTTTGTGAATAGTCTCTCTTAAATTTATACTTTACACCCAATTCTTGTTTTTAAATTTCATTTCAGTTGTGTTATTATTCCAAACCCAAAAAGCATCATTAAAAACTCAAATTTAATACAACATTCATGCTGATGATTCGTGTATGTCTGAGCAGAACTGCATATTGATTAAAATGAGTTTCACATCACATTAATTTTAGTACTATTCCACTGAAATCTATCATACACAGCAGATACAAAAACATTTTTTGGTTTGACAAAATCGGCACAATGGAGCCCCTCTCAGCAATATAAAGTCGAATAGGAAAGCTAGAAATGCACATTGTCCATAAAACTTATGCTGATCTTATATTTCAGATTGTTGAAGGCAGTCTTTGAGTGCCAATCTACTGTCCTGTGGCATCTGTGACTGTTGCATGTTTTCAGGAGCCCATTTATTCCCACAGAGCGCAGAATGTAGCAGAAATGAAAGAAGACAGTGTAGTGGGGTGGTGCACCAGACAGGCCTGAGTGATAATAGATGAGATGTTGAGTGCTTGCCTGGGCTCTCCACCCAGGAGGAGTGTGACCGTGCATGCATGCTCTGCGCATGCATTGTGTTCGATGATGGACCCCAGCTGGAAAAGTATTGACAGCGCCTTATGAAACATGCTGGAGGATGATTACAATGGAGAATGATTATCATTCAGCCTCTCCCTCCCCCTCTCTCCTCCTCCGTCTCTCGCTCCTTCCTTCGCCTCTCCCATTCAGCATGCGAGGTCAAGTGTCACTCTGTCTCCCTGTTGTCAAGGCTGCCAATCAACCCACACAGCGAGTCCAGGGCAACTGTTGCCAGGGAAACAGAGCGATTTTGGTTGCTAGGCACCTGGAGCTGTGCTCACAATAGTCATTTTGTTGCTTGGAAGCAACATGCGCGCGCTCGCATAAACACACACAGCCACAGAAAGCGCTTGCGCCCAATCAACAAGTTCACGGAGCATCAGAGGGAATTTTGTGTTAATTATGATTACATACTGTCACGGATTTGCTTACACAGTGGGAAGAAATCATGCAAGTGTATTTTATGGGAGTGTAATCTATCTTCAGGGCAACAGGATGCTAATGAATTGCTGAATTTGCAAAGAGATGTTGATTTTCTAATTTATAATACCTTAGCAATAATGTTAATGCTCCAAAAATGTTATTCCTGATGTTTTATTCCTCCACCTCAGCAGCCTGATTAATCAGCAAACCCAAACGTCCCAAGAATTCTTCAAGCCCACACCCTCAACTTGATCAATAAAAGACATAAACATCCATCATTGTGACCAAAAATAGTTACTCATAAAAACAGTCAATCCTTTCCCTCCCAACCCCCCCAGGCGCACGGACCCAGTGAACCTTCACGCTGCAGCGTATGTGCACTCGCATGGAAGAGATCTATCCGTGTGGCCGTTTCCACGAGGTCCTTCAAACCCTGCTGTTTCCCTGTTGGCATGTAGATTCTAAAACCCTTGCTGAGGTTTTAGTGTTTGTGTCAGTGTGAGTCTTATTCTGCATCATGACAGCCAGTCATCTGAGTCAAAATGCTGAAATGTCAGCCACGGGTGCAAGCTTTACATGTCCTTATGTGTTACTGTCTCCTGTTGCTGCTGCTACTGGCATCAGAATCTGACTTGGTTTTTTTTTTCTTTGATACAGTCTGAGCCGAAGAGTCAAAAAATAAGAACGCGGGAGGTGATCTGGATGGGATCATGGTTGAGCAAAGTGCTTCTCAGGCATTATGTTTGGAAATTTAAAGATTTCTAGTTTGGAATGAAAACCAGACAAGAAGTGGTTGACAAAAAAACAGTGAAACACAGCCATGAAATGATGAGATTATGGGATCTCTTGTGAATGACAAGAATAGACAATCAAGAACTTGGATTTCATGTACAGGGGTAAAGACTTTTGTGCTAAGCTTCCAGAATTAAATCCGGGGATTTAGCTTAGCAGCATGGTGCAAAGCTTCCTCTGCAGGAGCTGCTGAACGAGGCTGACACCATCAACTCCACAGGTGGACAGAGTGACATGGCTGATAACACCTTTTCAGTGGCTGAATTTGATTCGGGCACCTGGCTTGCCTCAATTGCTTTGCACACTTCCATTTAATTTTTTGTCACATTTAGTCACATTTCAGCCACAAAGTTCTTTGTATCTCATTGGGATTTTATGTGATAGAACAACAATAAGTACACACTTGGATATAAACTGAAAAAAAGGATGCATGGTTTTTACATTTGTAACAAATAATCTGCATACTGCCACATGGCTTGCAAGCCACCATTGTTTTTTTTCTTTACACTCTTAAGCAAAGGCCAGTTATGTGAAGTGAACAGCTAATGGTCATTCTGTCCACATTTCCCACTGTAAAACAAGTATCCCCATACATAATGGTGTCACCACCGTGTTTCTCAGTGATGGTGCGTTCACAGTGATCTGCAGTGTTTGTTTACAGATGCACAGCATTTTCCTTGCAGGCCAGTTCAGTGTTGGTCTCATCTGATCAAACACCCTTCATTCCAGGAAAAACAATAAAAAGGAATTGTTATGGCTTTCTTTAAGTTAGCTCTTTTTTCCCACCACTCCTCCATAAAGGGCAGTTTTCTGAGTTAAAAACTCATAGTTATCAACACATTCTCCCAACTGAGGTGTGGGTCTCTGCAGCTCCTCCAGATTTACAGTGGTTCTACTGGCTGCTCCTCTGATCTTGAATAACCTCTTGTTCTCTGAGGACAGCACCAGATTTTATTTAGGAGCATCAGACCAAATCCACACCACACCCCTCAAATTTTTATTTCTAAAGCAAATTGAAAACCATGTATTTGTTTCCCTTCACTTCACAACTATGCATTATTTTGTAATCATCTCTGACATAAAATCCCAAAGAATGTCATTGAAGTTTGTTACTGCAATGTGACAAAAGGCAGAATACTCTTACGAGGCACTATATTTCAAAAACCTGCTTGACCAAACAATTGCATATCTTGCTTTCTTTTCTGTACATGTCTCTGGACTCTGCAGCAATATAGAACAGAGCTCTGCATCAGATCCAGTGTTGGTGAAGAAGCTTCCTCTCGACTACGCGTATTCTCAAGCAATAACATCTACATCTGTATTATCAACCCAAGAATACCCGTGGTCGAGACCGGAGCACAAATGCCCGCCTCCACCCACACTTCCACTCCTTCCTCTCTCCATTCAGGTCCTTTCTTTTTGTCTTTTGTGTTATCCTTTTCACCACCGTGGAGGCGAATCTTTAAGGACAGCACCTGTGATAAAGGAGACAAAAGAGATCATATTTAGCCTTGAGTGGCAATGCTGCAGCAGTAGCATTCACAATTTGAGCCCACTGCCAAATAACTAACTAGGTTGTATGCTTTATGTATATCCACAAACATCAAGAGATCACAATGCCATCAGCTCGCCCTTCTGTTTGCCCTCCCTCACATCAAGCCACCGTTTAGCTGAGCACTCAAGGAGAGGACAGGATCACCAATTATCTACAAGGTGTCAGGAATTGCTTCCTTTTCACTGAGGGGAGGGAGCGATTACCAACAACGGATGCTGTAAATAACAGATGTTTAGCCCTCACCTATTCTCTTCCCTCTTTCCCAACTCCCATCTCCTTTCCAGAAAAAACACAGTCCTTCCTTCCTTGCTCTGTCCCATGGAAAATAAGCCAGACTCTTCCCAATCCACGCTTGCCAATTAGAGACACAGTAGCTGTCAGCTGAGGAGGAGAAAAGGAGGGAGGAGAGCCATTGGAAAAAGAGAGGAGGAGAGTTTGCATCAGCACCACAGTCAGCTCCTCTTGGAAAACTCCAGGTCCAGTTTACAAAAACAGGACATGACTGTCTTCCTTTTCTCCCTACTTCTTCTCACTTTTCCCCTTAACCTTTCTTCTCTTATCACGCTAATACGTCTGCTACCGTTTTCCCACTCCCGCCCCGTGTTTGCTCTTTCATACCCCTCAGCTCTGCTTGTTTATCCATCCAGACACATGCAGCGCATGAGCAAAACATCCATTCAAGCTACCAGGAAATCTGACACTCTGGGAAAATTCCTCTGAGACCCTTAACCTGCTGTCACTTAGAAGACCTCAACATCTTGCTCGTTACCTATACCCCCCTTCGTCTCCCTCTCCCCATCTCCTCTCCACTCGCCTCTTTTATTCCTCTGTCTCAACTGTCGAAGTCCGGCCTGCTGGTGATGGCAACCCATGTGGACATGTCTTCTGTTCTCACCATGAGCTGTGAAGAGATGTAGGGAAGTGTCACAGATCTGGTGTAAAAATACACCCCGCTGCCGCCCAGCTCGCCCCGTGTGTCTGCTCTGTGTCACCGGGAACTTCTCCGTCTGATCTGCAAACACTCTTCAGTGTGGTATATTGAGGTTAAGCTATGAAAACATGACACTCATGTGGGGGTGCCTGGAGCAGCAGTTTTGACACATTCATGCAAACTGATCATGAACCCACATATTTATGATTCTACCTTCTTCCGACCAACCCCAATAACATATTTATAGACTGGTAAGAAGTTTATTTGATGCTGAAAGACATCTGGTTTGCATCTATAAGAAAATCCATTTCCTGGATTGACTTGATTGAAAGGGAACTGGCTCCAGCTGGAGGGCCTAATGAAAGAAAATCGGTCTGTGTTTCATATTTATGTATGACGCAAACAGACTTATCAATCCTTTTATGTACCTGGTATTTGGTGTAGAACGCAGAATTACAAGTGGCTGAGCCCGGAGGCAAAGATGAGACGAGCTTGTGATGGAAACAGAAGCAGAGCGGATGCTGGGCCTGCTGCTTGCACATTATTGCTTAATTGTTTGGAACTAAAGGCCCTGTTATGAGCATCTTTATGCTTTTTCCTGCAACAGCAAATCCTTCCAGTCATTTCTGCCATGCTGTGGAGTCTAATAGTCACTACATAGACAAAAAATAAATAAATGACCCAGTCTAAACTGTTTCTAATAAAATTATTCTAAAGTGTACAATTAACAGTTCCTCAAATTTTGCATTTACCAAGCTTTTGGCTGAAGATCCCCAAAGCATGGCCAGATTTAGGAGAATGTGGGCTTCTGGGATAAAACCAGTTGTGATGCCCTACTCACTGGTGGTGTAATATGTGCTAAGTTAAAAATCCACAATATTTTTTCTTCAAATTGAAGTGTGTCTCAAGGAGTGGCTTCCAGTTGGAGTTAGCATCTACCTTTATCTGTCCAAATGAATGTGCGCTTTCCTATAGACTTATATTTTGATGTAATAAAAAGGATACAGTTATTTAGTTGTTGCCTTATAAAAATGTTAAATATGTCTCCATTATTTTTGTGTAGCACAGACAAAACACAGCAAATGGCTAGCCACTAGCCGCTACGGACGTTTAAGTTAGCTTGTGCTTTATAGCTTCCCATCAAAGCAAACACAAGGGCAGTTTCCATTTCCTTTTCATGAGTCTGGACTGCATTGAACATCTATTGTTAAAAACCTAAAACTATTACACAGGTTAAATCTAAACAGGATAATTCTACGTTGAACAGGTAAAAAATAAATAAATAAAGAGTTAGTTTTTCCAAAAATATAGCTAAAATGTCATGATGTCTTGTTCACTGGAGCAGAGTATTAGATATCATCTTGTCTCGTGGATTGGATGTGTTGCTAAACCCCTACTAGTCACAAACTGCATTCAAACTACAATGGACTATTAGCAAGTGACACATCAATGTCAACGTATAGAAGCCTTGACCACATGATAGTTGTTCTGGTATGTTCCCATTCTAAAAAATAGCTTAAACTTAACAACATTGTTTCTAGAGATATCTTCACGCACATAAAAAAGGAAGATGACCCAAAATGTCACAGTAACTCTGCTAACTGCTGTTAGCAATACCAGCTAATAACAATGTATTTCTCTCTAGTTTATGTGCTTGAAAAGTAAAGGAACACATTTAACAAGCAGCAGTTGTGTAGTTGTATGTGTGGCACTGGTTTAATGAGATATATATGGTGAGAATTGCAAATAAATAGTTTATCCCTGCAAGGTTCACAATGTTTTATATGCACGGCAGCCATATTATTTACAGAACTCAAGGCTGCTCTATGACTTCTGACGTTCCCATGTGAAATTTACGGCATCTCATGTTGTTTCCAGCTGGTAATTTGGAAAATCAGACTTCCGTGGACAGAAAGAACACATTATAAAGCTGGCTCTTCATGGCATGATTGGGCTCAAAGATTTGGCTTGTTTGTGACATCACTGTTTTTAAATACTTTTGTGCTGGTTATCAACATGAAAATCTAAGAAATTAAAACTGTTATTCCATTATGCAAATATTCATTACAAAGCACAAAAAAAAAAGCCGTTTTTTGGCCCCCATGAAAGACCACCAGGCTACTGCCATGGTAAGCCCTTGCTAAAGTCCGGCCCTGCCAGTACAAAGGGCTCCAAGTTGGCCTACTGGCCCAGATAACCAAACATCCACAGACTGTAAAATAACACATAGCCAGCGGCACCTGTTTTCTACGTGACAGGCGTGGGTTATCAAGCTTTCTTTGTTGGTAAATACATCCGCTCCCACTGACAAGGAGATCCCAGTTCAGATCCTAGGGTGGCAGGCGTGGACTGAATCCCTAACCCTCTAGAGTGTGAACGGGATTAAAAACCATCATACTTTCCATTCAGCCGGCTACAAAAGGAGGAAGACGCGCTGCGGTGAAACACTGAGCTGGAAGCAGGTGCATCTCTCATCAAGACGTTTGATAGGCACTTTGGTGGGGATGCCGCTGGGACCAACCTGTTTAGTTATCAAACCATAAAGCCTGCCAGCATCACACTGATCACTGATCGGGCGTTAGTGCTGTGTTATAGACGGTTTCATGCGGGCTCTTTAAGTCTAGTTTCCTTACTTCCAGTAATATAAAAACAAAGCCTGTTTGTCATGATCACAACAACAAAACGTGTTTGCATCCACGCAATCAGCTAAGGCACAATCGGATTTTATGAAAGGAAGAAAAAAAAATCATTACTTACCGCTTGGTCCACGTTTACGCTGCTCCTACGGAGACGCCGTTCTTAGTGCCACGCACTGTTTCCACGCTGAAGTCAGAGAAAAGGTTATACTATGCAGGAAAACGCCTCCATCCCCCCCGCCCTCCACCTCCACCCCTCTCCATCCATGCTATTGCTTTCTCCACTGTGCGCTTCTCCTCCCGCTTGTGGGGGAATCACATAATCACTCCTTTTTCCTCCCTTTTTTGCCGAGGAATGGAAGAGATGGATGGAGCGATGGAGACTCTGCAGCTGCTGTGGCAACAGCAACATCCTTTGCATCGTAACTCATCTGCAACCTCTCACCTCTCCTCTCCTCTCCTCTCCTCTCCTCTCCTCTCCTCTCCTCTCCTCTCCTCTCCTCTCCTCTCCTCTCCTCTCCTCTCCTCTCCTCTCCTCTCCTCTCCTCTCCTCTCCTCTCCTCTCCTCTCCTCTCCTCTCCTCTCCTCCGCCTCTGATAAACCACCCCTCCCTCTGGTCCATCCCAATTCTAGCCGCCGGAGAACGTGGCCCCATAGCGCAGAAGCAGCAGCAGCAGCCCCAGAGCTGGGGTTTGGCTACTTCCAAGTCATGATGGAGTTTAGGCTAACACTGAGTTCAGGGTTAATACAATGAATGCACCTCTGCGGATGGGTGATTAATTTGTCTCACTGACCACACACAGAGAGAAAGAGCTACAGAACCCTGTCTTTTTGTTCTTCATTTTCACTGAATGTGTTTCTTTACACAAACTGTCAAGGATTTGTTTTGTAATCCCTCATACATTATAGCCTTCTTTGTATTATTCACAGTCGACAGAGCTTTAAATTACTAAGAGTGAAATAAAGCAGAGCTGTGAAGAAATATTTGCCTCATAGCCAATTTGTTTTCTGTTTATACTTGTTGTCACACGTAAATATTTCAGACTGTTAAATAATTTTAATATCAGCTACACCAAAGAGTGAATACAAAATGCAGGTGAAAAGCCAACCAAACAAACTCCCCCATTTTCTGTGATTACCCACATCTATTTTAGAGCTGCGATCAATTTTATCAGCCACACCCAGCCTGTCTACTACCAGACCCGTGGAATCAGGGAATCACTAAAACAGAATCTGTCTGAACATTTGAAGTATAGGCTAAAAGTTCTTATCTACAAATGGAAAGTCTACTAAATTTACTTAGAGAGCACATCAAAATCTAATGTAGGAGGTTAATTAAAAACACAGAACATCTAAAGCACTGCAAACTGCAGGTGTGGTCAGTGTTGATGACTTAATAATAAAAAAGAATAAAAACATCACAGAAGTGTTCAAAGGTGAACACTACTGTGGAAAACAATTTTAAGATCCCCAAGACTTCTGGCAAAATATTCTGTGGACTGATGACATAAAAGTGGAACTTTTTTTGGAAAGTGGGGATCCTGGTGCATCTGGCAAAAACTAACACAGCTTTCAGAAAAGAAGAACGCCATGCAGTCATGCTTGGTGGTGGTAGTGTAATGGTCTGGTGCTGCTTCACTGCTTTAGGACCTGGATGACTTGCCACAGTTGATGAAAAGACGAATTCCTCTCTAAAGGAGAAAGTCCTAAGGGAGAATGTCCAGCATCAGTTACTTGAGTTATATAATATAGCCCATAACCTGGATTACAGTTGCCAACATCCTGCCTCCTCCGATGGTCAGTGACAGAGAACCTACCCAAGCACTGGGAGGAAATACAAATGCAACACTGATATGTCCCAACAGGCATTTGAGCCAATATTTTCTAGCAAAAAACTGTCCCTCGGTGCAGGCCAAAATGCATGAAAATTCATTGAAGTTGAATATTTTTATTGGCAGCTGAATTTGAAAAGCAAAATTCATACTCAATAAAAAAAAACAGTTGAAATATTGTAGACCATATCGACTTTATGACCCATTATTGATGTCCACTATTGTTGTCTTTACTGAAAAAACACGTTGCCTAGCGTGACCCAGGGACATTAACATCATTAGACATCAACATTTTACCATCTTATTTCATGAATGGTTCAGTGAGGTCTCATCAGATTGTGGTTTAATTCAAAATGGTGGTCCGTGAAGAATGATGAGGCTCAACTTGTGTCTGCTGTTACCCAACAACCTAGATCTCAATTTTGACCCAATTCTTGGTTAAAACTATCCAGCTCATGTCCCAACAGTATGAGCCAAGCATTTTTATGAGCTATAAATGTCACAGTGTGACATTTTTTGGACTTTGTTTGTGACTTTGTTGTTTACTCTGTGCTTAGTTGTTTCACTTAGAATAGTTTCTTTATGTCTGTCATTATTATAGTTCTGTATCTCCCTTGGATTCTCTGTGTTTATTTGTGTTAGGCATTTTGTTCCCTCTCCTAGTTTAGTCCCTTAGGTTTAGTTCTAGTTAGGTCAGCTTTAGTTATTCTTTACATCTTTATTTGTCCTAGTTTCATCTGCTTTATTCTCAGTTTGTTCTATCAGTGTTGGGTTAGGTTTGTTTACTTTTGTAGTCTGGGTTTCTTTATGGTTTCTTTGTTTAGTCCTTAGGTCTTGGGTGGTGGTTACCTCTAGCTTCTCAGTTTCCTTTTAGTTCATGTTTATTCTTGATTCTATGTTTTATTTATCTCGGTCTATAGTTTTCATTCAGGTCTGTTTCACTGTTTTGTTAATTAGTCCTTTTCCTCATGTCTCAGTTTTATTAGATTCACCTGTTCCCTCTGCCTTCCTGCCTCTTTGTCTCACCTGTTCTTAGGTCCTTTGATTACTTGCCTTTGTCTCTCTCTGTATATTAGTTGGTTTTGTTTCATTATGCTTTGTTGGTTCCTCACCTTCACTACCCTGTGCACTATCCGCATCCTTGCCTTGAGTATCTGCAGTACTTATGTAAGTTTGGATCTGACTCTGGTTTATACCTGCAGTGTTTTTGTTACGTTTTTTTGATATTTTGAATAAAGCTGAAGACTGCTTTGAAATGCTGCTTCCAAGCTCTTGTCTGCGCTTTGGTCCAACCCCAAACCACACCGTGACAATAAAACCCAGCATGTTTTAGAGTATAGAATACAGACATTGGAGAGTTCCTTGCACTAAGATTAGGAAAGTTGAGAGTTATGTGTCTATAAAAGACCTTTAAACTGTAAGGATGGTGTATATTTTTCATTTAGATTAAACGGCTCCCCCCATAGGGCACAATTGAGTCAGGCTACAGCTTAAGTACCTGGATAAAAAAAACAACAATAAAACAAAACATATCCGTTATGTCTGCACTGAACAAGTATCCATTGCATGTTCAGTCAATGCAGAGCAGGCCTTTATGTGTTGTGCACAGTGTACAAAGTTGTAAGAAAATACAGCCGTATTCTGCAGCTGGTCCGTATCTGATTTTAGATTCATACTCTGCACTAAAATAACGGCGTTAAGGCATTCATTTCTGTTTTTTCAGGACTCTGAATTGCATTTGATTCTCTCTCATTTAAAATCTAAAATACTCCAAAACTGAACTGGATTATCCACACTGAGCATAAACTCTTTGACACTGTATTATTGGAATCTCTAGTTTGCCTGAAATCACAAAAAACACATTTGCTAAATTTGCAAAACTATTTTTGCACCAAGATCACCTTAGTTTGGGCAAAGAATGAAAACTGCATTTAACAGATGGAAGAACAAAACTGTCCTTCTAACATTTGTTTACATCCATTCCATATACAAAAGACAGCATAGTTGGGCAGATACAACATTTTAGCAACACTACAGTGTTTCTCAAGATTAAACCTACCCGGGTTTGGAGATGTGAACGTTCAGCAGTATAAAAATCTAAATATTATTGCAGGTGTAAGTGAACATTATTCTATTGATTGTCATGCTGCCTTACTTTTGTATCAGATACTCTGATGAGAAAGGCTATACAAAGCTCATTTTCAGGACACATTTTACACACATAAAGCTTATTGACAGAACACTACTAGCTTCATTTTCCATGTAAATAATCACGGGCTAGCAGTTAGCTTCAGCCTCCTGGATCAACTAATCTGAAGTCGAGAGTTATCCACTGCAGGTGAGGTATTAATTGCTTACAAACCATAAAGAGGACATCACTTATAAAAACTTAAACTATCCCTTTAAGAAACTGTCCATCTGCTGTAGTTTTTGACGCCTGAACCTTCTTTCGATAGTTGACCGTTGTCATTTTCAAGCCAGCTTTAAACAATATGTTGTAACTGTGGTATGCTGGACAAGAAATTAGTAAAAATGCAGCCATTGTTAAAAAATAATGTTAAAAGACCTTCAGAAAGCCTAGACAGCAAGCAGACTCCCATATAGGATCATAGAAAAGTGTTGCTTCTCTATGGTCTATACTAAAACTGCCATAATATACTGTAGCTAGTGATGCAGAATGGGTGTTGCGGTATATTTTATTTTGCATAATGTATAAGGTCCTTTCTTCCATGTATGGATGCATGTAAGAAAGAGATTTTTTCGTTCTGTGTGGTAATGGCATGTTAACACATATGGTGCTGAAATCATAATGACCATGTCTTTAAGGATGTTTCCTGCAGGGTCTCAGCTCAAGTCCCTGGGGTATAAATGACTGTTTGTGTGTGTGTGTGTGTGTGTACGTGTATTCCTCTTCTAATCCTACGTCTAATGGGGCCCGTGCGTTCGACTGATGGTCCTCCTTAGCAGATATGCCGCATAGGACTGGCGGTTAAAGGCCTTTTATATTTCTCCCCTCATTTGGTGGTCTGTAAAGGAGCCGCCCCTGAAAACCTGCTTGTGTGTAAGAGTTCTGAAAGCTGGGCGACAACCCACACAGGAGCCAAACCAGCGTTGTGCAGTCAGGGAAATCGTCTCTTTTGCAACCACACAAGAGCAGAGGGGGAGGAAACATGTAGGTTTGATGTTTTAGAGCCTGGGGTGCTAACACAGGCACAGGAGCTGTGGGGCCATAAAATAAATGACAACATTTCCTCAAATCAGCAGCCATAGATTCTCTCGCTGTCTTTTTCTGTCTGACACACACAGACACTCTCACATACACACACACACGGTGTTAATGGCTTCATAATTGTCGGAGGCAGACCACTGAGCATAATCAGGAGACTGCAGAAAGGCAAAGACCACTATTAGTAATTTACTATGACAGACAGTACATTTTTATTACCCAGCTGCCTCTGCTTTGTTTTGGGATGTGATAAACCACTCCCACTCTCTTCCACCTTTATTCTAGCTCGCTCTTTCTTTCTTTCTTTCTTTCTTTCTTTCTTTCTTTCTTTCTTTCTTTCTTTCTTTCCTTGCAGCCTCAGACGTTGTGGCTCAAGGGTCAGATGACTTACGTCAAACAGACAGACACTGAGTCAGGGAGTAAAGTCCAACTCATCACTGGAAATATGGGGCTCACGCAAACTAATGCACACAGTTACTCAAACCTGACCCCATGGCATACACTGAATTGCCAAAAATATTGGCTCACCCCTTTAAATCATTCATCTCAGGTGGTCCAATCACTTCCATGTCCACAGGTTTATAAAATCCAGCACCTAAACCTGCAGACTGTTTCTACAAGCACTGAACTCCAGCCTGGTACCATGGAAACGAGGCCACCTGTGCAATGAGACCAGTTGAGAAATTTGTTCACTACTAAATATTCCACATTCAGCTGTTGGTGGTATTATAACAAAGTGATTGGGAGCCACTGGAAGAGATTGGGAGCCACTTACTTGTAGGCCAATTAAAGCACAGACTGAAGAAAGTGGGTGCTGAAGAGAGCATACTGTGCCGAGGTCACCAACTTTCTGCAGTGTCAATAGATCATGTAACGTGGCCTTCAGATTCCCTCAACAATGGAGCATAGAGAGATTCTATAGGCAAGCAGGTGCATCCAAGGTTTACATCACCAGGTGCAGTACAAAGCTTCAGATGTAGATGTGTAGCTGCCGCAGGACTCAGTAGAGATGTGTTCTCTGGAATGACAAATTATGCCTTTCAGTCTGGTAATCCAATGGGCGACTGAGGGTTTGGTGTTGCCATGAGAACTGCTCTTACCTGACTGCATTTTGTCAAGTGTAAAGTTTGTAGCAGAGTGGATTATGGTGTGTTGCTGTTCTTAGGGGTTGGCTCAGCTCCTTTGTGCCTGTGAAATGAGGTCTTAATGCTTCAGTGTAGACATTTTAGACAATTTTATGCTCAGTTTGATCATAGCACCTCCCTTTTCCAACATGGCTTTGCTCCTGTGCACAAAGCAAGGTCCATGGAAACACAGAGGAGTAAATTTGCTATGGAAGAACCTAACTGGTCTGCACAGACCCTTGACCCCAACCTGATATAACACCTTTGGGAAGAATCAGAGCGAAGACTGTGAACCAGGCTTTCTCATCAAACATCAGTATATATGGGCCTACGGAAGAATTGTCAAAAATTCCCTATGGACACTCTCCTAAACCTTGTGATAAGCCTTTCCAGGAGAGGTGAAGCTGTCGTAGCTGCAAATGGTGAACCCATAACATATTAAGAGATTTGTATGAAAAATAAGATTAAGATTATTAAAAAATAAGATTATTAAAGTTCAAGTTTGTGTAAAGTCAAATAACCATACATTTGGCAATATACAAGCGCATGTAAAAAAAAAATGGAAAATTGTGAAAAACCTGAACATTGTTACTCATTTCAGAATCTGAAACTCATATATTATAATATTTCATTACACATAGAATTAAATATTTCACGCTTTTATTTTTTTGTAACTGAATATTATAGCTTATAGATGAAAAAACCCAAATTTCAATGACTCAGAAAATTTGAAAATTACATAAGATCAATAAAAAAAGATATTTTAAACAGAAATGTCAGACTTTTGTAGAGTATGTTCATTTCCATGCACTTAATTCTTAGTTGGGCCTTCTGTTGCATGAATTACTTCATCATTGGCAGTTTTTGTGTCAGGCTGAAATTTGAGGTTGCACAAATTATTGCCATCACCTATTCTTTACCTATTCTTGAACACACTGTTTTAGCCCATGTCATGTGATACCATGACATAGACTTCTTCAGACATGAAGGAGGACTATATTCTAAACCTTTCCTTTAATCATCCAGTTGTGTTTAATTCTGGCCCTTAGGGCTCAGCAGCCCGCATGTGTGCCTGCTCCGACACAGGGATCTAAATGGGCAAATTACCTCTTCAGCATACCATTAATTTCTGACCATTTGTTTGGGCGTGTTGGACAGAGCAACCATCTATATCATATAGGGCACCAGCCCCTTGAGGACTGGAACTGGACACTTCTGCTGCAAATTCCTTGTGAATACACTCAAATTACCTTTTAATGTTGGTAATGGTAGAAAAAAAATGCATCAGTGTGAATATACAGTGCTGTGCAGAACTTTGGAACCATCCATTCAGTTTTTTTCCAAGCAACTAAATTTTCTTTTAATATAATTAAGGGGTCTTGATCTACACTTCTGTGGTCTCTCAGGAAATCTTTCAGGAGGTATTTTATAATTTTCTTTAGGCTGCTTTTTTGCTTATTTTGTGTTCTTTCTTTGCACCCGACTATGACTCCATATTGTGTGATGTGTGCTTTAAAAAATTGGACAAGTTAGCAAGTGAAGAAAAATGTTTAAAAGTCAGTCATTTTCTACCGCTTATTCCATAGTGGGTTGCGGGGGAGCCTATCTCCAGCAGTCTATGGGCGAGAGGCGGGGTACACCCTTGACAGGTTGCCAGTCCATTGCAGGGCAACACACAAACAACCATGCAGACACTCATTCATACACCTAAGGGCAATTTAGAGAGACCAATTAGGCATGTCTTTGGACTGTGGGAGGAAGCCGGAGTACCCGGTGAGAACCCATGCATACACGGGGAGAACATGCAAACTCCATGCAGAAAGACCCCCGGCCGGGAATCGAACCCAGGATCTTCTTGCTGCAAGGCAACAGTGCAAAATCTTAAAAAACATATTGGATGGTATTAAAATTTTATCTGATTTACTTTCTGATAGAAAGTAGTGCCTAATTATGAAGTGGAAGAAAAGTGATACATGGTTTCAGTTTCTTTACAAATAATCTGAAAAGCGTGGGATGGTTTCATCCCTAATTAGTCAATGTGTTGTAGAACCACCACCATTAAAGCTTTCAAGTCCAAGGAGGTATAGCTTAGAGTGTTTAGATACTGGTTCTCTCGCCACAGACTCTCAGTTGGATTAAGGTCTGGTTAGTCTGGTTATAGGCTGGGCAACTGTAACACATAATATATGTTTAGGATTCAACGTGTTTTCCTTTCCACTGTTGCTACATGCATGCTAAGAATAAGAGATCGCAGCAAAGTCAACGACTCAGTGCAAGCAGCTGTCCACTGTGGCTACATGATAATCCAGGAGAAGTGAATGCTGTAATAAAATGACGCAATGCAGTTAACCAGGTTTCCTTGGATAGAAAACTTTTTTAGTCATTTGAATCACAAACTGAACTTGTCTCCATAGTTTGATAACTAAGAGCAACACACAATGTATGTAACTGACTTTTTATGATTCAATTGACTTTACTTTTTTTAATAAAGTACCTTGAGATAATATTTGTTGCGAATTGGCACTATTTAAATACACTGAACTGAGTCACTGGAAGGAGACCTTTTATCACGTTTCAGGTTATGCTGCCTTTAACAGAGACGGGTGGAAGGTGTCCTTCAGCAGGACATCTAAACATGCTGCCAGACTTACAATGGAATGGTTTTGACATAGAAGCTGATCAGAGTTGATCAGCTTCTATGTTCCCCCTGAAGAGAACCATCCCCACACCATAATGCTGCCACCACCATGTATCACAGTGAAGATGGTGATAGTTTTGCGTTCAGGCCGAAAAGTTCAGCTTTGGTCTCACTTGATCTAAGTACCTTTCTCCACCTGTACATAGCATCCACTGCATGACTTGTGGTAAATTGGCCCACTTATGGCTTTAATACTTTTTCAAGAACCTCGATATTACATTTTATCACATCAATTACTATCTTTTCCTTAATTTGCCAGCTACTGGCTAATCTTAAAACAATCTTGTGAATATATTTCATATTTCTTCATAAAGGATGAAACGCTGCCTGTTCATGGAGGTGACTTGGCAAGTTATGAATTATTTAGTTTATTTAACCTTAGAGACGGAGGATTATTTATGGCTCAAACAGGGGACTTAAAAATCACAAGGCATTAGAATAACACACGCAAATAATTAAATTGAGTGGTGTGCACTCTGAGGTGGAACCCAAAGATGTGAAAGATTCATACTCTAATTGGAGTGGAAATGTGTTTATTAGGCTCAGCAGTAAGTTTATAGGATTGGGAATGAGGATGCTGGCAATCAGGATAGAAAAAAACTGTGTGTGTGTCAGTGTTAACAAGAGAGACAAATAGGACACACAAACAGGATCGGAGAGACAGAGAGAGGCAGGTGCATCACTAATGGCTTTTTAAAAAGGTTACAGCATAGAGCTCCTCTTTTCTAATGGGGCTCTGGCTGTGCTTGAGAAGCAATTTCCGGAAAAGATAATGTTGTCGAGAGTCCAGAGAGTTCTGTCTGAGCGTGTGTATGTGTGTGTGTGTGTGTGTGTCTTGTCGTTAACAAGGTTGACAACCACAAATTCAGAGGAACACAAAGAGAAGGCGGGACGAGATTGGGGCAGTTGAGACAGACTAACAAAGAGAGAAATTCTCTGTGTGTGCTGTTATATTGCTTCATTAGATTAATGACTAATGTCTATTATGGTCGATCAAAGGCCTCAGCGGGAAAAGATGCACAAAATTTGGATTTTGCACATTTTAGCTCACTAATTTGTTGTTTATTTTCAGAAGCTGGTAATTTTTTTTAAACTTTTTTTATTATTGGCTATAGTCAAACAGCGCCACCCTGTGCTCATGGTGGCCTACTGTAACAATTAGGATTACCATGACCAGACATTTATGTGACATTTTAAGGGATAGATTTTCAGATTTTAATTCTAGAAAATGTTCCATGTGATTGGAACATGTCTGAGTTTGTTTATTAGTGTGTTATTCAGTTAGGGACAGATTTACATGAAACCTTTGGTGTGAGTGACTTAATAGTGATCTTGGTCCAGGTCTGCACATAGGACAGGACTGTTTCTGAATTATGGAAACCTAGAAGTTCCTAGACTGTATTTTATGGTAATGTTCTAAAACATGGACCACCATAAAAGCCTCTAGCTACCTGACCTCAACAACATGAGCTATGTTTGCATGAGTTAAAACTAGGTTTTTAAACCAAATATCAAGCACGGTGGTGCCAGCATTATCCTCAAGGTCTTTTTTGTTGGTACTAGTTCATTTACAGGAAGTGGGTGGAATAATGAAGAAAGAGGGCTGACTAGTAATTCTTTAATGGCACTTCAGTTCAACAAGTAGACTTTAACCCAGTACACACATCCAAACTGGTTTGGACTGGATGAAGTGGGCTAAAGCCAATGGAAAGGTCTGACCTCAACAGTTTTGAATATTCATGCAGAAAAACGAGGTCTGTGGCAGTAACCCAACATATTTAAAAAAATGTAATGAAGTGAGAAGCCTCATCAAAGGTGAATTATCAACTATAGCAATTGGTAGGTTACTTGTTTATATTTATGTATTAAAATGTAGTGTTCTTAAATGAAATATTAAATATATTTTCTTGTTTCAAAACTATCAAAAATCTATATGTCTAAAATGTAAATTATCTTCATCACGGAGCCTAAATTGCACACTTTATACAAAGGGATAAGAGGAATATATTATGAAAATATATTTATTCTCACAATTACAATATTAGCAGTTCAATAGTATATTTTATGATTATCTTGGATCTAGTCACAAATAAACAATGCATTCTGACAATGTGAGGAGCAAAGCCGTGGTCAGAATGTAATTTATGTGCATGCATCATTCTATGCATGTGTGCATCTTTGTTGCACATGTATGTTCAAGGTCAGTTTTCTGTGCATCTTCTGAATTCCACATAACCTCTACCAGCCAGGACCTTGCCAATGGCAACAAAACACTTGGGGTTTCTCTACAACATGCTGAAGGACATGTATTTCCGAATATTAGTAGGGATTATGTGTATATATTTGAGCATGTATTCATAGTTTAGACAATACCCGGATCAAAGAAAACCCACGAAATGATTGAAGTCGTATGTCAGCAATCAATCCACACTGTGAAAAGAACGGCTTAAACTAAACAAATCATTTACAGCTCTAAAACTATGTGACCTTTGTGGCAGTAAGAACTGTATGTAAACATGTAACATTCTGAACATGGGGTCTGGATATAAAATGAGCAAAATCACAGCAACAAGAGGGAAAATTTGTCTTTGATGCAGCTTGAATCAAAGCTCAGACAATCAGAAGCAAGAAAAGCATGAAATTGTATTTGTTTAGAGAAGTTAAAAGAGATTGCAGTTTAATTTCACCCTTTTGAGTGATGTTGAAAGGCTTATGTCCTGTGAGGCGTTCTTTGTGTGCACAGTCCTGATGAGCAGCAAATGGTCAAATTAAAAATGATATTTATTAAGGTGTTTTGTTAAATTGTGTACAATTAGGGCAGTTCATAGCAGCATGGTTTTAATGCAATCCTTTGTCAGCGATAATCCTAAACCTCGCCTTTGTAGCAGACAAACAAACCACAAGCATATCTCACTTCCACTTTAGTTTTTACAGAGACTCTTAAATAACACAGACCTATTGTTGATGTCACAGGAAAATTAGTATGTAAGTGGCTGTGGCACAGGATGAAGAGTTTCTCCCTGCCAAGTGGAAGCTCAGTGGTTTGATCTCTTGCTTCTCCGGTCCACATATTCTCCTTGGGCCTGGCAGTGAAAGCCACATTAGTATGAGTGTAAAAGCAGAAAAATCTATATAGACTAAAATCTGCATAGGGTAAATGTGTTTATATATGAGTGACTACTGAAATGTAGAGCTGTATGAATTGTGGAAATACATTAGCAATGCCTTGCAAAAGTATTCATACCACATTTTGTCACTTTACAACCACAGTTTGTATTGGGATTTTATGTAACAGACTAGCAAGTAGTGCATAACTATGAAGTTGAAATGAGAGAGATTATATGTGGTTTTAAAAAGGTTTTACAAATAAATATCTGAAAAGTATGGTGTGTGTCTGTGTTTGCCCCCCACATCCCCTGATCCAGTGCAACCGGTGGTCTTCAGAGATCACAGAATTAGTTAAATAAGTCCACCTGAGTGTAATTTAATGTCAGCAAAATGCAGCTGTCCTGTGAAGGCAATAGAGATGATAAGTGAACAAACAGCATCACAAAGACCAAGGAAAAAAAAACAGATTGTTGCTGACACTTTCAAAGCAGAGTTTGGTCTGAAAATGAAAAAGGCACTGTTCAATTCATCAACCAAAAACAGAAATAGTATGGTACAACTGCGAACCAGAGACCTGACAGGCCAGGCAAGGAGTGTATTCAGAGGAACAGCAAAGAGGCCCATGGTAACTCTGGAGAAGCTGCAGAGATCAGCAGCTCGGGTGGGAGAATCTGTTGACAGGACAGCTCTTAAAAAGACAGCAATTGATGAAAGAAAGTCGTACGTCCTTTTGTAGTTTGCTACAATCATGTTGGGGCCACAGCAAACACAGACAAGAAAGTGTGACCAGATGAGACCAAAATTGATCTTTTGCCCCATTACGCTATGCGTGGTGGAAACATTTCACTGCACATCACCCGGAACATGCTATCATGGCAAAACCCTGCGATGGCAGCATGATGCTGCTGGATGCTTTTTTCTGCAGGAGGAAATTGCTGATAGGATCACTATTACTTATGCATTCACAAATCTAGTTTTTATGGAAGACAGTCAAGTAAAATGCTATTGTAGAAAGCAATCCATAAAGGTTCTTGTTTCCTGTCTTCCACAAGACATGTAGCAATGTGCTCTGGTCAGATAATACTGAAATACTGCACATCATCAGTTGGCGGCGGTGGTGCAGGAGTAAAGCGCACAACAGATGTACAGTCTACAGTCCTTGTTGCACCCATCACAGGATCCAGTCCCAGCCCACATGTCTTCCCCTTTCTCTCTCCACCCCATTTCCTGTTGGTCAACTTTCAAAATAAAGGCCACTAGTACCACAAAAATAAAAATAATAACAAATACTGCACATCATCCTAGGAACAAACCATGCCCATGGTAAAACATGGTGGTGACTGTATCAGGCTGAGGGAATTCCTTTCTTCAGCAAAGACAGGGAAGTTGGTCAGAGTTGATGACAAGATGGATAGAGCTAAATACAGGTTGAGCCTGGAGGAAAACCTGTGAGAGGCTGCAAAAGACTTCAGACTGAGGCAGAGGCTCGCCTCCCAGTAGGAAAACGTCCCTTAACATGCAGCAAGTGCTAAAATGTTCATATTAATTTTAGATTGACCCAGTCAAAATCTATACCTCAATCCAAATTGGAAACTTGACAGGTGCTCTCCACCGCATCTGACTGTGTGGAGCTTTTTCATAAAGAAGAATGAGCCAAAAATGTCTCTTGATGTGCAACGCTGGGGTGCAGCTGTAAATAAAGTAAAACATGGTTCTGCAAAGTATTGACTCAACAGGTGCATATACATACATATAGGTGCTGGACTTTTCAGTTTTTCATTTGTAAAAAAGATAAAAACATATACCAGTTTTTACAATTACACACTACATTGTATTGGTCTATCAAATAAAATCACACCAAAATACAATTCAAGGGGAAGAAATCATTTTGCAAGGCTGTTTGCATTCCTGTTAGAGCCTTAACATAAATATAAGTGGTAAAACATCAAATCTGCATCCATATAAAAGAGTTCTTACTTCACTAAGTGGTAATTGCAGTTTATTTTGGTAAATAAATACAAAACAGAGACTTTAACATGAAAATAACATTATCTAACCAGAGGGGGTGTACTCATTTTTTTCTTAAAAAAAAACAAAAAAAATAAAAAATAAACAGACTTTCAATACTGTAGGTAATCTCAGAGCTATAATGAGCACCTTCTGCTATAACCAGCATTGTTAGGATGCCTTGGCAGGACTCCTTCAGAGGCCTGCAGTTACAAACAAGCGAGAGTGTGTAATTATAGCAGCTACTTTTGACAGTTTAACTTAAGAAAAACAGGCTGCCAAATTAACAGTTGTGCTGCCCTACTATGTGCTCATTATAAATACAAACACGTACACACACCCATACAGATCTCAGTAACTCCAAACACACACGCAGCAAGCGCACACACGCGTAAGAAACCCATTAGGATGTCCTTTGTATATAACACACTGTTAGAACCTGCAGTTCCCTTTTGAACTAAGCAGAACTGAGCCAGCTCTGAGGCAAACCCACACAGACTGCAGGCTAGCTGGATTTTAAACTCATCTCCACTGAGCTACATTCCTGCTTTACAGCCGTCCGCCTTCCTCATGTTATTTGAACCGTACAAACTGAATGATAACATCATATATATAGTTTGAACAAACCTAAGCACTGTGTAATACTCTACCAAAGTCAGAGTGCTGTCAAAAACACAGTCAACGTGTGGAAATCATGTTGAACAGAAGCAAAGAGAGCCTTCAAACAACTGGACCAGATGGATTCATTCAAATTAGGCATGGGCTGGTTACTGGCATCAAGGTATTACAAGGATTTAAAAGGCTACGGTTTTAAAATAGCCACATTTCCGTCATGGTGCTCCTATGACATACAGGACTTCTGATGAGAAAGCAAGTGCTTAATAGACCAAAGATTTCTTCTGTTCTTCTGGTACAGAAGTGATGTGTCACCCCTAACCACCTGTTGCTGCTCAGTGCCAGTCAGCTGGCTGAAATTGGGCTAGTAATGTTTAATGCGCTTAGGAAAAAGAGTAATTTGGCTATTTGGAAATATTTCCAGTAGAAAAAAACATGAACAGTTATGGTGTCTTGCCAGAATATCAATGCAGTTTTTGTGTCTTCATTCAAGCATAAATAACAAATGTTATTACTTCTGTTACTCAATAAGGAGCATAACAGAAAAACGGTGTAATATTCTGAGTAATGCATACTTGGAAAAAAAGTATAAAATTTTAATTTGATTATTGTGAATGTTTTTGCTTAATCCCTTTTAGACAACCAAAGTGGTGCTTACCTCCCACTAATGCCAGTTGCGGCATATTCCACACATACCAAGGATCATATTGATCATATGCTTACTATAATAATAATAATAATCATGGATGGCGGCAGATCGAGATGTTAGCGTTATGCCCAATTATGCTTAATTTAGCCAATTAAAATGCCAAATACCCAAATTTATATCTATTGAATGTGCTTTATTCAAATGAACAATCTTTACTTTAGAGAGCCTCTGTCTGATGCCAAAACAACATAATTTGTTTTTTTTACATAATCACAAAACAAATTTAGGGATTAAGCTAATTAATCAAAATGAAAATAGCAATGAATATTATAGAGAAGATCATGGTAAAGACTTTAGCAACAGCAGAAACAATTGTTGCTTTTCTATTCAACAGGCTTTTTGCAACTCTCAGTTGCTGAAATTTAAAATTCTTCAAGACCTTTTTATCAAGAAAATTACTATCTAAATTTAAGACCCGCCTCAACCAGAAAATAAAACTAATGTTAGTTGCAAACTTATTTATAAAAACATGATTTTTGCCTACGTATTTAATGCAACTTAATATAACTCTATCAGTTAAGCTATTGTTTTCTTGGCTCCGGTAAGTGACTCACTTCACCTTCTTACTCAGTATTCAGTAATCCTCTAAACAAGATGACAGGATTTGGCCAACTATCAAAACTGTTTTTAAGCCAAACCATTGTTAAGCACCTATTCATGATGAAGGGGCTGGCAGTCGATATGGTAACAAAAACTATTTCATTTTAGTCTCCTAAACAAACAGATAAAGCCAAATAAAGGAGCAGAATTTGATTTAGGTTGAGAGTTTGGTGATGAATTCATTCCCACAGGGCTGTTGGCTGTCCTCCATCTTGTTAAATTCCTCAGGAAGAATTACACCACACACAAGGAATGAAGGCTGCTAGTGTCTTAGTAAAACTAACTAAATAAATAAAGGTAATAGGTAAAGCAGTGAAGGAACAAATAAAGAACATTAGATCCAATTGCTCATGTCTACCTTATATTCTTGTTCAAATACCATGATACTATTGGGTTCTTACTGGGAGAATCTCAACCTGCTCCATGCCTAATTCAAACAGCAAACGGCTTTTCTCCAGTTTGATGCATTTGTTAAATTCAACCAACAGTAAATGTAAGAAACACCACATTGTTGCCCTCTGTTTAGATGCACATTAATTGAGAAAAGATAAGACATAAATTTGGTTAATAGGTTATGGGAAATACTAAATAAGTATGCTTTTTACTTCTAGTGATCAATAAGAACTCCACGTGGAGATTTTTCACAGCATGAACATCAAACTGACAGACATCTGAAACACACTGAAACATTAATGTTATAGTTTTGAAAAGTTCATGAAAATCTGATTCAGGAGTGAATAAACACAAATAAAACTGGTATCAAAAACAAAGCCCTAGTGTGTATAAATCTCTCCTCTATCACTTCGCACAATTAAAATCAAAACTGAAAGATACAACATTGTTTACTGAGTGTTAAACTGGTTCATCTGTGCTATAATTTACAAAAGTGCTTCCCTCCTCGACAGCATCTCTTTGTTTTGTGTACAGAACCAAAAGTCTGTACCATATTACTCTGTGGTACCAGCATTGTTATTACATAAAGGTCTTCTTCCAGCTGTTTCCCCTAATTGTCCTGAGTATAACAAAATGATCTTGAGGAAAATCCACTTGTGACCCTCAGGTCAGCTGAGTTCTTTTTTTTTTTATTATTTGATTGGAAATATCAAGTCATCACCAGCCAACAGTCTTTAGAGTCACCGTTGAATCTTTGTGGAAAACCGCAAGGAAACAGGACACAGTATTGCTTTAAGAGCTCTGGCTTTAAAAAGTCTTTTAATGGGTCTTTTACACCCAACAAAAAAAGGGCGGCCATCTTGAAGGACAAAACAGGGGATCACAGAGTGAGTGAACAACAAGTCTTTGTTTCCCTGTTGGGTCCGGGCTTTGTCCCCTGTGACTAGTGAAGCCTTACACTTGTGTGGATTTGACTCGTCGCAGAGGTTTCCGTCCTTCAGGGTGGGCGGGGCAAGGCAGAGGGATTTCGCGGGGCAGGTCTAGACTGAGCTGGTGAGGCAACGTCTTGAGCGGAGGAGTACATCGGGTGGGGCGGGGGGCAGGGTTGGCTGATGGTCATGTGATCTCAGAATATGGTAGCCCTGGAGCCTAAAAAGGAGAATAAAATATAAAAATAGGACTAAAATATCTGAACCATTTGGGCAGAATCAAATTCAGAGAGGAAACCAAGAGTGTAAGTCAGTCCGGTCAAAACAATCTCCAACTTCACCTCACCCCTTACCTGGAAGCCACTTAACTTTTCAAGTGGACTCTCCACACGGGGCAGGCTGAGGAGAGGCAGACTGATTGGGGGTTCCGGACGCTGTGGAGGGGGAGTTGGAGTCGGCACTGCTAGCTTAGTTGGTCTGAAATTGTTGATGACACATGACACCTAAGTAGAGAGAGAGAGACAAGCAATTAGTGAAAGAAAAAATATTCTTTCTTTTTCCACAAAAGCTTTCTAGTACATGAAATAGAGATCAAAGCATCCATCTGTCCTCATCCCTGCATCCTTTTGTGATCACCAGGGCAACTTCACACCACCGCTGTACTGAAAATATGTTAACAAACAGAGGTGCACTGATCAGTAAGCTGGAGCTCAAAAATGAAAAAAAAAACCCCACTATTTTCAGTATATTATTGCATCAATCCAGAGCATGTACTTTGATACAGTTTTTTACAGTTAATAAAAATCAAATACAGGTCAGGTACACATGCTTTGAAGCATAAGAAGGGATAATATTGTAATTTTCTGTTGGATTCAAAACTACTACCTCTTTTAATGTTTCTTAGTCCGTTAAAAAAAACCTTTTAAAATCACAATAGGGCCAAATCAGAATCAGCAGGTATCCATTAAGAACGCTCACTGATGCCAAACCAATCGCCAAGAATGTTTTTGAATGTAACTTTCTTTCGCCTGTGGAAAAAAATATTAAGAAACCTAAGGGAACAAATCAGAGATGCACTAACACAACTGCTGGTGACTAGAATTGGACAGTTTTCAGTTTGATTGGATTTGAACGGTGACTGCTCAGTGAGACACTGATAAATCCTGTCTTTTTGCATCTAGTGAATGCACCGTGCTTCTTTTTCAGTATCAAGAAAGTGTTTAAGAATGAAATCAGAGGAAACACAAAAGGTGGAGGAAGCTCTTCCAAAGGAAACAGTATTTTCTGTGACATGTTAAGTCATGTCTGCGGTTCCTTTAGGCTGTGGGAGAGACAGAGAGGAGGAAGGATGCATGTATTATAGCAGAGTTGCACTGTTTTATCCCTGTAAGGTTTCAACCTCTATCTGTCACAGAACATGCTGGATTTGAATATGTTAATAGCATTTTGGAAATCTCAGCAGTAAGGTAAAGATCCACATTCTCGAGGGAAAACAGACAAAGACTGCTGTTTTAGTAATGCCAGCCCTACTAGCGGCACTAATCACTGACATAGGGTGCTACACTCTGTAGTTATTTGGGTTTTGTTTTAAAATATCAGTTTTTCTGTGACTACTCTCCTACAAACACAATTTGATGCTGCCTCTGCTTCTAATCTAAATAATGAATGTACTTGACAAGGTCATTTTTGTTATTAGATCCTGAAACCAACTATTACAGTCATATAAACACTGACTCGATGCCATCTGCTGGGTTTCCTAAGATAGAAAATCTTTAAAAATCTGGCTGCACTGTTTGAAAGTTAGGATTAATTGGAATGTATGTACCTGACTTGAAATCTGTCTGATTTGACTGAATTGACTTTGTAAAGTGCCTTGGGACGACGTGTTGTGAGTTAATGCAATATAAACTGAACTGATTTCAATATAAAGAGTGAAATCTACGTCATGCTGTAAATAAAGTAGCAATCAGCAATAAATTGCTCTCTATCAACTGCACAACATGACCAATTTGCAATTGGTCACGTGTTAAAATTTCTGGGTCCATTTCAGTCAGGCTTGTTTTAAAGTAGATACACAATGTGAATCGGAAGCAAAACAGGCTGATATGTTAAAGTTCAACTGTTACATTTACAATGACAAAAATAGGCCTCCTAAATTACTGATGAGATGACTGTACGGTGCAAAAACTGAGTGTGGCCACTTCTAGCATTGGTGATACAGTGCATCAGGACATTATCCAGTAATATGGCCTTGAAAAAACAAAAAAACAGATTCCACATTATCTTTATTTATTATGCACAAATAAAACCAAGGTGGAAACACTATTTGGAACATAAACAATTAAGTACACCCTTGCTGCTTTCATAGAGCTTAGCAGGAACAGTAGCAGCCAGCGTCTGCTAATTAATGCACTTAAATAACTGATCAGTTTGTTGTTTTGCTGTTTTGGAGCATACAGCTCCATTATTCTACTCTGGGAAAGATTTTTCCCAAATTAAAAAAAAAAAGATCTTCCCTGAAGTGGTTTCCCTGGAAAGGTCAGACTGTAAAATGCTTAAGAGTTCATAATAGAACCAGAAGATCATAATGGAACCGCGAATACATAATCAATATGGCTTCTTTAAAAGGGTTGCCATTAGAAAGCCTCTTTCACCTAAAAACAATATAAAGCAGTTTGGCAATAACCAAACACAGCATATCAGCAAAACACAGTTATTGTGCATTCTCATGTTTACCAAAGCACTCTAGAGTAAAGCAATCTGTGTCTGATAGAACAGAATAAAATAGAATAGAATAGACTAGAATAGACTAGACTAGACTAGACTACAATAGACTAGACTAGACTAGAACTAGACTAGACTAGACTAGACTAGACTAGACTAGAATAGACTAGACTAGACTACAATAGACTAGAATAGACTAGACTAGACTAGACTAGAATAGACTAGAATAGACTAGACTAGACTAGACTAGACTAGACTAGAATAGACTAGACTAGACTAGACTAGAATAGACTAGACTAGACTAGACTGCAATAGACTAGACTAGAATAGACTAGACTAGACTAGACTAGACTAGACTAGACTAGACTAGACTAGAATAGACTAGACTAGACTAGACTAGACTAGACTACAATAGACTAGACTAGAATAGACTAGACTAGAATAGACTAGACTAGACTAGACTAGACTAGAATAGACTAGACTAGACTAGACTAGAATAGACTAGACTAGACTAGACTAGACTAGACTAGACTAGACTAGAATAGACTAGACTAGACTAGACTACAATAGACTAGACTAGAATAGACTAGACTAGAATAGACTAGACTAGACTAGACTAGAATAGACTAGACTAGACTAGACTAGAATAGACTAGACTAGACTAGACTAGACTAGACTAGACTAGAATAGACTAGACTAGACTAGACTAGACTAGACTACAATAGACTAGACTAGAATAGACTAGACTAGAATAGACTAGACTAGACTAGACTAGACTAGAATAGACTAGACTAGACTAGACTAGAATAGACTAGACTAGACTAGACTAGACTAGACTAGACTAGACTAGAATAGACTAGACTAGACTAGACTACAATAGACTAGACTAGAATAGACTAGACTAGAATAGACTAGACTAGACTAGACTAGAATAGACTAGACTAGACTAGACTAGAATAGACTACAATAGACTAGACTAGACTAGACTAGACTAGAATAGACTAGACTAGACTAGACTAGACTAGACTACAATAGACTAGACTAGAATAGACTAGACTAGAATAGACTAGACTAGACTAGACTAGAATAGACTAGACTAGACTAGACTAGACTAGACTAGACTAGAATAGACTAGACTAGACTAGACTAGACTAGACTACAATAGACTAGACTAGAATAGACTAGACTAGAATAGACTAGACTAGACTAGACTAGAATAGACTAGACTAGACTAGACTAGAATAGACTAGACTAGACTAGACTAGACTAGACTAGACTAGAATAGACTAGACTAGACTAGACTACAATAGACTAGACTAGAATAGACTAGACTAGAATAGACTAGACTAGACTAGACTAGAATAGACTAGACTAGACTAGACTAGAATAGACTACAATAGACTAGACTAGACTAGACTAGACTAGAATAGACTAGACTAGACTAGACTAGACTAGACTACAATAGACTAGACTAGAATAGACTAGACTAGAATAGACTAGACTAGACTAGACTAGAATAGACTAGACTAGACTAGACTAGACTAGACTAGACTAGACTAGAATAGACTAGACTAGACTAGACTAGACTAGACTACAATAGACTAGACTAGAATAGACTAGACTAGAATAGACTAGACTAGACTAGACTAGACTAGAATAGACTAGACTAGACTAGACTAGAATAGACTAGACTAGACTAGACTAGACTAGACTAGAATAGAATAGCCTTTATTGTCATTGTACTTGGGGGAACAACGAAATTGAGGGTGCTCACGCTGGGCTCCTATACACCACAGATGAATAAACAAAAATCCAATCTACAAATCTATAACAGAATGGCTGAAAAACAAGGGATTGTGTTGCAATGGCCCAGTCTAAGTCCTGACCTACACTGGATTGAAATGCTGTTTTGGGACCCTGTGCATGCTGAAGAGTGAGATAAAGTTCCCCCAAAATGGTGTGAAGGACTCAAACTGTTGTTGCTAAAGCAGTTCTTGAAGATATCAAACGAGGGGACATAGTTAATTTTCATACAGTGTAAATCTTATTATTGTTTTGCTCAATAAAAAACAGTGTGGAATCTGTTGTGGTTTGGTGCACTTGAAGTTAGAACTCAACCTGGTAGAGACCAGAACCTTTTAATATGTATGTTCTGATTTGTAACGGACTGTTCTTTGCTTTCCACGACTGTACAACAGCCATGTTTGTCTCAGTTTAGCTGAACGGCTCTACAGATTTAAGAGGAAGTCTTATGTTCCTTCCACACCCGTTTTCTGCACCATCTCCCTCTTAGCTTCCCCTCACCAGGAACGCAGCGATGGCCCCTCCAGTGACAAAACCAGCCAGGACGTCGTTCCAGTGGTTCCTGTGCTCCGTCACTCTCACTACCCCCACCAACACAGCCAGAGACAGAAGCACCAGGCATAAAGTGGGCTTCATCAGACGGGTTCCTTTGGTCCGAAACACCAATGTCACATACATCTGTAAGACAAACATTAAATAAAAAAAATAAATCTTTTTGATATTTAGATTTAAGTGAAGCAGAAGAAACACAGCGTCGCAGCGTCACTGGTTCAGCAGGATGTAGAGGTTGATCAGGCCACAAGAGGGCGCAATCAGCTGCCATTTTATAGCTGCTGAGTGGTTGAACACAAACAGAAAGCACAGAAAAACACACATCCAGGTTCTGTTTAAAGCGTCTAAAAACTACTGGAGAAAGATTCTGTGTGCAAATACAATATACAACTAAGCCCAAATGTGTTTATGAGACAAGCCTGTTTGAAAAGATAATAAAACAATGTCAAAGCAATTTACAATTTTTACATTTATATTTTATTTTAAAAAATAGGTTCTAGCGTATTTTTACCCTCCTTAATAACCGGTGGTAAAATTGCGGTGCACCTTTTTGCTTATGTCCACTGGTCTTTTAATGAATTGTCTTTAGTGATGAGCCCCAAGTCTTTGAGGTTGAAAGGCCACTTGCCATAACCCTAATCTTTAGCCCCCTCCACAGATTCTCAGGTGGCTTTAAAATTTACTGTTTTTTTTGTCAAGATTAGATTTCAATGATTGATAATAACACATATACACTGTATTTAAATAAATTCAGTTCAAAAATGCTTTGTTCATCCCAAAGGGAAATAAAACCTGGAAGTTTTTTGAATAGCCCCGGGTCTAATGATGGGCGACATTTAAAAATCTATATCTATTAAATACCTGGATTAAGTCCCCAAAATGACATCAGAATCCCATCTTTATTTAAAAAAAGGCAGACTTGTTTGGAATTTAAATCAGCTTCATATTATTGCTATACTAGATGTATATATTACATGCACATGCTGCTGGTTATTGTTTTCAAAGGGTCAGGAGTCACGCGATTACTAGACGTTTTCTCCAGTCAGTGAAGTCCTACTGAGACTAATGGAAGAGAAAAGACTTCTTCTTACTCTGCAGAAACATCAGAGGTAAACTGCTTGCATAGAATCAGGCGGAATGGATTTGGTCCAGCTCGTATCTGACCCGCTTTTCAAACTGTTTTTATACAGAGGAGTTCATGATGGACTGTCAGAGGCCCTGGGTCCTGTGGCTTTAACACAGGGCCGAATATGAGGAGCCTAAGATGTGGCCACAGTTTTTTTTTTTTTTGTTTGTTTTGTTTACCAGAGCATTGCACCATGTGACCTCAGGGTCCTGAACGGCTTTGGAAAACATCTTAGTCAGTGGAGAACGATAGAGCCGCAATTATAAGGAAAAAAGTCTGTACAGGAACAACCGCTGATTTTCTAAAATTGCTCGTTTTTACTTCTTGCGTTTTATTTAAACACTGCTTCATGTTTTAGACCAGCACTGTGCCATAACCTCTGATTTTATAGAAGTGATCAGGCTTGATGATAAGGTAAATGAGTGCAGCTGCCTGTTACTGAAATTGTAACATTTTATGGAAACAGTGAGGATGGGTTTGGGTTCTCACACACTGCTTCTAGATTTTGGCTTAGTTTCTGTTAAATAATGATTGGCATGATAGTTGTTCAGCTGAGGTCGTATTTATTCTACCCTAAATAATGATTAGATATGCCTGTTTTATGTCATCTAATAAGTCTGGATCGGATGTTTCCTTCTTTTTACCGTGGCTCCAGTGTTCAACTACAGGGGTTGGACAATGAAACTGAAACACCTGGTTTTAGACCACAATAATTTATTAGTATGGTGTAGGGCCTCCTTTTGCGGCCAATACAGCGTCAATTCATCTTGGGAATGACATATACAAGTCCTGCACAGTGGTCAGAGGGATTTTAAGCCATTGTTCTTGCAGGATAGTGGCCAGGTCACTACGTGATACTGGTGGAGGAAAACGTTTCCTGACTCGTTCCTCCAAAACACCCCAAAGTGGCTCAATAATATTTAGATCTGGTGACTGTGCAGGCCATGGTAGATGTTCAACTTCACTTTCATGTTCATCAAACCAATCTTTCACCAGTCTTGCTGTGTGTATTGGTGCATTGTTATCCTGATACACGGCACCGCCTTCAGGATACAATGTTTGAACCATTGGATGCACATGGTCCTCAAGAATGGTTCGGTAGTCCTTGGCAGTGACGCGCCCATCTAGCACAAGTATTGGGCCAAGGGAATGCCATGATATGGCAGCCCAAACCATCACTGATCCACCCCCATGCTTCACTCTGGGCATGCAACAGTCTGGGTGGTACGCTTCTTTGAGGCTTCTCCACACCGTAACTCTCCCGGATGTGAGGAAAATAGTAAAGGTGGACTCATCAGAGAACAATACATGTTTCACATTGTCCACAGCCCAAGATTTGTGCTCTTTGCACCATTGAAACTGACGTTTGGCTTTGGCATGAGTGACCAAAGGTTTGGCTATAGCAGCCCGGCCGTGTATATTGACCCTGTGGAAGCTCCTGATGGACAGTTCTGGTGGAAACAGGAGAGTTGAGGTGCACATTTAATTCTGCCGTGATTTGGGAAGCCGTGGTTTTATGTTTTTTGGATACAATCCGGGTTAGCACCCGAACATCCCTTTCAGACAACTTCCTCTTGCGTCCACAGTTAATCCTGTTGGATGTGGTTCGTCCTTCTTGGTGATATGCTGACATTACCCTGGATATCGTGGCTCTTGATACATCACAAAGACTTGCTGTCTTGGTCACAGATGCGCCAGCAAGACGTGCACCAACAATTTGTCCTCTTTTGAACTCTGGTATGTCACCCATAATGTTGTGTGCATTTCAATATTTTGAGCAAAACTGTGCTCTTACCCTGCTAATTGAACCTTCACACTCTGCTCTTACTGGTGCAATGTGCAATCAATGAAGACTGGCTACCAGGCTGGTCCAATTTAGCCATGAAACCTCCCACAATAAAAAGGTGTTTCAGTTTCATTGTCCTATCCCTGTACATTTGAACATTTCAGGGAAATAATCTGAAGTGTTACTGCAGTAGTATCTGGTTAAACAGAAAGAAAATACAATTATTAAAATGACAGTCTTTTAGTATTTTAGGTGATTAGTTTTTGGATGTTTTTAAAGATACTTATAAAGACAATATTTTTCTGATATTCTTGATTCATGACAATTTTCATAAACTTCAACAAAAACAACGCATTAGAAGGCTGGAGTCCAATTTAACTCAGTACTCCATTTGAGCAGTTGTTTCATTTATTTAATAGTTCCTTTTTCTTTTGCTATTCTACCATTTTAAGACAGCTTTTTCAGCTGGTGCATCAACAAGGATCCCATTCCTCAAAGCCCAAGTTCTTCTGATTGGCACTTTGTGGAAGCTGAGGGGCAACAACCAGTGAGCTGTTGGCAGTCTCTGAAGGCAAACTGTAAACCCACTGGCAAAAAACACATCTAAGGATTCTCATGGAAATGTGTCAAACTAACAAGGAAAATGAAAAGCTTCTTGTAAATGCTAATGATGACATAATGCACGCAGATCTTTGAGAGAAACCTTGGCAACATTCAATATGGACATTCAGAACTGTAACAGGTGATTTATATATAATGAGAATATTTTAATAAGTTTCTTTTTTAAAGTGAATGTATTGAACAATGAACTTTCCTTGTTGTTTATTTCTAGGCAATTCCACAGCAGGTTATTCTGTAATTTACAGACAACCAACCATCTAAGAGCCATGTCTGAACAACCACCCAGTAATCCTCCAGCTGTGATGCAGCTGCAATCTACTAAAAGTGGAACTAACTGTTTGGAGAACTTTGAAATGAATGATTCTGTTTTTCTACATTACAAACGTGAGCTGAGCACAGTTCTCTGTGATTGGACGACTCGCCATAATTGATGCATTTATGAATTTTGCCCTCTACCAAAATATCTGCAGGAGAATGTCCAGTCATCAGTACAGGACCTTAAGCCCATTTACACTTTGGGCAACGATCCAAAAGCACAAAAGCAAAGCCCCCCTTCTGATTAAAAAAACGTTTTGGAGTGGCCTAGCCAAAGTCTAGACTTAAATCCAGCTCACATACTGTTCAGATACTGTAGTATGAGCCTAAACAGGCCGTTCATACTGGAAAAACCTGCAACGTGGCTGAATTAAAACATTTCTGCAAAGGAGGGTTGGCCAAATTCCTCAGTGGCGATGTTAAAGAATCATTACAGTTATTGCAAACTCTTGATATCAGTTGTTGCTGCTCAGGGTGGCACAAATAGCTATTAGCTTTAGAGGTAAAATACCTTTTCACACAGGGCCAGATTGGTTTGATAGATTTTTTTCCTTAACAAATGAAATCTTTATTTAAAAAACCTCTTTTTCTATTTACTCTGATTATGTTTGATCTTTTAAGATCTGAAACACTGAAGCATGACAAAAAGCAAAAACAGAAATCTGCAAGGGGGCAAACACAAAGAGCTGAAACATTTTCCCTTAAAGGCAATAGAATTTCAATAAAGTCTTCCTCATCGTTTTAATCTTAACAGAATAAACTACAGAATAATGCACCAATCATCAAGACCTACAGATTTTATTTTTGCACCCTGTGTTTGGTTGTTACTGTGTGGGAGCCAACTGCAGGCAGGGAGTCTCAAGGTGGGTTTGACTTAGCAGAAATGAGCAGAGGAATGAAGCTGCAGCTAGCTATTGCTAAATCAAGGCATAATCCCCATACGAATTGGCAAATCATCTCATGACCTGCATATTCTTTGAAATGTCTCTTTATGTAAAATATTTAGATTGAGCAGGAAGTAATTAATACATGAATTCAATTTTTCCACAGGTGGTGAATTGTGAACATGAATAAATTCAGTTTTAACCTGCATGAGCTGAATGTAAAACAAGTTCTTGTTAACAATGAACTTGATCAACAGTCAAATATTGCTTTAACAATCTATTTGTACTGGACAGCACCTAAGACCTTTATTTAACTAATTTGAAATAAGCAAAGAAGCATCTTTGTGACGTAACAGTCAAGTAAGTTTAACATCACATTGTCTCAGCTGAAGAGTCCCCGTCACCAATTCCCTAAAAATAGATTTCCTACCACTGTGTAAATGGCTGAATAAAAGCTGAGCGCTGCATCTTTGGAGGGGAAGGATTTGCGGGCGGACGCCACCAGGTATGGGTTTCCTGTGCAAGCTCGATTCTCTGTGATGTACTGCAGAGGAGACTGGCAACCCAGAGCTGTGTAATTAGGTCTGCAGGTGGACAGGAAGTGAGGTGTCTGGTTTCCTGTCACCACCTGACCGGCATTAGCAAAGATGGTGGTGGCAAAGAGACCAAAGGAGTAGACACCTGGGGAATGAAGAGAGGGTATGAGTAAAGATATGAAGAGAGGTGGGAGGATTTAGGGTCAGAATCAAGCAATAGTATAAAAAATAGCATAGTAAAAAAATATTGCTGCTTTGTGCTACTTATAGTGCTACTTATAGTGCTACTTATAGTGCGAAAATATTCATACCCATCACATTACACCCACAACATTCAATATATTTCACTGGGATCTATGCGATAAACCAACACATTATTATGAAGTAGAAGGAATATGATAGATGGTTTTAAACAGTTTTCATGAGTAAAAATCTGAAAATTGTGCCATGGATTCATCTCCCCTGAGTCAATACTTCCTGGAATCACATTTTGCTGGAGTTACAGCAGTTTAGCCTTTTAGGCCAAGCCTGTGAGCTTTGCACATCCTGACACTGAAACATTGCTCATTCCTTTCTGCAGCATTGGTCGAGCTCAGTCAGATTGGATGGAGAGCATGTGAACAACCATCTCCAAGTCTTGCCACAGTTTCTCAGTTGGATTTAGGCCTGGACTTTGACTGGGCCATTCTAACACATGAATATGATTTCATATAAACCGTAGCTCTGGCGGTATGAGTCCTTGCCCTGATGGAAAGCCAGTCTCTATTTACTTTCTCATCAGCTCTGACCACCCTCCTGTCCCTGTTGAAGAAAAGCATCCCCACAGCATGATGCTGCCACCACATCGTTTTTCATGTTTGTCAAAAAGTTTAACTTTGGCCTTGTCTGACCAGAGCACTTTCTTCCACATATTTGCTGTAATATGGCTTTCTTTTGGTCCACTTCTTTCCATAAAGATTTGAGTGGTGAACAACCACTAGACGTCCTGTCAACAGATTCTCTTACCTGAGGTGTGGATCTCTGCAGCTCCTCAAGAGTTACCATAGACATCCTGACTGCTGCACTGATTAATGCTTTCCTTGCCCGGCCTGTCAAGTTTAGGTGAATGGCCATGTCATGGAAGGTTTGCAGTAATGCCTCAATCTTTGTTTTCAGAGGATGGACTAAACAGAGCTTGGTGACATGTTCAAAGTTTGGGATTTATTTTTATTTTTCATTTTTAGCATCACTGCGCTGTTTACCCGTTCATTGCTAACTACTGAATTATCCCACTGGTACATTTATTAACATCATCAAGCCAAAACCTGTTTGTTGTTCCATATGCTCATTATAAACCAGAGGAGACTGATCTGTCCAGGCAATATCCCCTAAACTATGTTGCTGAGTGAATTGCTGTTTTTCTCAGTTTTAACCTGACAATTTAAACTAATAAATTAGGTAGGTGCGCTTTAAAGGCAATTGGTTGCACTGGATTCTATTTAGGGGTATTTAAGGGACTAAATACAATGACAGGCCACATATATTTTTTCCCCCAAAAGCATTTTAAATTACAATTAAGTCCAAAATTATTCAGATTTAGAATCAAAATTGATGTTAAAATGCCGAGATGTTTGTTTCTGAAAAAAATTAAATATTAAAACAATGTAAAAAGACATCCACTCTGAAATTATTCTTATTTAACATTTCATAAAAAAAATAAATTTACATTTATATTTTATTTAAAAAAATAGGTCCTAGCGTATTTTTACCCTCCTTAATAACCGGTGGTAAAATTGCGGTGCACCTTTTTGCTTATGTCCACTGGTCTTTTAATGAATTGTCTTTAGTGATGAGCCCCAAGTCTTTGAGGTTGAAAGGCCACTTGCCATAACCCTAATCTTTTGCCCCCTCCACAGATTCTCAGGTGGCTTTAAAATTTACTGTTTTTTTGTTAAGATTAGATTTCAATGATTGATAATAACACATATACACTGTATTTAAATAAATTCAGTTCAAAAATGCTTTGTTCATCCCAAAAGGAAATAAAACCTGGAAGTTTTTTGAATAGCCCCGGGTCTAATGATGGGCGACATTTAAAAATCTATATCTATTAAATACCTGGATTAAGTCCCCAAAATGACATCAGAATCCCATCTTTATTTAAAAAAAGGCAGACTTGTTTGGAATTTAAATCAGCTTCATATTATTGCTATACTAGATGTATATATTACATGCACATGCTGCTGGTTATTGTTTTCAAAGGGTCAGGAGTCACGCGATTACTAGACGTTTTCTCCAGTCAGTGAAGTCCTACTGAGACTAATGGAAGAGAAAAGACTTCTTCTTACTCTGCAGAAACATCAGAGGTAAACTGCTTGCATAGAATCAGGCGGAATGGATTTGGTCCAGCTCGTATCTGACCCGCTTTTCAAACTGTTTTTATACAGAGGAGTTCATGATGGACTGTCAGAGGCCCTGGGTCCTGTGGCTTTAACACAGGGCCGAATATGAGGAGCCTAAGATGTGGCCACAGTTTTTTTGTTTTTGTTTTGTTTTGTTTACCAGAGCATTGCACCATGTGACCTCAGGGTCCTGAACGGCTTTGGAAAACATCTTAGTCAATGGAGAACGATAGAGCCGCAATTATAAGGAAAAAAGTCTGTACAGGAACAACCGCTGATTTTCTAAAATTGCTCGTTTTTACTTCTTGCGTTTTATTTAAACACTGCTTCATGTTTTAGACCAGCACTGTGCCATAACCTCTGATTTTATAGAAGTGATCAGGCTTGATGATAAGGTAAAGGAGTGCAGCTGCCTGTTACTGAAATTGTAACATTTTATGGAAACAGTGAGGATGGGTTTGGGTTCTCACACACTGCTTCTAGATTTTGGCTTAGTTTCTGTTAAATAATGATTGGCATGATAGTTGTTCAGCTGAGGTCGTATTTATTCTACCCTAAATAATGATTAGATATGCCTGTTTTATGTCATCTAATAAGTCTGGATCGGATGTTTCCTTCTTTTTACCGTGGCTCCAGTGTTCAACTACAGGGGTTGGACAATGAAACTGAAACACCTGGTTTTAGACCACAATAATTTATTAGTATGGTGTAGGGCCTCCTTTTGCGGCCAATACAGCGTCAATTCGTCTTGGGAATGACATATACAAGTCCTGCACAGTGGTCAGAGGGATTTTAAGCCATTCTTCTTGCAGGAAATAAAACATTTTAAAAGTTATTTGTTACCTTCTCAGTAATTAGTGGAAAACTCATTATTGACCCAGCAGCAAACAATCCCTTTGTATAATTGCTGATGAGCTTTTTACATATTTCCTCTGGTGTTTGTAAGATTTGTCTTTGGTGATGGGCTCCAAGTCTACGATGTAAAATGTACGTCTGGAAAGTGCAGGGCCACTTTAATATGTTCATATTACTTGCAGTCAGAGGAAACATGTTGGTAAAATTAAATAACATAATGATAACAAGCTAAATCTACCAAGGAAATGAATAATTTGGGACTTACAGTAACTGTATGTATTACTTTCCTACCACTACACATTGCTGCACCACATTGTGTTGGTCTGTAAGATAAAATCCCAATAAAATACACTGAAGGTAAATGAAACTTTAGCACCTCTTATCCACTGGACTGAGACTGACCTAGAAAACGTACGATCCTCCGGAGGAGAGGGTTGAAATAACAGCACTCAGCGGTCACTATGGTTTTCTCCTGAGATCCCTCCGTCTTCACAAAGAAGCTCGTCACTTCCCCGATCAGAATCTGGGACACAAGCAGCAAAGTGGAGACAAACATGTTTTGTCAGACAACGCTAAAACAGCATGGTTGAGGGCTGATCAGCTTCTATAAATATTCTGCCTGTTTAATATGGTGCGTAGCAAAATTATTCATGAGTTTTTCTCCCTCAGACGCTCCGTGATTAAAAATTTCCCCCATCATGTTGCCGCTTTTCCGTTCTTATATAAAATCCCGACACCTTCAGTTTTCTGTAATCAGTGAGAAACCTGCTATTTCTTTCACTTTTTATGCACAATTTTCTGGAGCTTTATTAAACAATGGCTCCACTATATTTTATAACCTTAAAAAATAAGTCTGTATCATCACCAAGCACTGCTTAAATCATTTAGATAAAATATCCCAAGTGTTTAATGTTTTGGCTCAACCATATAGCCACAGTTTTACTAATACAGACTAAACACATTTGGAGCACCCATTTAAATATCTGCCCTCAGCGGTTGGCGGCCGTTTTGAAAAGTAGCATGAAATGTTTCAAGCTAAATCAGCTGGACCTTGATTTCCTCTGACAGGGGAATAAACTGACTAAACACCCAGCCACACATTATGGTCTGCTTATGGATTTTGTCTTGTCAGGGGATGTCTGCAAACACAGGCGTGGATGGATGTAGGTTACATGCTCATACAATATGCAAGGCTCTGAGTGAGGAGCGTGGGATGATTCTAATGCAGCAAGGCTCCTTGCCCTCAGTGTGACAGATGAACGCTACGTTGGCACTGATGTTATGAACTAAAAGCCACCAGCGGAAGGTTCATTGATGGTAATTGGGCATGTGCACCATCAATAATGATGTATTCTGCATGTAAGAGGTAACCTCAGAGGAGCAAGAAGCCCTGTAAGATGATAATTATGCATGCTGGGGTATTTAATGCTGTTTTCAGTACATTCATCTGTCTGAATAAGATTGTTCTCCCACAACATTTTCTTTGACAATGCTTCTTCATAATTTTGTTGCCGCCTGGAAAGCATTACTGTGCTCACACCATCAACAACGTTTCACTCAAAAAGAAAAAGAACACCACAACCCTTACCCTTTATTGTGGATGTTACCTACAACACCTGGCGCTCCATGTAAAGATGTACAGAATGACCAAACATAAAGGAATCTTTGATTGCAGCAGCATAATCTCTTACTGATGTTGGACCACTTGTTGCTGAATATTGGACTACTTGCACAGACACCAGGCCTCCTGGTGCTTTCGGCCATTTTGTATCCAGGACATGGCGGCTGATATGACACGCCCCAAGTCTGACGTCACAGGGCGCTATACAGGTCCTTCTCAAAATATTAGCATATTGTGATAAAGTTCATTATTTTCCATAATGTCATGATGAAAATTTAACATTCATATATTTTAGATTCTTTGCACACTAACTGAAATATTTCAGGTCTTTTATTGTCTTAATACGGATGATTTTGGCATACAGCTCATGAAAACCCAAAATTCCTATCTCACAAAATTAGCATATCATTAAAAGGGTCTCTAAACGAGCTATGAACCTAATCATCTGAATCAACGAGTTAACTCTACACACCTGCAAAAGATTCCTGAGGCCTTTAAAACTCCCAGCCTGGTTCATCACTCAAAACCCCAATCATGGGTAAGACTGCCGACCTGACTGCTGTCCAGAAGGCCACTATTGACCCCCTCAAGCAAGAGGGTAAGACACAGAAAGAAATTTCTGAACAAATAGTCTGTTCCCAGAGTGCTGTATCAAGGCACCTCAGTGGGAAGTCTGTGGGAAGGAAAAAGTGTGGCAGAAAACGCTGCACAACGAGAAGAGGTGACCGGACCCGGAGGAAGATTGTAGAGAAGGGCCGATTCCAGACCTTGGAGGACCTGCGGAAGCAGTGCACTGAGTCTGGAGTAGAAACATCCAGAGCCACCGTGCACAGGCGTGTGCAGGAAATGGGCTACAGGTGCCGCATTCCCCAGGTCAAGCCACTTTTGAACCAGAAACAGCGGCAGAAGCGCCTGACCTGGGCTACAGAGAAGCAGCACTGGACTGTTGCTCAGTGGTCCAAAGTACTTTTTTCGGATGAAAGCAAATTCTGCATGTCATTCGGAAATCAAGGTGCCAGAGTCTGGAGGAAGACTGGGGAGAAGGAAATGCCAAAATGCCAGAAGTCCAGTGTCAAGTACCCACAGTCAGTGATGGTCTGGGGTGCCGTGTCAGTTGCTGGTGTTGGTCCACTGTGTTTTATCAAGGGCAGGGTCAATGCAGCTAGCTATCAGGAGATTTTGGAGCACTTCATACTTCCATCTGCTGAAAAGCTTTATGGAGATGAAGATTTCATTTTTCAGCACGACCTGGCACCTGCTCACAGTGCCAAAACCACTGGTAAATGGTTTACTGACCATGGTATCACTGTGTTCAATTGGCCTGCCAACTCTCCTGACCTGAACCCCATAGAGAATCTGTGGGATATTGTGAAGAGAACGTTGAGAGACTCAAGACCCAACCCTCTGGATGAGCTAAAGGCCGCTATCGAAGCATCCTGGGCCTCCATAAGACCTCAGCAGTGCCACAGGCTGATTGCCTCCATGCCACGCCGCATTGAAGCAGTCATTTCTGCAAAAGGATTCCCGACCAAGTATTGAGTGCATAACTGTACATGATTATTTGAAGGTTGACGTTTTTTGTATTAAAAACACTTTTCTTTTATTGGTCGGATTAAATATGCTAATTTTGTGAGACAGGAATTTTGGGTTTTTATGAGCTGTATGCCAAAATCATCCGTATTAAGACAATAAAAGGCCTGAAATATTTCAGTTAGTGTGCAATGAATCTAAAATATATGAATGTTAAATTTTCATCATGACATTATGGAAAATAATGAACTTTATCACAATATGCTAATATTTTGAGAAGGACCTGTATATGGAGGCCTCCATGTTGAAAACCCCGCCTTCAGCTGGAAATCTTGACACGGTTACCACGCAACTGAAGCATCCTCTGGAGAAGAAGAGATCCCACGTGGAGTCTTCCTTTATTCTCTCTCGTTGGCCAACGAACAAGTCATATCTGAGGTTTCTGGACTAGGAAGGCCAGAAATTTAACTTTGCCAATCAAAGACGTGAGTTTAACATGTAACTAAAAACACGGAGTTCGAGGAAACAAACCGCCACCGTGTTTCATCCCTAGTCGACTGCTGATGGTCAGATCCTATTTTTCCTTTACGTCAAGGCCAAAGGACGGGACTGACCGCTCTCTTGGAGTGTATCTGGGGACGCGCAACAATGCTTCAAACCCCCGCCCTTTTTCCCTCTCACTCGCTGCCCCAGAAGGAACTTCACCAAGTAAAACCCATCTTTTATTTAATCTTTTATTTCTTTATTAGAAGGCCTTGGCAGGGTCAGAGGTTGTAGAGCGATCAGAATCGCTAGTTAGGATCTCATGTGTTCTGAATGATATGTGCATGTAACCTTGCTTATTCAAACTTTGATGTGTTATTTTGATATCTGGAGCCACCGCGTTCCTAGCTTTGTGCGTGTTTTACTATCTGGGAGTCAACACGGGTGCGTTGTAAGACTGGACTGTTAAAATAACCTCATGGTAAAATTCTCCATTTTCCTTTGTCTTCAACCTCACTGCTTGCTAGCTTGCCACCAAAGGTTTTATAACTCTGTGTGTGCTCAGGAGTTGGGGGAAGTTTTATGATCAGGACATCACTGAGTACAGTTGGAGTTGCGCCCCATCCCACTCTCCACTCACCACCACACCTCTTCGTCATATTCTCAATTTTGCCATAAATGCTGGTTGATTCAACACCCACTGCTGTTTTCTTTATTTTTGCTTAGTTAGATGTGTTACCCTTGTTATGTAGAATTTTGCATGTTGAGTAGGTGAAGATTAATAAATATTCACATAGATAAAGAGAGAGCGTTTTGTGTTCATTGTGTGCAAAAAGTGATTTGTCAGTCAAGATAAGGTTAAAGTTCCACATGTTTCGGCAGAAACGGTCGATTAAACAGTGACATCTCCGGCAATAGTTATTAATTATTACGGAGTATTTAACGGTTGTAATTGTCAAAGGCGTTGAGCCGCAATTACAACACCAGAAACATCTCTGGTCTCGATTCATAAATGAGGATTTTGGTTAAGAAATTGATTTTGTCAAATTATGATTTTTAATTATAATTATTGATCAAGATTAATCAATCAATAATCATAACCCCCAACACTGAACATTTAAGAAAAACAAACTTTGATTTATGGAAGTGAATGGGGAAAAATGTCCAACTTGTTTTAATAAAATCATCACTCTCCCAATTATTGACACCCCAGATGTTAGTAATTTCTTTTTTTTTGTTTTTTTGGCACTAGTAGCCTTTATTGACAGTTATTAGAAGGAAATGGGGAGAGAAAGAAGGGTGGAAGACATGCAGCAAAGGTCTCAAGGTCCCGAATTAAACCCAGGACAGTTGCTTCGAGGACTTTCTCCTCTGCATATGGGGCACCTGCTCAACACCACACAACACCCCTGTTAGTAATTTCTACATGTCCCCTTCCCCAGTAGGATAGCATTTTAACATTTCACAAGGTTTCACAGATCTTTGACTGCTCCTCTTTGTGTAATCTCTCTAAAACATCCAGAGTCCTTTGCCGTCTCTTATGCTCTTCAGCTCACCACCCAAGTTTTGTAAAGGGTTTATGTCTCTGGACTAAGATGGCTGTGAAAAAAGGTTGATTCAGTGGATGATAACCATCCCTACACTGATTTGGCTAGACCTTTCAATCATTATTATACTGAAAGAGCCAAAGAATCATTTGTAGTTTTCACCATATATTTTTTTTCAGGGTTTTCCTCATTTCAATAAGATCATGATGCCAGGCTCTTTAACAAGGGCCTGGGCCTCTGGAAGACAAACAGGCCGACAGCATCACAGATCCTCCACCATAGTCAATAGTTAGCATTAGGAGCCTTTCTAGAAATTCATGTTTTCCATCTTTATTGTTTGTAGCTAGAAATCTTAGTCTCCTCTGATCAAAGTACACAATTACAGTTAGAGTTGCAGACGTGTTTAGTAAACTCTATGTTTATGTTTGTGATGGTAAGATAGAAAAGGCTTTTTTGCTATCAACCCTTTGGCATAGTCATAGCGTCTAATGGTTCATAATGCAGCTTCCTCCTGATGTTCTCCAACAGTGATTTTTCTCCTTGTTGGACCAGTCTTCCCCCTGATCATCCATATACCGAGTTCCATTTATTTTGTTTCTGTGTTTCAGGTCCCTTCTCTTATGATACCTTTTAAAGCCAGTTTAATAGGGGGAGGGGATTCGTGGCATTTGGGTTCGGGGGCATGTGTTCGATATCAGTGTCCTTGTTGGGGGTGGCCCTGTGGGGAGGTTCATGTCGGGGTTCACTGGGGGTGGGAGGCTCATGGGTTTGGGATCGGAGCTCATTGGGGGGTCGGGACTGCTCCGTCCTGGGGCGACTCTGGTTGGTGGGCTGGTTTGGGCCATGTGGACCCCTCTTTTGTACATAACCCCCTCTCTGGAAGTGGATGGGGGTTGTTGGGGACTGGGTTCGGGGCGGGGGCCGGGACGGGGCCGCCCGGATCTGGGCGGTGCCGGCGCTCTCTGCCTGTCTCTGCCCCAGGAGGGAAGGGGACCACCTCCTGGGTCTGAGGGCTGGTTACCCCTAGGGGGTACCGGTGCCTGGACCTGGGAGTATAGAGCATGCATGGGGAGTGTGAATGAGTGTATGACGTCCATTGTTGTTTGTCTTTACGTTGGGTGCGAGTGATTTTATGTGTATGCATGAGGGTGGGAGCGGGTGATTGTGACTGTGAGTGCCTGTTTTTTTTTTTTTTTTTTGTGACAGGTTGGGTCTTGGACTGCTCCCTCTCCTGGATCAGCTTAGGCCCCCCCATTTGGTGTGTGCTGGCTCACTCCCGGTGGTTGCTTGCCGGGGCCTGGCCCCTGGGCTCAGTCGGGCCTCCGCTTGGGGGGTGGTGTGTCCCAGGGTCTTGGGTTTCTGGGTCCATGGTTGGATCTGCTCAGGTGTGGACGGTTGCCGGCGGGGCCTGTGGGCTCGTCGCTGCGGCTCCCTAGGGATTCTGCATTGTCGCTGCTGGGTGGTTCCCCTGGGACTCTCCACTGCTCTTCTTTGGGGGGGGTTGCGGTAGTCCCGGCGGTGGTTCTCCTGGGGTTCCTGTGCTTTGGTGGGCCTTTGGATGTCTGTGGCTCGGATCTCCTCAGTGTCCGCCCGGGGACCACAGGGCAGGTCGGTGAGTCCTCAAACTCCCTATTGCATATTTATGTGGAGAAACCTTGTACACAAAGCGTGTCCACACTCATACTCACAGGTGTAAAGCTTCAGGTGTTGACAGATACACAGATGTTTTATATTGGGCTGCACCTCTCCCTAAGTACACTTTACATTCATAAAGACCGTGTGCTATTTTGTTAAAAAAAAAAAACAGCTGCAGGTATATAAGCAAGCAGAGTGTAATCTTTTATTCTCTTCATCCTTCTTTCTCTCCTCCACTCTTTCCTTCTTTTCTCCCCTTTTGCCCCATCTGTCTCTTTTTCAAGCTTCCGTTTTCCTTCTCATTTCAGTCTCCGTGTCCGTAACAATTGAAATATTCCCAAAAAGAAGTTTATAATAAAGTTTCTTTTATAAATATCAAGCAGAGCTTTAAAGCATCAGCTGTGATGCTCTGCTTGTGAAAGTAAATCTGTTGGGCAATTTCTTGGCACTCAGACAACAATTCTGAGCGATACTCTGCCGGGCAGGACACGGTAAAAAAAACAAAAAAAAGCCAGCTTAATAAATAAATGCGTTTTTTAGAGAATATCTCTTGCTTTCCTGGGCCTACGGGTCGAACTAGAACTGGGATATCTTTGAGTCAAAGTCCGTCGGTGCGATTGTCAATATGCTCTCAGAGTAGTGATAATATTGAATACTGAGCCAACCCTGTTATCACACCCTGCATCACCACATTAACATGAGTACATTCATTCCAATGAATAAATGTACTTAAACTAAAAGTAAAATCTTTTCTAATTTTTAAGAATTAGGTTATGCTATTGCACTGGAAATAATTCTGTGTTAAGACTTCTGACACATCTTTACCTTGTATCTCAATAAATATGGGGGGTGCTCTGTCTCAGTTGTTCAGATATGTAGGAGACTGATAGATCACAGAACCTCTGCAGGGCAGATAATGCACAACCAGCCTTATACTGAACCTTTATTTCTAATAATCCACATACATTAGAAGTGGTGAATATAGTGTTTTGCTGTGTTAATAAACTGCTTTTAGAAGCTCTCTAATCATTTCAAATCAAAGCTCTGTTAGGCCAGGATTATTGTATTTTTCAAGGAAAAAGCTTCATTCTCATGAGATCTTTTTTATTTCATATTTTCCAGGTTGGAAGATTAAAATTTTAACAGATTCTCACTTCTTTGGTCTATTTGTCTGAATTTACCAGAAATCCAATATTTCTGGTGCCGATCTCCAACAGTCATTGATCAAAAGGCAGGGTACCGCCTGCAAAGGTCGCCAGTACATCATAGGGCACCATAAAGACACACAGGACAAACAACCCTCCACACACACTCATACCTGGGGGCAATTTAGAGTAAGCGATTAACCTAGCAGTGATGTTTTTAGACTGTGGAGGAGGCCTGAGTACCCAGAGAGAATCCACACATGCACAGGGAGAACTTGCATCGTCCATGTAGAAAAGTCAAGGCCAGGATTTAAACCCAGGACCTTCTTCCTGGAAGGCAACAGTGCTATCCACTTGATCATGTTTTTACTATGTGTAAATCCAGTGGAACAGCAGGTAGATAACTTTTGATTTTACTCCAAAAAAGTAAAGAAAAATTTAAGCTAAAGCTCAGCAGACATCCAGTTGAAACACTGGGTCATAGATTAAAAGCAAAACTTTATCAGCTAAGCAGAAAATGCCATGTAAAATCAGGTGAAGGCAGTCAGTTTCACATGGCTTCAATATTATTCTCTCCCACATTTGCCTTATTTGTTTCTACAAGAAGATTTGCAGAGGGGGTGAGTCAGCCACAAATCTGTTTCCTTGAAGCTGGTAGTGGTGTAATGTTGTGCTGTAGGCGATTTGCCTCATTTACAGAGACCAATGAACCTGAGAGTCATGTTTTTGGCCTGTCTGAGGGAGCTGAAGTACCCGGAGAGAACCCATGCATGCACAGGGAGAACATGCAAACATGTAGAAAAACCCCAGGCCGGCATCCAAACCCAGGACATTCTTGCTGCAAGGCAGTAGAGCTATCAACTGTACCACCATGCAGCTCTTATTGAGAAGGGGTTATCAATTGTAGCTGCATTGTTACTCTCAAAGCGCACTGTGTACATGCATGCAGGTAAATTCTCCAAGACATTATGAGATAAACAATAAGAACATTTGTTAGTATAAAAAAGCAGAAAACTGACTTTGCTTTTGATCGAAAATCCAGTTGAATATTTCAGATAACTAAACAAATAAAATGTTTTGGACGTATAAGCCTCAAGTTTGTCTCATCAGTCCAAAGAGTGTTCTTCTAGAAACGTTTTGCCCTTTCTAACTCCATTTTAGTAAATTTCAGTCTTGGTTTTTGTGTTTTTGCCTCAACTTGCAATTCTGTTTAGAGATGGTTTTCCAGCCTTCACCATGAACATGAATATGTATTAACTGGTTTATGAGCTCCTCAGCTCCCACCTTTGCTTTCTCTGCTTGATGTTCAGTGTGGTGAACAAAACAACACAGAACTGCCCAGCAGCCTGTTTGTTTCTTTTATACAAGCTGCATGGCTGATGAAAAGCCTAACCCTTACACTTTTAATATTCTCTTTATGTCTATCAGCTGTTTATTTTATTTTTAAACAGCAAATTATTTCATATGTTGAGACTCTGTCAAATGCTTAAGGTGTGCAGGTATGGTTTAAATAATCTCTAGTCACTTTTTAGGAGAAATTGACTCAATGAGATATGAGGGTAACAACAAATGTGTCCTCATCTTTATAACTTTACAGAGAGTGCAAACATTTTAATGTTACTGCACACACATACAAGGACATGAGCTCCATTGAAAGAAGAAACAACAGCTTCCAACGAAGGAAGAACTCTCTATAGCTTGGCGGAAAACTGTCAGATGTGCACTGAGGCTGCTGCAAGCCTTTGTTGTGCAGGAAACAAAGAAGTCTCCTCTTTATTCCTTGAGCTACACTTATGTGTAGTTTTAGAAAAAAAATAAAATAGATACAGTAGCAGACCAAGAGGAACAAAGCAACAAACTGCATATAGTAATGAATAAAATGATTTTATCAGATCTGTCACACCAGCAGTAAATTATCAGGGGCTTAAAGCTAACTTCCTAAATTGATTTCAGCATTTTGTCTTTACAGGGCAGACAAAGAGACCATTTGTTATATGAGTTTTTGTGAAAAATAACGTTGGAAGACTGTCTCTGAAGAGAGATCTCAAAGAGGAACACATCTCTACAGGGGAGCAGGATGCAAAACCTGTATGACAGCACACCACAGACACAGAAAACATGTAAATACAAAATCTGGCTATAGCAAAATCATATGCACATAAAGAGGCCAACACTTTCTAAAATGTTGTTTTTGCTTGATTTTAGGGGTGATGATTGTCTATTTTAAAAACAGCACAGATGCATTAAAAAGCCTAAAAAATACCAACGCTTTTCTTACTTGTTTAGTCTTCAATTATTTACAGCATAAATGTACACGGAATGTTTTTGGCACCTGTATTCTGAAATTTCTTGGTAACCCTTACTACTCAAGAGTTGATGTCTCTATTAATTTTACGCCAACATAGCTAAGACATTGTCAGCTCCAGCCAGTCCAGTCTCCAACATGTTGTCAATAATACGGCCCCTATTTTCAGTGACCACTATAAAGATACTGTTTCTTGGATGCAAGATTTTATATAGGAGCCCAAGACAGAGAGATCTGGGGAGATGAAGTGAGGGACTAAAGACAGAACTATATTCATGACATGCTTGTTTGTAAATGTAATAACATGGAAACTAGTTCAACCATGCCTATTGCTGTCCCTATTTACAGTAGTGGTGACCCTGGTAGAGTAGATAAAAGCCTGAATGCTGTAGCAACTCTACACTTTACAACTGTGGGTTTTGGTCTGATTTAAGATTTAGATTTGCACCAACAAACACTTTGGGTAGTTTTGCCTTGAAAAAAGTTTGAATATGCAGCAAAGCACCTCTTCCCAGTGTTAAGTACAGTGAAACATCTGTGATGCTGCAGGCCTGTTTCTCTTCAAAAGGCCATGGACACCTTGATAGTGTGCAAGGCTTTGAACTGCCCAGACATTTTAAGTAAAAACTGTTGATCTCTGCCTGTAAACTGAAAATGGATCATCACTGGGTCTCCTAACAGGATAATTATGTCCAAATCAACACAGAAATGCTTCACCAAAAACAAATTCAGCCTTCTTCTACCTTCCATTTCACCTTCTCAGTCCTCAGACTGAAATTCTATCAAAAATCTCTGGGATCAACTAAAGAGAATAAAGCAGATAAGAGGACCCAGGAATCTGGATGTTCTGGAGAGATTGTGCGAAAAGGAATGATCAGGGACCTGTCGCCCTGTATGCCTCAACCTTGTGAAATAGAGGATTACATATTTTCCCATTATCAAAGGGGGGGGGGGGTGGGGGGGAGACACAGTATTAACAACAGGGGTAGCAATAATCATGCCACCACTGATTGTGTTAAAAATAATGATTTATTACATGGGATTTGTTTCCACGTTGAGTGTGTCAAAATAAGAGGACTGATTAGTCAGAAATGTTCGCTATGACATCATTCTGCTGTAATTAAACATGGAATTATTTAAAAGCTTCCTCATCTTCAACAGGGTTCCAATAAATGTGGTCAGCAATGTATTGACAATTTGTACTGAAATTAATAATCCCTCGCTGTGCAGCAGCAGTAATGTCAGTTGCCGGGATATGGTTGCCTTGTTTTCTCTCACTAGGAAAAGTTGCCATGTCCACTGGTTCACTGTAATTTCTCATTCAGTTGTGAACTGGATAAACTGTTCAGGGTGGGAATTTCCCATTTGCATACTGAAAACTCTAATTCCTGATAGTTTTCAGAGCAACCATTTTGATTCCAAGAAATGGCTTCTGGTTTAAAAAAAAAAAAGAAGTTAACGCAGTTCTGTGCAGATGATGTCCTTGTAGAGTTTTCTGTACAGACACCTGAGTGCAAAACACAATGACACAAGGCGTGCAGATACTTGACCTTCTGTATTTTTCATTATTATTTACCATTACATTCATGGTAATATGTTGTCTGCAACCTTTGCTAGACATTTATAAAAATACTTTTGAAAACCTCTGTATGCCTATGGCAGGTTATCTCCAAATGATATCTACTGTATATGCTTCCTTTCCCCTTTACTATCAATATAAAGTGCTTCTGATCTGACATGTTGAAACTTCTGCTGGACTCGAGTGTAATACTCTCCGGAGTTCAGATCACTATATACATATTAGTAGTTTAAATTGGTGGGATCGGAAGTTAAAAGGTCAAGATGGAGCCCATAAAATGTTTTAATATAAAATTCACTAAAAGAATGAACCCTACTTACGAGTGTTTTTGCTGTTTAAAGTTGACCAAACAGCAAATGCAAATTACTTTAGAAAATGACCCAGGACTAAAAGCAGAATCTGAAACCTAAGCGTTTCTCAAACATAAACCCCAGAGGTTTTGATGAGAATGTGTCTGCACCATGCACCATGCATACAGAGGAAGAGAGTAAATGTTACAAATGTTTAACTTGTGCAGATGCATTATAGTGTTTGTTCACTTCCTCAAGGATACACTTGAGCAGAGTATTTTTTAACCTTCTTGCATGCAGTCAAAGATTTAGCACTGTCAATATTTTGAGACAGTGTATAGTCAAGGCCAAAGGTTTTAAAATGACAAATTTTGTCTTTCACAACCTCTGCATCAGTCTTGTTAGATATTTCTTTAAGAAGCTTATGCAGTCTGGTAATGTCCATTATTAAGCATTTAATACGCTTAATGAAAAATACATCAAGTTTATGCAAAACGTCATTTTTTAGATTTAGAGAGACTTCTGCAATTCCCTCTGGTATACTGAATATCAGCTTCAGACCCAAGTCCTCACTGATAGTGACCCATTCTTACTTTTTTAGCTCACAGTTGTTTAGTCCACTCTGTTTTAGAGAATTGACCACATACTTTCAATGGGAAAAGGTCGGGGTAGTATCCTGGTCATAGACACAAAACATCAGTGTTTTGATCCCTCAGCAAAAACTAGAATAATCATGACTAAAGTAAACAGAGAAACTAGAGGGAACATATCTGAAGATGGCGCTGCAGATGGTCGCCTCGGCGTGTTGGTGCGCATTGTTTTGTTTTGTTTTTTGCTTTCAAACGGTCTTCTGTGATGGTACCCGGAGCTCTCTCACCAGAGAAGAACTCATGAACATCAGTGCTACGACACCAGAGGAGTTATTTCCCACTTTTCTACCTACTGCTCTGGAATTTTTGGACATTCTGGTCAAAGGTGCGCTCACCTTTGTTCACGCGGTGAAACGCCGGAAGAGAGGGCAATGGGCTGGGGTGCTGGTACGTCTTCGCCAGCGTGGACTACAAACACCGTTACCTGGAATATTTCTCTCTAACGTTCGCTCACTTCCCAACAAAATTGAGGAACTACAACTGCTGTTGGGGAAAAACAGGGACTTTTATTCATCGACAGTTTTGTGCTTCACAGAGACGTGGCTGTGTGGATTAATACCGGACTCTGCGCTGCAGCTGGCAGGATTCCAGCTCTACAGAGCGGACAGAGACACGGAACTCTCCGGCAAAGCGAAAGGTGGAAGAATCTGTTTCTACCTCAACAGTGGTTGGTGCAACGACGTGACAGTGATTCAGCAGCACTGTTCTCCAGACCTGGAAGCCTTCATTATAAACTGTAAGCCTTTCTATTCCCCCCGTGAGTTCGCTTCGTTCATCCTGGTCGGTCTTTACATCCAGTCGCTAGCTAACGTGCAGGTCGCACAGCGCATGCTCGCCGACCAGATACTGAGTGTGGAGCGGACCAACCCGGACTCCTTAGTTATCGTCGCTGGCGACTTTAACAAAGGTAATCTCACCCACAAACTCCCCAAATATAGACAGTTTATAAAATGTCCAACCAGAGAGGACAACATTCTGGATCACTGTTACACCACCATCAGAGACGCTTATCACGCCGTCCCACGTGCTGCACTTGGCCAATCCGACCACATCATGGTCCACCTGATTCCTGCATACAGGCAGAAACTAAAGTTCTGCAAACCTGTTGTGAGGACGACAAGGAAATGGAGCAGTGAGGCTGTGGAGAATCTCCAGGCGTGTTTAGGCTGTACAGACTGGGATGTGTTCAGGACTACTACCAACAGTCTGGACGAGTACACAGAGGCTGTGACTTCCTACATCAGCTTCTGTGAGGACAGCTGTGTACCATCATGCACCAGGGTGAATTACAACAACGACAAACCCTGGTTCACAGCCAAACTCAGAAGGTTAAGACTTGATAAGGAAGAGGCCTTCAGGAGTGGTGACAAAGACATATACAGAGAGATGAAGTACAAGTTTGGCAAGGCAGTGAAAGAGGCCAAACGACTGTACTCTGAGAAGCTCCAAAACCAGTTCTCAGCCAACGACTCTGCGTCTGTCTGGAAAGGGCTCAAGCAAATCACCAACTACAAGCCAAAATCTCCCCACTCCATCAACGACCGACGCCTCGCCAACAACCTGAACGAGTTCTACTGCCGCTTTGAAAGACAAAGGGACAGTCCTGCAACCATCCCCCACGACAACCCCCAACAGCTGCAGCCACAATTCACCACCCCCACCTCCCCAACTTCAAGAGGGGCCTTGGCACCTCCAACCCCCACCCTGAAGTTAACCCCCACCAGCCCTCTACCCACGCCGGGGATGGCTCTTTCCATCCAGGAGAGGGACGTCAACAAACTCTTCAGGAGACAGAACCACCGGAAAGCTGCTGGACCGGATTCTGTCTCACCAGCCAGCCTGAAGCACTGCGCTGATCAGCTGTCTCCAGTCTTCACAGACATTTTTAACACCTCACTGGAGACATGTCATGTGCCAGCCCGCTTCAAGTCCTCCACCATCATCCTTGTTCCCAAGAAGCCAAGGACCACAGGGCTTAATGACTTCAGACCCGTCGCCCTGACCTCTGTGGTGATGAAGTCCTTTGAGCGTCTTGTGCTCTCACACCTAAAAGACATCACCGACCCCCTCCTGGACCCCCTGCAGTTTGCCTACAGAGCCAACAGGTCTGTAGATGATGCAGTCAACCTAGCCCTTCACTTCATCCTCCGGCACTTGGACTCCACAGGAACCTACACCAGGATCCTGTTTGTGGATTTCAGCTCTGCCTTCAACACCATCATCCTAGCTCTGCTCCAGGAGAAGCTCTCCCAGCTGAGTGTGCCCGACTCCACCTGCAGGTGGATCACTGACTTCCTATCTGACAGGAAGCAGCGCGTGAGGCTGGGGAAGCACGTCTCTGACTCCCTGACCATCAGCACCGGTTCCCCCCAAGGCTGTGTTCTCTCTCCTCTGCTCTTCTCCCTGTACACCAACAGCTGCACCTCCAGTCCACCAGTCTGTCAAGCTTCTGAAGTTTGCAGACGACACCACCCTGATCGGACTCATCTCTGATGGTGACGAGTCCAGTCCGCGTACAGATGGGAGGTGGACCATCTGTTGGACTGGTGCAGTCAGAACAACCTTGAGCTCAACGCTCTAAAGACAGTGGAGATGGTTGTGGACGTCAGGCAGAACCCAGCCCCACCTGCCCCCATCACCCTCTGTGACTCCACAATTGACACTGTGGAATCTTTCCGCTTCCTGGGAACCATCATCTCCCAGGATCTCAAGTGGGAGCCAAACATCAGCTCCCTCATCAAGAAAGCCCAGCAGAGGATATTCTTCCTGCGGCAGCTGAAGAAATTCAACCTGCCAAAGACTATGATGGTGTACTTCTACACAGCCATCATTGAATCCATCCTCACCACCTCCATCACCATCTGGTACGCCGCTGCTACAGCCAAGGATAAGGGCAGGCTGCAGCGTGTCATTCGGTCTGCTGAGAAGGTGATTGGCTGCAGTCTACTGTCGCTCCAGGAACTGTACACCTCCAGGACCCTGAAGCGGGCAGGGAAGATTCTGGTGGATCCCTCCCACCCCGGTCACAGACTCTTTGAGACTCTCCCCTCTGGCAGGAGGCTGCGGTCCATCCGGACCAAAACCTCACGCCACAAGAACAGTTTTTTCCCATCTGCCACCAGCCTTGTTAACAAAGCCCGGAAACCACCCTGACACTCTCCCTTTCACCCACACCCCCCCTTTTTTGCTGACAGGACACTTGTAACTTTCAACTCTATGCGTTACATTAACGCTCAGCTTGGACTCCTGCTTTACTTGCACTGCCATACTTGCACAATGATCACCTGCACTGTTGTACTGCTGTGAGAGCTCTACATTTAACTCTCACTCACTTAAAACTGTGCACATATATTTATATTATATTGTAGATATGTTTATACTGTTTAATTTGTATTGTATTGCACCGACTACGCCAAAACAAATTCCTTGTATGTCCAAAAACGTACTTGGCAATAAAGCTTTTCTGATTCTGATTCTGATTCTGAACAACAATAACAACCTGAGAACAAACAAAGAACCCATAAAGAAAACTTGAATACAAAAGTAAACAAACCTAACCACACTGACTGAATTAACTGGAAAGGAAACAGAAAATAAACAAGAAGAGTGCAAAGGAACAAATAAAACACAATTAACCACAAAGATACTAAAGAGAAATAAAACTAGAGAATCCAGGGAAGACCAAGAACTATAATAATTACAATAATAATAAATAATAATAATAATAATAAACCATACAAAGTAAGAAGAAAACAACCATAAAAGAACTTAAGTAGTAAACACTAGGACTCGGAAGAGGGAGAAAAGAAAACATGATACAAAAACCAAAATAGAAACATCTAAGCAAAAGGTAAACAAACACAAAGCCACAAACAAAGTCCACAGATGTCACTCCATGACACCACCTTATTTACTGGAGGTTACAAAAGAAGAAGAATTTTAAGCACCACACCCTTTTAATAAAACAACCATTCTGCCATTCAAATGCTGTCAGAATGAAAGCATTAAACCCTGGTTAACACAAACAACGCGATCATTGAAATTATTTTCTTCAATATTTGATCTGTACATAACAAACTGCATTTACTTCTCTAAGCTTAAAGCTAAATAACATAAAATGTTACCTACACAGTAGCCATTCAAAACTTTCAAAAATTCTCAGCCTTTTTCACCTATTTTAAATTATAAATGTAAAATTTCAGTTTGAATCAATAAAGTTAGGAAATCACACAGGTAAGAAAGAAAAAATACAAGAGTGAGCAAGTAACGAACGAATGAAGGACAAAAGGAAGGATGGAAGGACAGGAGGACAGAAGAATAGAAGTAAAGACAAAAAGACAAAGAAGAAAAGAAAACGGATGAACAGAAAGGATGAAAGAAGGGAAGGACACAAGGAAGGGACAAATAAAGGAAAGATGGCAGCATGGAAAGACAAGGAAGAAAGTGAAGAAATGACAAGGAAGGAAGAATATGAGAAAGAATCAGCTGGAAACGTTTCCCCCAAAAACGTCTGGGGAGAGAATAAAGCAGTCAACAGGTAAGTCATAATGAGCTCCAGAGGCACAGACTTTTAATAACTGGAGTATTCTGGGTGTCCAGTGAGAAATTACTTTGTTGCAGACAGATCTGCAGATATGTAAATATGTATGAAGTGAGAAACAGCCAGTCTCCCACTGTGTCTTAGAACAGCATAATATACACACAGAGCGTACTGTGAGTAATTCCAGCAATCATTATCAAGCGATGCAGCATTAAAAGAGGATTTGACGTCAGTGCATTTAAAAAAAAAGGAAAAAACATAGAGGCTCATGTTGGAATGAGGAAATGAATGCTGGCATAGCTGCAGTTTTGAATGTTGCAGATGTGTTGGGGATGTTCATCATTAATGCCTTCAGGGATATTAAGGCTAACCAGTTTATTTGGCTTTCCGCTTACATGGGATCATATTTGGCTTAGTGTTAACGTTATGTGTGCTGGAGCTATTTCTACAATATTCATATATTTTGATAGAAATTAGTTTCACTAATCCACTTATGGATAATAATGTCAGGCTAAATGTGCATCATGAATAATAACTGTGAAGAAAAAACAGAAGACTGCAGAGGGTTATACTGAATCTACATGAAGCATCTGCGCATATCACATGGCATCTGTTGACATTGGAGGCCCAGTGCTCTACATTTAGTGCAAACACACACACACACACACAAACACACACACACACACACAAAAGTAGCCTCCTCATAAGCTACGGATGGTAACCATGACAATAGCTGCTTCAGCTTCAACATCACCCACTCTCTCCATCCATCTCCTCCTCTTTGTTTCACCCAGCCTTTATTCAGAGCTTTGTAGGGCAGATTTTGCTGATCTTTATGGAGGAGAAACCAGGCTACCAAAAGCATTTGCTTTTTTTCCTCTGTTTTTCACTTTTCATACAGATACAAAGTGTCCTCACTTGCCTGTGTGGTTTTATCCAGAGTCCCTTCACACAGCTTAAATCCTGTTACACTCAGAAATGTTTTCTTTGCAGTTTGAGGTATGACCCCAATCTGTTCCTGTTTTATTTGCAGTTTCCTCTCTGTGCTTGAGTCTCTCCCTTTCTTTCTCCCATTTGTGCTCTATTTGTCACCTACACCACCTCTGTGTATCCTATATTTTGTCCATTTAAGTCAAGTTTCTTTCCTCCTGAAAAGAAAGGAAGGCTTCCTTGATGGGTGTGGGAGGAGACCTTCCAGCTAATCGTCCACAATGCATAGGAGTACAGACGGATTAGGGTTCTCATCTATGGGTTAGAACGTGTCTTACAGGCTATCAGGGTGGGAACAGATCGCTGGTCCATCGTATTAATATGGGGTTATTTGCCCTGCCGTCTTCATCTCTCAGTTCTCCAAGTAGTGTGATTGGCAGCTACGGGGAAAAGCTGGGATTATCTCTTATTATCTCTGCCCCTCTTCTCCCTGCTCCTTCTCATAAGCATTACCATTGCAGATTTTTTTTATTTGTCTGGCATGATCATGTACACAGTCTTGCAAAAGTCCTCTAACCATTTAAACCTTTTCACATTTTGTTAAAAATCTCACCATACTTTATTATAATTTTTTGCGATAGACTAACACAAAGTAGTGCATAACTAGAAAATTGACCAAATCTGCTGCATGCATTTCAAACTCTTTTACAAATAAAATCTGAAAAGTGAAATTCACTCTTAAGCCCCTGAATAATATCTAGTGCAACCATGATGCTCTGATCAGATCAGAACTGAACTTTCTGGCCAACATGCAAAATACTTTGTGTTGCAAAACACTAATACTGCACGTCACCCTGAATACAACATCTCAACTCCGAAACATGGGTGTGGCAGCATCATGATGTGGGCATGCTTTTCTTCAACAGGCACAAGGAAGCTGGTGGGAACTGATGGGAAGTTGAATAGAGTTTAATGCAGTACAATGCTGGAAGAAAACCTGTTAGAGATTGCAAAGGGCTTAAGGCTGGGGTAGAAGTTCATCTTCCAACAGGAGAATGGCCCTAAACACACAGCTGCACAATATATTGTATGAGAATCACCATCACAATATCATTTTGGTGCACTATTTAGTAAGCTGTTCGCTGTGGGACGCAAAACATATGTTGATCAAAGACTGAAACCGTGATCTGAAAAGAGCTGATGTCAAAACACATAAAATCTACAATCGGTTCTGTTGCTGCTGGGTGGTTCCCCTGGGACTCTCTCCTGCTCTTCTCTGGGGGGGTTGTGGTAGTCTCGACGATGGTTCTCCTGGGGTTCCCGTTCTCTGGGGGGCCTTTGGAAGTCTGTGGCTCGGATCTCCTCCATATCTGTCCCAAGTCCAGGGGTGCAGGTTTGTGGCTCCTCACACTCGCTGTTGCATATTTTTATGGAGAAACCTTGTATACACAAGCGTGCTCACACTCAGACCCACAGGTGTTTAGATTCAGGTGTTAACAGATACACGAATGGTCTACAGGTCCTTCTCAAAATATTAGCATATTGTGATAAAGTTAATTATTTTCCATAATGTAATGATGAAAATTTAACATTCATATATTTTAGATTCATTGCACACTAACTGAAATATTTCAGGTCTTTTATTGTCTTAATACGGATGATTTTGGCATACAGCTCATGAAAACCCAAAATTCCTATCTCACAAAATTGGCATATTTCATCCGACCAAAAAAAGATGGAAGCATGAAGTGCTCCAAAATCTCCTGATAGCTAGCTGCATTGACCCTGCCCTTGATAAAACACAGTGGACCAACACCAGCAGCTGACACGGCACCCCAGACCATTACTGACTGTGGGTACTTGACACTGGACTTCTGGCATTTTGGCATTTCCTTCTCCCCAGTCTTCCTCCAGACTCTGGCACTTTGATTTCCGAATGACATGCAGAATTTGCTTTCATCCGAAAAAAGTACTTTGGACCACTGAGCAACAGTCCAGTGCTGCTTCTCTGTAGCCCAGGTCAGGCGCTTCTGCCGCTGTTTCTGGTTCAAAAGTGGCTTGACCTGGGGAATGCGGCACCTGTAGCCCATTTCCTGCACACGCCTGTGCACGATGGCTCTGGATGTTTCTACTCCAGACTCAGTCCACTGCTTCCGCAATTCCCCCAAGGTCTGGAATCGGCCCTTCTCCACAATCTTCCTCAGGGTCCGGTCACCTCTTCTCGTTGTGCAGCGTTTTCGGCCACACTTTTTCCTTCCCACAGACTTCCCACTGAGGTGCCTTGATACAGCACTCTGGGAACAGCCTATTCGTTCAGAAATTTCTTTCTGTGTCTTACCCTCTTGCTTGAGGGTGTCAATAGTGGCCTTCTGGACAGCAGTCAGGTCGGCAGTCTTACCCATGATTGGGGTTTTGAGTGATAAACCAGGCTGGGAGTTTTAAAGGCCTCAGGAATCTTTTGCAGGTGTTTAGAGTTAACTCGTTGATTCAGATGATTAGGTTCATAGCTCGTTTAGAGACCCTTTTAATGATATGCTAATTTTGTGAGATAGGAATTTTGGGTTTTCATGAGCTGTATGCCAAAATCATCCATATTAAGACAATAAAAGACCTGAAATATTTCAGTTAGTGTGCAATGAATCTAAAATATATGAATGTTAAATTTTCATCATGACATTATGGAAAATAATTAACTTTATCACAATATGCTAATATTTTGAGAAGGACCTTTATATTGAGCCGCATTTACCTCTAAATACATCTTGCATTCATAAGTACCGAGCACCTTTTGGTAAAAAAGCTGTTAATATGAATGTTTCTGCAGGTGTAGAAACAAGCAGGGTGTTATCTTGTATTCTCATCATCCTTTCTCTCTTCCATTCCTCTTTTCTCCCCTTTTTCTTTTTGCCCCACCTCTCTCTTTCGTGCTACTTATTTTTTTCCTTTTCATTTCTGTTTCGGTGTCCGTAACAATTGAAATAAACCCAAAGCAGTTTCTAATAAAGTTTCATTTATAAATATCAACCACAGCTTTAAAGCGTTAGCTGTAATGCTCCACTTTTTTCTTGGCACTCAGACAACAATTCTGAGCACTACTCTGCCGGACAGGACATGGTTTAAAAAATAAATGAATAAACAAATGTTGTAATTATGAATATGAATATATTATTTAATATTAATACTTTATATTTTATTAAATAATATTTCGGTCTGTTGAGGGTTGTCCTGTGAATACCAGCCCAATAAGGCAGTGGTATTAGGACAAAATTGAAAGGGATGAGCCAAGCTCCGACATTATTGAACAGCAAAACTGCACACACATGGAATGAACACAATTTCTTAAAATACAAGAATTTACTAACTAAAATAAGTCAACTCAAGTCAAGCATATTTTAATCAACAAACTCTTCACTATGCTAAAACAATCCAACTAAACTACCAAGCAGAATGAAAGAATAAGGAAGACTAATGGGCTATATACAATATAAACAAGTTGATTAAAGATGATTGAAAACCATGACTGAAAGAGTGATGCAACATTACCATGCAATGTTTATGTTTGAGAATCTGGAAATGAAGTTAAGTTAGTCTTGGAACTAACTTAGACAATAATTGGTATACCTTTAGACAACCAATGCAAGATCAGATATATATAAAATAATATTTTAAAAGAATGATTTAAAGAATGATTTGCTGAAAAAAACCAAACTTCCGGACGACCAATTCTCAATGGTGTTTAATTAGCTACCTTTATTTATTAAAATAATATATAAAGAAATATTATTTTGAATAAAAACCGAATCTTTGAGAAATGGGCTTAATTGTGTTACTTAGTTATCAAGTTTAATAAAATAATATTTAGGGAAATATTATTTTACTAGATTGAAAACTAACAACCTTTTTGGGTAAATGATCTTTAGTAGGCAAGCACGTGTTCTTAGCTGTTAGCAGTTAAAGCTAACAAAAGAAGCTTATAGCTTATCATCAGAATCAAACACATACCTTTAAAATACCATTAATAAAAGGGTTAAAATGCATAAGCGCAGACAGAGCGTTATGGCCGATCTTCTATGTTTAAAATCACCCTTTAAACAAAGTTTGTCTTAACTTAAAAATCAAACAAACACAGAACACACAAACTGAGCTCATGTGCTGAGCAGATAATCTGTTAGCACTACGATGGCTGAGTTTCAACACAAACAAACCAAACTTCATAAAACGAAAAATGTTTAGATTGTTTCATTCTAAATTACTTCTCTCTACTCAAACCTAACCTCTTACATGAACCGTGCTGAAGAAAAGTTGTCCGGGAACGAAGTTGAAGAAAGCATCCACAGTGAACAAAGGGTTATCTTGCAGCTAGCCTCTGTAGTTGTGGGGTGGGGCGGCTTGTTCTGTCGGCCAGCCAAACTGCACGTTACAGCTGTAACCACGGTGAAGCGGTCCCGTTGTCCTTCCTTTAGATTGGGAAAACTGCTCCACTAGGCGTCGTAGAGACAGAGTCTCTGCTGGGAACTCTCTGGAACTCAGTTTGCTTCTGTAGACCTCGGAGAGAAAATGAAGCAAGGCTTGTACCTTAATTACCCCGTTCATGAATGAATACCGGATACACAAACAGCAGTTCATTCCTACTTAACTTAGTGCATATGATCGCGTGATCGTATGACACTCTTGGATCCAGTTTGAAGAGTTATATCTGTTTGCCCGCAAAGAGACATTAGCGCGCTGTGTCCCTCCGTCCAGTTCCTCTGGGGACCTGCGTGGAAGAGGTCAGTTTGTTGCAAAAGCGGGGTTTGTATTCGGAAAGTGACGTCACGAGAAGTCCGCTGTTACCCCGTTTCTGACTGTGATGGAAGTAGGTTAATGCGATTTATTTTTAAAGTTCCAGAAAGGTTCTTATGTTGTCCCCATGTCTTTTCATTTTGTAACCATAACTAGGGTCCCAACACAAATAAATACATGAAATCCAAAGCTATTGTTAAACATCTGCCTCTGGAAAGGGAAGGCGGCTTGCTGCATGTGGGATTAAACACCTCTGATGTGCACACAGTGATACGAGAGCTGAGGACACTATTACTGATTAGGACGTCAAAGAACCTCACTTCAAAAAATCCAAACTAACCCTTTAAGATAACATTAGCCATTTACCTGCTAAGACGTTAGCATAAGCTAGAGCTAGCTATGTCCAAGGTTCACACTTTGATTGAGAAATTGGTCCTATAACTAATAAAAACAGGCAAAGAAGTTAACTTCATCTACTTTTTAGTTGTCTTGAAATCATGTCTGGAGGAAAAGCTATTAATTTAATAATGAATTTATTTTCCACAAAAACATTTCTGTGGATATTGTCCAGTACTTAAAAAATATAAAGTAGCTAAAGTGAGACACTGAATGATCAGCAAATTTGAAGAAACAAAGTGATAGCAAATAGATGTAAAATGTATACAAAACCTGTGAGAAAAACCTGCGGTGACTCCTAGGAAAAACTGATCTAGTGCATGATTTTATGGGTACTTAATGCCACTATTATTTAAAACTCTGAGTCAGCCAGGCAGGGAACATTTACATACTGTTATTTACTATTAAAAGAAAAGTTAATAAGTGAGTTTTATATCCTGTTGGGCTTACATCAGCACCAAAATGTGTTTTGGATTCTTCTTTTCCCCAACATAATTCCTCAAAGGATAATCACAAGGACTTTAGACTTCCCAATGCATCCATTGTTTCCAAAGAAAATGACTGAGAAGTTTCAGGCTGACATCATCTCTTATACTTTGCTCAGTTCCTTTACGTCTTTTATGTGTGTTTACATTATTCATGAAAGATTATGCAAACTGTAGATCTGTTTGCATATGGGCATATTTTAATGTGAGCTGTGAAAGAGTCTGTGCTTGCACTCTGCCACTAGCTCTGATAAAATAAACGTAATAATTTCGATCATTTCAAAATGTCAAAAAGAAAAATGACGCATACATGAACTACTGCTGGTGATTGCACTTTTGTGAGCAGTGGTGCTTCTGTGCGAGATATCCTTTGTCGTTCCTATCAAAGATGACAACTCTGATTACAGTAACAAAAGAGGGTACATTTAGAGCAAAGAATGGCAGCAAATGAGAACAAGGAAAGACTGGATTTTCTGAACAACACCATTTGTTAAGATTACCATAACAATTGTGCTGTCAGGGAGCATGATGAGAGCAGTTTCAGGACACCAGAACTCTGATCTCGCTTGGCTCACCTACAGCCACCCATAATTTGGCAAAAGAAAAAAAAAAGCCCCCGCCTGCACCGAGAGCCTGAGAAAGAAAAAGCAATTTCCATATCCAGAAGTGTTTCTGAGTGAGAGAGAGAAAGGTGTTGCTGGCTCCCGTCAGAGCTGACATTTCCACATTATTCCTGAGGTCTAATCAGGAGGACTGGTGTCTAATTCTGTTGAAAATGACAAAAACAGGACCAGTGGTTTAATTAACAACTGAATTAAGCCCTGGGGCTCAATGAACTAACATTTACTTATTTTTGTTAATTTGACAAGTTTTTAAATGTTTCTATGTTTTTATGTAAAAAACCCTTTGTGTTTTATTAGCTTTGATTTCTACTTTTTTTGTTCATCTACATTTTTAATTATATGACTTGTGTTCAGTCACTGATCTTTATTCAATGTTTTCTGGTTTTCTACCCATGTTCTAATCCTCTTTAGCTAAGATGATATTGCATTTTACTGCTCTAATGTTTTCTTTCATGTTTTATTTGAGGATTTCTCATTGTTTTAATAGTGATTCATGGCTGGTAAATAATCTTGGAGTCAAGTGTTCCACCATGATTAACCTCTTCCTTTTCTATTCATGTTGAGATATTACAATTTGACCACTTTTCCCCAAATGTTCCCCTCAAAGAAGCAACTTATAGTGCTTTGCAAAAGTATTCAGAGCCATTACACATGTTCACATATTATCACAAGCAACAACAAACTTCAGTTGGGGTTTTATGTGATAGACCAACACAAAGTAGTGCACAACCATGAAGTGGTAGGAAAAAGATAAATGTTTTAGGCAGTTTCTTGCAAAGATAAAAACCCGATGTACATGAACATTCAGTTCCCCTGAGTCTGTACTTTCTAGATCCCCCTTCAGCAAATCTAAAGACTGACAGTTCTGCCCATTCCTCTTTGCAAAATAGTTTAACCTCAGATAAAATAGACAGCATTTTCAAGTCTTGCCACGGATTTTCAACTGGATTTATTATTGGACTTGGACTAGGCCATTCTAACACAGGATCTGGCTTTGATCTGAACAAGTGGTTCTCATGGCCCTCAGTCTTACATGTTTTAGATGTGTCTCTGCTCCAGCCGGATTTAAATGATTGCATTACCCCCTCAGCATGCCATCAAGTGCTGCAGACGCCTGTAAATCACCCACAGTGGACACTAAGGACCAGGATTGAGGAAGACTGATCAAAACCATAACAATTATTGCTTTGTCTGTTATGTCTCTTCCAAATTGAGAGGTGAACCTCCAACCCATCCTTAAGTCATTTCCTTCAGCCTTTTCCTCCATGATTGCCTCGCTTTGGCTGCATCTATCTTCCCTGCAGAAGTAAAGAATCTCCAACCAAGGAGGTCTGCATGTAGGCCCAAAAAGTTTAATTAAGATCTCATCGGACCAAATCACCTAGTGCCTGCGACATGCTTTCCCCACAAATACAGAAATGGAAAGAAAACATCTTAAAATTGAGAAATTGGGCAGTAACTGACATAATATTAGGATTAAAGACGTTATAAAAGACAAATGTGACACAAAATAGGCATATTTCGTTATTAAAGTTGCCCGGAAATGACGTGAAAGGCGAAGTCTCCCGTCATTCACTGTGTTAGCGTCAATGATAGACGGTTCAGGCAGAAGCCAAGTTGCCTTAAAATCAGTGTTAATATGGTGAAACAGTGCATTGCTGGTGGTGGCAGCAACACTACGACAGCAGCCGTCAGTCTGCACTACGCATACAATATATTTAAATAAATTATTTTAGAAAGATTCTAATACTGCTCCGTGCTGCTCAGCTTCGCAGCCGGTTGTTTCACTCAGTGCCGTATATACTGTAACCCTGGATTTACACTGTATCTGCTCCAGTCCGATCCACTGCAAAGCCCAGAGGAGCTCCAAGAACCACAGGGAGATTGTGCAATAAAAGCCAGTGATGAATGCAGTAGCAAGTACAAAACAACTAATTCTGTGGAAGTTAAACCAGATAAACTGCTTCATTTTTCGTTTTATGCATCCAGATATTTTCATTAGTTTTGTTCTGCAATGGGTGAGTTCACTGAGTGCAGCAAAGCTATATTTGTTGCTTAATTTGGTGCATTTAATGTTTAATTACTCGGTTTATAATACGTTAGTTAAACCAGTAACTGATCTAATTGATCTAATATAAACAACTGCTAATATATACATGTGTATATATAAATATATGTGTATATTTATTAATATGGAAAGATCCAGACTGTCTTTTGTGAATTATTTTGAAAATCCTGATGTCGTGCTCGTTCTGTTTCCTGGTGGTGCGGTATGATTCATGCATATTGACTCCAGCCATGCTCCGGCAAAATAGACTGTGGTCTAATTAGATGGTCGTCTGCACATCGCAGCACTTGTGCTCTGACATCTGACATAGTAGCAGCGGTGCTGGGGTTCCCCTTCTACGTCATAAAATAGCACAAAGGAGTAGTCTAGAAACGCCTTTTTGGTGAAATTTATGATCATATATCACAACAACTGTTCATACTTTTTGACATTTTTTATTAACTTTTCCTTTCCATAAATGTAATTGGATTTATCAGAACAAATTGATGTCACAGGCAATTTAAACATATTTGCTGTGTCCACTTCATGCTTTGTAGCAAACTTTTCACAGCAGTTTTACAGCTTTCATTCAACAGGTGCTTTCTCCTTGCCACTCTTCCATAAAGGCCGGATTTGCAGAGGGTACGACTAATAATTTTCTTGCTAACCGATACTCGCCCCGGAGCTGTGGATCTCTGCAGCTCTTCCAGAGTTACCATGGGCCTCTTGGTAGCTTCTTTCTTAATGTTCCCCTTGCCCTAACTGTAATTTTATGAGGGCGAACAAGTCTTGGTATGTTTGTAGTTGTTCAATTCTCTTTCCATTTTCGGATGATCAATTGAACAGTACACTGTGAGATGGTCAAATATTGAGATATTGTTTTATATCTCTGCATCATTTAGTGTCCTTTAGTGAAGTTTGTAGTTTTAACATGGTAAAATGTGATAAAACTTGTATCTTAATATGTTATACAATAGTTTTTATATCTCGTACATATATATGGTACGGTACAATATGATACAGCTGGCTTTGTTTTGTTTTTTAAAGGAGTACCACAATCACAAATGGTGCTGCCATGCCGTGGCGACATGCAGCAATGTTGGTGTCTGTGTCTGTGTCGTGTACTGAGTTAATGAGTTGTGTTTGCTATTCGTCTGCAGTTTAAGGTCTGTACAAAGATTGCTGCTACAGATTTGAGACCTTAATCAGGTCTTCAGAACAAGAGTCACTAAGAGGGCAACATCGATCCTTAGAGACCCTCAGCATCCTCTGCAAACTGCATTCAGACTTCAACCATCAAGAAGGTGGTTTACTTGTGCGCAAAGGGCAAGATCAAACCGGTACCTGAGGTCTTTTATCCCATAGCTGTCGGGTTTGGAAATTATTCTAGATGAATTGTGCTGCCTGGAATCGTGATATAATCTTGTAAATGTTTCAGATTTTTTTTTTTGTGTGTAGATTATGTGAACTGTGTTGTAAATGAATCACCACTGCTGCCCAATAAAATGTTTCAATTCAATTCAACTGTCTGGATGACAGAAAGAACACAGTTTGTACAGATGAAGGACTGAGTGACTGAACAGGTGGTCAGCAAGATATGAGTGCCACAGGGTGCTGTGCTGTAACCTCGTACGCCTCACACTTCCCATACTATGTGGAGCCCTATCATCTGCAGACATACTCAGATGGTTCTGTGCACAGCAGTGCAGAGTGCAATTGTCTTTGTAGCCATCTGTTGGAGCAGCTCTGTGCCGGAAACTATAAGGAGGTCATTACTGCCCACTGCAATAACCTTTGACAAAGACTCTGGCCCTGATCCACTAACAGGTGGTGTTAGCTTTAAGTTTCGCCCATCTTTTCTGCCTACTGCCAGCTGCCTCTCAGTGTCTCATTCACAAGGAAAATAGCAGCAGGTGAGCACCAGGGTTTGGTTTCTCGGTGGCCAAAACTATCTTGAGACAATGAAGATGTGAAACATTAAATATACAGGTCCTTCTCAAAAAATTAGCATATTGTGATAAAGTTCATTATTTTCCATAATGTCATGATGAAAATTTAACATTCATATATTTTAGATTCATTGCACACTAACTGAAATATTTCAGGTCTTTTATTGTCTTAATACGGATGATTTTGGCATACAGCTCATGAAAACCCAAAATTCCTATCTCACAAAATTAGCATATCATTAAAAGGGTCTCTAAACGAGCTATGAACCTAATCATCTGAATCAACGAGTTAACTCTAAACACCTGCAAAAGATTCCTGAGGCCTTTATAACTCCCAGCCTGGTTCATCACTCAAAACCCCGATCAAGGGTAAGACTGCCGACCTGACTGCAGTCCAGAAGGCCACTATTGACACCCTCAAGCAAGAGGGTAAGACACAGAAAGACATTTCTGAACGAATAGGCTGTTCCCAGAGTGCTGTATCAAGGCACCTCAGTGGGAAGTCTGTGGGAAGGAAAACGTGTGGCAGAAAACGCTGCACAACAAGAAGAGGTGACCGGACCCTGAGAAAGATTGTGGAAAAGGGCCAATTCCAGACCTTGGGGGACCTGCGGAAGCAGTGGACTGAGTCTGGAGTAGAAACATCCAGAGCCACCGTGCACAGGCGTGTGCAGGAAATGGGCTACAGGTGCCGCATTCCCCAGACCTGGGCTACAGAGAAGCAGCACTGGACTGTTGCTCAGTGGTCCAAAGTACTTTTTTCGGATGAAAGCAAATTCTGCATGTCATTCAGAAATCAAGGTGCCAGAGTCTGGAGGAAGACTGGGGAGAAGGAAATGCCAAAATGCCAGAAGTCCAGTGTCAAGTACCCACAGTCAGTGATGGTCTGGGGTGCCGTGTCAGCTGCTGGTGTTGGTCCACTGTGTTTTATCAAGGGCAGGGTCAATGCAGATAGCTATCAGGAGATTTTGGAGCACTTCATGCTTCCATCTGCTGAAAAGCTTTATGGAGATGAAGATTTCATTTTTCAGCAAGGCCTGGCGCCTGCTCACAGTGCCAAAACCACTGGTAAATGGTTTACTGACCATGGTATCACTGTGCTCAATTGGCCTGCCAACTCTCCTGACCTGAACCCCATAGAGAATCTGTGGGATATTGTGAAGAGAACGTTGAGAGACTCAAGACCCAACACTCTGGATGAGCTAAAGGCCGCTATCGAAGCATCCTGGGCCTCCATAAGACCTCAGCAGTGCCACAGGCTGATTGCCTCCATGCCACGCCGCATTGAAGCAGTCATTTCTGCAAAAGGATTCCCGACCAAGTATTGAGTGCATAACTGTACATGATTATTTGAAGGTTGACGTTTTTTGTATTAAAAACACTTTTCTTTTATTGGTCGGATTAAATATGCTAATTTTGTGAGATAGGAATTTTGGGTTTTCATGAGCTGTATGCCAAAATCATCCGTATTAAGACAATAAAGGACCTGAAATATTTCAGTTAGTGTGCAATGAATCTAAAATATATTAATATTAAATTTTCATCATTACATTATAGAAAATAATGAACTTTATCACAATATGCAAATTTTTTGAGAAGGACCTGTACACGAGCAGACAATGCCAATTCCTCAACTATGATTAAATCTGTGTTTGGACTCAACAGAACAGTGAACCCAATTCAAATTATTATAAAGCAGGTTTAAAAACAGTTGACCAAATCTGCTGTACAGCTCCCAAAATATCACAAGATAATAAATTACATCACACAGACAAAAAAAAATCATTTATGACAATTTCAAAAGCCACTGAATAGTAATGCAGTTTATTTCAATTAAATCCATTGCTATGCAAAATAGGATAACACAAGGAAAAGATGCTTTGTGACTGAATAAGAATCACTGTTAAAATATTATTTACTTTATTTTACATGATTTGTGTTGTAGGTCTAGTTCAATGAGCGCAACAAGTGATTAGCCTTTCAGTAATATAGCAGTGAGCAGGAAAAAGTATGTTTTTTTTGTTATGTGCATTAAAAAATAAATCAACCTGTCAAAGATGGGTGTTTATAAGTACTTATAAACTGCACACTGGCCAGCACTGCATTTAACCATTCATGCCATACAGTATAGTGTTTTTTTATGACTACTTTTTGATTCTCATAATCGGGTTGAAATAAAATGCATTGGACTGATCAAATCCTGAAAACTCTTTCAATTTAATCCATCGCACTCGTTGCTTTTCTCTTCAAGAACAGAGGCAGTCACTACTGAGAAAAACAAGAGCCCTCCACAACAGAAAAAGCAGCAGGAGCACAGCCCTAAAGGTTTTCTTACACAAATGTACTTTTATCTTTCACCTCAAGACTGTATTTAAGCAGTACCAACATTTAAAAGTCAAAGCCTCTAGATTTCATCCTAACACTGTGCCTGAATATCGGTATGAATCTGTAAATATTTACATCCTTACTAAACAACAGCACAAACAGGTTACTTCCAGCAGATGTGACTGATTTCCATACTTAGGGCCTAATCTTCAACAGGTTTGCATGTACAAAACCACACGCCAACCTGTTTGCGTTCGCAAAGCTGATCTACAACCCAGGTGCTAATCGGATTGCGTGTATAAAATCACCAGAACAGCAGGCGCAAACCTTTTAGCGTGTTTGCCTTAATAAATATGCAAAACATATGATAATGACCAAGACAAGCAAATTTATGGGAGGGGGATGTGCAAATGTAATTCCTTACCACCCGCAATGCGATTTATAAAACCTGAAATGGATTGCGGTGCTGTTTTTGCATCTAGATTTAGCACGACTGGCAAGCAACAATGTCTGCTGTCATCGTGGCGAGGAGGAATGGATAGAATGACAGATGATAGATAGAATCGTTTTTTCAATGTGGCAACAGATTTGCATTGCCAAAAATAAAAATAATAAAAATAGATGAAAATAGAGGATTCTATGTAGGATTATCTAAGGTTTGATCTGGAGCCATTCAAAAACAAAAGCCATGACATATCTCTTATGATAAAACTCCTTGCAACACTTTTTTTTTTTGCATCTGGATCATTCCAGTGCACCATCTCTGTCAATGAGATCATCTGCTGCTGAAACACACAAACCTGACCATGATGAAGCGTGCACCAGAGAAGTGCACACAGCCTGTTAACTGTAATTAGACATCATTAGCACTGTGGTTGGAATTTGGTAATATAATTAATATGAAAGAAATAAAGACATTATAAGGCAGATTAAATCCTTCATTTGCAAACTGAATGGTACAATCACTTATTAGCAGGTGAAATATCACCATTTTAAGGCGGCTTTTCCGCAGAGCAATCTGAGCTGGATCAGTTTGATTATGCTGTTTAAATGTGAATATATACCAGGGGTTGATTTATATAGTAAAACAATAACAATTTTCATGTCACCAAAAAACAATTTAAATAATCAAACACTTGGGTATATTGTTAGAATATTGGCAAAACAAACAAAACGAATTAAGTAAAAATAATTTCTCCAATAAGAATTAAAAGTTCAAGGGAGACAAACCTCTAATAAATCAATTGACAGACATATTTGTCTTTTTTATTGTTAATATTGATAGGCCAATTTGTTGCGGGTTATGTCAAGAAACACAGTAAACAAGCTGTGCACCCTCCTCTGGTGCTGTCAGCCTAGACCAGCTGCCCCCATGTGTACATCGATGGCCCAGTGGAGGAGGGCGCATACCACTCTGGACACAGGTCTGCCTCCTGCGCAATAGCTTGTACTCCTGCGCAATAGCTTGTAATCCAATATTTTGATTAAAGGCGAAGCCTAATGTAGCACTGCTTCACTGGGTCAGTCCGAACCCCAAACATAAAGCATCTGCTCCCAGAACATCTTCAAACTCAGCCTTCTGCATGCACAATTACACACTCAGAGGAGCCCAGCACTAATAAACTAAATGAAGAAATAATGTCAGGGCAGAGGCTGAGATGACAAACCTGCTGCTGTGAATAGCGATGAGATAGGTTAACAAACTGTCACAGTCCAGAATAGCAGGAACAGAAAAGAACAGAAGGAAATAAAATCAGCAACTGGATCATTCATAATGATGCAGCACAAGAAACCACTGCAAGTTTGAAACACCATAGCAGAGGATCTGTTTGCTTTTCCTCTGGGGGCAGTATCAGCCAGCCAGTAGCACACGCTATTTCCTCATTTAAATAGGGCAGTCTGTCCCTCTTTTGCACCTGTTAGACATAGCACGCGCAATCTTTGAAAATCACACGCAACATGCCCACTTACTGCATGTGCAATTTATTTATTTTTTGCAAGAATTTTAGCCCCCCTCTATTTGGGATCTTTGAAGATCCGGCCCTTAAAGTCAAGTCTCTGTCCAAATATACTCGGCCATGAACCCAGCAGAAAAAAAGGAAAACGTTTGCTCACAGCACAATCTCAGTATTAGCAGATAATGTGTCAGGGGATCCTTCCTCCATGGTATTTCTAAATCAGTGAGTATTGCAAATGTTTTTCAAGTAGGACTAGAGATTATAAATAATGGTGGAATGAGTCATCCCTTTACACAGCTCACTTCAACATACAAAAACACAGACTAAAGCAAGAAAAATCTATGAGACTGTATACATATTCATTATACTCATAAAATTTGAGACGTAATGTCAGAATAAAAACAGAAAATTTGTCCTTTTTAACTCTTACTGCATAGATAATGTTTTTGCGCAAACTGGAGTCCTTGTGTTTAATATCAGGTACTTCATGTGTTTTCTTTGTGCCAGAAGGGTTTGATGGGACTCTCAGCACATCTCCAGGCAGGACACACTGTCCCCAGAGTGCTGGGGTCTTGCTGCATGATGAGGACAGTTTTCATTTACTAAGTCAGTTTGAGTTCAGGTTAATAATCTGTGGATGTAAAATACTGTACAGTATCTGTTGGGATGTCCTATAATCATAAAGTTTTCATTCTGAACCTGAAACAGCAACCAAAGAATATCACAACCTGTATTGTTAATTTATTTTAAGATCTCTAACCGAATAAAAAAAAAAAAAAACATTCTGTTCTGTGATGTCTTTTTCATACAGCCAGTGCAGTGGGTTGTTTTAATTTCCTGTTTCCTCTCCTGGTTAAATGCAGATGGTAAATGTTTCACCTAAACTGCATGTTGCAAACAGCGCTGGTCTTTGAGAATCAGACACTTTGTCCCTTGGCTATAAATTACATTTAAATATCTATAAATATTTCCCCAAAAAGCATACACACTGTCATGTTTAAATGTAGGCAAACTGTGCAGAGAAACGTTATTTGCTTGGCTGCACAATTTGAGGTGTAAATCTCTCTTTATGAGGGATTTATGAATTAAATGGGGAGCAAAACATGTAGTAAATAAGCCAGACAGTGTCTCAAGAAAGAGTACTCCTTTTAAAACATAAAAGCACTGACCTGCTCCTTATGTCACATATTAACTTTCAAACATGCTTTGCCCTCTGAAGAGTCAAGGGTTGCAGGAGCCTTTTTCCAGCTGTCAGCAGTTATAGGTGGGGCTTGCACTGTAGACAGACTGCCAGTTCATCAGAGATCAAACACATATTAAATCAAACATGCATCCACAACTTCACACGGTAAATTTAGAACAACCAATTAACATGCATGCTTTTTTTAACTGTGGGAGGAAGCATCTTGTGAAAACCCATGCCGGCAAGGGGGAAATGAGCCTATAGTAGAATATCAGTAAGTAAATTTAACTCAAATGAACTAAAGACATGAAGAAAATAAAAGAAATTTCAATGTGTATCACACCATACATGGTTTTCATTAATGCATTAATGCATGTAGATGCTAAACCAACACAGTGACCTTCTCTGGTTGTCGCTGTTTACAATCTTCCTGGGTCCGTATAGGAGCTGGAGATCATTCAAAGCCCCTTGTTCTAAGTTTTAAAGATTATCAATGGATAAAAAAATCTGAATGTCTAAATGAACCTTTCAGTACTGTAGTTACCCTTTGAAGCACTAATTAAAAGGGATGGACCCTAATAATTATCGTACTCCGAGATTGCCTGTCACCTCAGGATTTACTTCAATAAATTCCACCATTAACTGCTCTTACTCCGCAATCCATGCTCATAACTGTGATATTTCTTTTATTTGCAAATGTGCTTCAGCTGTTTTTTTTTGCCTGCATTGTTTATAAGTCATTTTGTATTTCTTCTAAAGCTCAGTGAAGCTTGGACTTCACGTTCTGTATTGTGGTTCATTTTAACATTTTCTTACAACTGGAGTAATCTCTCTGTGGATAGTCATGTGTTCCCATTGGGCTAAAAAAATTAAGTGAGTGTTAAAAAAGATCGTATAAAAAATATGAAAAACAAAAGGAAACAGATCTTGCAATTTGAAAGAAAACAACAATTGAAACTAGATTAAAAAGGTCTAAGAACTGTAAAAAACTCTTCTCCCCAGCCACTCATATTTGTTTCAAGGCACATAAATGCTGCAACAAGGGCTGCGTTCCTCATTGTGTGTTTGTTGTGGCTGCCTCTGGTGGCCCAGATGGATGGCGTACGCTGATGCAGCACATGCTGATGACATTGCCTATTGGCGTACGTCGTAAACAAAACGGTCATTGTACAATGTGCACTCATCAAACTTTACGTTGTACCGATGTTTATTAGATCCACGTTGCATAGTGTGTCAGGGAATAGCCTTCTAAGGTTGGTAAATCACACGGTGTAAGAAGGCAATAAAGCATATCAATAAATACTTGAATTAAGGAGCAGGCATTTGGGGCTCTAGCAAGTCACATTGAGAGCCATTACCCTTATAATGCAGAACACATAGAACAGTAGTGAACCTTCATGTCACTTCACTCAGTGAAGGTCAGCGTTCATGATTCAACGATAAGGGAGAGACTTTGCAAAAACAACATTCATGGGAGAGCTCCGAGGCCAAAACCGTTGTGGACCAAAAAGAACATGAAGGCTCGTCTTACAGTTGCAAAAACATCTGTATGATTCCCAAGACTTTTGGGGAAATATTCCGTGGACTGACACAATATCAGTAACTTTTTGGAAGATTGCATACTGTTACATCTGATATGAAATTGATACTGTTATTTAGAAAAATTACAAGTTAACATGGTAGTGGAAGTTTAATGATCTGGAGCTGCTTTGTTGCTTCAGCACCTGGATGATTTACCGTAACTGACAGAGCAATGATTTCATCTATCTAACAGAAAATCCTGAACGATAATGTCCGGTTATCAGCTCTTGACATTGAGCTAAAGCGCACTTGGCTTATGCAGCACGGCAATGATCCAAAGCACACCAGAAAATCCATCTCTAAACAGCTAAAAGGAAAGGTTTTGGGAGTGGCTAAGTCAAAGACCAGACTAAAATCAGATTATAATGCTGTGGCATGACCTTAAAAAAGTTGTTCATTTCTGAAACTCTTCAATGTGCCCGAGTTAAACAGTTGCAAACAAGAGTGGTTTAAACTTCTAAACTAAGATGTAAAAGACTCATAGCCAGTATTTACAAATGCTTGATCGTAGTTGTGGCCACGAAGTGGTGGTAGAACCAATTATCAGGCTTAGGGGGTAATTACTTTTTCACATAGTGCCAGGCTGTTATAACTGCATGACATCGTCCAGGCAGTTTGGTCTGCCTTTAACAGCGTAGTGGGAAAGTGAACCAGACCTAATGCAGGTGGGACATGTTTTGGCATTCTCTGCCCAAAGTAACCAAATCCCGATTCCAATGTGAAAATGTCCTTAGTCTGTTGACATTAACTATTTTGTAATAGTTAAGGCATAATTTCTTTTATACTCTTTGAAAGCTGTTTTTCAGTTATTGTTTGGTTTGCACATGTGCATGTTCAGGTGGTCTTTCCACAATTTAAATGAGTAAATTGGCATTCCTGCCTCTGTATTTGCACCCAAATTTGTATAAACCTCAAACATTTCACAAAATGAAATAGCTTCTTAAAACAACAACTGAATGAGTTTAGCTAGACATGCATTGAGAAACTGGCTTTTGATCAGAATCAGAAGACTTTCTGCATGACTCACCGCAACCAGTGACTGTTTACACTCAATAACACTAATCAAACTAATCGCTGGTATATAATTGCAGTGAGACAAAAACACACAAAACGTGACTTCTGTGTGCACAGAGCGCCAACAGAGAAAAGAGAAGATGGAGAGAGCCAGATGGAGACAGTAAAGGACTGGCCACCCAACGCACAAAACCAAGAACCTGTTCTGAATCCAGTCTAGAAATAAGTTTGATCCACCCATTAAAAATTAAATTCCATTTTTTTTAAATCACCGTAATATTCCCTAATCCTCTCCAAGACAGGTTCTTGAATTGGTTGCAACTGAGTTTAGAACTATGACTGAGAGGACCACATACGACTGATATGGTTTTTAATACTTATGTAGCTAAGTAGGCAGTCAGTTTTATTCACTATATTTTTCACTACATGCTGATTCTACCCATTTATTATGTGTATTTAGTGAGACGTTATTCAAAATCCATTGAGTACAAGATGCACAAGACGGCTTAAATGATAACCTCCTTCATTACGTTGCTTCTATTGAAATAAATAGTAAGATCCTGCTTAGTTGAAGAGCTGTTTCACTGACTGCTCTTTCCTTCCATCTTTCACACACACACACACACGCACACACACACACACACACACACACACACACACACACACACACACACACACACACACACACACACACAGTGTGATGTCACTTCTGTTCCTACTACAGACAATAAAGATCAATCACAACAGAAAAAGTGTAGTTAGAATGAATTCATGTATAAACAGTTCAACAAAGTACCTCATTTAACAGTAAATCTTATCTTCAACAAATATTACCTTGGACAGAAAATCACGCAGAAAAAAAAGTTATATTTTATGATATGGCACACACTTGTATTTTATTTGCTATTAACCACCTTATAAATGAGTAAAAAAAGATATGCTGTTATATTTTTTTTAGCAAGGTTTTATCTCTAAAAATGATCCTGTCCCATAGCCTGGAGATTTTACTTGATTTGTGAAGAAAATCTGTACCAAAGTTCTTTAGTTGTTTTTATTTACTTTAAACATATTATTTTTAAGACAGCTTGATTTTAAATTCATATAGGAAGTTGATAAAGTTTATAGTTAGAGTGGCTTAGGTTATCTGACCTATCTCTGTATTTATGCTGCTATAGGCTTAGGCTGCTGGAGGACATAATGACCACTTTCACTCTCTCTGCTACATTCTCATACTACTCTCCAATTTTGCATTATTTGCTGTTATTTCAAGTTTTACCTTTATGTTCTCTTTCTTTTCTCTTCCTAGAAGCTACACCTGGCCTGACTCTGTGTCTATCTGGGACATCTTCCTGAAAGTGGGCATCTTCCAAGCTTCTCCTGCCAACAACTTAATGCTCACCTTCTGTCGATGATACACTTGTCCCTGTCTTTTAGTGTTTAACGCTGTCTCTCTCCTACTGACTGAGATTTAACTGTGACTAACTGTATGTGCTCTCTTTCAGACTCTAACCTTGAAAACTGGCTCAGAGTTTATCTGTTCTTTCTTCCTAGATTAAACCACTAAAAGAGCTACATCCATTAACATCTACTTTTCCTTCCCAGAGAAAGTACTCATGGATCAGCGCTTCTGTGTTATTTTGTGTCTCTGCTCTGTTCTCTCAAACCCCCAGTCGGTCGTGGAAGATGGCCGCTCACACTGAGCCTGGTTCTGCTGGAGGTTTTTTCTTGTTAAAAGGGAGTTTTTCCTCTCCACTGTCGCTACATGCATTCTCAGAATGAAGGATTGCTGCAAAGTCAACGCCATTTACTGTCCACTGTCTCTACATGCTCATCCGGGAGGAGAGAATGCTGCAAGTCACTGACTCGATGCAATCTGCTGGGTTTCCTTAGATAGAAAAACGTTTTAACCAATTTGAATAAATAACTGAATATGACTGCATGATAGTTAGGATTAATTGGAATGTATGTGCCTGACTTGAAATCTGTATGATTCAACTGAATTGGCTTAACCCATTTTAAAGCTACCCACCTTTCACACAATGCAACAGGAAACAACACTCTCCAATTACTTTTACCTCTGCCTTCCTCCCTATTGGATGGAGTAAGGGGGAGTCAGGTTTAGCCTAAACCGACTCAGTTATGGTTGAAGTGCAAACACACCCTCCATTTCTGCTACTTGTGCGACCCCTTCTCTTTTCCAATGGTTATAATCAGTCTGACAGAGAGAGGTATCCCCAATCCTTGTGGTTTTTAGTATAACAATGGCCACTAGTGGGCTCTACTTGGACAAACTTCATTAGTTTATTATTTTACTTCACCCCATACATAGCCCATTCTAAAATGGTCAAATTCTAACACTCAGTAGTTTAATCTAACCTCCCCAACAATCGTGCACCATTCCAAACCCTTTGTGAAGCACCTTGAGACGACATGTGTTGTGAATTGGCGCTATATAAATAAAACTGAATTGAATTGAAAAGTAGAAAAAAGTATGTTGAATGTTGTTTATTGTTCAGAATTGGATAAAAATCTTTACCAGCAAGTCAGGGCTTTACAAAATCGTCTGGTAAAATTAACAACAAATCCCTGATCGGTGCATTTCTAATTTTAGCCCATATTTTCTTCAACTACTAACTGTTCCTATTCATTTCTTCACATCTCTTGAAGAAATGACAACAGTACAATGAAGCCTTTTGTGCAGCTGAATCCCTCACTTGATAAACTCAGGCTGCCTGGATAATGTGGTCTCTCCTTTGTGATTTTGCTCAATCCCCATCTTTCTGTCACATGGAGATGTATTATGCATGAGGGCTCCTTCAAGTATTTACCAGAAAATGGCAAACAAACTTGGAAAAGTGTGCACCCTCACGAAGACATCAGACACAACTCTTCGTTTCCTAATTTTTCCGGATCCAAATCCTTTGGCTGCTTTTCTTCTGGGGTTAGGTTTTCTTTTGTTCACACCACTTTTAGCTTCTTGCTCTCTTTCTATGTTTACAGCAAATTTAAATGTTTCCTGTGTCTAATTTCAAAAAGCGCCCTCACTTTGTCTTTTCCACTGTTTGAGAGCTTACATTTAGCAGCAAATGAAAAAAGATCTTTTCTGACCCTCATTTAAAAAATACAAAAATGAAACCCACCATTCCGAACCTTTACTCACTTTCTGCTTTCCTCTTGCTTGTATTTACAAGTGTGTATGTTTGTCTGACACGGTGGGAGTCTCCATTGGTGGTGGGGGCTCACACTGTGCCACAAGCATCTAAAGCCTGCAATTACTATTTGATCCTCTGATTGGCTGCGGCTAAACTGTGCCGTCTGACAGGTGGGTCGGGCGTGCAATCAGCGGAAGGTCAGCATTGCAAAACACATGCTCTCATATAGACGTACACAAATAATCAGTAAACAGTTTAAGCAGCCCTTTGCTTTCAGCCAGCCTGGAGGACGATAATTGGAGAGAGAGCAGAAATGCCACCTTCAATGCATCTGGAGTATGTATTGTTCATAGACTGTGCTACAGGCTACACACTGGATTGTGTGCACGAGGAAACGATTTCATTGCAGAGAGTATATGGATTGCCTGCAGGTACCCTGACTTGTTCATATTGTAGCTGTAATGCTCACACATTCCAGGTGTCATCTGTGCACACAGCAACTGTTTTCTGCAGCAGAGAAAGAGAGAATGTGCGCCATCATCCACCCACGATCTTACCTTCACTGATACACTGAAACCTACGGCATTTTCACCAAGTGCCACACGAGTGCGTCTGTTTCACTCAGCTTCTCTACTTGGCACTATGTAGTGCACAGCTAATAATTCACACATGCATGCACACTGAGTTGTGCTATTAAGCTCTTACAGGCTCGGTTTAGCATGAAAGACACCAAAAAAGGTTGTGTAAAGTCTAAATAATTGTAGTAGAACAAAAGTTACTTCCAGTTCAGCTCATAGTCTCATAAAGATTTTGAATGCCATTAAGAATTTAAGGTATAAACTGCAGAAAGACACAGACATTAAAGTGTAATGAATGTGTTACTAATAGGAATAAACAAAGCAAAGCTATTATTAAGCACTTAGGCCTGACAAGACTAAATCTGCATGAAAACAGCTTTATGAAATGTTCAGTCTGATGAACCATAAAAGAAAAATATATCCCAGGTTTTTCCTTGTCAGACACCCAACATAAACTCTGAATCAGTTGTCCTGGTAACTATGGTGATGGAGTCAGTTACCATGGCAAGTGACTCTGTACCCAGCGGGCAGTTTTGTTTTTAACAAATTCCGGGGGTCCTGTTGAAGTAATCTGTTTTGCTAAGAAAAGTTCCTTAGCGTGTGACATGACCCAGAGGTATCAGAGTGGCAGCTATAGAAAGAGCCCTTTGAATTTTCTAAGAAGCTTCAATTTTTCCTTCATTGCCAGCTGAGGAAACACTGATGAAAATAAGGCATTTATTTGCTGTCTCACCACTCTCTGCAGCTACATCTTACTTTTGTCATTCCCTATGAGGTCAGATTCGTTAGGTTGTCTGCCTCTGTAAGGATTGTGAATATGATAATATCATTTAATATTTAATATTATTTTAATATTTTATCAAATAATATTTTGGTCTGTTAAGGGGTGTCCTGTGAATACCAGCCCAGTAAGGCGATGGTATTAGGACAAAATAGAAAGGTGTGAGACGAGCTCTGACATTATTGAACAGCATAAACTGCACACACATGGAATGAATTCACACAATTTCTTAAAATACAAGAATTTATTAACAAAAATAAGTCAACTCAAAGTCAAACATATTTCAATCAACAAATCTTAACTATGCTTAAACAATCCAACTAACTACCAAGCAGAATTAAAGAATAACGAAGACTAATAGACTATGTACAATATAAACAAGTTGATGAGAGATGATTGAAAATCATGACCAAAAGAGTGATGCAACATTACCATGCAATGTTTATGTTTGAGAACCAAGGATTATCTTGAAGAATCTGGAAGTGAAGTGAAGTTAGTCTTGGAACCAACTTAGACAACCATTCACAATGCAAGATCAGATAAAATATTATTTTAATAAAATAATGTTTTAAGTATGATCTGCTGAATAAAACCAACCTTCTGGATGATTAATTCTCATCGGGGTCTCATTAGCTGCCTTTATTTATTAAAATAATATTTAAAGAAATATTATTAAGGGAATATTTTGGAAAAGAGACTAATCTTTCTGGAGAAATGGGGCTTAATGGTGTTTACTTAGTTATCAGATTTAGTAAAATAATGTTTAGGGACTATTATTTACTGGATTGAAAACTAACAACCTTTCTGGGTAAATATTCTTTAGCAGCAAGCACGTGTTCTTACTTGTTAGAAGTTAAAGCTAATAAAGGAAGCTGATAGCTTAGCACCAGAATCAAACACACACCTTTAAAAATACCGTTAATAAAAGGGTTAAAATGCATAAGCGCGGACAGTGCGTTATGATCAATCTTCTGTGCTTAAAATCACCCTTTAAATAAAGTTTGTCTTAACTTTAAAAACATACAAACAAAGAACACAACCTGAACACGTGTGCTGTAGATATTCTGCTAGAACCAAGATAGCTGAGTTCAACACAAACAAAACCAAACTTCATAAAATGAAAAACGTTTAGATCATTTCAATCTAAATCACTTCTATATTATTCTGCCCAAAGACTTAACCTCATGAACTGTGGTGAGGAACGTTGTCCAGGGCGGCGAAGTTTGAAGAAACGTCCACAGTCTTTAAACAGTTAGCTACAGCTAACCTCCTTGGCTGTGGGGAGTGCCGGCTGTTTTGTCGGCCGGCCAAACTGCACGTTACCGTAACCACGGTGATGCGGCTCCTGTTGTTCTTCTCTCAGGCAGGGAAAACCGCTTCACTCGGCTTGAAGAGACAGCTTCTCTACTGGGACTCCTCTGGAACACCGTTTGCTTCTGCAGGCCTCAGAGAGAAAGTCAAGCCAGGCGTGTATCTTAATTCCCTTTCATGAAAGAATCTACCGGATACACAGAGTGATTCATTTGTACTTATCTTAGTGCATATAATAATATTCTAGGTTCTTCAAAGTAGCCACCTTTGGCTTTGATTACTGCTCCAAACACTCTTGGCATTCTGTTGATGAGCTTCAAGAGGTAGTCACCTGAAATAGTTTTCCAACAGTCTTGAAGGAGTTCCTAGAGATGCTTAGTACTTGTTGGCCTTTTTGCCTTCACTCTGCGGTCCAGCTCACCACAAACCATTTCGATTGGGTTCAGGTCCGGTGATTGTGGAGGCCAGGTCATCTGGTGCAGCACCCCATCACTCTCCTTCTTGGTCAAATAGCCCTTACACAGCCTGGAGGTGTGTTTGGGCTCATTGTCCTGTTGAAAAATAAATGATGGTCCAACTAAACGCAAACCAAAGACACGGTGGTTGGAACCAAAGATCTCAAACTTGGACTCATCAGACCAAAGCACAGATTTCCACTGGTCTAATGTCCATTCCTTGTGTTCTTTAGCCCAAACAAGTCTCTTCTGCTTGTTGCCTGTCCTCAGCAGTGGTTTCCTAGCAGCTATTTTACCATGAAGGCCTGATTCACACAGTCTCCTCTTAACAGTTGTTCTAGAGATGTGTCTGCTGCTAGAACTCTGTGTGGCATTGACCTGTTCTCTAATCTGAGCTGCGGTTAACCTGCAATTTCTGAGGCTGATGACTCGGATTAACTTATCGTCTGCAGAAGAGGTGACTCTTGGTCTTCCTTTCCTGGGGCGGTCCTCATGTGAGCCAGTTTCTTTGTAGCGCTTGATGGTTTTTGCGACTGCACTTGGGAACACTTTCAAAGTTTTCCCAGTTGTTCGGACTGACTGACCTTCATTTCTTAAAGTAATGATGGCCACTGATTTTTCTTTACTTAGCTGCTTTTTTCTTGCTATAATACAAATTCTAACAATCTATTCAATAGGACTATCAGCTGTGTACTGTATCCACCTCCTGCACAACACAACTGATGGTCCCAACCCCATTTATAAGGCTTGAAATCCCACTTATTAAACCTGACAGGGCACACCTGTGAAGTGAAAACCATTTCAGGTGACTACCTCTTGAAGCTTATCAACAGAATGCCAAGAGTGTGCGTAGCAGTAATCAAAGCAAAAGGTGGCAACTTTGAAGAACCTAGAATATAAGACATATTTTCAGTTGTTTCACACTTTTTTGTTCAGTATATAATTCCACATGTGTTAATTCATAGTTTTGATGCCTTCAGTGTGAAGCTACAATATTCATAGTCACGAAAATAAAGACAACTCTTTGAATGAGAAGGTGTGTCCAAACTTTTGGTCTGTACTGTATTTTTGTTGTCCGATGAGCCAACCCCTCCCTCCTACTTCCCTATGTCTAAAGGGATTGCTCAATCCAGCTCTCCATCCAACGGGTCCGGACTTCCCTAAACCTGAAAGATCTTACTAAGCAGGTTTACTGAAAGTTCTGTTTAAGCTGGTGTCGGGAAATGACTCGCCTAGCCTCTGACAGCCTTCATACAAAAGTCTCGCCTTTCTTCAACTGTAGGTCTGGATGACTAAGTAGCCTATCGCAGTCATCCACACTTTCAACAGTCACTTTTGTTCACGGCTGCTCATTCCCTAATTTTACAACTGGCTCTTGGTATATGGGCTAGGTTAATTTTAGTGGCTTGGCACGAGCCCCAAGGGCGCTGTTTTAACAAACTTGGCTAAGGCAACCTATAAAAATCTCCTAAAATATCCTAGAACCAGGCAACAAGACTTTTTACCACCAATGTAAAACCGAAAATACGGTGACTCAAATAATTGAATGTCCAAGATTTAACAAGAATTTTATATGCTTTCTTTAATTAGTAACACTTTTGCAGGGTTGAGTAACAGCTTAAATTCAGCAACACATAATAATTTCAATAATAGAAATGAATCAATCAGCTCAACCTGTCTTTCCCTGATGCTGAAAGTAGTGAGTTTGGAGAGGCTTTGAAGACGGAGGCTCATCCATGCACCTGATGGAGAAGTTTCTTCTGGTAACAACGAGTGGTTTCTTGAAGGGAATACGACTTAATCTTCAGTTTTCTTCCTTTAAGTGGCAGGCACTGATACTCCAGGCTTCGATGGTTAAACAGGATCTTTGTTGTCATATATCTCCGAAGACAGTAGTTTCCAGAGGCTGAAGAGTTGAAGGACACCCGGAGACATAAATGAGGTTGATTCAGGACTTCCAGAAGCCTGAAACTTAGAGCAATCAGCTGTTCACCGATCAAGTTCACTTCTGTTGTTTGGATAAAAAGGGTTCAGATGAAATCAGATTCTTAATTTTGAGGCACAGTCCTTTCTGGGCACACGGGTTGATCCTCTTTTTAATGCGGTCGATCAGTGGGGCTGTGTCTCTTCTCCTTTTCCATCCAAGCTTCTTTTCTCTGTGCAATCTTGTTTGCTGGTCTTCTGCGAGGAAACAACCCCGTTCTCTCCTTCAGCATTGCTTTTATGGTGCTTGATGCTTTCACCTGTCAGCCCCTTATTAGGCTTCTCAGTTATTGCGCAACCTATTCAGCTCAGCTTCTTGATCATTGCTCAACACTTTAGTCATGGTCATCATGACGTACTCATTCTGTTTCTCAGCCTTGGAGATGCCGATAATAGCCACGCAGCTGGCTGTAGTCGCATCCTCCCTTCCTCCCGTTTAGACTTCAAAAGGTTCGATGTCAGCATACAGCTAGTTCTCGTCACTCCCAGTCATCCTACAGATCCTTCCCTAATCTGCTCAGTTTTAAACTTTACACAGTATTACACATTCCATTCTTCAGCTTTCAGCATTTACTTTAAAACAGAGTTACAAAACCAGCACTTCATTATTTTTATTCATGCTTCACAAATGATTAACGTTATATCTCTTTCATATATAGCTGATTGAGAATGTCAAACCTTAATGTTTTTTACTCTAATTCTCAGTTCTTACCCACATTTCAATCATTCACCTTTTAACTTGTTAATCAAAGGTTACTAATTTCATTTAATACATGTGAAAGAATGTAAAATCATCATACATAATTTCTTTGGATATACTTGTTTATATTTTTGTAAAAGATAAGACAGATAATATGTGGCAGATAATATGTGGCTCCACACAGGCCTCTCCAGTCTCTCAGCTCCAGAATATGAGAACATGCTTGTTTCACCCTCTACTGCTTCAACATGGATTACACATAAGGATATAAGGATATTTATTGTAACTTTTATGGAGTTAACTGTGAGCAGTTACTAAATGTTGCATGGATTACATAGAAAGATCTCACCTTATTTTGACAGTATATATATATATATATATATATATATATATATATACATATATGTGTGTGTGTGTGTGTGTGTGTGTGTGTGTGCTGATGGTTTATTGGAATACATTGTGTCAGAAGGAGTCAAGCCAAGCCTACTGTATACATAAAGCACAACAACAAGACCTGACCCAAGTGCTGAACATCACAGTGCGAAAAGAATTAAACACAAATAGTTATAAGTAGCAATAGCCTTGCCATACACCTACAGCTTTACCCACGTGTTATACCTGCAGCAAACATATTAGATCCTGGCTACTGAACTAACTAACTGCACTAGCTGGATCTACCATAACAGCAACTGCGTTAGTCTTTCCTTTTGCTCTCACCTTTCATGTCTATTTTGCTTTAGATGTTCTCTCTGCCCATTTAGGACAAAGTCTTAGGAAAGACTGCAGGACATGTGGAGAAGTTACATTACACTACACTACACTACACTACACTATACTATACTATACTATACTATACTATACTGTACTGTACTGTACTGTACTGTACTGTACTGTACTGGCTTCAAGCTGTATCGTCCATTAGGGAAATGCCATGATGGAAGAAAAAACAAATTTCAGCCAGTATAAAGGCTAATATTTCCTTACTGAGTTGTTTTTCCACTCTGTTTTATAGAGCACACTGGTATCACTTGTGTCTCTGACTGCTGGATTAGCTTCTCCTTATGTGCCTGGAATCACTTTCTTTTCTTTACCTAATTACACGTTTAACTCAAGGTGAACAGATGCATACTTAATTGGATTAACTCTGACACTAAAGATTTACTATTTCAAGTTCAAGTTCTGGGTTATAGGTTCACTCCACCTAAAACAAACTCAATCATGTAACATTAGTACATGTCCTCGGCAGACAACAAATTAAAATAAGACAAGACGGTAACGAAAGCCAGCACTGGGGCACATGTCGCAGTATTACAAAACTGCAAAGGACAGCTTAGATGCAATATTTACTAGACTGTAGTATTTCAGGTGCCATGCCTTAAATTTCTGCTTTCTGTAAATGTGACAACTTGGACTCTCCTTTATGTTAAAAACTGATATAGAGTTTAGTCACCAAGATCAGAACACTAAAGGAGAGTGGTGGGCACACTAAAACAATGGAAAGGAGAAATGAGAAAAATGTGGGTTATTTGTAATCGTTTTTGTTATCGCAAAATAACTATAAAGTCAAGATTTTTAATTATTTAAAAAAATAAACTACTTAGTCAATCACTTAACCTGGATGGGATTAAATTGACCTCTGATAATAAAGTAAAAAACCTTGGTGTTATTTTTGACCAGGACATGTCATTTAAATCCCATATTAAACAGGTTTCTAGGATTTCCTTTTTTCATCTCCATTGCCAAAATTAGAAATATCCTGTCCAGGAGTGACGCTGAAAAACTTCGTTCTCAGACTGCAGGTTTACTGGTGGTTATTAGAGTCTCTAGAATGGGAGGCAGATCCTTTAGTTATCAGGCTCCTCTCCTGTGGAACCAGCTCCCAGATTTAGTCCGCGAGGCAGACACCCTATCTACCTTTAAGGCTAGGCTTAAAACTTTCTTTTTTGATAAAGCTTGTAGTTAAAGTGGCTTAGGTTATCCTGACCTATCTCTGTAGTTATGTTGCTATAGGGTTAGGCTAATAGGCTGCTGGAGGACACAATGACCACTATCACTCTCTTCGCTACATTCTCATACTACTCTCCAATTTTGCATTATTTGCTGTTATTTCAGCTTTTAACTTTATGTTCTCTCTCTTTTCTCTTCCTAGAAGCTACACCTGGCCTGGCTCTGTGTCTACTGGTGACACCTTTCTGGAGAGGGGAATCGTCCGAGCTTCTGCTGGCAACAACTTAATGCTCACCCTCTACCAATGATCCACATGGCCCTGTCTTTTAGTGTTTAACCCTGTCTCTCTCCTAAACATTGCTACTGACTGAGCTTTTACTGTAACTAATTATATGTGCTCTCTTTCAGACTCTAACCTTGAAAACTGGCTCAGAGTTTATCTGTTCTTTCTTTCTAGATGAAACGACTAAAGGAGCTACATCCATTAACATTTACTTTTCCTTCCCATAGAAAGTACTCCTGGATCAGTGCTTCTGTGTTCTTTTTGTGTCTCTGCTCTGTTCTCTCAAACCCCCAGTCGGTCGTGGCAGATGGCCGCTCACACTGAGCCTGGTTCGGCTGGAGGTTTCTTCCTGTTAAAAGGGAGTTTTTCCTCTCCACTGTCGCTACATGCATGCTCAGAATGAGGGATTGCTGCAAAGTCAACGCCAGTGACTGTCCACTGTCTCTACATGCTCATCCAGGAGGAGTGACTGCTACAAGTCACTGACTCGATGCAATCTGCTTGAGACGACATGTGTTCTGAATTGGCGCTATATAAATAAACTGAACTGAATTGAGTTGAATTACCATACAGCCTTAAATAAGATCATGGGAGAAATTTCTTATTTAAAGATGGCAAATAAGTTGTTATACAATAAATCTAAATTTTCATCATAAGGACATTTGATTCGATAAAGGTCCATCCCTATTGTCAACATGGGTAGCTAGCCTGCAGTCAGCTGCTTTACTGGCATGTTGATTGCAAATTTCCAAATAGCCAAATTTGTTCTTCGCGTAGGTAAGGAAAAGTGTTGTACTGTACTTTCAGCCAGCAGACTGGCAGTGCACAGCAATGGGTAGAGAAGCACTGCACTAGTCTATTCTCTCTACAGCTTGACCACACACGAGCCACTTTGGCACTCCTCTCATTAGGTTTTAGTTAGCTTTTAATAACCTGGTATAACTTGATATTTGTAATCAGCCAAAGCCTGCTGTCAATTAATCTAAATTACTCACTGAAAAAAACTCTTCTGAATTTCTGAATGTGCAAAAATTTTAGGAATGTCATTTTTTACTAATGTTTTTACTAGCTAGTAGTCTTTTCCAGCTTGGCATTTATATTACCAATTTCCCAAATTTCAAAGACAGCTTGTCTTTCAAAATGAATGATCAACATGTGTTCAGTTAGCAGTAATTTTAGAAGCTTTATTTGTCTCAAAACTGGTAGAAAAAGAAAATAGACATATAGCTAGATGATCCATTGATTACAGACCTTAACAAGTTCAATAAACTTCAATGTCCAATGTGATACTGTTAAATCCGCAGATGTGGAGATAATATATTGTAAGGCTGGAACTTATGACCATAAGGGCATTGTCACAGATGTGGTCTTGTTTTCAATTAAAAATAAAGATGATTTCTAATTAGGTCATGTCATAAACCAGGCCTCCACCTCTACGTGGGATTATTCTCCAGTTTATAGCCAGCTTGAGCCCTGATCATTTTTGAATCCATTATGATCATCCCAACCAACTTTCTTTCCTCAGATGAGTTAATCTTGGAAACAGTTGGGTGATCCAGCAGACAATAGATCAAAACTGTTTTTCGAATGGATAAATTAGGGTAGCAGATAACTGGAGTAGTTAAAGCCTCAAACTTTTACCCTGTTGATAATGTGTTAACTATATTACTAGGCCCATAGAGGGAAACCAACCAGAATAAATTTGTTCTATAATTCCTGCCAATGATGCTAGAGGCTTGTTGGCTACAGCAGGCATGTTCCCAAGGTGCAACTTGCACAGGAACATTTATCCTTATATTAGTGTGGGTTTATTTATTTATTTAAATCTTTATGTATAAGCTTGACCCTGTGTAGGATGACCGGATATCCACCATAAATTCAAACGTTTGCAACTTTTTTTTGTCTTTAACATTCATGGATGTTGTATGTTTAGCAGTTTACGTCATTCTGATTTCTAATTGAAAAATAATGGTTAAAATAAATTACTGACAGCTCAGAAGTAACACGACTTCCATATCAAACATCACTCTTTAAGTAATCTCTGGGAGGTAGCAGATTGTTAAAGCAGGAGAGAACACAGATGCTCTGTCATCCAAAGAAAAGTGGGTTTAACCTCCAGGCAAAACTATGCCGTCCAGCTGTATCAGCTTGCATACCTTCAACCATTAAAAGTGCACACTGGGTGCATGTTAAAAACCTAAAAAAGAAAGTCCCAAAAAAAGACTGCAGACAAAAATAGTTACATGCACTTGGGTGTGTGTCCTGTGGCAGCTTAATAAAAACTTAAAACCTCTTGAACCCATCAGAATGTTTGAAACAAATGTGTGCATATTAAAACATTAAACTGATAAATGACCTACACCCAAACATAAATAAATTAGGCCCTATTGCATCACTTCGGAACAGCCATAGCAGTAAATGACCTGAACTGCCTCCATGCAATGTTAGGGCATGAGCTGGTGAATATTTGGGTAGAATTTAACTCATTGGCCAGACTTTGCTTTAAATACTATCAAACACGTTACATAGTTCAACCTCTATAAAACTACATGAAACAGTCAGTTATACTGGTTATCCAACCAGTTAGCCCCAATATGACTCCAGCTGCTTAACAACTGTTATTCCAACAGTTATTCCAGGGAACAACTATAAAAAAAACAATCTTTTTTCAAGTAAAAGCAGCAAAAATGATGCAATGCACCCTACGGCATATCACTCAACTAGCTGACCCAGTATCAGCAGAATGTGGCATTTTATCAGTGGCAAACATGCATGGATATTTTTCAAATGAAAAACTATAAAAAGGAACATAAATAGATTTATATTTTTTAAGTTCTGAAGACGATTATCTTTGTCCCGGTTTGCTTCAGCCTCAGCATTCATCATAGCTTGTGGATCAACAGAGTTATAGTCTTGCTCATATGAGATCGGACCCCTTGCAGTTGAAACGCCCCTTCCGTCCAACCTTCATTGTATTTCACTCCGTCTGTTTACTAAAGCCAATCGCACCAAAACTCACTCCTCGTGTTGACTCCGGATGTTTACTACTCTCGCCATACACAGATATGATCCCTCTGTGACATCACTAATCTGGGTGTTTACAATGTAGAGTCTCGTTTTGTCAACTCACAAAAAAAAATCTACATTTTTATGAAATCCTGTATTGGACCTAGAGAATTTTATTCTAATCCCATTGTTTTGCTTTTAAAATATGTGTACAATTGTTGAAAAGCAAATGCATCTCATGTTATTTGCTTTAATTTGTGGTTTGGGGACAGACTTGTCGTAATGCCACCTAAATGACATCTAGAGAGACGAGGCCTGAAGGTCAAACTAACTCATCGAGGTGGTGCTCTGAAGGGGATGCATAGCTACGTCTCATTACCTATTATTTCCTGTTATACAGAGAGAAAAAGTAAAAAAATGCAACTTATTAGCTTCTAACACCAATTTCCAAATGTAGAAAATGGTTAGTGATGATAGAAAAGGAGCATTACGCCTTTTTAAATCAAATAAGTGAAACGTTCAACATGACCTACTTTTTAAAATTCTGCATTAGTGTTTAATTATTAATAAACACACTTCCTGTGCATTGATCTCATGTAAGAAGGGGAAAAAGTGTGAATTTTGTGAACAAATAAAGAAATTCTTTGAAAACTGTTGATGTGTTTGGTTCCTTTAGAGCACTATTTAAAACAGGAATAGACTCTGTGCACAATGTAGCTGTCTCTGGTTGCTGTACGGAGGACAAATATAGTGCCCGTTGCCATGGTTATGCCAGAGAACGCATTGCCACAAACAGCTTAGAGCACCACGAGGACGTACACCTACACACCCTCCACCCTCCACACTCTTTTCACCACGTGCAGATGAGCTGAAACTACCCCTGTGTTTATGGCTCTCACCGTATTAAAGCAGGCAATCAGCTCATCTGTTGATGTTAGATGGGAATTTCTGTGCAGGTGCACGATGAGCACCTGTGGAGGAACATTCGCTGTCTTTCTTTTTTTTCCTTAAACAAGTTGAAGACAAACTCACCGTCACAGTGGGGATGGCAGTGACGAGGGAGTAGACCAGGACCGGCGGTGCCTTACTGTTGTCCTCTGGTCCCGGGTATGGCTTTGAGTAGGCTTTGTCGAAACAGAAGAAGCCCTGGATGTGCACGGGAAACGTGTCGGTATACTCAAAGTAATACGCCAACAGAACGGTCCCTGCCATGATCACCAGCTGGAAGTAAAACATATTGGTAGCAGCGTCAGGATTGGGAAGCAAAAAAAAGGAAAAAAGAGAAAAAAGTAGAAAGTATTTTCCCTTCACAGAGCAAAAGCACGGATGCTTCCGTAACGTGCAAAGTGAGCCATTTGTGCGAGGAGAGAGAGTGAGGAGAGAGGTTGAGAGGAAGGGAACTAGAGATATAGATAGAGGAAGATGGATATGGAGAATGCAGGAGAGAAGGAAAGAAAGCAGAGCGGGAGAGTGAGAGATCCCTTTAGCAGTGTCAGTGTTCAGAGTAGGAGGGGAGAGAAACAAACCAGGCTCTCTTGGAAAAAACAAACAAAAAAAACTGAAATAAAGCTTAATGCAGAAGCAAGAAGAAGGACTAAGAAAGGGTGAGGGGGAGAAACAGATGGGTGAGTGGAGGGAAAGAGGGGGGATGAACAGAGGGAATAAGACAAGAAGAATTACATATGCTTGTCTGGATCTCTGTATAACTTAATTTACTGCTATTCTGACATTTCTAAATTCCAGCTGCACGAAAAGCACAAGCCATGAAGCAGGCAACATGACCTCCATACCTCCTAAAAATTATTTCACAACCATTTATTAGCAATTCATAACAGAATGCATATGTAAAAATGACAGATAAAGTGGAATGATAAAAAAACATGCATTTCTGCACAGATGAAACAGACACACTGGAATTAATTATTCCTTTATAGTACCATAAACAGCACACTCATGCTACGGCTTTCCTCAGAAAAAAGAACAACCAATCACAACCCGGGCATCTCTCATTCTATGTCTGAAAACCTGCGGTCTGTGCATTATCCTGATGGTAACCTAAAACCATAACACTTTAAGAAAACAAGCACATGCGAGGCAAAGCCAGCTGTTATTAGTTTCATTTTCATCTGCAGCCTTGATGAGCTTCCTCTGTTTTTTGAGGGACTAATTCATCAGGAGAAAAACATGAGGGGGCTTCTGAGGGCAGAGTGAGCTGGGTAAAAGCTGCAGGGACATAGCTCTTTGCTGTTTCAGCTGTTTGACGGCTGTTTGTCGCTACTCTTTCAAAAAGCAGACAGTACTGTACTGTGGCCTCATAAAAATTTTAAATGTACAATAACACGATGGACGACGAATTCAACATAATAGTTACTCATCTTATATTTATGAGACATCTTTGAAGACTGCCTAAATCTCTGTATGGTATTTAACAAACTACTTTAACAGCCATCCTGAAAATCCTGAGCTCACTCACAGATATCTAAAATGTTTTCTATTTCAGAGAAAACAAATACCCCTTATTATTCATATATTAAGTAATCAAGCACACAATTTCAATAGTTCAAGTGTTCCCTAACATTTAAGCTACTGGAAAGAAGCAGATGAAGTGTTCTGCTTGGCTTTGCCTCACGCTGTCTTTCTGATTTTTTTTTTTTTTTTACATTAGCAGTGAACAAAACTGGAAGATCAGCTGCCAGGGGAGGCTGTGTAATCCTACTAAAAACGACAACATTTGGTGAGACAGTTTTTAAAGAATCATATCAGTTGAGGTCTATACACAATCATTTAGGCAGTCCTCATTTTATCTTTCTTCTTATCTATGTTGGGGTCATCCGTTTGGGCCGACTGGGCTGCGCATTTCAACATACGCAGCTCAGCCTTCGTTGCAGTGATGGACATCAAACCTGACGTCATCAGAGCAATAAAACCCGCGGAAACCAAACTTTCGTTGCCATTTCCAGCGTGTCTCATGGGACGACTCAACAGAAGCGCATATCTGGAGTTACTTTTTTTCCTCCACATGGCCATTCCCAGAAAAGCTTGAAAGCTGGAATTCTGTCTGATAGAAGAAGGTCAGAAGATTTATATACCGATCGAAGACCCCTGGTCTCCTCCCCCCCCCATACATCCTTAACCGGTGAAGAGAAGAAATCAACGTCAAAGTAACTTCGTTCCTCTTTTTTTTCCTCGGATAGGTGTATTTAGAGGTCTGGGCAGGGTGAGGCATAGTTAAGGTGATTTATAATCACAATTAATCCAAGGTATTAACCTGTTGCATGCAATACTGACTGAAGAGTTTTACGCTGAGCTGTTTTGATTTGCTGTGCGGCTGAATCGCGCAGCATGGATCAGCAAGGTGCGTGTGTTTTGTTCGGCTGATCCCAAATGAGCCAGGAGTTAGAAGTTGGACTTTTAAAAGTTCTCCATTCAAAGCAGCTGCGGTCTGGGCCTCGCCTGACCACTCCTTTGTCCCAGTTTTATTACTGGAGTTTTTCCACTGAGTTCCTGCTTCAGAGTTTTTTGAACCTTTGTTCATTTGGGGCAATGAGCACACCAGGGGGACTTCTAATTCCAAATTGCACATTTTGGCCATAAAGCTGCTGGTTTGATTTTCATAGGCAATCAATGCACATATATTTTATTTTATTGTTAGGTATATATATACATATGTTATGTTATATATGTTAGGTATATATATATATATATATATGTATATATATAGGAGAAACGTTTGTGTTTATTTCATGCAAGAGTGATTTATCTGACAAAATAAGGTCAAAGATCCCCCACTGATCAGTGAAGCGGCTGATTAAACAGTGACATTTAGTGTGGGTTGATTAATAATTATCAATTATTAATGATAAATAACTAATTGTAATTATTAAGTGCTTTGAGCTCATAATCACAACACCAGAGGACATATCTGGCTTCTATTTGTAAGCAATGATTTTTGGTTAAGAAAATTATTTTCTGAATTATGATTTTTAATTATAATTTTTGATAAATATTCATTAATCAATAATCTTAATCCTTACATCTATCTTCATTGTAAAGAAAGGGGTTCTTCAGAGCCAAAACTATCTGCATTAGGTCACTATATATATATATATATATATATATATATATATATATATATATATATATATATATATATATGGTCAAATGTTTTAGTTACTCTTTCTCACTTACTAGGTATCCTTATTTTTATCACTATTTAAATTGTAAATTCTCAACAGGGACAACAAAGCTATGAATGAACACGCGTGGAATTATGTAGTAAACAAAAAGTGCAAAATAACTAACTATTTTTATATTTTAGATTCTTCAAAATAGCCACCCTTTGCTTTCCTCTCTTGCCATTCTCTCCATGAGCTTGATGAAGTGGTCACCTGAAATGGTTTTCCAAAGAGAACAGTGTATAAGTGTTGTTGTTCTCGAGTTCCAGGTCTGGAAAACCTGATCTGGGTCACCAAAAGGATGTCCTTCTTTTGGGTTTGTTGGCTGAGTGTAACTACATTGTATGGGCCAGAACTAGGCCAGATCTCTTTCACTATGTAGGCTACAGCATATTTTCTGATGTGTCCAAAATATCTGTGACAGGCTGGCTCAGTTGGATATCAAACATTGTTTTTTTTTTATTAACTTTGTTTAAGAAGGAGAAGGTGACCCGTTTTAAACTCCTCAGTCGCACCACTGATCTGTGTGTTGTCATTAAAGCTGTTGAATCCAGCAAGTGATCTCTTACAATGGCTTTCTGACAAATGCATCTACTTGGGTTTTTCTTTTATGTTATCTTTTACCTGGGGTCTACAGTACAGTTAGCTTCATGCACCAATATAGCTAGTCACAACACATAAACCCTGAGCTCCTCTGTGCACCGAATTGCTTTGTTTCTCTCATTTTTCTTTGTCTCAAAGAGCTTTGTTTGTGTTTTTGCATTTGATTGTGTGGGTGTGTTTCCATGTGCGCTGAAGTTGAGGATATCTGTCGGTATGTGGGTGCATTCCCATGTCTCATGAGGACCTCAGGCACAGGCGCGCTATGGTGAATGTTTCTTTCCATCATACAGTCCTCTGTTCTGCCCAAGCTACAGAAGGTTTGAGGGAGGAAAGTGAGGAGAGGTGGGAGGACGAGAAAGATAGAACATCTACAAACACCCATTGAAGTTAAATATTTAAAGACAACTGCTGAAACGCTCCTGAGAGATTCATGTCTTACAATTTGTTAGAACGTTTTACAATATGCCAGTATTAACACTTCTCAATCAGCAAAATGTGCAAAAATATCACTCAAACTTACTCTTTAATGGCCTGGGAGAATTATCACATGGTCAGAAAGTAAAACTCTAAATGTCTTCCCCATCAGTGAACACATTGAGTGTTGCCCTAAATAAGACCCCTCATTGTGGAAGGTGTTAGTAAGGGAAGAAGACTCAAAGTTAGCTATTTTTAGGTGTTTATAAATGGTGTCGGAGGAAGCACAAAAGGTTTGGGAAACCGTTTTTTTCTTTTGATATGATGACTGTTTAGTCAGGCTCCTTAACAGGGAGTGGAAATTCAGCAGATCACAGGAAGCAGGACACATTGCAACAAAGTTGTCTCGTTTCATCTTTTTCAAGAGTCAAATTCTGTCCGTCAATGTAACGGTAATGATCTTCTAAGACTACAGTCAATATACATATATGTTTTTAGTAATGTTAACTGTTATATTGTTGTTGATATTGTTTCAGAGATAGCATCTCTGAAATAAAATTGACTTTGTCCTAAAATAACGTAAAATCTAGTTAAACTGCAGAGCTCTGTTACACCAACTCGGCTTTCTCTCAAAAAACATAATAGAAATAAAATTGGTACTGTCACTATCGGCCACTTAGTGTTCTATGTTTGTTTACTTTTCCCATTTAAGTGTTCATCCATGTCCTCAGATTACTTCTGTTAGTTGTTACTTTCTAGATTCTTGTACTTTATACTTTTGTATGTTTGTTTATAGTTTCCTTTAGATCTGTTTCCCTTCCCTCTGATTACCTGCCTCACCGTTCCATTGGTCCATACTCTATCTCCCTCTGTTTAATAGCTTACTGGTTTGTATTGTCCCCTGCTGGGTCCTCTGTCCACCCATAACCTGCTAGTCATCCTGTGAATTATTCAGTCAGTTTCCTAGTATATAGATATATAGATATCCTGTTTGTTACCCTGAGTTCTTCCCAGTCCGTCACCAGTTGGTTTCCTGCCTGCCTGCCTGCCTGTAAGTCTGTTGTGCATCTTCAACATTAAATGTTCATCTACTCGCCATGTGGCTTCCTCGTCATGCTCTGCACTCTGGTCCTTCCTCCAAAACCCAAACGTGACAGGTACACCTCCTGATAACAATGTCCAAGTTATTGTTAGACCTAAACCTAATTCACTATTTACCTAAGATTAAACTGATATTGTATTAAGATATACTATTTCTACAGTATGTAGAAACAATAATAAAAACAGGACATTTGCATTGCTTTCCTAATAAAGACATGGTAAGCTTAAATGACATTTGAGCATGTCTTAGACCGCTCACACTGCAGCCACTAAAAGTTTTTCTAAATACCTCAGAAGGTCAAAGAGACTTCAAAGTGATGGTTTTCTAATTAGCATCAGGGTGCTGCTGCAGTCTCCTTGGAATATTAATTTGCATAAATGAAAGCCTTGTGCAAATGCAAACAGATTGCAAGAGGATCATGTGCTTGCTCTTTGTTTGCAAATGCTTCCTTAAATTTCCAACTGAAACTCCTTTCTACAGCAAGAGAAAACCTTCAAGTATAGCCTTTCTATTATGGACCAGAATTATTGTCAGAGGTGCCTCCATTTGTCACCTAGTGGCCTCAGCAAAAAGAAAATTGAGGCACTCGTTCCCTCTCTAAATTCTTTCAGGTGCAGTCTTTTCCCCAAATATGAACAAGTATAGAAGTAATATTTTAATTTATACCAACATCATATCAGTTTTACCTGCACCTGCCCATATCTGTCCCAAATGATTATTTCTAATTATGTATCTCTTATTTTAGGCCAACCCACCTCTAGTAGAAATACACAGAGAAATCAGCTGGCGACTGGAATTGGCTGATTTTCAGTTTGATCGGCCCTAACCAGTGACCAGCCAGTCAGAAAATCTGAAATCCAATCCCTTTCAAACCAGTAAATGCACCATTTACAATGTAATCTTTGTTGCATGTGTAGGCAGACAACATTTTAAACACACCATATTGCACCAATCACCTCCATGGCTGCAGGTGTATAAAGCAGGTGTGGAGAAACTTGACTGTCCTGCACAGAGTCCTGACTTCAACATTCTTGAACATCTGTGGGATAAATTAGAGTACTTCTGGTTTTCTCATCTAAATATGAAAATATTCCAAAACCTTGTGGAAGATGTTTTACAGAATAGTCAAAGTTGCTGTTGCTGGCAACTGTGGGTCCATCAACAAACTGCACCTCATAGATTAATAATAGGATGTCATAAAATTTCATGTACACGTAAAAGTAGATAGACAAATACTTTTGGCAACTTAGTGTTTTTTGCCAGTCATTTCTACATAGAAACACTAGAAAGCTTTAAAGAATGCAAAAAGTAAATAGGTTTTATTTTTTTCATCACACTGGATAGATCAAACTGTAACTTTGTTGAGATAAACTGGACTTTAAAACATTTGGAAGGCAGGTGGCATCAATTTAGCCCCGTTTCTAAACTGGTACTAGTGCTTGCTTAGTTTTAAGGTGAGAGGAAACCACTGCCTTGGTCAGAGGCTGGAACCTATAGCAACTAATTAAATGTTGTTAAATGACTCTAAACAGTCAATGATTTAACACAAATCCACTTTTTACAAGTGGCCACAAAACCAAACCAGCAAATAAGTTTTCAGCAACTCATGCTATTTTTTTTTTTTGTCTTCTTAAAAAGACTTCCTGGTGGGAAGATCTGGTTGCCTCTCATTTGTCACGTTCTACAAATTCATTCAAAGAACGTCTGGTACACTAGCAACATTCACCTTTAATGAAACCAAAGGGACAATCACATCTTCTAGATTACCTCTCCATTTTAAGACATCATTTTGTAGTTACAGGCACCATTTTAACTGTAAGCCCACCATCTTGTCTTCCATATTGATTTTCACAAGAACTCAACAGGAATTTAATAATGGCTGCCATTTTGATTTCTTCTCCTACCAGTCAGTTTATACACACATATTAATTAACACCGGCAGACGCGCCTCTGTTTGATTGGATTTATGATCATGTGACTTGGGATTTAGCAGTTTAATCAATTCTTGTGAACTATGGTGGCGAGGGAGGGTAAATAAATCTCTGTGATTGTTGTGAATGTGTAATATGATAACAGATAATTGACCAACCCATTTCCCCTCTTGCAGAATTATTGTTGGCTCTCACTTTCACATTTGCTAAATCCTATCAGCAATGAAAGCTTTAAGACGCATGCATATAATAATAAATGCTGCAGCTCGGCTATTGTACACATTTAGTTTTGTTATCTCCTTGCCTGAGGTCCTTGGCTGTCTGAATGAAATTAAATTTGAGTTTGTGTAATACCAGCATAGATTTAGCCATAGGATTCAACATATGTATATAGAATGATAACGATTAATGAAAAAAGTTCCCATTTCAGCTGACCCTGTAAACTAGAAGCATTGACCAGGCAGCTTAATAACAGCTTGAAGCGTACGCCTCTAATGTTCAAAAGTAGCAAAAGGAAGAAATCACATCACACAGAGTGAGGAAAATCCCCAACACATGAAAGCCCGTAGACTGAAGATGCAGAAAATAAAATGTGACAATAAAAGAGCTTTATGGGTAGAAAAAAATATAGGCTAAAATTGATCGGGCATCACTAACGTATCCTGAGGAAAAAACTCTGAGTTTGCACATACAGTAAATGATGCATGTCCACCTTTGGGCCTTGGGGAGCAGCCAGATGGCAGAGAAGTCAACTGATAAAGTCAGACATGTTTACGGAGGGTGAGAATGTGTGGACAGAGGCTGGTGTTCAGTTGACAGCACCCCACTGGTATACCATGAATGTCAGGATGAACCAGGGTCAGGCTGCTTTGTTTTCCTGTTATCAAGCCTGGTGTGTTGACAAGTAAGCAGTGGTGAATCCTAAAGACTGATCATTCTGCATTTACTTGCATTAGAAGAGAAAAACAGTCCCGATCACATCCGATGTTTTATGTGTGTGTTATAGAGGTTTTTGTTCATTATTTTTTTGTAGAAGCTTGTGCAATGTGACTCACCTCTCCACTTTATCCTGCGAATTGTTTTCACCCAAACAGAGTTTTTTTTATTGTGGTTTCGATGTTCCTACCTCATTGATGTCTGTTGGTATTGTCTTATTCTTTTCAAGCAATATCATGAATAATAAAGTCAGTACAAGAGTTGTTTAAAATAGGTGCAGCTAAGACTATAATCTCCAAACACCAACAGCAGAGCTCTACTTTTACACAAAAGTCAGAATTTTCTAGTTTTGAGTTCGAAGAGTCAACTGGAAAGCTGACTGAATGCAAAATCCAGGGCGAAAAAGTTTTAAGTTTCTCACCAAACCTGTCCTAAAAAGTCAAACATGGCTGTCACTCGTGTAAAATGTAAAGATGGCTGCTGTGACGTACCATTTGAAAATGTAAAACTTTGAAGTGTAGGTTTCTTTAACGATTTGTTTCTAAAAACCCGACTCATAAAAATGCATCCAAAATTCAAAAAGGTTTAACATTTTTTATTTTTAACTATCTAATGATTAACATGGGCTGCACGGTGGCACAATTGGTAGCACTGTTGCCTTGCAGCAGAAGGTCCTGTGTCTCCCAGCCGGGGGTCTTTGTGCATGGAGTTTTTATGTTCTCCCTGTGCATCCGTAGGTTTTCTCCGGGTACACCGGCTTCCTCCCACTGTCCAAAAACATGACTGTTAGGTTAATTGGTGTCTCTAAATTGCCCTTAGGTATGAATGAGTGTGTGCATGGTTATTTGTCCTGTGTGTGTCTGTGGTGTGATGGACTGCAGACCTGTCCAGGGTGTACCCGCCCATAGACTGCTGGAGATAGGCACCAGCTTCCCCGCGCGCCACTATGGAAGAAGCGGTAGAAAATGACTGACTGATTAACCTTCATCCTAAAGATGAAATTTGCTTTATGTAAATAATTAAGTATTCATATAAATGTATATAAATGTTTTTAGTCTGTCTTCAAGATAAAGCTGTTTTTTTACTTTAATGCCTCTGCTTGACTCGTGAACAGTGACTGATGTATCCTGATTGGTCGGTGGAGAAACCTAACAGACAGCTTGAGGGAGCACTAAGTGAAAGCCTATCCATATCCTAATTATCCTCATCTTCTATAAATAGTATTCCACTGACTCCTAAAAATACAAGTTGATTGAATATGTAAGGAATGCCCCTTAAGTGTCAAAAACGGTACAATCGCATATTTTAAAAGAGGTTTAGTAACCCTAAATGGTAAATGGCCTTCACTTGTAAAGCACTTTATCAAGTCTGAGAACCCCAAAGCGCTTTACACTAGAATCAGTCATCCTCCCATTCATACACTACACAAGTGAGGCTGCCATACAATCAGCGCCACCAGCAGCAGACAAAGCGGGTAAAGTGTCTTGCCCAAGGACACAATAAACTGAGAAAGATCTAGCTGGGGTTCGAACCGGCAACCCACCATTCACAGGACGAACATCTACCACCATTGTCACCACCACCTCAACCCTAACTAAGCGATATGTCGTTATTTATTTGAAAATTATTTACTGTCATATGCTAGTGTTAAATTGGGTTTGATGTCATTCACGGATGCAGGCGGACTGCCAAGCCAAACAAGGTCAAAGTTTACAGGGTGTTTGTACCCTGTACAGTTAATTAGCTTGGTTTTTACATTATGACATCATCAATATTTCTACCACTAATAGCAGACAAGCTACCAGAGTTTGAGAAACCATAGAGAAGAATAAGATCTTGAACTTCTCACACGTTAGAAAAAACTTGGCAGATATCAGAATGGGCCCAAATGGAAACCAAGGGGAAGAAGGTTCCAATTATTAACTTTCATTAATCAGTATAAAAAATGGGCAATTCCTGCCATATAAAATAGAAAACGTTAACAAGAATACAAGAAGATTTTCCAAAAGACTTCCATCTTTGTGGGGTAATTTTGGGGGTGGAGAGATGGGAAAGACATGCAGCAAAGGTCGCATGGGCTGGGAGTCGAACCTGCGACAGCTGCATTCCACCCCATATGTCCTATGTTTGTAGTTCTAATGATAGAATTGTCAAAGCGAGTTGTCAAAGCACCCGCTTTGACAACTCGTGACTTAAAAGTAAGCCTCAATTGTGCTCATACTGGGGCATGTTTTGTAGGGATAATTGCTAATAAGCCTCAAATTGATTTTAAGTTTAAACATCTTCTCAAATCTGTCCAAATGCTGGCATCAACTGTCGTTACCAGTGTCAGACTGGCTTCACAAGCTTTCACCGTTACTCCCCGCTGACTTCTTTGGCATAAAAACCTTCCCAAAATTAGCTTGAGATGAGGCGGCACCTCTTCCCCTAGTTTTCAAATCTGGTTTCCAGATGAGCACACATAATTACTAGCTGGCATGAAAAGAGCATCTGAATATTTGGCAGCAGCTATTGGTTTAAGTCTCTGATTTGCAGCAAATAGACTTAGACAGTGAAGGTTTTTTTTATATTGTGTATTGTCATATAGGAGGAAAAAGCTGCTTAATGCTGAGCATCTAAATCATTGCGTTTACCCCATATTCATTAGAAAAAGCCACGTGTGACTGCTGAGGCAAACAAGGGCAACATACAAACTGAGCTTCATTAAATCAACATCAGTGAACATAAATATATAGGCTTTACTGCCCCCTGGTGGCAGTGGATTGTTTTCAAACGAGATGAGCAAGAAAAGTAGATGAGACTGGCAGCAGGGAACTAAAGGGAGAGGTAGTGTCCAATATGACTGGGAGGCAGGGAAAGTGGAGGAAGATAAAAGATGGGTAAAACCACTAAAGAGACATTAACTGATCACAAGAAGCAGGAGAGCAAAGCTGATTGTGCCACTGGGAAATAAATCTTAGGGTGCAGAAAAATATAAAGAGTCGCCCCAGAGAAGCAAATAAGGACATATGAGAGACTGAAAGGGGGTGAGAAAAGCAATATACAAAGCAGGGGAAGATGGCAAGGGAGATGATCAAAAGAGACACTCGTCATATTGGCACCGACACAACCTCACTTCCTCCTTCACTCGTCTGCCTGCTTCTTTATCCGTACCGGAACTCATTCATTTGTTGCTTTGTGTGTCAAAAACATTCATTCATTCATTCATCTTCTATACCGCTTATTCCATAGTGGGTCACGGTGGGCTGGTGCCAAAAACATTTTTCCAATTAGGAATGCACCAATCAGAATTTTGTGGGTAATTTCCTATCTCTTTTTGGTAAAGCTTTAATCTGCCGATACAGATTTTAGCCAAGTGAGATTTTACTTTAAGAACCACAACATAAGATTCTAACAGCATTCTGATTTTTCTTTACTGGCCTTCCTTGTTTTAGCAGTGATCAACATTTTACATGTGGTAAACGACAAGGCAGGTAAAGTGGGCTTTGTCTAAAGTATAGCATCTAAAGTTTTTTTTACTTTTTTGCCAAGATTTGAAAAAATAATACCGTCTACGGAGAGTCAGTTTGGGTTTAAGCCTAATCATGGCCCTGATATGTGCATTTATGGCTTAAAAGAATTATTAAGTAATTATAATAGCAAAAAACTCTACAGCTTTCATATGTTTCCTAGATGCCTCAAGAGCTTTAAACGTGTAAACCACAAAACACTATTTTTAAAACTGTGCCAAGGTGGTGTGCCTAAATATATAGTAATAGTTGTAAACCACTTAATGTATGCTGACGACTAGTTTTTACTCCAAATTCAGCTGGTCTTCAGCAGTTCCTTAATGTATGTTCAGTTTATGGTGAACAACATGATGTCATATTCAATACACTAAAAAGTGTCATTCTGATCTGTTGCACTAAAGAGGACAAAAGTAGGGTATTCCCTAACTCTATGCTGTCCAGCTGCTTTAGCAATATCTTGGTCATGTGTTGACAGACCTATCAGATGATGAAGACATTTAACGTCAGTTGTACGCACAAGCTAATGTCCTATCTCCAAAATGTGGATTTTGTTCTGATGAAGTTAAACTGAACTTGTTTAAATCATACTGTACCTCACTGTATGTGGCACACTTATGGTGGAATTACAAAAAGGCCAGCCTTCACAGATTGCAAGTGGCTTATAATGACGGATTAAGACTTTTGTTAAAACAGCCCAGATAGACGAGTGCCAGTGAATTGTTTGTGTCTACTTTGGAAACATTGGAATACCTGCCTCCTCAAAGGTTAGGGGTTATGTATTTTTGTTCTTTTATTCATTTTTGTTTTTTGTTTCTGTAATATGGACCACGAGTCTGCAATAAAATCTGATCAATCAATCAAAAGATCATGAAATTATACTGCTAGAACGCTGTTTCCTATCGTATAATGTATGCTGGCATTTTATACAATGTGTTACATGGGTCTAAGTGAGAAAGAAATTAAGGAGATTATGTCGAACATCAAATCTTATCATGTTTTTGAAGTTTGTGTGTCGCTTCTGATGCAATCCAATTGTGAAAAGTTTGTGTGTACTCAGATCAGTGGAGTAGAATTTACAGTTTTCTGCTGCATCGTGACAGGGTACATTATTTTTCCATGATGTCACAGTCTTGTTTTCTTTATTTTTTCATATCAATGGACCAACTGATCATGTGGGAATTAAATTTTAATGATTATTCAGCAGTGGTGCTAATGCGCTGTATACATGATGTTTGAGATTTAAGGCTCTCATGTGGTGGAATTTCTTGACCTTCCCCTGGTTTATGTGGTGGACAAATTGTAGATGCTGCAGAGTCAAATATATAAAAGCCGATGTGGGGGGCATAATTTTTTTTATATATTTTTTTATAATTTCCAATAATGATTGGAAAAAGATCAGATTTTTAAGTATGACCTCATGGTCACCAGACAGGGCAGATCAAGCTGAAAATCATCCGATTACGGCCTACAGCAGATATCTCAGTGCGATTTCTTTAGCCTCAGTCATTAGGCCTATGGTATCACCATAGGTAACTCAGTATTTTACCCAATGTCTCTCAGTTGTCTTTACTGTCAGGAGCCTCCGCTTCGACTCTGTATAATCCATACTTGGCCTCTCTAACTTCAGCTTCTGCGTCAGTTCTTGACACCCTTCAGCATTTTTTTCCCTTTCACTTCTTACTTCCTTTAAAATAAACCTTATGTAGTTCAGTCACAGACACATATCTGTGAATCATAACTACAATACAGGGAAAACAGTAGCGTAATTCATCAGAGTCTCTAATCTACATGCAGAAATGTCCGCTATTCTTGCAAAAAGGATATTTTCTCTCTACTAATATTCACGCGTGCTTGTATGCATTAATTTTACGCTAAACCTTCTAAAGGATTTCAGTTTATCAAAGAAAACCTTTCAGCTGCAGAGATGTAATCCTTCTACATTATTCAGTTTACAATATTCTGAGTAAAATACAGCAGAGGCAGCAGAAATTTTTATTTTAGAGACTCATTGCACAGACGATCATATCTTTTTATTTTCACAGAGATCATTTGGCCTTGACTCTACAGCTCAGACGCAGGCAAGCACTCCTTTTTTAATACCCGCATATAAAAGGAGTTTGTAAAATATTGAGATATACATGAGTTTCTCATCCCTATACCTCTCTCTCGTACACAAAATAACAGGTAGAAAGCAGCCCAACTAACCAGTGTTTCCAACATCTGACCAGTGTTGAGAGATCCCAAAAAATGCACACATAGATCTCAGCAAGGTTAAAAAGAAATGGGTAAATCTAAAAGAAAATATTTGAAAGTGAATTACAGGGTTTAAGAAGGAGAGTTGCCTTTAAAACATTTTAAGAAGCTCTAACTAAAGAAAACAGGATGCTTTGAGGTTTACTGAGCGTTATTGGTTTTGCTTGAACAAAGAGGTTCAGATAAAAAAAAAATCTAAAAGTGTAAACATGGAACAAATAGATTGCCCGAAGGCATAAGATGTACTGAGGAGGTGTTGAACCCAGATGGGAATGTGGATAAAAAGAGAAAAAGCCCACTTTGTTGTTGGCAACTGTGGGCAAATGAAAGCAACCCTTCCACCTAAAATACCATCTATCTATCTATCTATCTATCTATCTATCTATCTATCTATCTATCTATCTATCTATCTATCTATCTATCTATCTATCCATCTATCCATCTATCCATCCATCCATCCATCCATCCATCCATCCATCCATCCATCCATCCATCCATCCATCCATCCATTGCAGCCACAATGGATGTATGGATGGATGGATTCATCATGAAAAGGACCAGGACTTTACTCACTCTGATTAGCAAAAAGGTCCTAACACAAAATGGAGGAAGGTTAAGGTTGGCCTACCAATATGACATTCCTGATCCACTGATTTAGGTAGTAACAAACATGTAGCCTCTGCAAACTGTAATAGATAATCCAGAATTAAAGAAGAAGTGAGACGATAATAATAATAATACACATCCTGCTGGTGTGGAGCTGAAATACCAGATTACTCTCCAGTGTCCAGCTAATCTAAGAAAGATACTGATCACTAACATCCAATGAAGATAATAGTATTTAGTTTAGTATATCAGTCCAATTTGTCATATGCAGTCACATTCAACCATGCCAGGAAATGCTATGGACAAGAGGTGAAACAAGAAAAAGTTACATCCACATATCAAAATTAAATTGTACAAAGGTAAACTAATAAAAATGTAAACATTTACAAGGCAATATGCATTGGCATGATTTTGTGTCTAACAGCAGGAATAATGCAGTGCTCTAAAACTGTTTGTTTCATATTAAGGAGCCTGGTAGTCTGGTGGTAAAAGCCGTCTTTCAGTCTTTTAGTGTTTGCAGTCTGGCTACTGTAGTGTCTGCCAGATGGCAACAGAAGTCTGTGCGCTGGATGACAGTGGTCCTTGATGATGCTGAGTGCCTTTCACAGACAGTGGCTGCAGTAAATGTCCTGCATGGAAGACAAACTGCAATGTTCCTTCCTGCTTCACTCTTCAAGCTTTGCCAGGAGCACTTCCCACACCACTCAGTTGTTCAGGCTGTCAGCAGGCCCTCAATGATATACCTGCAGAAGTTGCAGATGTTGAGGATGGTGCTATCCATGACAAACTTCCTCATTCACCTCAGGAGATACTATATCTATTCTGAAGACGGAACACAATCACATTGCTTGTATATAAAGCGCTGAAAGCATCTGGACAGCCTGCATGAGGAACATGACACTGGATTTGTCCAGATGAAGAAGAAATGCCCAACGCACTGAGTTAAACCCCATGCCCTTTGACCACTACATGCTCTGAAACCACATACTGTCTCGTTATCCTCCGGATCAATGTGTATGATGAGAATGAGAATGTGACCCATAAAGAGTCGGTTATGTGTTTATCACAGAACAAAGACCTGAAATGGCCTAAAATCCATCCTGCATGTTCTTGTGTTCCAAGCTCTCCTCCTTGTCAACCACGTCAGAAAAATAGACTGTATACTCTCTCATTACTGTAGCTGAAGCCCTGAACTTTCTGAAGGTATTTTCTGCCTGTGTAAGATAAATACAATATATAGACATATTTAATATAGAAGCATATGACAGGATTATGCAAAAGAATAGAATATTGCCAAAAGTACAAACAAACAACCTCAGAGGTCTTGAACGTATCCAAAAACTCAGGAGCTGAATCATTCTAGATCCTCTATCGCAGACTGAAATCACAATCAGGAATCAAATGGGCCAATCTGGGTTAGACCTGAAGCAAATGCTGTTTGTTGACAAGGATTCAACAAGACAGCCCTTACATTATGACACATGTTGTAACCTGTTGTCTTTGTGTTTTGTATTCTTGGTGAGTTTCAGGTGTCTGATAGGAGGTCCAGCTGTGAACTCCTTCAAGTTTGAAGCTGTGTGGACAACCCTATCCAATCAATAAGGAGACAATCTTATTCAAACCCAGTCCTCCTGGCATCGGGTGTGGCACCATGAAGGGTGGGGCTGGGGGCTCGTTTAGGGATGTCACCCCTTCTAATTAAGTACATCACCCCCTTAGGCATTCAAAACAATGTTCAATTATTAGGATTATTCACTTTTTTAAAAGATTTTTAAAAACATCACTATTTTAAATAAATGATAAATAACAGTGCTTATGAAAAGCATTACATTTTTGGAGAGCACTAAACTTTATAATCCTGTTTTTCACACGATGAAGAGAGACCCGGCATCATTAAACTGGTCTCTGTTTGGTAGTGAATAAACGCTGTAGGAAAAACTTAATACAGAAAAGAGTCACGACTTTTCCCTTCAAAGAGCAGAGCTCAGTAACTGCTGTATGTGCGAGAGATTGTTGCACATCTGTCTGAAGTCCTAACAACTAATGAACGCCTCTCCGTTCCTTTTAAATGTAACAATACTGCAGCCTGGCTCCACACAGGGAGAGGGACCAGCAGACCTTTCTCTCAGACCATTGTACAGGTAAGTATGATGAAGATATCACAACAGATCATGTTTTCTTAATTTCTCTGGGTGATGATTTTGTCATCTGACATGTTTTAACATAATCAAGATTTTTATTAGCGAGGAACATCAGCCTAAAAGCGCTTTGAAGATGGCTGCTATTAAATTAGGGAGCAGATTTTTCTTTTTTCTTTCCAACAGCTAAAGCTAAGAAATATGTGAATGATAGCGGCTTTATTGAAAATGGGATATCTGAATTAAAATATGTTATATGTGAGTAAAGAGAAATAAATAAGCTGTGAAAAAGCCAGGTGGCAAATGCTATGTAATGATATAATTAATATGCCTTGGCCCTTGACGCCAATTTGCTTTATCCTCTTCAGTGCCTAAAATCATATTCATGAATGTAAACTAGTTCATAGGTGAGTGTTGCAGGTGAGCAGCTAGCTCTTGATTGGGTGGGAATTTGCGCAACACTGGGAATGTCCCCTCATTAGTCATCAATTGCCCCCTTATTTTTTTTCCTCGCTGGCACTGGACCTGGAGAATAGCTGTGGTTTAGTCAGAGCAGCTCACCATGTTATTGAACTGAGCTCAGTTGTTGCTTGATGATTTGCAGCTAAATCCTTTAATGCTTGGTCTTAGTAAAGATTATTGTTTAAATTAGACCAGGAGACATATCTGGAAGCAGGCAAGTGGAAAATTGGGCCTTTTTAAGTTGTTGGTTTAGCTTTATTGAACCTCACAAATATTGCCCCCAGTCTTTAGTTTTTAACTAGTTTTTATTTCTTGCTTACTTAAATCTTACTTTCATCAGACCACAAGACATGTTTCTAGTAATTAAGGATTTTTTTTTTTTTTTACCTTGAATGCATGGCAAACTTGATGCACATAGATCCCCTCTCCCTCCTGGATGGTGTTATGACTAGACATTCATGTGCTCTTTATACTCGTGTATAAGTGCTTGAACCGATGAAAGTGGCATTTTCAGTCATTTCTAAATTGTACCCAAGGATGAACCACCCTTGTGAAATCCACGATTCTCTTCTTGATGTCTTGGTTGATTTATTTTCAGATTTTTTCCATGAACTCACATATGGAAGCAGTCTGTTTGAGGTGTTGCCTTAAAATAGATGCACAGCTGTGCCTCCATTTAACCTAGATGTAGTAAATTAACATCAGAAGCTTAAAACCCACGACATCACCTGAGCTTTATCAAATTGTGTATACATAGTAATTTTAGTGTAGGAAACACCCAACTTTGAAATAATTAGTAAAAAAATCTCTCTCTCTCTTTGATGATTCTGGCATTTAGCAAACAGATACAATTTGGTAATCCTAACTAACCTAAACAGGAAAGTTGAGTCTGATTTAATACCACACATTTTAAAAAAGGTTCTACTTCTTTTTCTACAGTGATTATAAATATCAGCTTTTAGTTGTTCAGCTCAGTTTAGAAAACTTAAATCCTCAAGAGCAATTAATTAAAGACATAAAAGCTTATGTTCTGCAACTTTTAGATTTATCCCATCTCTAACATTTCATCATCAACTTGTCATTCAGCTCTGCAGAGGCCTGGTAATGAGCCATTTTACTTTATTCAGGTGTGTTGGAGAAGGGATGCATCAACAGATGCACCATAACATTAACCAAGCCCAGTCCTCGAGTGTTAATGCAGCAACACACATACACAGATTATTAGGAGTATGTCGGTCAGCATAAGGATTTTAATTTTATGTTTTAGACAAGAAACTAATTTAGTTTAATATCATAAGACCATAAAAGGTGATCTAAGGATTTAAAATGATTTTATTTTACATTGGATATTAGCCCTCGATATTGTGATATCATCACATAATTAGACACATCTATCCATTGCCTCTCTAAAATACACTCTGTTGTGCATTAACAACTATGTAACCTAAACGGTAGCCACAGAAGAGCTTTTCCATGATTAGCAAAGCCTGATTTCTTGTTGCAAAGATGGAAAAGAAACAAAAAAGGCATTTTATAAACAAGATAGAAAATCTTTCAGAATGGCATCATGCAAGATTCTAAAAAATCCTATTCAGTGGCAAAAATATTAAAATAATTTTGATTTTTCTTTATGCAAACTAGTTGTGCATGAAAAGAGATGGAAATCTAATGTGTGCTTAAACTGGTAAAACTACAAAGAAGAGAGAGATTATAATTAACTCTAAAAGAGCTGAGGGATAACAGATGTTCTGAGAATCAAGAGAGACAGCATTGGCTGTAAAGCTGCAATATTATTTGGTCTGATGCTCAGCAGTCTGTTTATTTTACAGAACTCACAAAGCCATGGGAGGAAGCAGCCAACGAGGCATGAGAAAGGATTGACGGTGAGGAAACTCGGCTTGTCTGAGCTGGCAGTTCAGACATCAGTAAAGCTTGGAAGGCAGCATCCACATTCATAAGGCTGGGTGCTGCGACCTGATGGAAAAGGTGCAATCATTGAGCAAGATTACAATTGATACAGCTGATATCTCCCTGCAAACGGTGAGCCAAAAAGGTGGAGTGAAATTCACTCCACTTGCAGCAATTTCTTCATGAAATTTACAGTCCTTTGCAAAATATTGATACCAGTTAAATGTTTTGACAATGAAACCACAGACCGTGGAGTAGTTTATTAGGATTTCATGAGAACTTACCACATAATTGTTAAATGGAAAGAAAAAATGATACACAGTTCTTGAAGTTTCGTACAAATAAAACCTTTTGTGGAGTGGAGTGAATTTATATTCACACCTTTTGACTCTGACAACCCTAAAACAGATCTAGAAAGCCATAAGAGGTCTCATTTGATTTCTGGCACAAGGGAGATCACGGACATTTTGAAGAAGGTGTTTTTGTTTTAACGAGACCAAAATTCATCTTCTTGTGGCAAAAAACTAAAACTAAAAGCAAACAATAAACATGCGGAATCATGCTAAGGAGATGCTTTCTTCAGCAGGGACAGGGAAGTTAAATACAGGGTAATCCTAAAAGAAAACCTATTAGTGGAGGCAAAAGACTTGAGGCTGAGGCAGATCTTCACTTTCCAACTGGACAGCTCCATCATACATCAGAGTTCTGATTGTTCCATACGTTCCTAACAGAGCACTTGGTTCTCAGACTGCAGGTTTACTGGTGGTTTCTAGAGTCTCTAGAAGTAGAATAGGAGGTAGATCCTTTAGTTATTAGGCTCCTCTCCTGTGGAACCAGCTCCCAGTTTTAGTCCGTGAGGCAGACACCCTGTCTACTTTTAAGGCTAGGCTTAAAACTTTCCTTCTCTAGGATAACCTAAGCCACTCCAGCTCTATAGTTAGAGTGGCTTAGGTTATCCTGAGCTATCTTTGTAGTTATGCTGCTATAGACATAGGCTGCTGGAGGACAAAATGTTCACTTTCACTCTCTCTGCTACATTATCATACTACTCTCCAATTTTGCATTAATTTGCTGTTATTTCAGCTGTTAACTCTATGTTCTCTCTCTGTTTTGTCTCTTTCTAGAAGCTACATCTGGCCTGGTTCTGTGTTTAGCTGTGGCCCCTTCCTGGAGGGGCCATCGGCCAAGCTGCTGCTGCCAACGACTTAATGCCCACCTTCTACCGATGATACCGTGTCTTTCAGTGTTTAACCCTGTCTCTCTCCTAGACATAGCTATTGGCTGAGCTTCTACTGTGACTAACTGTATGTGCTCTCTATCATTCTCTAGACTTGAAAACTGGCTCAGCGTTTATCTGCTTAGCTGTCTTTCTCTCCTAGATGAAGCCATCAAAGGAGTTATAACCATTAACGTTTTACTTTTCTTTCCCATAGAAAGTACTCCTTTCCACTGTGAGCAACAGATGGCCGCTCACACTGAGCCTGGTCCTGCTGAAAGTTTCTTCCTGTTAAAATGGAGTTTTCAGCCCTGTCCCAATACCCGCACTTCCACCCTTGTGTCCCTGAATTGCGCGTTCCCGTTGATGGGTTCAAGTGCGTAGTGTGTCCCAATTCTCCAGAGTGGTCCTTAGCCCCGCCTCCTTTGTGCCCTCCATCCACACTTCGGCGAAGCCCGCATCTAAGCGGACTTCGCCGAAGTATATTACCCACAATTCACTGCTGCAGGTGACGTTCTGAGCAAAAACCAATCACAACCATCAACGTAACTAGCCATCAAATCAGAATAATAAGAACTGCGTTAACTTTAGACAGCAAGCCGACAAATATTTTTTTTTACTGGTTTTCCAAGCTCAACATTGTAAGATACCAGTGGGTTCAGAGTGAGTCTGGGCAGTCAGTAGGTCATAACACTGAAGTTACCTTTCAAACAAACACTGGCGCAGCGAGAGTCTGGTGTATAAGCCTCTGTCGCTTCCTGCACTTTCTTCTCCTCAAAACAATTGCTTGTTGCAGTTTTAAATAGTTTTTTTTAGCAGCAAGACTGTGAAAACAGCCCTGGTTCCCACCCTTTTTGATGTTGCAGTTACGGTGCAGAGGTGCAAGTCGATGACGTAACCCCTACTGTCCCAATTCTCCAATTTTGCACGCTTGTAACCTGCGCACTTCAACCCCTACATGCACTTGTACAAAGTACACACTTCATAGAGGGGCGTAGGGTGTAGTGTGGGTATTGGGACAGGGCCAGAGTCTCCACATGCTCAGTATGAGGGATTGCTGCAAAGTCAATGCAAGCGACTGTCCACTGTCGCTACATGCTCATCCAGGAAGAGTGAATGCTACAAGTCCCTGACTGGATGCAATCTGCTGGGTTTCCTTAGGTAGAAAAACCTTTCAACCAATTTGAATAATAAACAATCTGACTCCACTGTTTGACTGTCAAGATTAATTGAAATGTATGTACCTGACTTGAAATCTGTATGATTCGATTGAATCGACGTTGTAAAGTGCCCTGAGACCACTTGTTGTGAATTAGCGCTATATAAATAAAACTGAATTTAATTGATTCGATAACAACCTGCAATATAAATGATCCATATGCACGACAAAAAAAAAAAACAAAAAAAAACATGAAACAATGTTTTTTCTCTTCCCGGTTATGCACCGTTTTGTCCTACTAAAATACATTGACGTTTTGTGAATGAAATGTGTCAAAATGCAAAAATGTTCCAGTGGTATGAATACTTTTGCAGGATACTCTATGAGTCTGGTTTAGAACAGATTTTCACAGCAGGTCCAGCTGCCCCAGACCACACCTACAGGTCCTTCTCAAAATATTAGCATATTGTGATAAAGTTCATTATTTTCCATAATGTCATGATGAAAATTTAACATTCATATATTTTAGATTCATTGCACACTAACTGAAATATTTCAGGTCTTTTATTGTCTTAATACGGATGATTTTGGCATACAGCTCATGAAAACCCAAAATTCCTATCTCACAAAATTAGCATATTTCATCCGACCAATAAAAGAAAAGTGTTTTTAATACAAAAAACGTCAACCTTCAAATAATCATGTACATTGATGCACTCAATACTTGGTCGGGAATCCTTTGGCAGAAATGACTGCTTCAATGCGGCGTGGCATGGAGGCAATCAGCCTGTGGCACTGCTGAGGTCTTATGGAGGCCCAGGATGCTTCGATAGCGGCCTTTAGCTCATCCAGAGTGTTGGGTCTTGAGTCTCTCAACGTTCTCTTCACAATATCCCACAGATTCTCTATGGGGTTCAGGTCAGGAGAGTTGGCAGGCCAATTGAGCACAGTGATACCATGGTCAGTAAACCATTTACCAGTGGTTTTGGCACTGTGAGCAGGTGCCAGGTCGTGCTGAAAAATGAAATCTTCATCTCCATAAAGCTTTTCAGCAGATGGAAGCATGAAGTGCTCCAAAATCTCCTGATAGCTAGCTGCATTGACCCTGCCCTTGATAAAACACAGTGGACCAACACCAGCAGCTGACACGGCACCCCAGACCATCACTGACTGTGGGTACTTGACACTGGACTTCTGGCATTTTGGCATTTCCTTCTCCCCAGTCTTCCTCCAGACTCTGGCACCTTGATTTCTGAATGACATGCAGAATTTGCTTTCATCCGAAAAAAGTACTTTGGACCACTGAGCAACAGTCCAGTGCTGCTTCTCTGTAGCCCAGGTCAGGCGCTTCTGCCGCTGTTTCTGGTTCAAAAGTGGCTTGACCTGGGGAATGCGGCACCTGTAGCCCATTTCCTGCACACGCCTGTGCACGGTGGCTCTGGATGTTTCTACTCCAGACTCAGTCCACTGCTTCCGCAGGTCCCCCAAGGTCTGGAATCGGCCCTTCTCCACAATCTTCCTCAGGGTCCGGTCACCTCTTCTCGTTGTGCAGCGTTTTCTGCCACACTTTTTCCTTCCCACAGACTTCCCACTGAGGTGCCTTGATACAGCACTCTGGGAACAGCCTATTCGTTCAGAAATTTCTTTCTGTGTCTTACCCTCTTGCTTGAGGGTGTCAATAGTGGCCTTCTGGACAGCAGTCAGGTCGGCAGTCTTACCCATGATTGGGGTTTTGAGTGATGAACCAGGCTGGGAGTTTTAAAGGCCTCAGGAATCTTTTGCAGGTGTTTAGAGTTAACTCGTTGATTCAGATGATTAGGTTCATAGCTCGTTTAGAGACCCTTTTAATGATATGCTAATTTTGTGAGATAGGAATTTTGGGTTTTCATGAGCTGTATGCCAAAATCATCCGTATTAAGACAATAAAAGACCTGAAATATTTCAGTTAGTGTGCAATGAATCTAAAATATATGAATGTTAAATTTTCATCATGACATTATGGAAAATAATGAACTTTATCACAATATGCTAATATTTTGAGAAGGACCTGTACTTCTGAGCAAATGTCCTCTCACCATCACTGTCAGGAAGCAGTCATATCAAAATGACTTTCTATAGAGGATCTTCGGAAGCAGTGTCGCCGTGAAGCCACGGCCAACCACTTGTGTGGCTGTTCAACACTGACAGCCACACCAAGGCAGGACATGAGATGAGGATATATGTCAAACTAAAAGCGTACACTTGTAAATGAACAAAATAGCATCATACCAAGAAATAATGCAGTCACTCAGGGACAGACAATAACGACAGGATACAGTGGGGAAAAGGATATAATCAGAGTCAGATACTGCAGACAAGACCTCAGATAAAATGACTGATGAAATGTCTTCAGGTCAGAATGAGGGATAACAAACCATCATCAAGCAGACACAAAGATAAGGGTGAAGGATACAGTGTGAGCAGCATATAACGAGATTGTATATTGATAAAGATGAAACGAGAAAAGAAATCAGCATCAAGATCACAAGTCAGGAACAAAAATCACATGGAGCATTTGAATAGAAAAGAAACAGATAATGACATGCTAATGTAACAACAAAGGATAAAGTGCCCTCCGGGGGGAGCTATGCAACAGCAAGCGATTTCTGTATGAACACAGATGAAGAGAGGGAAATTTCATTTCAAAATGCCATTTATTAAACCACCGCAATGCGTCCAGTTTCAATCTAGTTCATATGCAGTGATTAAAGTCAAGCCAGATTCACATCATCCTACCTCTGACTGCATCTGAGCTAACGCAAACAGAAGCCTCCAAGAGGGTGAGGAAGGATGACAAAATGGGAAGAAATTCCCATCCTGAGTTCGCCTTAATCTCCAGTCTGTGAGCACTAGGACGGGGTGCGCTGAGGACAAAATCTACGCTAACGAGACGCACAGCTGAGGACAGAACTAACAGAAATATTAGAAAAAAGGAGAAGGGAGACCCCTGGGGAAACATAAGGCTGGGCCGAAGTGCTGAGGAGCAATGACAGGTTTTGATGGAAGACAGGCTTGAGTGGGTGGAGGAAGTGATGAGATTTTATGTAAAAGGGGGATAAAATTAAGAGATCTGGTGAAAATGATGTGATTACTGAAAAGAATGAGTGTTAAAGAAAAGTGATGCCAAGAACTTGAGTGAGAAGAGTGCCTGCAAAAGACTCTGGAGAGCATCAAAGAGAATACTGTAGAAGGGGAGGAGCAAATATATGCAAAGCTATCAGTAATTGTAAATTCCCCCCATGAAGAGCTGTACTGAGTGGTTTTATGTCGGAAGAGTGCAATAGCAGCGGTTTGGCTGAACCATTAAAAAGCAATAGGAGGATCTCAAGAGGATGTTATGAATGAGCACAAACAGACAAAAGAACTACGGGGTCGAAAGAGGTTCTTCTAAAGATCTTTTTTTATACAGGAGGCTGTCGCTGCAGCTGAACTCATCCAAAAAAAGAACAAACATGAAATGAGATCAGATTTTTTACAAGCTCAGAAGTTTGGGCTCATCTCACAAAACTTTTCTCACCAATCTTCTGCTCCTTTTCCATCCATTTCTATCATCATAGTGCTTTGAAAAGGTATTCATTTCGCTCGGTACAATGTATTTTATTAGGATTTAATGTGACAGGCCAACACAAAGTGGTGCATAATTAAATATAAGGGACCCATACATTTTTTTCAACCTTTTTTAATAATGAAATGACAGAAAAGTGTCCCCAGTCTCATTTATTCTAACACCCCAAAATAAACTGCAGTGCAGCCAACAGTCCTCAGATGCCACCTACGATGCAGTTTCAATGAAAGCATCAGTGAACAAAGGAACACAGCAGCCAGACCAGGGATAAAGTTGTGACAAAGCTTAAAGAAAATTTAGGTTATAAAACAATATCACAGGCTTTGAACAACTCACAGTTTTCAATCCAACATCTAAAAATAGAAACAACATGGTGTAGCTGTAAAATTACCAACACATGGCTGTCCATCAACTGTGGACATTAAACTGAAACTGCAAATTTGGACATTATGGAAGAGTGGCATGAAGAATGCCAACGTTGAAAGAAAACTATCTCAAAGCTTTTATTGCAGTTTGCCACAAGCCATGATAGGGACACAGCAAATGAATGAAACAAGGCGCTCTGATCAGATGAGACCAAGATAGATGTTTGTGTGGAAGAAACCTCTCCACATCACCTTGAACAGACATAAATATGGTGATGGAAGCATCATGCTGTGGGAAAGCTTTTCTTCAGTGGTGACAGGGAAACTAGGTAGAGTTACAGAGAAGATGGATGTAGCCAAAAGCAGGACAGAAAACCTGTCAGAGGCAGTAAAACACTAGAGATTGGTATGGAGGTTCACCGTTCATTGGGACAACGGCCTTGTACATACACGCAGAGATACAATGGAGTAGTTCGAAACATATTCATATTAATAGTAGTAGGAATCAGTCAGTGTCTAGACTGAAACGCAATAAAGAATCCGTGGCAAGACTTGAAAATAGATGTTCACTGACGCCATCCGTCCAATCCGAGTTTGAGCTGTTTTGCAAAATAAAATAAAATAAATTAAGGTTGGGTTTTTAACTTGACAAGTTTTAAAAATAATCTTAATCTTAAATAATGGGAGACGATAACATTTGCAAAGCATGGTAAATGGGGACAAGCTCATCAATCATTCTGCAACATTTTACTTGAATTATCTATTGTATACTCAAAACAATAACAGCAAAAAGCTAATTGAACTCATCCTGCTATCATTGCTGTGGTTCAGATGACTTGCAGCATGATAGAAGTGGGATGGCCAAATTGGGTTTCCCATTCTTAATTAGGGCAATTAATTTGGAAATATCAGCAGAGTCACGAGAGCTCCACCAGGTCATTTAGGGATTACACAGAGAAATGAAGAGTTGTGGGAAGAGAGAGGAGCAGGGGTTCATGAGCAAACAAAGTATTTGAGAGGACTTCCATGATAGAACCCTTCACCATCATTTTAAATGTTATCACTGAGTGATTCATGGACTGAGGATAATTACCCATTTGAGGTAATTCCTCCAAATCAATCACTCCTTTTGGGAGTCAGTGAACTGAAATCAGAGCTTGCCATCTGATGCTGTTTCTGCAGCTGACAGTTATTCATGTTCATCTGCCATGAGAAACACATGAAGGGACGGGAGATAGAGATGAGAGAGAAACAGCAAAAAACATTCACAGGATGGAAAATGTTCTTTTTTAATGCTCGTTAATGTTATTTATAGGATTTAAACTTCCACAACTACCAAACTACCCAAAAGTTTTAACTTGAGTCTCTGTGTCGAAATCCCTCCAAATCCAAATTGATGTTCTGGTGTCAGCTCAATGTGACAAGCACAACAGGTCAGTGTGAAAAATATTATTTCAAACTCACCTCCACGAAGAGGAAACAGGGCACAATGTAGGTGCTGGTTTTCAGCTGGCCTCTGTCTGCAGGAAGGCTCCTCATCGGCCTCCTCTGTGATGGTATCTGACTATCAATCATCTGTGGGGGGGTAAGGTTCATAGTAAGGCTTTTGGCTATCAAATGCATTCAAATTTGTGTGAAAAAATACATTTTGAGCAAAATGAAGGGAAAGTTGGATATCAACATCTGTAAGACATTGGATGTACCAAGCAACACAGGAAGGAAGTCAACATACAAGAAGTACAAGGCAGCAATGTTTTTTTTAGCTAACATATTTTGGAATTCTACTGGCAGAGCTCTGATGCCATGGTTCTAACCCCTATGGACAGGTAGATTGGGACCTTGTCTGAGGTAATTCAGGCACAAATAGGTTCTGTGATAGTGAAAAAAAAGAGTTGGCTTGAAAATCACCCCAGAATCAGCTGGCTTATGTTCCTGGGAAAAGGGATGTCTGTGTCTCCTTCCTGGACCTGGTGTTTGTCCATAATTACAGGGAATTTAGCAGGCTTGATGCCTGGGAACCAAACTGTTCATGAATGCTTGGGGGTTTTTTTGGTTTTTGTTTTGGTAGATGAAGCTCTGTATTCTCCCAAAACTTAAAACATTGAGAAAAGGAAGGCTCAGAGTTCCTTTGCAGTTAGACCTCCCCTAACAAAATGGAGGGACGAAACAAGATCAATTTACTGAGTTTATTTGAGGTACCAGTATCTATCCAGTACTGGGTGCCATATTTTTTTAACCATAGGCTCTCGGTTGTATCAGACAGATACCATCCATCCAGTCATTGTCTATAGCCACTTGCCCTAGCAAGGTCACTGAGGCCCTGGTGTCTTTCTCCAGCGGTCACTGAGCAAGAGATGGGGTACCCCCTGGACAGGTCACCAGTCTATCACAGGGACAAACTGGATAAACAGTGATGCATGCATACACTCATACATAATGTTAAACTCCATGCAGAAAGACCCCAGGCCAGGATTCGAACCCAGGTCTGAAATGTTTATATCAATTTTGCCAATAAAAATAATTCTCCTTCAAAGCCCTCTTCTATCTTTCACAATGAGAAGATCGACACATTCAGTTAGCAACTACAAGCAAGTGTTTTATCAGTGAGACCATTTAGATTCATCAGGCTGATTAAACCATACAGTACTTTACTTCTTTTGATGAATGAGTGTGAGTTCAACTTTAAAAGTCCAGAAGGTTGTTGGTCACATAGTAGTTTGCCACCCTCTGGAATGATGAATAATTATTCTAAAACATATTTTGTTTCCCTTTAAAGAAGCGAGGCTGACATAAGCTTTCTAGTAAGGTACTCCATACAGATAAATGACATCTTCAATTTGATAAACTGCATTTTGTGATATTGTTCTTTTCAAATATTCCCCTACTTGTGAAAAAATGTTAATCTATTTAGGATGAAGAGTGTCACCTAAAAACATCTGGTTCAACATCTCACCACCCAGAGCTAGAATGCAGAAATCCTCAATGGCTGCAGAGAAATTGTCGCTCAAAATGGAAGTAATTACATATTTGTTACAGTCAGTCAGTCATTTTCTACCGCTTATTCCATAGTGGGTCACAGGGGAGCTGGTGCCTATCTCCAGCAGTCTATGGGCGAGAGGCGGGGTACACCCTGGACAGGTTGCCACTCCATCGCAGGGCAACACACAAACCACCATACACACACTCATTCATACACCTAAGGGGCAATTTAGAGTGACCAATTAACCTAACAGACATGTCTTTGGACTGTGGGAGGAAGCCAGAGTATCCGGTGAGAACCCACGCATGCACGGGGAGAACATGGAAACTCCATGCAGAAAGACCACAGGGCAGGAATTGAACCCAGGACCTTCTTGCTGCAAGGCAACAGTGCTACCAACTGCACCACCATGCAGCCCATATTTGTTACAATTCTTACTAAATATAGGCACTCCAAGAATACTTCATTTACCATCAGATTGTAATGAACAACACAATGTCAACAAAACATGATGCTAAGCTTGTAGTAAATCTTAAATTGTATTGGTTTTACTTCAGAAATAAACATAATACTAACTTAATAGAAGTGGAGTTAAAGCTAATTAAAAAGGATATAATGAAAGAATGAAAGTAATGATGATGATAATCTTATATTTAGCTATGGCAATATATGAAAGCCCAGCCAAATTCCCCGTACCGCAAGCAAGTTTTACACTTATTCAAGTGTCTGCTGTGACATTCTTTTGATGCTTTGATTTTTTTTTGTCTTTGAATTGTCGAAGCATTTATAAAATGATGTCAATAATTAAACAATGGTCATCTCTTCGTCGGATAAAGGTTGTCTCTCTCAAAGAGGAACAGGAATGCCGACAGTTCCACAGGATCAAACCTTCACAGAGAACAAAAGCAGCAGGATGTGTCTGACTATTCAAAGATCTCCAAGCATAAAGAGGACACTTTAAGCCTTGAATAATGTGCCAACCATGCACTCATAAATGGAGGTTTCCATTAGCTGTGTGCCCTGGCTATTGGGGCACACGACTATGGGAACATAATCCTCTCTGAAATTAAAGGGGGATTCCTTCTCTACTTACCATGAGTAAAATATATGAAAAAAAACAAATTTTTTTATACAAATGCACACCTACGCTTGTTCACACACAGACACATTTGTAGATGTGCGAAAATGCACACAAAGGTACATCCTGCCTGATACATCAAAAAATACACCCAGGTACACAGACTCAAACACACGAACCGAACAGGGAGGCGATGGGAGAACGGAGGAGGAGGAAATGAGGCTGAAAGGAGGAGAACTAGAGTGGAAACAGAGGAGTGATGATCAAAAACAAAAGCCTGACAGAAAGAGATAAGAATGAGACAAACTCATGATGCAGACGTTTGGAGACAGAAGAGTGGAAGGTGAGGTAAAAAGCAAGCAGACTCAGCAATGGGAAATAATTGTGATAGTTGGATAACAGGTAGAAGAAAAAACCTGCCTCAGAGGAAAAAGGAAAAGAAGAGGAGGAGAAGATCGTTGGAGTATGAGCTCATGGGATGCTTTGGGGTTTCTGACATGCAAATGATCAAACTCGCTCTAAATAATGTCAGCCTCTGCTCATTAAATGCAGAAAACCTCAAAAGGCATTCAGAAGTTCCGTCCTTAATTAAAGGAGTGAAAGCATTTTGTTAGTAGTTGTGAACTTTCTAATCTTCCTGTTATCGCTCATAAGGAAAGAAAACAGCAATCCGCTGTATATAATTTATTCATTTTAGAACCAGCTGGTTTTTCTCTGCAGATATCGCGCTTATTCTCTCATCTCCTTGGCAACAATTATCTCCCCAACTTTATAGCGCCTCGTCAGCCCTTTCCTCAATCAGTGGTTGTTACGGCTGTAGTGGAGAGATTCACTTCACAAGGTTGGACTGCATCCATGCCTGTGTTTTGGCCCTGAATGAGTAACGTAGAATAATAGATAAAAGGCGAGTCCTTCAGTCCTGTTCAAACAAGCATTGAGAATTCATTTTATAATAATAATAAATGTAAAAGTAAACAGATCAGGAAAAGACAGTTAAATATTGATCAAACATAAAAACTGTACATTAATTAAAAATGTAACACCCTGAGAAAACTATTCACAAAGATCTCTCATCTGAAGCTGTTTAATCCAACAGAAAAATTAGGCTTTGCTTGTAATGAAAGTTCAACAGGCTCTTCAAAAATTGGAAATGAGATTCAGACTGCACATTTAAACTCTATACTGAGAAATATATCAAACTTCTCTTGTAAGCTCAACACTACCTATGAATACGTATCTAGCTACTAAATAATCTCCAAACTCTAAATATTCACAATTTGGAGACTAATTAATTGATTAAGTCAACAAAGTCAGCAGTAAGTCGATTAACTTTAAATATTGAGTCTTCCTAGGTAATTCTGGGCAAACAAGGTTTTTATGTCAATGCAAATGATCAATACATCCAGACATGCCATAAAGAAATATTGTTACATTGTCTCATTTGGTCTTCTTACACGAAACAATTTCAGCAATCTTTTCCATGACCTTTTCCAAAAGTCTGGCAAGACTTTTCCATGACACAATGCGACATGGATCTTAGAAAACTTTGGTACGACATCATGTTTGATGTATGCACATTGTACCAGTTACTTCTAAATCGATTATGACATGTGACAATAAGCAGTGTCATCAGCATGTGGCGCATCAGCATTCGGCATCCATCTGGGCCGCCAGAAACAACCACAACCAATATGCAATGAAGAACGCAGCTATTGTTTTTGCGGCCTTTATGTGCCTCGAAATATATATGACGAAAAGGAGGAGGAGAATGCTCACGCGGTTGTGGCTGGGGAGAAGAGGCCAACTTGGGATGCCGGTGTTGTGCGAAATTCGGTTCCCCTGAAATAATGTGTTCCCCTGGTCACACAGCACCACTGTTACATCATGGGGGCGCTACATGTAGTTCACCATAAAGTGTTTCCACAGAGTTCTTTAGGTTTAGGTATGGTGGTCATAGAAGGGGAACAGATTATACCAGAGGAACCAAATTTCACACATCTGTTTTTTTGTTGCAATTCTACTGGCAGACTAGTAGATGTAGGTCATAGCAGCTGTCACACTGTGTGATAGTCATTTTAAATATCTCCCTCAAACTGTCTCACAGTGCAACGTAAGATTTAGCGAAACAACAAAAGATTTCTCCATGATATTCTTTTTCTTATCAGGGAGCACAAAATACTTAAATGCAATCACTCTTTGGTGTGGAACCTGTAACTGAGGGTGAAAAACTCAAAGTTGGCTGTTTTCATAAAAATAAAGTCAGATGAAGCACAGAAAAAGGTAAGAAGGTTTTTAAAAGGAAATTGTATTTTCTGCTTTTTATTGCAGCTAAGTGAGACATATGGGTAATGGTCATTTCACTCCTTAACCATTTGGGGCACAAAATGAAGTCATCTACCCCAGGATGTCAATCAGTACCCGCCATGGGGATGTTTTGTTGAACTGAGGAAGGGGTCAATCAACCAAGACCCAACATCAGCAGATAACAGGAAGGCTGAACATTTTACAGAAACTTTGCTGTTTCATCCCTGGAAGCCATCAGCCTCTGTTATGGAACAGACTGGATTCGGACATTTTGCAGCATTTTGGAAAGGGTTTGCATTCTGTAACTTATACACACAGAGATAGATGGCTGTTTCCAGTAAGTACTGTTAACTGCTCTAATCGGCTTAAAATGTCAACTCTGTAATCATATAATCTTTTTTTCGTAAATAACAGTAAAACCTCTGGTATAAATAATTAATGATCTGTCATGACAGACAGGGGAGAAAGATTTTGAATGCTATTAAATGTAGTTTTTACAAAGGCTAAAATCGTTATTGGCAAGTTTTTCAAAAACTGGAACTCGTAAATCGTCCACAAAACTGAAATAAAATAAAGTGTTTAAAAAATATATGTGCACAAATACAAAATTGATTACCGCGCAGAACGGTGAACACTGCAACATCACTGCATGTATATCATGTAGGTTTGGGCATAAGCTATTGTTGTAAAGCATAAGATGTTTTAAGATAAAAACAGGATTCAGAGATCTACAATCAATAGAGAGCTCATTGTAGTATTCATGTCAGAAGATAAAAGGATTCTATCTATACATGCACACACACACACACTGGCGTGCACTGTACATACAGCATTGGGGTATGTCCTTTATGTACTGCTCTTCCAAAGCTGTGAGAAGCAATCAGGCAAAATGTTGCCATGACTGATTGCTGTTCACTATTATTGGCAACATCTTTAAGCCCTTCTCTGGCACCACAGCAACAAGATCAAAAACCTCACAGGAAAACATGCAGTAGTCCCCCCCACACACACTCACATTTATACACATTTATGCTCACACTAAGGTTTGCTTCTACTTCTTACACTGAAGAAGTGACTCTTAATTCAGAATTCAGTGCATGCTGATTTGGATGTTAGTAAAGTAAGCAGTGGCTTACGCATGATACTTTTTTGTCGTGTGTGTGTGCAGCTGAGCATCCCTGTGACCCACATTGTTGAACCTGAGGAGCGGCACAGCAGGAGTTCCATCTGTAGGAGGACGTCTTTCACTCCTCCTCTCTTTACCTTACTCTTCTGCACACACACACACGGTTTCCAAAATGAACCAGGGGTTAGCAAGTGGTTTGAAAAAGTCTCACCTTATATCTCTGAGTGTTGGGATCAGTGCTGCTGTACATTGGCGGCTGCCTTGGAAGTCTAAGAGGATTTGCTCCTGCAGCGAAGTCGCATCTTGTGGTCTGGTTGTGGTCTCTGCTCCGATCTCTCGCTTTCTCCTCTTTTCGTCTCTTTCAAAGCATAGCCGCCCCTCACTTCCGCTGCTCCACCACTTATAAGGCTAAGTGTGAATAGAGAGAGATAGAGAGCCTGCCCACTGCAAGGCACTCAGCCTGCAGCCAGACTGGTCTATATCTGTCTGCACTCTGCTGCTGGGTCGGCAAGCTAAATATGATGATCTTCAACAGCACTTCCAGGCTAATTAGTCAAGTGACGGGATCCACAGGCTTGGTGAGGCAGCCGGCTCCGCGCAGTTGCCGGTGGAAACGGGGAGAGGAGGAGAGGGTGTGTGTGAGAGCATATGCATCTGCGTGTGGGAAAGAAAGAGCGCAGGGAAATAACAGTGGGAAGAGGAAATTTGAGAAAGAGAGAGAGATAGGAGTCTGGGAGCAGAAATCAGAATTTGTGTGTGTGTGTGGGGGGGGGGGGGGGGATGCACTTTAGTACCCCTGGAAGCCACTTTGAAACAGAGACATCACACACTGAGTGTAAGAGTACTGGAGTGTATGTGTCTGTGCGTGCATGTGTGTAATTATAGATGGAAAGCCAGGAAACAAATAGAGCTAAATTATCCAAAAGATAGTCAGCGATGGGTGCTTTCGTAGCTTTTTTGAGCACCTTGCCTCATACTTGACGAGTGAGCTCAGGTGATCTGGGACCTCAGTTCTGAACAGCCAGAAGTGGGTTAATGATGCATTGTCAAGCAGAAAAGTGGGATGCAACCCACACATGTCCCTATGTAGGTCACAGGACTTCTGGTCGCAAGCTTACCAGCAGGATTTGGAGGGTTTTTTGTGTAGGTATGAGCATTACTTAATGATGTAGGGTTGCATTAAACAAATTACACCTAAATCACTGCCAAACTGAAGGCCCTGTTTAGGCCTTTGTGAAATGCACACATGGAAACCTGCACAGAAATGCATGTTTCTGTGCTCTGAGTCTTTTAGTAAATGTTTAAACATGCATGCAAAGTGCAGTGCAAGGCACTGGGACATCCACTGAAGGGACTGAGGCAAAGGCTGAATTTTCTTTGGACTTGTAGGGTGACAGCAAACATGCGGACAAAGGGGTGCATTGACCAGATGAGACCAAACCTGAAATATCTGGAGTATAAATGCAAAACACTATGTCTCTGCGTGTGTGTGTGTGTGTGTGTGTGTGTGTGTGTGTGTGTGTGTGTGTGTGTGTGTTGGTCAGTAGTGGGGAACTAAACCTGTCACCATAAGTAAACCGTCCCTGTGGTACAGTGATAAAACAAGGTGGTAACATCACAGCTTTCAAATGCTTTTCTTCAGCCAGAACATTGAGTTGGAGTTGGAATGAAGTTGAATGGAGTTAAATGCAGGGCAATCGTGGAGGAAAACCAAAGAGGCTGCAAAAGACTTGAGAAGGTGATCGTCCAGGACAGGACAGCAACATCAAAACATAGCACGAGCAACAACAGGCTGTACAGATCAAAGCATATTCATGCATTTGAATGGCCCAGTCAATAACAGTCATAACTAAAGACCATTCAGAATCGGCGGCAAGACTTAAAATTGATGCTCTTAGAGGCTCTCCCTCCTGACTAAGTGATGACCTTTAGTCTATTTCACGAAGAACAATGGGAACAAATTTCATTTTCTAGATGTTTAAAGCTTGCAAATGTACAACAGTCAATCATTTTCTATACCACTTCTTCCATAGTGGGTCGCAGGGAAGCTGCTGCCTATCTCCAGCCTATGGGTGGGAGGCAGGGTACTCCCTGGACAGGTCACCAGTCCATCGCAGGGCACACAAACACACCATGCACACACTCAATTCACACAGAGAAGGGCAATTTTGAGAAATATTCGAGAGAAATTGCACCTAAGGGCAATTTCAAGAGACCAATTAACCTAACAGGTATGTCTTTGGACTGGGAGGAAGCCGGAGTACCCAGTGAGAACCCACGCATGCATGGGAAGAACGTGCAAACTCCATGCAGAAAGAACCCAGGACCTTCTTGCTGCAAGGCAACAGGGGTACCAACTGCGCCACCATGCAGCCCAACTGTACAACATTCTTTTCTAATTTTATGGACTACTTTGTGTCAATATTTGAAACACCTGGACAGTTAATGTCACCTCCCCAACATTTATGACAGACGAATCTTGGTTATGACTGTTCAGTCTCTTTGAAACCTATTATCAGACATTGACGTTCAGAGAGATAAAAGCTCAGAAATGGGACTGTCTCTGGTATTGTTCTTGAGAAGACAAAATTTCAAACCCATCCCAGTTTCCTGCAGAAGCCAAGAATGTTAGGATCCAGCCGCCCACCCTTCTTCCGCACTCGAACAAATTACTCACAGCTGGAGAGGGACCATGGATCACTCATGGCAAAGTGGCTTTTTTTCGCACTCGAATATTATGGATAAAATCACGTGGTGTTACTGATCTCATAGTTCCCATGGAAACCTGCTGCATTCACAAAGTGGAATATCAAACGAGAAAACACTCGTATGCAGAAATACCCACACATGTAAAAGCACACAGAAAATGCAGATGACACAGGCGCCGGAGATAAGTGGCCTAGAAGGCAAATCACTGATTTCAGAAGCCTGGCAGGGAAACACTTACACACCCAAACACACACACAGAACTCTGTCAAAATAAAACTTTGTCTAATTAGCCTCTTTCACTGCTATCTGAAGTGGATGTAGAAGAAAAAGAAATAATCAGTAATGGCTTCCAATCAGTCAAATGAGGTGAACAACTTTCCACAAATGCAAAAACATCATCCAGCTGCTGCAGGTCCATGGAAACTACTGCACTGTGTTACTTAGACACACCAATACCTGTCTTCTACAGCATTCCATAGAAAATTACTTTTTTAGACCGTTCCTTTAACACATACTTTGCACGTATGTGTCTTTTTTCCGCCTTGCAGATCTTTTTCGTGAGCAAAAATACGTATTTGTGGTCTTACTACATATGGGAAAAAATTACTTCTATTTGTTAAAAGCATTAAACAGAGAATAACTGTCAGTCAAGGACAAAATGGTAGAGAAGCTTTATACACCTAAACAAACTTCAGATTCTGAGAACAACTCTAATGCAGCAAACATCCACATATTGATTACACCTGTGGAAATGTTTTCCACACCGCTGAAGTTCTGTAAATCCTGTCTATGTGAACAGTTCTGTTTGCCTTGATCTACATCAAGAACCATTGCCGAACAAAAAAAAATGTTCCAAAGCCTAAAATGTGGTGGGGTGGAATCTGAGGGTTTGGGCATTTAGGTCACAGATAATTTCAAATTAATGGAAAAGACTAGCATGTTGTCTTTTTTGTATGTTTATTGTACATATGCATATCTTTCTTTACTGTTTTTATACAGTCCACTTAGCTTTTTTGCCCCATTTTTCTGCCAATAACAATGATTTAAGGATATTTTGTTGTGATCCAAAATAATAAAAATAAGAAATAATAATAAAAACTTTTAAAAATCAACAAATGATAAACTTACCTTTTTCAGCAGTAGAAAAATCAAAAAGTCACACTGAGTTTTATAGAGTATTAAATTTTTAACATTAAAAACAGTGACAGAGAGTATTATCTTGAATCAAGCGCATTCTGTTTGCATTATTTATAAAGTACATTATAGTTCATTATATATAGGTATAAAGGTATTGAAAACATTACTTAACTGAATATTTCGTTGACTTAAAAAATTCTACTTGTCTTGAGGTCAAACATCAAATCAAACATGCCTTTGTCCGACCAAAATTTCAACAATATGTTGCTCGCAGGAACAAAAGAGAAAGGATAACAAAAGTTATTCTGGGGATGCCTTTAGATTCTCAATTAAGAATTCTCAAAACTGCAAATTGCAGCAGCAAATATAAAGCTGCTTTTGAGAGGACACAGCCAGCACTAGAATCACTAGTCAAGAGACTGAAGCACAAACTACAGCTGCAGATCGAAGCTGATAGGAATGATGCTATCCACAGTTGTCAATCCAGAGTGCACTGACAACGTTTGTGCTGCTGTCTGAAGTCATGGTAACCATGCAGGCTTTTTGTTGCGACTGTTATGTCACCATTTTTTAGGCTTTTGGTAATAATTTTACCTGTGTGTTTATTCGGATAGTAATGCAAACAGTAAAGCTGCAGTTTGTTAGTCAGGCAGTTAGCTCAGATTAGGTGGAATTGGCTTTCACGGTAACCACTTTTCCAAATAGCTAACAGATTGGGCTGGTTTGTCTGACATCATTCCCCTTGAGGTTAAACCATATCCAGACGCGAGAGAATGACCTGCATCTTGTCACAAACTCAAAAGAAGACACAGACAATGCCTGCAAAGCCTTTAGCAAGTTAACGTGACTCTCTTCGTACATAGCTCCAACACAGCTAATGTTCACTGGCTGAACAGAATGCCCCTTTACCTGAGAGTGTCTACGCACTAGTACAACACACAGAGCAACATGTAATCAGTATATAACCTCCAGATATCCAAACACCTCTGGCACAACTTCACAATGTCTCCCAATGTGCATGGAAAGGGTCACAAATCTGGTGAGGTGAAGACTCCAGCAACACTTGAAGTACTGGAAAGCACCTTTATTTGCAGAAAATTAGATGCTAATAAAGTTACTTTCCTTCAAGTGTTGCTTGACTCTTCACTACATCAGTGTGTAACCTACCCTTTTTCCACCGTTTCTGCAAACCCAACAAAATACTACATAATGCTTGCTGCATCATCATTAAAATAAGAATTTTGATTTTATTGAAAATAACCCTGAGGAGGCACCACAATTCCACTCTAACCTTGGGTACAACAACGTATTCGTTTGCATTGGTAAGAAAAGAAAAGCTCGTCCATGGCATAACTTCAAAATAGTGTCTAATGGTTGTTATGGAAACTTGAGCTATGTTTATACTTTTGTTTTTGTTTGTTTAACCATATCCTGTTTGGCAGAGTAGCACTCAGAATTGTTGTTTGAGTGCAAAGAAGAAGCCCAACAGATTTACTTTCACAAGTGGAGAATTACGGCTAACGCTATGCTGCTCTGCTTGATATTTATAGAAAAGAAACTATTAGAAATTGCTATGGGATTATTTCAACTGTTATGAACACAGAGACAAAACGAAAAGGAAAAAGTAAGAAGCACGAAAGACAGAGAGGTGGGGCAAAAAGGAAAAAGGGAGAGAAGGAGAAAAGAATAGAGGAGAGAAAGAAGGAAGAAGAGATTACAAGATAACACCCTGCTTGCTTCTATACCTGCAGAAACATGTGTAATAACAGCACTGTTACCAAAAAGTGCACGGTACTAATGAATGCAAGATATATTTAGTGGTAACTATGGCTCAATATAGAACATTTGTGTTTCTGAATCTGAACACCTGTGCGTTTGAGTGTGAGCACATTTGTATATATAAGGTTTCTCCATAAAAATATACAATTGCAAGTGTGAGTATGAGGAGCCACAGACCTGTCCCCCTAGACCTGAGACAGACACGGAGGAGATCTGAGCCACAGATATCCAAAGGCCCCCCAGAGCACGGGAACCCCAGGAGAACCACCGCCGGGACTATCGCAAATAAATAGGCCCATTCTCCGGAAAGGTGACAGGCAGACCGCCCCAGCACCAGCCCGGACTAATGCCAGCACCGCCCGAGCCCAAGCGACCCCCGCCCCAACCCCAGTCCCCGACAACCCCATCCCCATTTGAAGAGGGGGGCATGTACAAAGAATGGTCTAAACAAGCCCGCCACCCAGAACCGCCACAGGATGAAATGGTCCCAACCCCCAGTGAATTCCACAACCTCTATGAACCACAACTTGAATCTCTCCACAGGGCCACCCCCAACCAGGACACAGATATCGAAAACATGCCCCCGGACCTAAACACCATGAATCCCCTCAGCACAGGGGCACACCCCCACAGATGAGCTCCATCCCCGAAAAGCCGACAAAGATACACCCACACAGCGCAAGTGCCACACACAGCGCCCCTCCAAGCACCCCCGCCGCATCCTGCCCCCCACCACACAGTGCGCCACAACAGCAAGGCAAGGGCCGCGCAACGCCACCCGAGCCTTCGCCCACAGGCGACACAGAGAGAGCAGATACCACCGAGCACTGTGCTCACAATGGAACCCTTGACCCTTATCGTGGCATCTGGTTTGGCACCTTCCAAATTTTGTAACTTGTAAATTTCTATAATCCCTCATAGAGGGAGTTTTGGGCCATTCATTATGTGCTGCAATCTGTAAAGAGGAGTCTGTTTATCATAAGACATGGAAAAATATGCAAGGTCGGTTTGTGAAAGCCAAAAAAAAAAAGTCCATGGAAGAAGTAGTTACCCAGGCGGAAACAAACCTGTTCCACCCATCATACTAGAGCCAAAAACACAACAGTCATGGATGTTTGTGGTACTTTGTGCAGCCATTTTTAGTGTGACTTCAAGCGTTTCTTCTCTTTTATAGTACATTTCCACTGGTTATGTAATCTACTGCCACCTGTCGTTTTGGAGAGTACCGCATCAATGTCCGCATCAAGTAGAAATACCTACAGCACTTTTTTCAGGTTCTTGTGCGGTCAGCAGAATCCTGCATGACACTCTGAAGCACGACTATAACCCTTTATGACCCCCAGATGCCATTTCAGCTGCTGCTTTCTCCCAGCTCCACAAGGCTCCACTCCACTTGCTCTCTCACTTCTCAGAACAGAACCTGTATCTTTTCCATTAATCCACTGACCACTGGAGCTATGGCTTGAAGCCCTGCCTCCAGCCCTCAGTGTTGTGCGCTGTGCCACTATTAATGTTGCTGTGTGACATTAACACATTAAAGTATCCGTGTGAATGGGTAAAAAATAAATATATAGTGAATAAAAACAAAAATACAGGAAATACAAATAATGTTAGCTTTATTGTTTTTTTAGGAATGTCTAATATTTATTTTTTCATGTATAAAATGATACACTGGGATAATTATCTGAATTACAACCTAGCCAGTACTCATAAAATAAGGCTCAGGGGTTCTGGTGTGATGGGTGTGTGGCAGGAAACCGGAGAGAAGTGACGCCGCTGTCTGGTGATGTTTAGTTCCATCTAGTTATGTTTAGGTTTGTATGGGGACCAAAATGTGTGGTATCAGTGACAAAATTTTATTTTTTAACACATGATTCTTCCCCCCATTTAATAAATGTATAAATAAATGATTAATTTGAAATCTGCATTTTGTATTTACTTAGCATATCCTTGCCAGATTACATTTGCTTGATGTCATGAAACATTCAAGAGCGAGAAAAAAAGCAAAACACCTGTATGGGGCCAATCACAGCACTGTATAAAATTAAACTAGACTAATGGATCCTGTCTATGACAACAATGTCTCTTAATAACACCCCTTTCAAACCACTCCAGCCAGTTCCTCTTCCTATGTGTGCTGTGTTCACATGAACACAAACAGGACTCTCAACAGCATGCTACACGTGCACATCTCTGCAAACAAAGAGCAGTGTTCAGAAGGTGCTGGTACTTATACACATGAATACTCATGTTCAAAAGCCAATTGAGAGTGCATTGTAAGGGAAAGGTTGCTGTACTACCAAACACACCCCTTTGTAAAAAGGACACGCACACACAACACACAGGACTATTTCCATGTTGTAAGGATAATACCGTGTGATATGTGTCTGTGTACTCCCACTGTCCGGCCGCTCGTTTAAAGACTCTCCCTTGTCTTGGGGAACCAGAAGTAGGCCGAGTGTTTTGATGTGCTCATTTCAGATACTATCGCTGTGGATCACAGCCAAAGACATTTTAGCTTCAAATTGCCAAGCTTGGGACTTCCAGACATAAAGAATTAATCAGATTTTCAGCTAAATGAGATTATAAAAGTAGACACAGTGCAGGTCAGCTAAGCTGTATTTTATGTGCCTTAAATACTGAGCATCTTTAAAGAACTTTGGTATTTTGAGGGTCTATATCCTACATTTGGCCAAATTAAAACAAAAACGCAATTAATGGTTAAAACATGAGGCACACGCATAGTGTGGTATAAATGAATTATCAGTAAGCTGCAATAAAAGATACGTTCAAATAGACTGACCTATATTTTTTTTAAACTGAGACATGGCATAGTTAAAAAGCAGCTTTGGCCCATCATCCTATGACTCATGAACTAAAGGAAGAGCCCACTAATCTTTCAAAGGTAGCCATAAGTATAATGTAACAAAAAGTTACAATTATCTTAACAGCTGTTTTAACAACAAATAGGCAAAGTCATAAGAAAAATGATCCTACTGCAACCAGTCTGAGTAAATATTGCAGTCTGCCTTAAATGCAGGCTGTACTCACCTAAGAAGGTGAAGATTACATGTTGGTGTTTATAAAAGCCTTCAATTAACTTAAAATAAACCGTTTGGGATCAAGCATCTTTGCCTGGATGTAAGAGGGCACTGAAAGGTCTGGAACTTGGATTTATACAATTTTCCATGGATTTTTACATTATTATTGAGAAGAGTACATATTTTACAAACAAATCTGAAAGGTGTGGCGTTTATATGTACCAGGCCCTCTTAGTCTTAAATAAACTCAAGTGCAACCAATTACCTTCCAAAGTTGTGCCCTTGTTTGTTATTTAACCTCAGGACAAATCTAGCTGTGACGGCCTCAGAGGTGTGTGAGAGAACAGTTGTAATCAGTCAGAATCATGAAGACCAAGAAGATAAAGTTTCAGAGAATTTTAAAGCAGGGTTAGGTTATAAAACAATATCCCAAGCTCTGAACATCTCACAGAGCTCTGTTCAATCCCCAACCAAAAATGGAAAGGGTATGGCACAATTGCACCAGCTAAAACATAGCCGTCCACCTTAACTGACAGGCTAGGCCAGGAAAGCAGCCAAGAGGCCCATAGAGACTGTAGAGGAGGTGACCCACAGCTCAGGTAAGAAAATCTGTTGGCAGGAGAACCATTAATCGTGCATTCCACATAGCTGGTCCGTATGGAAGAGAGGCAAGAAGAAGGCCACATTTGAAAGACAGCCATAAAAAGTACTGTTTGCAACTTGCCACAAGAAAAGGCACACAGCAAATATGTGGAAGAAGGTTCTCTGGTCAAATGAGAACAAAATGGAACTTTTTAGGATGCATGGAAAACAGTAAAATATATTGCACATCACCATGAAAAAAAACCATTCCCATTCTAAAAAATGGCGGCAGTGGCATGATTATAAGGCAATGCTTTTTATCCGCAGGGACAGGGATGCTGCTTAGAAGATGAGTGTTTATAGGGCAATCCTGGACAACAATCTCAATTGTACAGTCAGAGCTGAAATTCAATACCCCGTTAAAGTCTAAACCTGAATCAAATTAAGATTCTCTGACAAAGCTTGAAAAATTATGTGTACAGCTGCATCTCCATCCAGTTTGACTGTATGTAAGCTGTTTTGCAAAGAAGACAGGCGTAAAATGCCTCTAATGTGTAAAGCTGTGGTAGAGATATATCAAAATCACCTCCCTGAACTATCTCCAGATCATTTGAGAACTGTAGTGCACCTATGAAAATGGCTCTCAGCTTGCAAATCAACATTAGTATATCTTCTGAAAGGTAGTGTGAGTCGATGTGCAGGCAACATTTGCTACTTATTTCTCCTGACCTGCATGGTGCCTGTTCAGACTCACAGAGCATTTATCAGCAGTCATCAGAAAACCGCTAATTTCCCCATACTGTAAATAAAACACATCACATCGAGAATGGCAGTGTTTCCACAACAGACCTGTTGCATCATGACCCGTCTGCTGGTCATTATAAACTGACGTGTGATCCCACTCGCTGTCTTGTCACTGTCCCTGGCAGTGTTTCCATAGTTTTCAGCTCCCACTATTATTTAGTTTTCTCCCTACTTTGTCATGTTATACCCACAAACTCCAGCGTATTTTATTGGGATTATATGTGATAGACCAACACCTCCCTGATAGTGTGCATAGTTGTTAAATGGAAGAAAAAAAAAAGATACATGATTCTTTCAATAAATAAAAACCGGAGAACCATGTTTTGCATATTTATTACCTCCCAGCCATATACAACCCCGAAATGAGATTAGAAATTGTATTTATAGTCACATAAGTAGTAAGCCTGGTCCACATAAAGAGGGCAAGGACAATATTAACCTGAGAAGCAGCCAAGAGGGCAATGGTAACTCTGGAGGAGCTACACAGATCTATAGCTCAGGTGGGAGCATCTGTTGACAGGGCAGCTATTGGTCAAAATACAGACTTAAATCCAATTGTTTTAGTAGAACATTTTAAAATTTTTTTCTTAAGCCAAGGAGTATTTACTTATATACATACATACACAAGGCAAACCAAAGGTCTCTGCAGAACATTGGAGGAAACCCAGAAAAAACTTTAAATGATTGCATAAAAGAAACAAATGTTAAAATGCAAATTTGAACGGCTAATTTAAATATCAGTTTAAATTAAAGTTTAGAATTAAAATTTAAACTTCAATCTCCGGCTTTAGTCGCTAATAAGTGATTGGGCAAACAGCTGATTAAAAGCTGCAGTAAACAGCAACGTTTTCAGTCCTGATTGAAGGAGCCAACAGTTTCTGCACATCTCAGGTTTACATGGAGTTTGTTCCAGAGCTGAGAAGCAAAGAAACCAAGTAAACCAACACTCTTAAGACCTGCGGGGCTTATTTTCAGCCAAAGACTACTTAGTGCCTTATTGACCAAAAGGACATTTTTTAAATGTAACCTTTTACAAACAGGGAGCCAGTGCAATGATTTATGGACCTTTGTGATATGATTCATTTCCCCTGTGTTGGTCAGGACTCTGGCAGCAGCTTGTTTGGATGAGCTGCAGCTGCCTGACTGATATTTTACAAAGACCAGTAAAGACACTGTTACAATAATTTAACCTACTGAAATTAAAAGCTTGCACCAGTTTCCCTGTCCTGTTTAATCTGGCTATGCTCAAACTAAAGATGCTTCTTGAAATATCAGTTTAGCACTTGAATAATCAGAGAATTTAGGAACATAAGATACATGTAACATTTTACTTTTAATGGCGTATTTTAAGAATAGTTTGAACTTAAATTGAGAGGTGCTAATTTACACGGGTGCTGTGTAAAACACGGCTCTCAGTCTCAGGATGGATGGTAGTATTGACTGATTCCAGTGTCTCAACCTGCTGTTTAGAGGAAAGCTCTGTCTGTGTATGTGTCTGTATGCTCCCTGGCCATTCAGGGGGGGGAATAACAGGAAACATGAGGCTGCCGCTGCGTGAGGAGGGTTGGCCTCGCAGTAATGAGAGGAGTCAGGTAACCGTTCGTTTCACACTGATCCTGTTCCTCGTCACACACGGGCTTTAAACACGCTGCAAAACCAGGGACATTATCACATTTTCTGCTGAGGCTGCGGATCCCCGCCTGAAGCTAACTTCGGAGGACTTTAAATAAAGTTTTACAACCTCTGACGTCGCGTCCTCCTGCTGCCTTCAATGTGACGGACGTGTGGCTGCGGAGCGGAGCGAAGAGAACCGAGCCTTCTCAGGTGTTGGGACTCGTGTTTTTACTCTTCCGTTTGAGCTGGAAGCAGGATATTTATTCCCTTTACTTTTCATCGGTTGTCTGTTTTTGTCGTCTTTTTTTAAACTTGGTGTATTTTTTCACGTAAGGCCAAGACGCAAAGCTTGAACAGGTGAGTGCACTTTGGCAACTTTTTAGCTTGAATTTGACTTGGCAAGTTGTTCGTACGTGCTCGGCTGACACCTTTTGAGTCAGGGCCAGATGGTGGAAGTGAGCCGAGTCAGAGCTGGACCGCCCTAGTAGCTGTTGACTTGTCTGACCTCGGTTGAAGATAACGTCCAGTGTTGTGTTTTCTCATCATTAATAAAAGTACCCTGACAATAAAAACACAGCTGGGTTATGACGTATGGCTCTCCACTGCAGGGTTTAACAATGTCCCGCGCTTTTAAAGCGCATTGTAGGAAAAGAACAGCTAATTCTCATTTGTCTGTTTTTGTCTGTTTTGGTTGACGACATCACAAGCAGTACGAGCTGATCAGATGGGATTAGTAAACATTATGGAGGACATACAACTTTTGAGAGATTTTAACACAGATTTTGACATGTTTACCATGAATATGAGTTCTGCGTTATGTGTCTGAGGCAGTGTTTGACTCCAGTGACCTTATAACTACGATGAGAAATGCTGTGGATAGTGAAGGTGACTCAGTGGGAAGAGTAGTCATCTTGCAATCCGAAAGTTGTGGGTTTGATTCCAGCTTCCTCCTGCCACATAACGATGTGCCCCTGGGCAAGGCACTTAAACTCAAGTTGCCTACTGATCTGCGTATCATGTGTGCACATTTGTGAGTGCATTTGTCCTTCTTATTGGTTTCTATTCTTATTTGTCACTTGTAAGATATTCTGCTTGTATCACCTTAAATAGTTAGGGGATTTGTGAGTACTGGAAAAGGAGAGTAACGTGGAAAGAAATAAGAACAACTAAAATTGTTGCATTTCAATTCTGACCAGTTGCTTTATGCCTTATGTAATGTGATCAGAGGTACATGCTTGTGGAAGCCATTTTTTGGGGAGGTACATATTACATTAAATAATGATTTACATAAAATAAAATCAAGGAAAATAGAAAAACTGTTCAAGTTGTCCTGTAGGTGACAAACTGTATCTAAAGTCAGACTGATTTTACAAAAACGTCTGACTAGTAGGTTTAAACAGCACAAGTGGATGGCATATATTTGTACTTTAATTGTTGTTACCACTACTTTCATTTCTTTACTTTTTTAACACAATATGTAACTGTCTCTCAGGATTATTTCTGATTTAGATATTGGTTAAGATTGTATTTGTTAGTCATTAAATCAAAATCTCCGTGGAGTTTGGTTTGTATTAAGCAATAATTTGGCATATTTGCTCTTTTTTTAATGATTTAGGTGCCATAGTTGCAGCTGCATCTTGCAACACACCAACAAATAAACACTACAATAAAATTACGATTTCTAGAAAGGCCAGCCAGTTTAACCACACAGCTTATTTTCTGATTCTATGACTCAACACAATTCTGCAAAAAACAGCACTGCCTCGTTACTTCTAGACCCAGGACTGTTTGACTTTGTGCAGCCTTGGCATGCAGCTGTGCATACTGATCTTCACAAGCTGAGAGCAGCAGGAGCTGCTGAGGTGTCTCCTCTTTCTGTCAAACTGAAGAACAGAGGTACTTACAGCCACATCCAGGAGGTGTTACTCACCTCCGGCTTAATTTGGCTTTCAGATGGTAGTTACTCTCATGAAGGTTTGTTTACAAGCACACTTCTCAAGTTTCAAAGTAAATGTTGTTGTAAAAGATCTCGTAAAAGGATATGGAGAGAAGAAAAACGTCAAAGGACCAAAACAGTACTGGTCAGCACTTTTTCATGACACGTTTAGAAGAAATCTTGACTGTCACCCTCTGCCTTACCCTTCTGACCATCACGCTCTTTCATGAGGTGTTTAATAGGGCCTTCCATCAACCCTGGAACTCGCATCACAGCCAGCTTAATCATGTTCCAGTTGGAAGTCTGAAACCAGTGAGATCAGATTATTGTTGCATTTAGAGATGCACTGAGAAATCAACTGGTGACAGGGATCTGCTGATGACTAGCATTCTGTTTACGATAAAGAAGTGCCCATATCTGAGTGTTAACAGGCTGCAGGAACAAGAACACTCCTTGGTGTGGATGCTGTTAATGACTGAAAGTTGGCGATTTTCAGTATAAGTTAGGTGTTGAAGCACAGATATGTAAGAAGCCATTTAAAAAGAAACTATACATTGACATGTGGACACATGTTGGCAGTTCATTCAGGCCGCAGGAGAGAGCAAGACTTTCAACAGATAACAGGAAGGTTGAACATGTTACAGCTGTTTTGTCCTTCTGGGTTTCCACCTCTGTCTGTCATATAACATGCTGAATTTGGAAATGTTAGCAGCCTTTTCGAAATCCCAGAATTGAGCTAAGGATGTACATTTTCTAGAATACACAGACACTGCTGTGTTTTAGTTGCACTAATCATTTCATGACCAATGTGGGATGCTAAAGACCATTGAAATATTAACGTCCTAATATTTTGCAAGCTGTGCTCAGTGAGCAGGTTAGCAAACATTACTAGCTATACAAGACTGCTACAATGAATTTCTTAACATGTTAGAGTACATAAGAGCAATATGTTAATTTGCAATGTTTCACAGTACTGTCTGTTCTGGATTTAAAGAAATACCAACCATATAATTGCAAATAAACAGTTTATTACTGCAACTATAAATACTTTTTAAATATTAAGTCACATTGGACTTTAATATTGTGCTTGTTGAGAAACCTCTAATTTTCAAACCTGATCATTTTTATAGATTTCTGGATTCCAACTTCTGAGCAGAATTCGAACGCAGCATCTCACAGCAACACTCAGCAACTCTGCAATTTAAAGAATTGACCATTTAACCAATCAATGGGGCCCTTATTTGCAAAGTTTAGTTTTTTATCTGACTGTGGAAAATCTTTCCTAATGCACAAAAAAGGCACAGTGGGGAGTGGAATGGGTGGGGAAAACATGATCAAGGCTGAATTTTCAGCAAGAGGAAAATTCCTCACTGTACCATCACCTCCAGCGTATTTCTCGATCATGTCCAGTTTCACTATACGACTTGTTAGATTTATAGATATCCCTGCCTTGTGGTTGCAAGCTGAAGCCATCCCTTTAGTGGTTGGTAGCTTGTTTTAAAATATGAAAATCTGTTTTTTTTTCAGGGGGGTTAAATGCATGCTGTTGAGCATTGCCTTAAAATGTTTGGTAGTTCTTTGTCTTTATGTGGGTGTACATCATACAACTCCCTTCAGGTTATTATAATGGCAAAACAGAAAATTGGCCTCAGATGGCAGAGTGGGCATGAAGAAGAGTGGTCAAAAACAGAGAGGCTAAGACAAAACAGTGCATTGTTAAATAAACTTTAATTTAATTTAAAACATTTTAAAAAGAAACAAGAAAACAAGCACAGGAGGCAAAGTCCAATGACATTTTTAAGATATGGCAAACTAGATATGAAAATGAGAAAAACAAGTTCATTTCTATGTACCTTTTTAGGAAGGTGTTGAAAAATGCTTCCTTCATTTTCCAGATGTCTTTTTATTAAAGCAAACAGGAAAAGCTACTGTTATAAACTAAACTTGAATAAATTAATATTGGTTTTACAATTCTAATTGTAAGCTATGTTAAAGAACAAGTATCAATAACAACGTTGTTTCTTTTGTTTACTCAGGGCCTTAAACCTTTTTTTAGACTATAAATGATCAGTTCAAAATGAAAGAGAAACTAAAACCTGCTGTTAAAATGTTGGCTACACCCACTCATTTAGTTTAAATGTTTACGTATCACTATAAACCTGTGTCTGCTGTACTGATATGGGCTAAATTGCTTCCCACAGTGCTTACCTGACTGGCAGCATGTTTCTGCATGATGTCACCTTATCTGTCCAAACATGCCTCAGAGACCCACCATACCTCATCACTCAAATGTGAACCATAGTCCAAATCTCCTCCTTTTTACTTTTTTTTTGCTACGTGTGTCTGCTTTAGGGGGGTGAAGGTTCTTACAGCAGTCTTTAGGGATCTCTAAAGACTTAGGTGCTGCTACATGTGTTAGATGGCTCAGTCCTAGCATTTCCACAGCTGGAATAAGTTTATTCAACGATAGAAAACCTGGCAAATATTGACAAAATATGTGTTTGGCAATGTGCATTGCCAAATGAAGTAGGAAATAAAGATTCCAGAGGCCAAACATTCTTGCAAATTTAAAAACAACACAAGTAATTTATTGGCACTCAGACAACAATTCTGAGCGATACTCGGCCGAGCAGGACACAGTAAAAAGAAAACAAAAAAACAAGTACAATTGCAGTCCAAATAAATGCTATTTGTTGATTTTAAGGTAAGATACTGCTGGATCATTGCCTTATAACAGGAGCTAACCTTTAAATAAGTTAACTATCCCTTTAATTGAGAACTGGTAATGGATCAGAACTACGCAAGTTTAAACTCTTACAGTAATGCATTGTCGGATACTTTTAACAGTCAAGCCCAAAATTATTCATGGCAAATGTAGATTTAAAGCTGTCTTTTAATTTGAACAGCATGTTTTTTTCTGACTCGAGTATATAGATGTTTGTCAAAATACTACAATGCGCCATAGATTCTAGCCAAAAAGAAACATTTTCTGTGTTTGAAAGAGCATGTCTGAAAATATTCATGTCCACTGGAAACTGTGAGAGTGTAGGAAACTTCAAGCTTCTACACCCTCCCATAGAACACAAGACTGTTCTAGAGCATCCTAATTACCCTGACTACAGCACCCCCCCAAGAGAAGAGCAGTTGAGAGTCCCTGGAGAACCACCTTGCGGCCACAGCGCAGAAGCCCCAAGGAGCTGCAGCGACGAGCCCACAGGCCTCGCCGGAAGCCGTCTGCCATAGCAGATTCAGCTATGGACCCAGAAACCCTGGGACACATCACTCCCCAAGCAGGGGCCCAGGCCCCAGCAGGCAGCCTCTGGGAGTGAGCCGGCACACAACAAAGCACCCAGCCCCAGACATCAAGAACCACAAGTACACCAGCGGGCAGAGACACCAGCCACTGGCAGGGACTGTGGCGGGGAGGAAATAGGCCCCACATTTGATGGGGGGCCTAAACTGATACAGGAGAGGGAGAAGCCCTAGACCCAGCCTGACACAAAAACAAGCACACACAGTCACAATCACACATTCCCACCCTCACGCGTACACAAAAAAACACTCACACACACACACACACACACACACACACACACACACACCCAATGTGAAGACACACAACAATGGACGTTGTACACTCACTCACACTCCTCATGCATACTCTATACTCACAGGTTCAGGTGCCAATACCCCATAGGGGCAAGCAGCCCCCAGACCCAACAGGTGGCCTGTTTCCCTCCGGGGTAAAGACGGCACCAGCCCAGACTAGTGCCGGCATCCAAATGACTAGCAACCTCAACGTAAATGGCATCATGAAATAGAAGACTACATTAAGATTATCAACAACAACATTATGCAGCCTGCAAAGAAACTTGGTTTGGCAGCAATGGACGTTTCAGTATGACTATGAAACAAAACACAGCTGACATGTTGAAGAAATAATGGGCCAACAAAAAAAATCAACATTTTGGAGTGAATCAGCGAGAGCCCTTACTTAAATCTTATCCAAAATCTGTGGAAGGAGTTAAAGATTAGGGTGTTTGCAAATAGGCTTTCCCACTTCAAAACCTTGAAGCTTTTCGCACAATATGAATGGTCAAAGGCACAGATGGACATGTGCAAAAAGCTTGTCAGTTTGAGTAAGACAAGGGTCTGGTAGATGTACTATACAATAAAGGCTTTTCAGTTGGTTATTGAGAAGGGTATAACAATTTTGAACATGGGATTTAATTTGTTTTTCAAATATAGACAAAATCAGAAATTATTTTTGCCCATAATGATACGCCCATTTTGTGGGAGATGCCTGTCATTTCCAATCAGACACCAATCTCTTGATTGAATACAAATATCTATACATTTAAATCTGCCAGGGGTATGACTTATTTTTGGCTCAACTGTACATCTTATGAATTTACAGACTGCTCAGAAAGACTATAAAATGAGTGTTTTGGTTGGCATCCAGCACAAAGGTTTTCAGCAATCAGCAATGAATGTCATTGAAGTCAGTCAGAAGTATATTGTAAATGATTTGGCTGCTCCTATATACAGGTCCTTCTCAAAATATTAGCATATTGTGATAAAGTTCATTATTTTCCATAATGTCATGATGAAAATTTAACATTCATATATGTTAGATTCATTGCACACTAACTGAAATATTTCAGGTCTTTTATTGTCTTAATACGGATGATTTTGGCATACAGCTCATGAAAACCCAAAATTCCTATCTCACAAAATTAGCATATTTCATCCGACCAATAAAAGAAAAGTGTTTTTAATACAAAAAACATCAACCTTCAAATAATCATGTACAGTTATGCACTCAATACTTGGTCGGGAATCCTTTTGCAGAAATGACTGCTTCAATGCGGCGTGGCATGGAGGCAATCAGCCTGTGGCACTGCTGAGGTCTTATGGAGGCCCAGGATGCTTCGATAGCGGCCTTTAGCTCATCCAGAGTGTTGGGTCTTGAGTCTCTCAACGTTCTCTTCACAATATCCCACAGATTCTCTATGGGGTTCAGGTCAGGAGAGTTGGCAGGCCAATTGAGCACAGTGATACCATGGTCAGTAAACCATTTACCAGTGGTTTTGGCACTGTGAGCAGGTGCCAGGTCGTGCTGAAAAATGAAATCTTCATCTCCATAAAGCTTTTCAGCAGATGGAAGCATGAAGTGCTCCAAAATCTCCTGATAGCTAGCTGCATTGACCCTGCCCTTGATAAAACACAGTGGACCAACACCAGCAGCTGACACGGCACCCCAGACCATCACTGACTGTGGGTACTTGACACTGGACTTCTGGCATTTTGGCATTTCCTTCTCCCCAGTCTTCCTCCAGACTCTGGCACCTTGATTTCCGAATGACATGCAGAATTTGCTTTAATCCGAAAAAAGTACTTTGGACCACCGAGCAACAGTCCAGTGCTGCTTCTCTGTAGCCCAGGTCAGGCGCTTTTGCCGCTGTTTCTGGTTCAAAAGTGGCTTGACCTGGGGAATGCGGCACCTGTAGCCCATTTCCTGCACACGCCTGTGCACGGTGGCTCTGGATGTTTCTACTCCAGACTCAGTCCACTGCTTCCGCAGGTCCCCCAAGGTCTGGAATCGGCCCTTCTCCACAATTTTCCTCAGGGTCCGGTCACCTCTTCTCGTTGTGCAGCGTTTTCTGCCACACTTTTTCCTTCCCACAGACTTCCCACTGAGGTGCCTTGATACAGCACTCTGGGAACAGCCTATTCGTTCAGAACTTTCTTTCTGTGTTTTACCCTCTTGCTTGAGGGTGTCAATAGTGGCCTTCTGGACAGCAGTCAGGTCGGCAGTCTTACCAATGATTGGGGTTTTGAGTGATGAACCAGGCTGGGAGTTTTAAAGGCCTCAGGAATCTTTTGCAGGTGTTTAGAGTTAACTCGTTGATTCAGATGATTAGGTTCATAGCTCGTTTAGAGACCCTTTTAATGATATGCTAATTTTGTGAGATAGGAATTTTGGGTTTTCATGAGCTGTATGCCAAAATCATCCGTATTAAGACAATAAAAGACCTGAAATATTTCAGTTAGTGTGCAATGAATCTAAAATATATGAATGTAAAATTTTCACCATGACATTATGGAAAATAATGAACTTTATCACAATATGCTAATATTTTGAGAAGGACCTGTAATGTGATTGCGAGTTGAGTGAAAAAGGAAGAGATTGGTGACACAGCTAAGACTGATCAACACTTCAACAACCACCGATGAAGATTTACCACTCTTTTTGGTTCAAGCACACATTTTAAGACTGGCTGACCAACTTGTGAATATTTTTTTATTTATTTATTTTTTCCTATTTCATGCTATAAATTACCTAAAAAAAACAACAAGCAACAGTTAACGCAGAACTTGGCATATATCTTGTCGGGGTTGGTTTTCTGCAGGGGATAGAAACTAAAATTCGGCATGCCCTGAGTGATGCCAGGAAGCTGTCTACTGTCACACATCCTTCCAAAGCTGGAGCTAAACTGTGATGTGGTTTATGCGGTCAATTATGTGGTAAATTATGTCTTTATATCTCTGCCAGTTTACATCTAATTTAGAGCAAACTCACCTGTTGCTGAATTCCAGAATGACAAAGGAAGTTCTAAGTCCCATGCTGAAATGAGCCAGCTTGTTTGCTGGGATTTTGGAAGCTGGGGTTCTGTTCTGCAAACTGGTAGAAATGTTTTGCGTGTTCAATATGGGGCAATTTTTATCAGAGGAGGTGGAATTAATTTTATTTAATTTTATTTAATTTCTCTTCAGCTGTCAGACATTGTTCCAGCTGAACATGCAGTTAAACAAATGAGTCATCCTCACTGCTTTTCTAGAGCTCCATCAGTGCAGGGTGTTATTCACATCATAAATCATTTTGTCCATTTAAACATTATAGGTAAAACCCAGGAAGGAGCTATGGTTCAAATTTGAAAGCTCTAACAATGTGAAGTATTCACATTGTTAGAACCTTGCTTCCTGACTGAAAGCAAACAGACTGCATGCTTCCTTTTCCTACCGTGTGAACTAGGCATTAGCTGACTTTAGCCGTTTAAAACAACTCAAACTAAAAATGTCAGTCCAAGAACTTTTTCAGTTTTGCCTCTGTCTGTCAGGTTGTGAAATGGCATCAAAGATGGTTTGTTCCTGTGCTTTCCAGGTGTTGTACTTGTTTGAAAACTATTCCAGTGAATTTAGAATTAGCTCATACTCGTACTCGTCGTCTTCCGCTTATCCGGGACCGGGTCGCGGGGGCAGCAGACTCAGCAGAGACGCCCAGATGTCCCTCTCTCCAGACACCTCCTCCAGCTCCTCCAGGGGGACCCCAAGGCGTTCCCAGGCCAGCCGAGAGACATTGTCCCTCCAGCATGTCCTGGGCCGTCCCCTGGGCCTCCTCTCAGTGGGACGTGCCTGGAACACCTCCTGAGGAAGGCGTCCAGGAGGCATCCGGTATAGATGCCCGAGCCACCTCAACTGGCTCCTCTCAATGTGGAGGAGTAGCGGCTCTACTCCGAGCCCCTCCCGGATGGCCGAGCTCCTCACCCTATCTCTAAGGGAGTGCCCGGCCACCCTACGGAGGAAGCTCATTTCAGCCGCTTGTATCCGGGATCTAGTTCTTTCGGTCATGACCCATAGTTCATGGCCATAGGTGAGGGTAGGAACGTAGACCGACCGGTAAATTGAGAGCTTTGGTTTTCGGCTCAGCTCTCCACCACAACGGATCGGCACAGTGCCCCCATTACTGTGGCAGCCGCACCGATCCGTCTGTCGATCTCCCGCTCCATTCTTCCCTCACTCGTGAACAAGACCCCGAGGTACTTAAACTCCTCCACTTGAGGCAGGAACTCCCCTCCAACCTGAAGAGGACAAGCCACCCTTTTCCGGTCAAGTACCATAGCCTCGGACTTGGAGGAGCTGATCCTCATCCCAGCTGCTTCACACTCGGCCGCGAACCACCACAGCGCATGCCGTAGGTCTTGGCTAGAGGGGGCCAGCAGGACCACGTCATCCGCAAAAAGAAGAGACGAGATCCACTGGTCCCCAAACCAGACCCCCTCCGGCCCTTGGCTGCGTCTAGAAATCCTGTCCATAAAAGTTATGAACAGGACCAGTGACAAAGGGCAGCCCTGCTGGAGTCCAACATGCACCGGGAACAGGTCCGACTTAGTGCCGTCAATGCGGACCAAACTCCTGCTCCGCTCGTACAGGGACCGGATTGCCCCTAATAAAGGGCCCCCGATTCCATACTCCTGGAGCACCACCCACAGGGCATCACGAGGGACACAGTCAAATGCCTTCTCCAGGTCCACAAAACACATGTGAACCGGTTGGGCAAACTCCCATGAACCCTCGAGCACCCTGTAGAGGGTATAGAGCTGGTCCAGTGTTCCACGGCCGGGACGAAAACCACACTGCTCCTCTTGAAGCCGAGGTTCGACTATCGGTCGGACTCTCCTCTCCAATACCCTGGCGTAGGCCTTACCAGGGAGGTTGAGGAGTGTGATCCCCCTGTAGTTGGAACACACCCTCCGGTCCCGCCTTCTTATGAAGGGGGACCACCACCCCAGTCTGCCAGTCCAGAGGCATTGTCCCCGACCGCCACGCAATGTTGACGAGGCGTGTCAACCATGACAGCCCTACAACATCCAGAGACTTAGGGCACAGAGGTACTCAGGGCAGATCTCATCCAACCCCGAAGCCTTGCCACCGCGGAGCTTTTTAACAACCTCGGTGACTTCAGCCTGGGTGATGAAAGAGTCCAACCCCGAGTCCCCAGCCTCTGTTTCCACCACGGAATGCGTGATGGCAGGATTGAGGAGATCCTCGAAGTACTCCTTCCACCGCCCGATAATGTCCTCAGTCGAGGTTAGCAGTCTCCCACCCCCACTATAAACAGTGTTGGCGAAGCACTGCTTCCCCCTCCTGAGGCGCCGGACGGTTTGCCAGAATCGCTTCGAGGCCAACCGGTAGTCCTTCTCCATGGCCTCACCGAACTCCTCCCAGGCCCGAGTTTTTGCCTCTGCCACAGCCCGGGCCGCAGCATGCTTGGCCTCACGGTACCCGTCAGCCGCCTCAGGAGTCCCACAAGCCAACCACAGCCGATAGGACTCCTTCTTCAGCTTGACAGCATCCCTTACTGCCGGCGTCCACCACCGGGTTCTGGGATTGCCGCCGCGACAGGCACCGCAGATCTTACGGCCGCAGCTACGGGCAGCAGCATCGACAATAGATGCGGAGAACATGGTCCACTTGGACTCTATGTCTCCAACATCCCCCGGGATCTGGTCGAAGCTCTCCCGGAGGTGGGAGTTGAATAAATCCCTGGCCGAGGGCTCTGCCAGGCATTCCCAGCAGACCCTCACTATGCGCTTGGGCCTGCCAAGTCTGTCCGGCTTTCTCCTCCTCCAGCGGATCCAACTCACCACCAGGTGGTGATCAGTGGACAGCTCAGCCCCTCTCTTCACCCGAGTGTTCAAAACATGCGGCCGAAGGTCTGATGATACGACAACAAAGTCGATCATCGACCTCCCGCCTAGGTTGTCCTGGTGCCAAGTGCACTGATGGACACCCTTATGTTTGAACATGGTCTTCGTTATGGACAATCCGTGACTAGCACAGAAGTCCAATAAGAAAACACCACTCGGATTCAGATCGGGGTGGCCATTCCTCCCCATCACGCCTCTCCAGTTGTAACTGTCGTTCCCCACGTGGGCGTTGAAGTCCCCCAGCAGAATAATGGAGGGGCACTATCCAGCACCTCCGGCAGGGACGCCAAGAAGGCCGGGTACTCTGCACTACCACTCGGCCCGTAGGCTGAAATGATAGTCAGAGACCTATCCCCAACCCGAGGGCGCAGGGATACGACCCTCTCGTCTGCTGGGGTAAACCCCAACACGAGACGGCTGAGCTGGGGGGCAACAAGCAAACCCACACCAGCCTGCTGCCTCTGCCCGTGGGCCACTCCAGAGTAGAAGAGAGTCCAACCCCTCTCAAGGAGATGGGTTCCAGAGCCCACGCTGTGCGTGGAGGCGAGCCCGACTATTTCTAGTCGATATCTCTCGACCTCCCGCACAAGCTCAGGCTCCTTCCCCCCCAGCGAGGTGACATTCCACGTCCCTAGAGCCAGCCTAAGCATCCGGGGATCGGGCCGCTGAGGTCTCCACCTTCGTCCGCCACCCAATCCTCTTTGCACCGGTCCCTCACGGTTCCCCCTGCAGGTGGTGGGCCCACTGGGGGATGGCCTAGCGTCTCTCGTTCGGGTTTGGCCCGGCCGGGTCCCGCGAGGAGCAACCCAGCCACCAGGCGCTCTCCGACGAGTCCCGACCCCAGGCCTGGCTCCAGGGTGGGACCCCGGCTACACTGTACTGGGCGACGTCACGTGCCTCAATATTTTGGTCCTCATGAGAGATTCTTGAACCACTCTTTGTCTGACCCATCACCTAGAGCCTGTTTGCCATGGGAGACCCTACCAGGGGCATTTAGGCCCCAGACAACATAGCCTCTAGGATCATTTGAGCACTCAAACCCCTCCACCATGTTAAGGTGGCGGTTCAAGGAGGGGATTTAGAATTAGCTGATCTGTCTAATCAGCTGATGTTGCAGATTGATGCAGTGTACGCTAGCTGGTAAGCTTAAACCACTCTGAGGATTTATTTACTTTTCCAACAGTCTCACAGCAATATGACTTATTTCTAAGTCAGGTAAGAAAATTATTATCAATAAAACCTTCACCGAACCTTTCTGTATCTGATACTCATAACGGGGAGAGGTGACCGTTGTGTTGCATGACAACACGTTAAGGTGAATATACCTGAAAGTAGGCACTCAAACAGTAGTTGTACGTTGATGTTTTTTTACACAGGGAATTTGAGTTTAAGTGGCACTATATGAATGCAGCATCTAATGTTGTTCCTGGAGTGTTATTCTATTTGATCCTAATGAATCAGATTAGGTTTAACCCACAGTGGGTTATCTGGGAATATGTGTGTAGTTGTAGCTGAGCCTGTGAGGCCCAGCAGCCTCACAGGCTTTTGACTCTTTGACAAGAGCCAAAATTAACCGAGACTGGATTACACCAGTCCTGCATTCCTTTTCAACTGAGACAAACAAAGGACTGGAGCAAGCCAAAACATGTCCTATGGACTTTCGTTTGAAGTCCGAAAAGAACAGCAGTGTCTGCATTGGTGTAGTGAGGGAGAAACGTCCTCAGAGCTTGAAGAGCTTAAACCATAGATGAGTTTGAGCTGGCTGTGTTTACTCTGGTTTAGGTAATGCTTCACTTCTCTTCTCTGTCTAGCATGTGAATAAATAGAGCCTAAAGGAAATTTGCATTAGTATTCCCACCAAACAAGATAGTTTTCATTTCCGAGCAATTGCCTAATGTTATTCTGTTTCTCTGCGGGACTGCCACCTGTCAAAACATGCTTCTCATTCCTGTAGTTGGGTCTTTGTAATACAACGTGGTGAGCGATTAAACCAGAGCAAAGCTTGAACAGATAAATTACAGCCATCTGTCTCTGGATACAAATGCACATATATTTGGCAGTTGCTTAAAACCTTGATTTCAGAAATTGGTCTTCTCTCAAAAAGCCAAAGCAGTCAAGCCAAACCTTGTTTACACCTCTACAACTGCACCAGCTCCACTGTGAATCCTTCTTGGTATTTACATTAACATTGTAGTTCATGCACACTTGATATTGTTTTGAGAATTTTTGCAGTTGCTACCTAATCATCAGTAGGAATAAGCTGGGATTTTCAGGGTATAATGTCATAATGTTGCATAATGGAAGACGCATGACTTGTTGCTGCAAAAGAATTGGCTCAGAAAAGTCCAAATGAATTATCGGTCCATCAACAAATGGACAGCATGTTATAGGTGTTATGGTGCTTATTATTAGAGCTGGTGGCTGTCAACAGGGAGAGAAGGATGGGGGGAAGATGAGACATTGATTGAAGCAGTCATAGGTGGTAACGAAGAAGACAAGAGTCAGACATTGGCAGAAGCAGCAATCAAGCTACATGGTTTTTGATTCCTGATATTTGTCGTAGTTGGTTGGCACGTCTGCCACACACTGACCACTAGTTCAGGCTAATGAGCAGGGATTTTCTTACATGAAACTTGCTAAATGAGCAGAATATACTTTCCTTGTCTGTACAGAGTCCCACTTGGAGTAAAACAAGTTGATATTGGCTGCCTGCTTACCAAACATGGCACTCACAGCTTGCCAACTGTAGCATTAAAACAGTGTTTCTTTAAAAAAGAGTAATGAGTGGCAATGCTTTACTTTCCACACCATTACTGTGTTTTTCATTACAGGAACTATTTCTAAACAGGGCTGTTCGTCTTTCATGTAAGAGAGGTAAAACTGTAGGAGCCTTCTTTCAGCCAGCTGACCCGCAGTGGGCAGCAACAGGTGAGAGGGGCAGTGGGCAAAATCTTAGTCATTTTCTCTGGCATTTCATTAGAAGGACTCCATGGGAACAGTGTGACAGGATTTTTTTTCTAAAGCCTTGATATTGGTTACAGCCCCTGACCAGTCAGCATATTTTCATTTTGTGTGCTTTACTTCTTTGTAAACTTTCTTGTACTTGCTAAAGATGCTTGAAAATTTGGTGTACCTTCATAACTGTAAATGGTTCATGCCTAATCATAAGGGGTGCACTGATTGATTGGCCAGCTGATTGATTGGCCCCGATTTCATTAATTTTGGAAGATTGGTGATGGGCTGATACTTACATGTGAAACTGATCTTATCCACCGATCTTATCTACTTGTCTAACTTAGTGTGCAAGTTTTGTTCCTTTTTAAAATGGGAAATATGAAAAACTAAAGGAACTGCTATGCTTTGAACATTTCATTTATATTTGAGAACACTGCATCATGTCTATTTAAAACAAGTTTGTATTGTTTCACTGTTATTGTTCAATGTTTTTGAATAAAATAATAGTCGAACTTTGAAGGTGTATTGTGAACTTATAACACCTGACAGTGTCCGTTATGAAAAAAAATCTTCGGCCAAAATCATAATCTGCAAGTCAGGTTTTTCAAAGATTGGTAATCGGTGATAGACCAGAAAACTGCAATCGGTGCACCCATACTAATCAGCACACAAAAGCACAAACTCTCTTATAAAAGCACAGGTGTCACACTAACTCTTGTGCAAGTCTCGAGTGAGTCTACACCTTAAGATACTGATAGGCTGGAAACAGGCACAGCGTAACATGTCAGTAGGAACCTGATGAAGAACATGTTTGAGAAGTCACAGCCTCATTTGCTTGTTAGGACTTGTCAGAACAGGTGCCTCAAAATCTGATTCCCGCCACTTCTCATCACTCCTTCAAGTTCTTGTTCTCTCGCTCATTTGAGCCTTTCTGATTGCCTGCAGGATTTTCTTTTTCTCTTGCTTGCATGTCTGGGATTCATTTTTCTGCTGTTCATTTCTTCTTAGGGCTGAGGCAGATTAAGCATTTTATAAGACTGAGAAAATCCCAGAAGTACATGTACATGTGCACACTATCTTGTGGGATGCTCAGAATAAAGAGCTTTAATTGCTGTAGTTCACTTATGTTCTGTAAGTGCCTCAAGGAAAGTTTACCTTCAGCTATAATCACCCATCTGCAGAGTTCAACACAGCAAACTCCGTGCATTTCAGATCAAGGTTAAAAATGCGCTGCTTTCTTTTTTATCTTGCATGCTAATATGTCCCTCAGCTGCCTTTGTGCAATGTGTCTGATAAAGCTGTTGATCGAGTTTGTGTGTCCCAAAACAATAAAGAACCACTGATTAACTGTCTTATGGGGGGTGGCAGTTGATAATCCACTGTCTTGTGTTCTGAGCAAGGTCATGACTGAGTGGACTTGAACACAAATTAACTCAAAATCTGCCCAAACCAGTTACATGTTTTTAACTGGAGCAACGAAGAGTTTCCTGCCTCAGCTTGTAAATTGTTTTCTGAATAAATAATGACAGTTTGTTGTGAACCTCAACATTTCAGACACTGGAGTATTATACAGTCAGAACAAGGTATACACACACACACACACACTGGATAACTGTTTTACCAAAATCAATTGTAATTGCCTTTTGCCAGAATAATGCAAGAGAGATCTTTTAAGAGTTTTCATCTTTAAATTTAGAAGGTTACTTACATTTCTTTAGTATCTGGTAGAAATGGTATCATTCGACAAGATTCTCACAACAGTTTGGCCCATTCCTTCTGACAGAACTGCTGTAACTGGGTCAGGTTTGTAGGCCGTCTTTCTCAAACACACCTTTTCATCTCTGCCCACAAGTTTTCTGTTGGACTGACATCAGGACTATGTGATGAAGAACATTGTTTATTTGAAAGAGAAGGCTTTAACTTCCTGACTGATGTGTTGAGATGTTGCTTCAATATTCCCACATAATATTCTTTCCTCATGATTTCATCCTTTTTAAGAAGTGCTCCATTCCACCAAAACACCTCCATGCCACAACACTGCCACCGCAAAACTTCAAAAGATGGGATGGTGTTATTAGACATGTAAAGTCCCCCCTTTTCCCTATAAATCCAACAATGGTCATTATGGCTGAGCACTTATAGTTTCACAAAACCATAGCACACTGTGCCTGACTGCATTTGCGAACTGTAATCTGGCTTATTATGGTGCGTTTGAAGCAATGGCTTCTTACAAACTGAGTACCTTATAAAACACAACTTTGTCCATAAGCTCCTTTCACCCAACACCTCAAGGTGAGATTAGAAGACCTCACATTATCTCTGTGCAATGTCTTCTATGGCAGCATGGGGGGTTGAAATTGACATGTCTATTATTCTGAGCTGACAATTGAGGTGCTGTCAGAGCCTAAATTGTTGACTTATAAAAAGATAATTTGACTTTGTGGCTTGAGGGTGTGATGAAGTGATGACAGAAGGTCTGTGTGACTAGTCTAATATGAATGCTGTGATGCATTGCTTGATCCTTGTCTGTTTTTGTTATTAAAACCATTTTGTCATTAAAAGAACACTGAATGGATTCCACTAATGTGCTCCAATGTGCAATGTTTCACGCACAACTCGGCATGTACAAAAATAAACGTTGCGTGAAAGTGTGCAGTAATCCACGCTAACTTTTTCAATTGACAATAACAAACAATAACTCATCTACTGAAAAAAGACTCCATTTAGTTTTATTTATGGAGCATAAAACCCATGAGGCCCCTGATCACAGAACTTTTAAGGGTGGTTTCCTCAGTAGCTGTGACACCTGAAAATAGAACAAAGCAGATAAGTTTGCCGTTTCATGGAGCTATGGTTAGCAGCCTGAAGCCTCTGATGTGTGTTTTTAGAAATAATAATGTTGTGTTTTTTGATGTGCTTCATCAAAGTGTGGGCACCAGTGTGGGCTCCCCTTTAGAATCGGAGCTGTACGACACAATTTTTATGCCTAGTATAAGAAGTCGACTCCAATGGGTTCCACTCCAAACCCCTTGTTGTTCGGCAATGCCATCTTGGACCTCTTCCATGAGAATATGTAGAAGATATGTACTTTGTGGACAATCTTGCTGATCGCCATAGCCTTTCAGCTGATGTAATGAGTGGATCGGTTATATTTTGTCACTTTAGTTTGTTGCTCTTAATCCTACATTCCTTCAGATCTGTAATTTCAGATGTACAGATGCAACTAGCAGATGGTGATTTTAGCCTAGCTTACTGATCAGAAACTTCACCAAAAAATCATGCCACTCAGAGGGCTTTCATGTAGCCATTTACAGTAATTAGACTTACTTCAGCCATCTGTGTGTTTGGCAGAAGGCATAAAGAGTAAACAAACTGTGCCTTGACCATGACACCAGGCTCGGTAAAGAGGACTTGGTTTCTTGTGGTTTTATGTTGATCAAAGAGCAATTTTAACTGCAAATGTTCAGTAATCATGTCTGAGCGAATATGGTGAGAATGCAAAAAGAAGTATCAACAAATTTAACAATTAATCATCTTTCAGTCAACATGAATTATTATTTAAATCTCTTAGTTTGTTTGGTGAGGACATTGTGGAACTATCATTTGGACGGTGATGATCACAATCTCAATGATATGATCTGAATTAGAATTATTCCAACAGATTTTGTTAAACTTTGTAAAAACAATTTACATCTAGTACAGTTCATGTCACTTTAGGCATTATAGGCTACTTCTTGAATTTCCACATTCTGTTTTCAGTTTGAGTGTTGCATCCTGCAAGTTTTCAGTGGATGCCTAATAAAGGATTAGTAACATTACATCTTTATTTTTATTGCCTTGTGTACAAAACATTTGAATGAAATGTTTGTTGTGGTTTGTACTAAAATCAGCAACGCACTTAGATCTTGAAATAGCATAAACCTCCTTTCTGGGGCTTTTTCATGGTGCATAGCTGAAGTAGCTTGATAGTTGTTGAGAATATTTACATATGTACTAGTTGAGAAAAGACTATTTTACTAAAAAGTAGAAAATGGAAAGTCTGAGTTGACCTCACTCATCTTTGATTGAAGACCCATGTCATTTTCAAGACTACAGTGAGGGGCAATGATACAACAATAGCAATAAAATGATGTGCAAACACACACACACACACACACACACACACACACACACACACACACACACACACGCACACACAAACATTAAACGTAAGAGCCTACTACTACTCACCAATAGATGTCACAGCTGTGAAATCAAGACGATCTGTCTGTTGTGCTTCATGATGAAAGCATCTATGACAGGGGGTTCCAACTCCAGTCCTCGAGAGGTACTGCCCTGCAACTTCTAGATACATCCCTGCTCCAACACAGCTGAATCAAATGGTTCAATTACCTCCTCAGCATGCCATCAAGTTTGGCGAAGCCCTAGTAATTAGCCATTCATTTGATTCAGATGTGTTGGAGCAGGGATGCATCGAAAGCTACAGGATAGTAGCTCTTGAGGACGGGAGTTGGAGACCCCTAGTTTATGATGTCTTCCACATCAAGGGCTCCTGCACGTTCTGCATTGATGGACAGTAAAGCTGAATTGCTTTTCCTTAAGTCCCCATTGTTGCTTCTCAAGTAGTTTTTAACATGCTATAAACATGAAAAACTGCGTTCACAGGTTGCAGACGCAACAGGCAGTGTACACGAGATAGACAAAAGTCTGTTCAAATCAATAAATGTATTCTTGTATGGCCCCATTGACTGTACTTCTTTGCAGGATATTTCCTCAACATCTGACGCCTTGGTCCATCACTGGGTGACCGGCTGATGTGGGCTATAACATTACCATGGAGGAGAGAGTCAGTGCAAGATCCACTGCATTGCTGGAGGGGTATCATTGCTGGGGTTGATGTTCCACAAACTGTGATTGTAATATGTTTTTTGACACACCAGCATACTGGAAGGGTGGCAGCAGCTTTACCATGGTTTTGTTAAACTTGCTAATATGTAAAACATCTGACTAGCCATTAAGCAGTTACCGAGGCTGCTTAAGGCAGAGGTCAGCAGTTGTTGTTTTATGCATGTAATAAGAACAAAAACTGTTAGTTTAGGTACTTAAAAATTCTCTAAAAAATACCCTTTGGAAAGCTCAGTTAGATTTTAGTAGAAAAGGGGGAAACGGCTTGAACAAAATACTTTTATTATAATCAGTTGCTTCAAATCGAGACTTGGACTTCTGCACAGGCAACTGCTGCTTAACGATTCAAGTAAAGTGTAACACATTTGGCTGACACAGCACTGCAAGCTATCTTTATTTACTGTGTACACTGTCACTGATGGGAAGACATTGTAACATCCTTTCTTTAGATGTGGGTCTACCAACCTCTGTTTTTTCAAATTCAAAAATACTTTATTAATGCCAAAGGGAAATTTTCTATGGTCTCTTTAGATGACATGTTACAGGTTTTCCTTTTAATCAACACCAATACCATTGTCAAATGCTTAACTTTGACGGAACATCTGTGCAGTGTCTTAGTTGTTATTGAATTCTCCAAGCTGAGATTGTTTTCAAATCAAGCACATAGGACAAAACATGATTTTCCTTCCCTTCAGTCCTGACTGCATGAACCTAAGCAAAAGTGAGAAGGATACCTAAGGAGAATTCATTACTGATTTAACAGTGAAACCTGGAAACATCTGTCACATTGCTTTATTGAGCAGCCACAGCAGAGATCAGATGGAAAGCAGTGGGTGTTTCTGGAGTGGGCAGCAGCAGGCAAAGGCTAAGATCTACCCACCTCCGACTGAAAAGAGACTCTGTTGTGTGCACACAAACATGCACTGCTGTGCCTGTGTGCCAGTTTGCATGTTGGTAAATGTGTGTGTCTGTTTAGCAGTGTGTATGTGTGGTACGTGACAGCACACCGTTGATCGCCCTAAATCTCCATTGTGACTGCAAAAGGAATTTGCCTCTTTGGGTGGGTGGGGGGAGAGCCCTTTTTTCTATTTTATCTCTGTCTCTTCTCTCACCACTATTTAGTCAGATTGTCAGTGCATTAAACTTGCTAACCACTGAACACTGGGACCTGTTAGAAGATTTCGTTTGATTTTTCCCTCGCAGTGATGCCTTTGATGCTCTGAAGCTTACTTGCTCCCCTGTGATCATTTGAGCAGGCTTACCATATGTAACTCAAAAGTTAACCCACAGATATTTATATGACAGACAGATCATCTTCTTGTGTGCTCAGAGGTGCACACATTATTTGGACCTCGCTGTCACTCCTAGCACCTTGCAGACGTATTCACACCCCTTGAGCCTTTTCATATTTTGTCACGTTACAACTAGGACTGCAACTAACGGTTAGTTTGATTAATCGGTTGATTTGTATATATTATTTGTAATATTTTGGCCTAATTATGGCTGCGGGTGGGTTGTTCTATGAGGTTTTACCCCTTCTCTATGACTCCTCTAAATAAAATCTAGTGCAACCAGTTCACTCCAGAAGTCACTTAATTGGTAAATGGAGTCCATTTCTGTAGAATGGACTCCATTTAATGTAAAATGTCGCTATTAATGCAGCTGTTCTGTGAAGGCCTCAGGTGTTTGTTAGAGAACATTGGTGAACAGGCCAAAGACCAAGAAAAACAGCTGACAGGTCAGGGAGAAAGTTGTGGACACATTTAAAGCAAGATTAGGTTATATAAAATTTATATTACAACATCTCATTAAGGGCAGCACAGTGTCAGATTTGGTAGCACTGTTGACTTTCAGCAAGAAGGTCCTGGGTTTGACTCCCGGCCAGGGATCTTTCTGGAGGTTGGATGTGCTCCCTGTGCATGCGTGGGTTCTCTCCGGGTACTCCGGCTTCCTCCCACAGTCCAAAAACATGACTGTTAGGTTAATTGGTCTCTCTACATTACCCTTAGGTGTGTGCATGGTTGTTTGTCCTGTGTGTATCTGTGTTGCCCTGCGATGGACTGGCAACCTGTCCAGGGTGTACCCCACCTACCGCCCATAGACTGTTGAAGATAGGCACCAGCTTCCTTGCGACTCATTATGGAAGAAGCGGTAGAAAATGACTGACTGAAATCTCATTGAACACTGGAAGTTCCATTATCCAAAAAATTAAGAATATGGCTCATCTGCAAGCCTACCAAAACATGGCCATTCACCTTGACTAATAGGTTAGGTAAGGAGATGTTTAATCAGGGAAAGCGCCATGAGGCCCATGATAACATGGAGGATTCTCACAGCTCACGTGTGAAAATCTTTTGCAAGGATTACTGTTAATCATGCACCTTTCAATTTAAGTCTTTATAGAAGAGTGAAAAGAAGGTCACTGCTGACAGAAAGCCAGAAGAAGTCATGCTTGCAGTGTGCCATAGTAAACACATTGGGGAAGGTGCTCTGGTCCGATGAGACAATATTGAACCCAACAGGCAAAACTCTGGGTGTGGATAACAACATGCACTACCCATCACCCTGAGGAAACCATCCCCACAGTTAAATCTTTTGGTGATGCTGGTCACAGTTGATTAGGAGATAGTTGGAGGATGAAACCGGAAGAACACCTGTTGAGACTGTGGAAGACTTGAGGCCGAGGCAAAGGTTCACTTTCCAGCAGCACGGGGACCCTAAACATACAGCCAGAACTACAAACATACACCCAGAACTACAATGAAAGGGTAATATCACAACATATTCATGTGTTAGAATGGCCCACTCATAGTCTAGACCTAAATCAAAATGGTAATCTGTGATAAAACTTAAAAATTGCTGTTTCCAGATGCTCTCCATCCAACCCAACTGAGCTTATACTATTTTGCTAAGAATATTGGACATAAAAATATGTGAAAAGCTGGTAGAGACGTACAGGTTTTATAGCAGCAAAAAGGTGGTTCCGCAATGTATGGACTCAGAGGAGCTGAATACACATGCTCTACAGACTTTTCAGAATTTTATGTGGAAAAAAATGAAAACTATAATTTCTCTCTCACCTACAAGGATGCACTACATTGTGTTGGTCTGTCAAATAAAGTCCTGATGAAATACTATGTAGTTTGTGAAGTGTGAATTGTTTTGCTTTGAGGTGTAGTTATCAGGCTGCAGCTCCAAAATGCTCTTCTGTATGAATGTAGGGTTTTCATTCCGCTGACCTGAACTGTCAATCAGAAGAAACTTGTGCTGTTTCAGCAGTGCCATCCAGGCCCCACAAATTCCCCCCTTACCACTCACATGTGTACGGTACAGACAGACACACACAGCCTCCCACTGTGTAGGAGATTTATTTCTATCCCAGTACGGAGGATATCCATCTCCAATAATATGATTCCTGCTGCAGAGTCTGTAAAGCAACCAAAAATCAATAATTGATGAAAAAGCACTTTTACAACAATTCACTCTGTCTATCTCTCAAGCTACAGAGTGATAGCCTCTCTCGTTTCCCCCGCCTGCAATTGAAGTTCTATCTAAGAATTTGTTTTACGACTTTGTGGCTGTTTGAGTCGGGCTCCTCTTGAGCGATGGCTGGCGATGACAGCACAGGATGCTTAGGTTCAGAGATCGTGCGACTGCATGTTCCATTTCTAATCATCTAGTAGACATTGTTTGTGCTCTTCCTGTCCATATATACACGGGGGGGGGACTCAGTTTTTTCAGAACCTCTGCAATATTCAGTATATGCTATGTAACATCAGCAAAATCATAAATGTTGACATCTAGAGCGGGAAATTCAGATTTTCTAAACCAATCTGTTTCTCACCTCCTGCACAGTTTTTGTTTTTACAGTGATCTCCCACCTCCATGCCCTAAGTCTTACTGAAACACTGCAGAAACATCAGCTATCTGGAAAGCAAGGCATAATTATCATACAATAAGAAAAGTCATAGGGTGGCCTTTTAAAGATGCTCTCTGCTCCCACACCATCCACACTATATCCAGAACCATTTCAGAATCCAAATACTTGTTTTGTGTTAGCAGCCTTTTTTCTCTTTTAGTGTCCTGTCTGCCCTCGGATACAAAACCTCTAAATTTCGATGCATAAAATTTAGGTTTAAAGTTTACAACAGTCATCAAGAACATGCCTCTCTCTAATCTTGGGCTTTTAATTTTCCAGAGTTGAATGATGATCTAACATTTAACTTCAGTAAACTTTAAAAATAAGAATTGGATGGACATGTTTAAATCCAGTGTGGATCTTCTCTGACTCTCACAGGTTCAAGGTCATGCATATAATGTCAAACATATACATACACCCTGACCAATATTTGGTTAAATGTCACTAACCAAGTTGCAGAGAAACCACACTCCTCTTATTTGTCCATTGGCAAGATTCAGGCGTCATTCAGGCTGGATATTTTGCTATGCTTCTTTTCAGAAATAGAGCTCATTTAAATTGGTTGGTCTTATGGGAAAGATGCTTTTAATTTCTAACAGGGAAGTTAATAGCTGCTTAATGTTAGCCTGCTTTAGCCATTTCATTTCTACAACAGAATCTGTCCAACTTTCCACCACAAAGCACTTGACTTGAGGTGAAGTTGACCAGTTTGGAGTTCTCCTTGTGCAATGCACCATTAGCACTGGCAGCAAACCAGATGCTCAGCACGATGCCGCCACCACTATACTTGGCACAGTGTTCTTAGGTCTGAGAGCTTTACCTTGACTCATCTAAACATTCTTCCTGTTTATTGTGGTCTTGTATGACTATAAAGCGTTTCCCCAGAAGGCTTCTTCATGGGGGTAATTGCATTTTCAGTCAACCTTCAAGGTGTTGATGTTTCAGCGGCGGTTCTCTCTTGGTTGGCCCAGTCTGTGATGATGTAAAACTAACTTCACTGTGCGGAGAAAGACTGGTGTTCCAGCTTGTTCCAGTTTTTGATCAGCTTGGTCTTCTGTGGTTCTTGGGTCGACCTTGAACATTATGACCAGTTCTCCTCGGATCCAAGGAAAACTTCTACACAGTTGGGTTTTCCAGCAGGACAATGAGCCCAAATACACATTAAACCTAGTTTTTGATTTTTTTGATTTTTGCACTTCTCAGCATTAAAATTAAGATCTTATCTTTGCTTGTTGACTGTGATTAAAAATTCTGTGTGCTTCCATTTTAGATGATAAAACCCAGCCGTACCCTGTGTTATAGAAACTGGAACACACCAAGCTTACCAGTCTCGATCATAGATCCAATCATGCAGTCCTTGGGTGCAGAGGCGAGCCACAAAGTATGAGCTGTTAATATTTGGTGATTCTAGTTTGCATTCCAGACCCCCTTCTGTTTCCACAGAGCTGATGTCACTAAACTAGCACTTTCCTAACACCCCACAAAGCAAATATACATTCTTATATAAACATGCACACATGCATTGCTCGTCAAATATACACTGCATTCTTATGCAATTAGGTGAGAACATGCTTTGAAAGAAAGCCTTCTGATAAGTTTGAGACTAAGAGGCAGCTGGACTGTAATAGAGAGATTTAACTCGGTCTGCTTAGGCAATAACTGCTATTATAATAAAATATTTATTTCAATTAATTTCTTTACAGTTTTATTCAATTCAATTCAAAGATACTTTATTGATCCCCGAGGGGAAATTAGAATTCCAGTACAACCCATCCAAACATACATCATGACACAAGACAAGGGGGAGACGGGTCACTGAGGCTTTGCTGCCCGCTCACAGGCGCTGCCCTTGCTAGATGAGAAAAGAGGCCACATTAGGTAAGTAGAGGGAAAAAATCATATTTCACACTTTATTCTTAGCAGGATACAGTTTGAGATTGCAAAAAACATCAGCACAAAGAAGCAACAAGTTTACAAAACAACATCATACCGGGAACGGTGAAGGTGGTGTGAGGGGTTGCGTATGTTTATCTTGAGCATGTGTGTGTGTGCAAGTGAGTGTGTGCAAGTAAGTCCATGAAGCACTGTCACAGAGGCCATTGTCCTTGATGGTACGATGGAACGTTCATCAACCGGCCACAAAGTTCTGAGCAGGTCCACAGATGTCCTCAGGGAAGGGAGGGGGCAGAGGGAGCACAGCGTCATGTTTACATAACTTCCAGGAGAGGTTGAAGATAGCCAGCCATCAAGGCCGTGCAGGGGAGCCAGATTCAGAAAAACAATAATTATTTGGGTTAGGCTGACTCTTAATTTTCCGTCAGCCTTGAGAGTCTCGCAGGTGCTTCTCAAAGGCGAATCCAAACAGCCAAATTCCTGGTCTTTCGCCAGATCCGAGCGAACAACTTTCCAAGATTTATCCCATTTCACCTGAGTCCAGGAAACGCAACCTGCCTGCGATCCTGTGTAAGGATCACATCCAGTCTGCGATTCAGCTCACGTAACATCTCAGTCTGAGTGCTGATCGCCCTGAAGATCCCATCACACATGCCAGGCAGCCTTACAATTGCCAGAACAGCTGCTGACACTCTCAGAATTTCTCGATATGCCAGGTAACCGCTGACTCCAAAAAGCAGAAATCCTGATGTCAAACATCCAATTATATATATATCTTCCACATCCTCGACTGACATTATCGCCAGACACACAATCCTCCACTTCTGCCAGGAGTCCATAGTGTATCCAGAGAAAAACGTCCCGTCCGGACAAGTTGGGCTCTCCTTCACCCTGTCTTCTCCTCGAGAAAATTTGATCAGTTGCATTGAGAGACCAGCTGACCAAATCCATAACTAAGAATTTGGAAGATATGCAAAAAGAGCCTCCAAAAAGAAGACAAGACACAGAGCTGAAGCAGGACAGATATGGGAGGGGTGCGGGAGACAGAGAAAAAGCGTCCTCCACCGAGAGCAGAAAGAAAAAGAAGACAACAGCCTTTGCTGTGGTTTTGTCTTTTTTTTTTTAGCTGTGGTTTTGTCTTTTTTTTTTTAGCATTCGTGCAGATTTTTAAAAATTCTGTTATCAAATATGCCTCTTTTTCTAAACCCTAAACCAAAGCAACAGCTAGTCAAACGCAATGTAACATCCAGCTGATGGTATGATCAAAATGCACTGGCCATTTAGTGAGAATCCTGCGCTGCAACTTTTAGATGCGTCTCTGCTCCAACATACCTGAAACAAATGGCTGAATTCCCTCATCAGAATGTCATTCAGCTCTGCAGAGGCCTGGTGATGAGCCATTCATTTGATTCAGCTTCGGTTAAGACTGGGAGTGGGTGAATGTGTGTCCCAAATTTGGGGCATTTTATTCAAGAAGACTTGACGTAATTGCTGCCAAAGGTGCATCAACAAAAATATTGAGTGAAGGCTGTGAATACTTCAGAATATTAGTGAAGGACTTTTACTGATTTAAGGAATCTGGACTGAACATCGCCAGAAGAATGTAGGAATAAAAGAACATTAGAATAGGACAATTTATTTTGGAAATATTAAGTGTTGCCTTTACAGAGAAACTACCAAGGTAAATGTGATTTTGGACAATAGACTGTCTGTGCTGTGATCCTGCACAAAAACTCCCAAAATCTTATATAGAGAATCAAACAGGGTTGAGATGACAATGGCGTTGGCTGAGTGGGCTACCAAGTTATGGCAAACCAAACCTGAAATTTTGACATAATTGCATGTAAGCTGTGGAGTTATCCCCACGTTTTTTTCGCTTCCCCAGTTGGCTAAAAAATTAATAATTCTGTGAAAAGCTGACAAAAAGCAGGCCCGTCTGTCAGCTAATTTCAGATGATGTAACAGTAGTTTGTACGAACTGCTGTTGCATCATTAACAAGTTTGACTCAGTTGGATTGTTGGGACATTCTCCTGGTTTACCAGTTTAGTTTTGGTAATTGTTGTCATCTGTGGTCCCCACATCATAAAACAATGCAGGCAGTGGTAATTTGCCTCCATGTACAGTACTGACCAAAGTTTGGACACACCTTCTCATTCAAAGAGTTGTCTTTATTTTCATGACTATCAATATTGTAGCTTCACACTGAAGGCATCAAAACTATGAATTAACACATGTGGAATTATATACTGAACAAAAAAAGTGTGAAACAACTGAAAATATGTCTTATATTCTTGGTTCTTCAAAGTTGCCACCTTTTGCTTTGATTACTGCTCCGCACACTCTTGACATTCTGTTGATGAGCTTCAAGAGGTAGTCACCTGAAATAGTTTTCACTTCACAGGTGTGTCCTGTCAGGTTTAATAAGTGGGATTTCAAGCCTTATGAATGGGATTGGGACCATCAGTTGTGTTGTGCAGGAGGTGGATACAGTACACAGCTGATAGTCCTACTGAATAGACTTAGAATTTGTATTATTTTAAGAAAAAAGCAGCTAAGTAAAGAAAAACGAGTGGCCATCATTACTTTAAGAAATGAAGGTCACTTTGAAAATGTCCCCAAATGCAGTTGCAAAAACCATCAAGCGCTACAAAGAAACTGGCTCACAAGAGGATCGCCCCAGGAAAGGAAGACCAAGAGTCATCTCTGCTGCGGACGATAAGTTCATCCAAGTCACCACCCTCAGGCTCAGATTAGAGAACAAGTCAATGCCACACAGAGTTCTAGCAGCAGACACATCTCTAGAACAACTGTTAAGAGGAGACTGTGTGAATCAGGCCTTCATGGTAAAATAGCTGCTAGGAAACCACTGCTGAGGACAGGCAACAAGCAGAAGAGACTTGTTTGGGCTAAAGAACACAAAGAATGGACATTAGACCAGTGGAAATCTGTGCTTTGGTCTGATGAGTCCAACTTTTGTCATATAGGCTCTGATGCATAACCATACTTTTTGAAATGCTCATAAACAACTCTTAAAATTGTGACTCTGAAGCATGTTAGTTACGAATAGAGCTGCATCTGCAGACAGCCTAATGCCTTTGTGGTTTTGCTGCTCAGTTAACAGCTGACGTTGTGATGTGGACTGCGTGTGAGATCAGATCACAAGGTCAGCTGATAATATCAAGTTTAAACAAAGCCTCTGACCATAGTGTCCTCAGTTCATTGTGTGAGGACGTGTGGGGTGTAGGGAGAGTCACCCATAATCCTGTGAGTGGATATATTTTAAAAGCTAAACTTTGCCTTCGTAAATGATCTGAGCTTCTTTGTTATTAGGTGCTTCTATTGGACAAATTCCTTGTTGGGTTTTAACAGCTGATTTCTGTTTCTTGTCATGTTTTTTATCTTGCAACATTGTCATGTAGAGAAAGTTTGTTTATAGTTTGTGTTAAATATTAATGTTCTGTATACTGATTTTGGAATCAGCATTTCTATATGAGATTTAATGCAACTGAACAGAGGTGCTGAATCAGTCCCACAACAAATTTGTTATCTGCTCTCCCTTCTTAATTCTTCAAAATGATTGTGGGAGTTGTGTGAACATTCACAGTTAAGGTGTGAAGATTTGTGGTCAGATCAAAGAATTCAAATGAAACAAAAACAAAAAAAACTTCTGACTGTTTTCATAATCTGAGCACTGCATATTAAAGACGGCACATATATTATGCAACATGTAAGTGTATCATACTGTTTCTAACTGGTGCTGCCTCTTAAATTCAGTTTCTTCATCAGTTTTCATCTTCTGTTTCACCTGATGGGTTCCAGTTTTTCCTGATTTAAATCAAGGGTCTATTACAAAAAATTACAAGAAACAAAGGCTTGGAATATATCACTCTATGTGTAATGATTCTATATAATATATGAGTTTCACTTTCTGAGATGACTGGCAAAAAATATTTCACTTTACGCAATATTTAATTTTTTTGGGATGTACCTGTATGTATCTTTGACTATACATACAGGTCCTTCTCAAAATATTAGCATATTGTGATAAAGTTCATTATTTTCCATAATGTAATGATGAAAATTTTACATTCATATATTTTAGATTCATTGCACACTAACTGAAATATTTCAGTCTTTTATTGTCATAATACGGATGATTGTGGCATACAGCTCATGAAAACCCAAAATTCCTATCTCACAAAATTAGCATATTTCATCCGACCAATAAAAGAAAAGTGTTTTTAATACAAAAAACGTCAACCTTCAAATAATCATGTACAGTTATGCACTCAATACTTGGTCGGGAATCTTTTGGCAGAAATGACTGCTTCAATGCGTGGCATGGAGGCAATCAGCCTGTGGCACTGCTGAGGTCTTATGGAGGCCCAGGATGCTTCGATAGCGGCCTTTAGCTCATCCAGAGTGTTGGGTCTTGAGTCTCTCAACGTTCTCTTCACAATATCCCACAGATTCTCTATGGGGTTCAAGTCAGGAGAGTTGGCAGGCCAATTGAGCACAGTGATACCATGGTCAGTAAACCATTTACCAGTGGTTTTGGCACTGTGAGCAGGTGCCAGGTTGTGCTGAAAAATGAAATCTTCGTCTCCATAAAGCTTTTCAGCAGATGGAAGCATGAAGTGCTCCAAAATCTCCTGATAGCTAGCTGCATTGACCCTGCCCTTGATAAAACACAGTGGACCAACACCAGCAGCTGACACGGCACCCCAGACCATCACTGACTGTGGGTACTTGACACTGGACTTCTGGCATTTTGGCCTTCTCCCCAGTCTTCCTCCAGACTCTGGCACCTTGATTTCCGAATGACATGCAGAATTTGCTTTCATCCGAAAAAAGTACTTTGGACCACTGAGCAACAGTCCAGTGCTGCTTCTCTGTAGCCCAGGTCAGGCGCTTCTGCCGCTGCTTCTGGTTCAAAAGTGGCTTGACCTGGGGAATGCGGCACCTGTAGCCCATTTCCTGCACACGCCTGTGCACGATGGCTCTGGATGTTTCTACTCCAGACTCAGTCCACTGCTTCCGCAGGTCCCCCAAGGTCTGGAATCGGCCCTTCTCCACAATCTTCCTCAGGGTCCGGTCACCTCTTCTCGTTGTGCAGCGTTTTCTGCCACACTTTTTCCTTCCCACAGACTTCCCACTGAGGTACCTTGATACAGCTCTCTGGGAACAGCCTATTCGTTCAGAAATTTCTTTCTGTGTCTTACCCTCTTGCTTGAGGGTGTCAATAGTGGCCTTCTGGACAGCAGTCAGGTCGGCAGTCTTACCCATGATTGGGGTTTTGAGTGATGAACCAGGCTGGGAGTTTTAAAGGCCTCAGGAATCTTTTGCAGGTGTTTAGAGTTAACTCGTTGATTCAGATGATTAGGTTCATAGCTCGTTTAGAGACCCTTTTAATGATATGCTAATTTTGTGAGATAGGAATTTTGGGTTTTCATGAGCTGTATGCCAAAATCATCCGTATTAAGACAATAAAAGACCTGAAATATTTCAGTTAGTGTACAATGAATCTAAAATATATGAATGTTAAATTTTCATCATTACATTATGGAAAATAATGAACTTTATCACAATATGCTAATATTTTGAGAAGGACCTGTATATTACAAACATTTGTGTGTGTATAAAAAAAAGCCGCACAGGTTGACAGTTCAACCTGTGGCTTATGACAACACTATGCTTTAAGTATTACAATGCCACTCCGTTCTTTAAGGATATTTTGTGATTTAATTTAACATTATTCTTCAACTTTCTTTGGGGGGAACTAGTGATTAAACAATTCTTTGCCCCCCTTGACGGCAAGGTGGATTATGCTTTAAGTGTAAAGGTAAAAGGAAAACAAAAATTGCTACACCTTTCTCTGGGTAATATTTAGCAATTTGGCTTTTGATACACCCCCTTTCCGGCAGGGTGGATTAGATTAAAATGGGGATTTAATCTGGCATTAAATCCTGTTCTTTACAAAACATAAAATAAACCCATAACATTCCTGAATAGAAATATGCATCAAAATCTTAGGCCAGATACTAAAATTAATTGCAAGGTAAGTTCAGTTTCAAATCGTTGTCTTACTCAAAACACAGCCTCTGGGTACAATTATGCATGAAAATCTGGCTGGACAGGGAGATTTACCGAAGTTATATCAAGTCTCAAGCTTTTGCTTACACAGAAGAAACCAGACTGGGTCAAAGCATCTGAATTGTGAACTCCAGGAATGTCACAAGTTATATTATTCTCCTGTAAATAAGCAGTGACATCTGATGTCGATGAGTTCTGATGTTGTGAGTCCTATTATTTCATTATTTCAAATTGTGTAATTTGTATTATGATTAACTTATTTAATATTTAATTGAATAACCATTCAGTCTGTCAAGTATTGTCCTGTGAATACCAGCACCATAAGGTGGTGCTATTAGGACAATAGAGAAAAGGGTGAAACGAGCTCTAGCATTACTGAACAGCAAAACTCTGCACACACATGGAATAAATTCACACAATGTCTTAAAATACGAGAATTTAGCAAAAATGATTCAACTCCAAGTTAAGCAATTCAGTTAACAAACCATTAGCTATACTACACCAATTTAGCTAAAACTACCAAGCAAAATGAAGGAATAAAGAAATTCATTAACTATATGCAAATAAAAGAGCAGGGGAAACAATATAAATGCTTAAAAAAATGACCAATAAATGATGCAACTTTATCATTCAGTGTTATGTATGTTTGACAACCAAAGGTCATCTTAAAGAACGTGGAAATAAATAAATAAATTAGTCTTAGTACTAACTTAGAAGAATAATTGGTATATCTTCAAACAAACATTCAGAATGCAAGATCAGAGAGTAGATAAAATAGTATTTTGAAGAATGATTTGCTGAATACAAACAACCTTCTGAATAATTAACTCTGTGTTATTTAATTAGCTGTCTTTTAATAAAATAATATTAGAGGAAATATTATCTGGAATGGGAACCAACATGTCTGGATAAAAAACTCTTAATGGTGTTTAATGATAACTGACATTTAGTAATAGACTACTAAAATGGCGATGAGGAAAAACTCATAAGATGGCAACGCCCCGTGTGGACACATCTGACGTCACTGGCGTTAGCGGTTGAATCTAACACAGGCTTGTTTACCACTCCTTTCAAGTCAAACATGAACCTCTAACTACCATTATTAAACACCTTACTATGTGCATGAGCGCTGGCAGCTCATTATGGCCAGTCTGTGTTTATAACCACCCTTTAAATAAAGTTGTCTTAACTTTAAAACACAATACAGAATAAATGGCTGGCCTCGAGCTGAGTAGTCAATTCACGTTAGCTAGACAGACAGCCTGCTAGCACTTCGATGGCTTACTTTTTCAAAAAACAAACAAAACACACATAATGAAATAAAGTGTTTAGATTTTTTCATCCTAAATTAATTTTCTCTGGCCAAACACCACCTCTTACGTGAACCGTTTTGAAAAAAAGATGTCCTAGGACAATGAGTTGAGGAGCGAAGTTTTCCCGGTCCTGTCCAGCTTAGTTGTGGCAGAACAAAGGGACCAGTGGCTGCTCTCAGTAGCAGCGGGGGTTCGGCTGCATCAGCGCACAATAGTACGATTCTAAGACCTTCACTAGGTCATGGGGAAACATCTTCATTCGACATCATTAGAGACAGGGTCTCTGCTGGGAAACTCTCTTTAGCAGGTTTCTCTATGTAGGCCTCAAGCCACGCTTGTACTTAATCAGCCCTTCCATATGAACGCTAGAGCATTTTAATATAGACGATCATACTGAATTTTCAAGAGTTATGCCTTCTCAGCCGCAAGAAGACATTCACATGCATTGCCTCTCCTGTCCTGGGCAGAGTCGTATGGAATGAGCACGAGCGAAAGTGGGGATAGTGTTTTTGTTCAGGGATTCCGAGTTTGACTCCTCCTCTTCCTGGGTTGAGCTGGAGGTTAGTGTTTATTTAAAGGTGCCGAGAGGTTCATACAGGCCTCGGATTGTGTACAGTCCAGTCTGTGTTCCATCCATGTTTTAATCCATGGCTGGGTGCCCGACAACATAAATGGAAATGTATATTTCTAATGAGGTAAATAATACACCTTATAATTCTTTTTTAATAATTTGCAGTCATCCATAACATTGTATTAATATTGAATAAAATGTTCTAAGAAGATGCATTGTCAATTAGGACTAAGGCTTAAACAGTAAATGATTTGATTTCATAACCTACAGCGGTGCATTGTTATAGGCTTATTACTAGCCATGCATCTGATGAGGAAAATATTCATTTCAGTAATTTGAGATTTGACTCGGACTTGGGGTGTAATATTTGAGACTCGAGTGGACTTGGGGGGAAAAGACTTGTGAACCACTCTGCTTCATACTGCTCAGGTTCTTTTGCAAACCAAAACAGCTTTAACCTACAACTCCAATAGATCCGGATACCTTCTTTCATGTGCAGGGTTTTCATTTACTTTCTTTACTTTCTTGTCACAGCTTATTCTCTGCATGCTGACATTAACAGATCCAAATCCCAAACCAGCTAACCACTTGCTACACCTGGTGTCACCTCGTTTCCCTCTTATCTTTTTCTTTCTCTCAATCTTTCTACCATCTCCTAACTTTTTGACCTTGTCAGCCTTCCCATCTCTGCTCTCCTGTATCATGCTTAATTATTGAAGTCATTGTGTGTCTGCAGGGAGCTGCTCAATACCTCCTCATCAAAGCCTTGGTTTGTGTTTGCTTGTTTATCTCAGACTGCTATTCTAGGCGTTCTCCTCGAGCTCTGATGAGACACAATCCTCCACTCCCTACGGAGGCTTATACTGTAAGCTGTCACTGCACCTTTTGTCATTCAAAAGCCTTCCACAAAAAAATGCTGTCTTTTTGTACTTCTGTTGCTCCACGTCGATGTATTGTTTCTGAATTGTGTCTGTGTATCTTTTTTTAGGGTTTTGTGATGAAAAGCATGTCAGATTTTCCACCGTTGCATTTTTTTCCTTTCTCTTTTATTTCTGTCTCTTTTACCTTCTGCTTGAAGCACATTGATGTGTTTGCCAGCATTTTATGTGGGACCTCTTTTGTGACCCACCCATCTGCTTACACCTGTAGGGCGCCAGAAGGAATCCCTCTGGCATCAGGAAGATGAGGTTTCTATCTATAATAACTAACATCCTCTAAGGCCCTGTGAGATCTTCCATTCTGAGGGAGCAACAATAGCCTGTGCTGTGCTGAGCTCCCCTCTGGGGAGAAAGAAGAGAGCTCATTTGTAGCGTGTGTGAGGTTTTTAGGTGTGTGCGACATAGCTTCTTTACACACAGCACAGGATTGTCCTTAACTGAAAGATCTACAGTTGTAGCCAGAAGTTCACATACACTCGTCACGGTCATGAATGTTATATTTTGGGACTTTCAGTGATTTGTTTGAACTGTTCTTTTTTTTCAGGGTGAAATGATGATACACAGACCTTAAAGGAATGGAAATTATAGTGAATTTTCTTTTTTCCACAGGCCTACTTATTTGCATACATGCCAGTAACATTTGGGTAAATGTTCCTTTGCACTTTTCCTACTACCAGACACTTTGTGTAACCAACATCAAGTTCCAGCATTCTAGCTGGATATTTGACTCCTCTTGTTGGCACAATTGCTAGTGCATAATTTAAATTGTTGACTTTTTAGGATAGCCAATAAATAGCCAAGTGTTGTTTAGGTCAGGGCTTAATGTTAGCCTACTTTCTCTTTTTCAGAACCTGTTCTGATGTTTATTCACCAACTTGTGTACCAGTTTTAATTATGTAGATGCTAATAGGATATGAAGTGCAAGAATCTGAAGGTAGTCTTTGCTCTTTATGCACTTTATGCACAACACTTGCGATACTACCAGCAAAACAGCCCGACAGCATGACGCTGCCACCGCCATGCTTGACAGTTGTTACAGCATTTGATAAGAACATACTTATAATCATTAAGGTCAAACAGCTCAATCTTCATCTCATCTGACTATAAACCTTATCTCCAAAAGGCAATTGGCTTCTCTGAGTGGGCAGCTGCATAGTTCAGTCAAGCATGGAGAGTAGGTTTTGGAGCTAGGGCTTCATTTACCCTCCCGAGTCCAGACATTTCAATGCTAACACTGACAAATAATCCAGCAGTTTCCAGTTCATGGCAGATTTGAGCCTTGGCTGTTCCTCAACTGTTTTTTATCCTTCACACATTAGCATATATCTGAGGGCCTGCCAGGGTCAGATGGTTGAAACTGAGAGGACAATGATCCTAAAGGTAATTTGGGAACAAACAAAGCTGGCTAACATTAGGCTTTTAGAATGGCCCAGATCTAAACTGCACTGAAGATGAAACCAAATATCAGTGGGTATAAACGGGTATGTGTTTTTATCTGTGTGTGCTGTGTATCCAGAAAATATTCACAGTGCTGCACTTTTTCCACATACTGTATTATGTTTGAAAACCCTACACCCGATGTGTAATTATTCCACCCTGGGAAAAGAACTGTCTGGGTTTCAATCAATCATTTCAAAGCCCAGATTAATTACATTAATGCCAATGAGTGAATACTTCTGGTTTTCATGATGATTATTATTATTTTATGATGATAAAAGCAAAGATTTCTGAGCGGTTTTCCTTCTTCAAAGTTCACTTTTGTTTTAACAGAATGATTTCCTGAAAGCAGTCCTTTGTGAGTCCTTGTGTTCTTTTTTTTTTTTTGTTGGTGAGAACAAGTGTCAACGAGTTGGAGGCTATGTATGGCTCTTCAAACTGTCTTATGTACATCTGAGTTTTGGAGAACTCAAATATTTTCCCATTTAGTTTTAGCTACAGGGGAAAACAAATATCCCCTCTGCTCCTTTTTCTCAGACAGAACTTGTCATGACAAAACTTGACGATTAACTATGGATTGGAGGTGGATGTTCCTGAGGTTTTTAGTAGGGACTGTGGGTCAGAGAAGCTCTGTAGTTAAGGGCACATGCAGCCTTGTGCTTGCCAGATTGCACACTTTGCAAACTGTGAAGGCTGAACCTGAACCCCTGCCTCTGATAATCAGCTTGCCTACTTGGCCTCTGATGTAGGCGAAATGAGACTGCAGTTTGGGGACTTGTGCAGAAATGCTCTTTGATTCTTCTCTTACAAAGATGAAAACAAACAAATCTGACAAAAAGCAGAAAAAAATCACAAACCAACAGAAGAAAATGATCTGTAGGATTTTAGAGGAATTTCCATTGGTGTTTTCTTACATAAGTTTAAGGAGCAGGAGGTCATTTTTTCCAAACCCCCACGTGATAAAACCTGGATAGTGAACTGATCCAGCAGAATGTTTGTGTATTTGTTTAACCTTAGAGCTCTAAACTTTGATCCTGTCATGGTGTGTGACAGGTGCCAAGATGGATGAGACCGAAAAGTACCAACAGCGACTGGAGGCCATTGCTGTGAGTAGACACATAAACACACACACACACACACAGCATAAAGAGACTAAGTTGCACTCTTGGCGCTGTCTGCACATTTTAAATATTTTATTGAGTGCGCAGTGTGATGGTGTGTGTTCCTCATCCCCTGATAACAGTTTGCAGACGGTAAATGAAGGTGGTTTCGAAAATTATGAAAGAAATAGAAGAAAAGAATTGAAGTCTCTAATTTAAATACATACATTCTGGGATGTTTTTGTAATAACCTTTTACAGAATAGTGAAAAATAGTGAGAGTAGTAAAGTGGACCTGGATGCACAGCTTTGTGGACATAAATTAGATTTGGTTCATCCTACTATCTTCAGACATCACAAAACAAATGGTCCTAAACCTGCTTGTGAATAGCTCCAGAACACCACAACCCACACATCACTATGCAAATCACTAGCTCTCCAAACAGCTACAGATAAGGTTTGTTTTACATATGTCAAAAATCTATGCAGCTACAGCCAACATACTCGGAAAGAACAGATTTACTAAAACCACAGAACAGGCAAACAATGTTCCTTTGGTATCTTCAAACCATAACCTTCAGCATGCATCTGTAGCAGTTTGCAGCCAAAGGTCAGCTCCTCTACATCTGGGACCATGGTTCTCAACTAGAAAAAGGTGGATTCCTCCTTCTGAGTCAGGGATAAGTCATCGACTCAAACAGAGGAGGTCACATATGTTGTTTTTTTTCATCCATGAGTGATTGTTGGTGGGAACGGGGGATGAATTGACACACTGGGGTTTTGGTACTATAATGCAGGCCGGGAAAATAGAGGTGACCCAAAAAGAAAAGCTCTCAATTCACCAGTTTGTTCAGGTTCAGACCCTCAGCCGTCATCATGAAATTTGTGGATCATGACTGAAGGAATGGCATCCTAGAAACCAGCTCCAGAGATGAGCTTTCTCTGTAGGGTGGCCGAACCTAGAGAGCTTCAAGTAGAGCCAACAAACCTTCTTCATCCTATGAAGACTTGTTGAGGTCGTTCAGGTCTGCATCTGATCAGATTGGATTGGATATGTCCTCCTAGTGACAACTAAAGGAAGATATTTCAACTTTCTTTACCTATTCTTTCTTTTGGTCCTCCTCAACACAACCCATATACCAGACCCTCTTTAAAAACAGCAACACTGCTGACCAAGGTGCTGCACAGAAAACAGAGCATTAAAGGAAGACAAAGTAATGATAAGAAGAAGCAAAATCGAGGAATCCAAGGAGTAAATAAAATCACAGTCAACGTCTCACTCTGTGTTGATGGCCAGAGAGTAAAGGTGTTTTTTTTTAAGTGAGATTAAAAAAATGCTAGTAACGAGAAAGTTGGTGTCTCTATGAAAAAGTCATGCATGAAAGCTGCAAGATCATATTTTATTTTTATTTGAAATCGTTCTGTCAAACATTCATAAGCTATGTGTTCTTTTTACCACTGGGAGTTATCTCTATATTCTCCTCTTCAGCTAATTGGATACATAAGGTTCGAAACATCTTCATTTCCTGTAACTGCTTATAAATGGCTCCCATTGGCATGAAAACTATTCATTAGAAATGTAGTGGAAGTACCAGCAAAAATGACCTAAGCAGCCATTAGGTAAACATGTTAAAATTACAGAGAAAAAACTCGATGGAAAATGGGGGAAAACACTGAAAGTGTCAGAAAGTGGCTCTCGGGAGCAATCCAAGGATGGACAGATGGGCGGGCAAGTGGGTAGGCAGGCAGACAGCGGCAGCGTGGTGAGTTGTATAACAAAAAAATAAAGCCCACAGCAGGCAGGAGGAAGCAGATGCAGGCATGAGCATGGGCAGGCCTGGCCTGGGAAATGGTATACTCCAGCAAGGAGTAAACAGAACAGAAGTGGATATAAAGTAGATGGCACAGGTGAAAACAGTGAGACTGATTGGTGTGGAGCAGGTGGGAATATTCTTACAAAAAGTATAAACTTGAAAGCTTAATGCAAAGGAAAGCATGACAAATACCAAACAAAAATCTAAGAACAGGAAAATGAACTAATATGGTAAAACTCTTTAGAACATAACCCAAAAGACTACAAATCTTGACAGAAAGACAAACAAACAAAAACACATTTTGGGTCCACAGCAACAGGTTGCTATTTGAGCAGCTCTATTCATGTATTTGAATGATCTGATGAAAGCCCAGACCTCCATCTGTGGCTGGCTCTTAGGAACGTTATACAGCAGCAGAAGCCAGCCGGCTTGAAAGGAGCTGGAGCCGTTCTATTCCCCCTGAAGCAAAAGATTACAATCCATCTGCTAAGGTGTGCCAAACATAGAAACACTGGCAAAGAGAATCATTTTGTGTTTCTTTTCTTCTTTTATATACTCCTCATTACCCCATTATCAAAGCGCTGGATATGTTAGGCTAATTAAATGATAAAATCCAACCAAAAACCTGTTTTGATTCCAGGTACAACAGAACCGAAGAAATATTTCATTGAGTCTTTCCTAAAAATCTATTTTAATAAATCTTTTTGGTTAAGTGTTTGTTTTAGCATAAGCTTTTTTATGATTGTTTGTTAATCAGAGATAAGTCCCCTTTGCTTTTTATGTGAGGAAAATCCTTCCCCTAGTCTGTGCAGTCTAAACTGTTAAGTCTCTTTCTGTGCTGTCTCCCCTTGGTCTTTTCCAGGAGAAGCGACGGCTACAGGAAGAGCAGGACAAAGCCAGAAGAGAAAAGGAGGATGAGAGGCTTAGACAACAACAGCTCAAGGTCTGACACGCATACCCAAGATGATCTAACCTCACTCACACATACACATACACACACACACACAAACACACACACACACACACACACACTGATTTACATCCTGCCTCCATTTCACTCAGCAAACATCATGTGTAGATTCATTCCAGCTTGTTTGGATGTCAACTCTCTTCACACATTCTCTCCACACGCTCGCATAGATGACCTGTAAGTATAACCTGTCACGTTTCCTGGTTCTGCCTTTTCCCTGGAATCCTAGAGGCAGCCTCTTCCTTTGCCAAAATCCTATTTATGTGACTGTTTACACACTCTGCAAGTCACAGCGCTCCTCTATTGTTTTCCGAACTAGCGTTTCTACTTCCTACTCCACGGTCTTTTGCTGCCCTTAGGCACATTCCTCAAGCTGTGCAGAATTTGTCCAGAAGTGTGTCTTTCATTTCTTTGTTTTTGTGGTTCCAGAAGGTATGTGTATGGTGAATCATGTAAGAAAACATTGTCCCTGTAGTCTGTCTGTAAGTTTGTGCACCATGCCTCAACAGTGAATTGCAATTTTGGATTAGAAAATTGCAACAGATTTTAAATATTGACCTTGAATGCTGATATGTGCACTCTTACAGGAGGTGTTGTCATTGCAGCCTTTAGTGAATTCACTTGCTTTGGCATTGAGTCTGACCTCAGCATAGATATAAATAGGCGATAGGTAAAAGCAGCAACTTGCATGCAGCTCCTGGCCTGCAGGAAACTGCAGAGGAGATGGAGCTCAGTACAGGGAAAAGGAACAAAGCCAGGCTTGTTCTGCTTCTAACAAGAAGACAGAGGTGGTATTGAGATGCTTTTAGTTACTGTAAGTAGGTAGCTACAGGTTAACAGTGGAGAAAATGTTGGAAATGCAGCCTATGAGGTGGTTGGGAACAGTATAAAAACCTTAGGTTTATAGTGCATTGCAGAAATATTCACATCCCTTGAATATGTTTACATTTTATCACTTTTTAACCATAAGGTTCAATATGTTTTACTGGGATTTTATGTGACGGACCAATACAAAGTTGTGGATAATTCTGAAGTGGAAAGAAAAGGATAACATTTTTTGTACATAAACTACCTGCATCGTGTGTTGTGCACTTGTATCCTGCCTCAATTACTCTAATACCCCTAAAAAAAAACCAGTGCAACCAATTGCCTTGAGAAGTCATCTAATAGGGGAATAGTCTCCCTGTGTGAAATCTATACTACGTATAAATCCAGCCGTTCCTTGTAGGCGTCAGAGGTTTGTTAGATAACAATTACTGAACAAACAGCATCATGAATACCAAGGAGCACAACAGACAGGTTGTTGGAGACTATAAAAGTTGGATTAGGTTTTAAACAAAATCCCATAGCCTTAAACATCTCTTGAAACACTGTTCAGTCTATTATTATGAATATGCAAAGAGTAGGACCCAACGGCAAACCCTCTAAGACTGGTCCGTTGACCTAAACTGACTGGTCTGGCAAACAGAGCTCTAATCAGAGAAGCAGCTCACTCTGGAGGAGCTGCAGATAGGGCTGCTGCAAATGATTATTTTAATAATCAAGTATTCCATTGATTATTCAGATGAATAATAAAGTAATTGGATACTAAATTGGCACTTTCTGCTGCTGCTATCCACATAAATCCACATAAAATGCTATCCACATAAAATAGAACGTGTGTTGTGTACTTAAGTGCAAAGTTACAATCTTCCTGTTCTTTAGTACAAAAATAGACAAATAAAAAACTGTTACATTACCAGTTATCAAAAAGGTAAACAGCACATTTAAGTTCAGGGACAATAAAGACTGCTTTTTATATACCAAACCTCACTTTCAGTTTCCTCGCACATATGAGAGGGTCTCGTTCTGCAGACATCTGTTGTTTATGGAAGTGTTTCGTCAGTAAAATACGTCTTGCTGAGCTTTTAAGGTGAGAGTTGATAATAAACATGCTTCTTTGTTGCTGGTGTGGGGGGGTCCGCTGCTGCAGCGGATGTTTCCTGCTCAGGTGTTGCAGCATCGAGGACGTGTCATTACAGAATGCTAATTCAGTTTCACAGTCCATTCACTGCACTGTGTTTTCTTTCCTGTTAAGTTTAAAGTGATCCCACATTTATGACACTTTCTGTCATTTTCTCTGCACTTCTTTTTACCCCTCTCTGTCTCCATCCATAGCTGATAACCGCACTTGGCCTCCAGGTATCAGCAGCGTAGGCTATCATTAGCGGAAGTGAGAGCGTTGTGCAACACATTTACCCACCCGGCCAGAACTCAGTGCGCTGAACAGTTGAACAGAATTTACTGAAGCTTCAAGGCAGGTTTTTTGCTCAACTAATTTTATTAATGGTGTTACTCATTCGAGGAATCATTTGAGCCCTAGCTGCGGAGATCCACAGCTCAGGGGTGAGAATCTGTTGACAGGACATAGAGGTATTACTTGTACACTCCACAAATCTGACCGTTCTGGAAGAGTGGCGAAAAACACTGCTGAAATAGAGTCATAAGAGGTCATATGTCATGTAGGGGACACAGCAAAGGTGTTACAAAAGAAAACTGAACCTTTCGCTGTGAAAGCAAAATTCTATTTGTGAAAGTCAAACATGCACATTATCCTGAACACATCATCCCCATTATGAAGCATGGTGGTGGTAGTATCACAATGTGGGGGTGTTTTTCTGTTGCAGAGACAGGAAAGCTGGTCAGAGTGGATGGAAAATGTATGGAGCTAAATACAGGGCAGACCTGGAAGAATTCCTCTAAGAGGCTATAAAAGACCTGAGGTGGAGCTTGACCTTTCAGCAGGACAGCTGCCCTAAACATACAGCCAGTGCTACAATGTTTAGATCAAAGCATATTCATGTATTAGAATGTACATCCAATTGCGAAGCTATGGCAAAACCTAAAACATTATGTTCACAGATGCTCTCCATCTAATGTGACTGAGCTTGAGCTATTGTGCTAAGAAGAATGAGCAAATCTTTTAGTCTCTTGTAGTGAAAATCTGGCAGAGATTCTTACATAATTTATGAGAAAGCTAGTGTAAATTATGATAGCAATTGAATCCCCTCTTTAAGTTGTACCGTGTAATAATCAACACATAGCCTAACTAGCTAGCTATAAGCAATAAACTGATAGGCACACTCCTGTTGACTTCTTATTCATTATCCAGCCTCAGTAGATAGGGTTCCACTGAGTTTATGGTCTTGTGTTAATTTTATGTTGCATTAAGCAGTGTCTCAAAACAAAAGTGCAAACATTAACAAACAGCGTATCTTCACTGTTGCTTGGATACGATCATAGGTAGTTATTTTCATTTGAACATTCTGTTTCCCGTAGCAGCCTGCTAATAACAGGACTATAACTGACAGCTACAAGTTGCTAACTTGTTTGTGAATGAGAAAAAGTGAGTGAATAACAACAGGACATTGACCTTAAGTGGTGTATTATCTGAAGGTACACTTTTTCTATCTTTTTTATTTCTTTGTTGTTTTTTAAATGTGCGTTAGATATTTTTTGTTAAGGCTAAGCTATACGTAGCTTACTGCCAGTTAATGCTAATTTCACAGTCTCGGGGAAATCTCGGTGCTTTGTTTTCTAGACACTTTTTGATGTTAAGATATAAAGGTTATGTAGATGACAGTTAACCAGAATTTCTATTTTTAACATCCTTGTACTACTTCTTTAAGATCTGATAAATGTATAATGACATATATAACAAACACATTTGTGAGGGCTTGGAGAATTTGAGAATATTTATGAAGGCGTTTTCATTTCAGTTCAATTCAAAAAACACTTTATTTCTGAGAGTGAAAATAACTATTGTAACTTATATTATCTTAGTTTTTTCAAAGAGTTGTAGATGGCTGTGAACATGAAGAATCCCCTGTAGGGATCAGTGTTACAGCAGGTCTGAAGACCTCCATAATGTTCTTAACTTTATCAAGAGTCTCTCTTTGCACAATCATCGTCAGACGCTCCAGAGCAGTCTCCAGAATTGATCCAGCATTCTTCATCAGCTTGGTCATATTTTTAAGTTCCTGCCTCTGAAGCTGCTACCCCAACACATGATGGCAAAAAGGTGGCCCTCTCCACAACAGACTTATAGAAGATATGCAGCATCTTGCTGCAAACTCTGAATGACTTTCTTATAGTGGGCTTTCCTGTTGTGTCTCCACTCCAATCTGTTGTCCAGGTGAACACTGAGATATTTATACTGGAAGTCTGAGGTGTACAGAGTGAAAATGTCCCCTGTGGTGCTCCTGTGCTGCTGACTCCTTGGTCAGACACACAACCCTTCAGTCTCACAAACCGTGGTCTGTTTTTTAAGTAGTCTTTGATCAAGGAGATTGTTGAGGCCTCCACCTGAGTCTTCTGTAGTTTGTCCATAAATCAGGCTGAATTATGTTGACTGCACCAACATGATTCTCACAGTGCGGTCTGTTTTGTCCAGATGACAGTGGATGTGCTAAAGCAGGTGTATATGAGGGTGTCTTAAATACGAGTCTATAGCTATAAGCAAACTGCAGAGGAAGCAGAAATGTGTGGTTTGCTTATTCAGGTGGGGCAATAGGAGTCTCTTTAGGACTTTCATGATGTGGGATGTCAGGGCAAGAGGGCTATGGTCACTCAGGCCTGATGGATGAGTTTTCTTTGGTATTGGAACAAGGCAGGATGTCTTCTACAACACTGGAACCTTCACTGTGGTCAGGCTAAGGTTGAACTTTTGCTGCTGCTGCTCATAGGCCTATAGGATTCTAGGGCTGACACCATCTGGATCTGCATTCTTGTTTCGGTTCAGTCTCTCCAGCTGCCTCTTCACCTGACCTCTAGAGGCATGCAGGTGGGATGGGGAGATGAAGGGAGCTTCAGCTGCTCTCGGTTTGAAAAAAAAAAAAACATACACACTTTGTTGCTGTGGTTACACATCATAACTCTCCAAAAGGAAAATAAATAACTACAAAAATTCTTCCAATGGCACTGTATCCCAAGCCAGAGGGAATAATTGTCCAAAAAGCAACGTTTCAACCCAGAAAAAACGAACAGTGAATGTAATAGAGCTAGTCCAACATGCTGCCACCTTGAGCAGCATAATTCTAGAAGTTATCCACTGCCATGCTAACACACAGAAATAATGTTGATGTTTTCACAACATTCAAATATTCAGCAATAAATTACTTAACTGAAACAATGTCAACTCTGATAAAATTAAATAAAATGATTATATGGACTATTGCAAAACTTGAATAACACTCTTCTCATCTTTTGTCCTCACCCTCTCATTTTTATTCTAGAGGAAGTCTTTAAGAGATCAGTGGCTGATGGAAGGAAGTCCTTTGCCTCCCTCGTCAACAAACGCCCAGAACACGTTTTCCTCTCTGCGGGGAACAGAGGACCCGTATATGGAAAAACATACTGACAAGTACTGTGTATTTTTGTGTGTAGATACAAGTAGAAAAAGAGGAAAGGTTTGCCATCGTTGAAACAGTCTGAAAGTCTGGCAGCAGTCATGATTTTTTTTTTTTTCCAGAAATGTACATGGGCTGTATTTACATTTATGGATGCGACCTTTTCCTTTGTGTTTATCTTGTCTTGAGATTTTGGCTGATTTGTTATTTTTTTTATAAAATTCACCAAGAAATTGGGAGCTGACAGTAATGTAGCAGTTAGACAAAAAAAAATTTGATCTTTTTAAATAAGAATTAACTCCAGTCACTGAAAAAAACTAATTGTTAATGAGGTTTTAGTAACAGCCAGATAGGAGTTGGTAGAATCTGCAAACCTAACCCTAATCCTGCAATCATTTGTAAAGTAGAGCTCTACTAACTACAGGTGTGTTTACAGTTAGTAATGCTAAGGTATTATAAGACTTTAAAGGCAGGTAAAAAAATCCTACCCTATTTTGTTTTCTTAGTTTAAAAATTATAGTAAAATCCAGTTAAACTGCACACAATGCTGACTGCTTGCTCGCTCTCTCTCTCACACACAAACACAGTGTGACGTTGCCTCTGCAAGTCTAACTCAAGTCTATGATCGGTGCTTTTCAAATGTTTTTTCCATGGTTTCAAGTAATATATTTTAGAACATAGTCTTTGAAATCCCCAAAATATTTTTCCACCAAAATATTGCACACATATTATAAATGGCTTCCGCACAATATCTGTTATGTAAGAGAAATGCCACATCCTTTACTGTCAAACTGTCAAACTCTTTATCTTCCACCCATTTGTATTTCCCTATAAAGCAATACATTTTGAATGCATTGCCACTTTCATCCATGTGCGTACTTACATAATTGTGTGTCCGTCTCAGGTTGCAGTCGGAGGATCAGCAGGTGACTGCACAGAGAGATCATGGAACGGTGAGGAAATCACTTGTGGAAGCATGCACACCCTTCCAGTGTGCATACAAAAGAGGGGTTGGAATATGTGTTGAACATGTTTGCTACATCATCTTCCATTAGGCAGGAAATTACCCAAATCGGCTCTCTGTGGCTCTCAGCTCTGCATAATGCATTTTCACGCTCAGTGTAGCTTTGATGTAGCACCTTCTGTTGAAAAGCAGGAACTTTATCAATGCGAGCAGTCCTGTTGCATAAACAACAGTTTACCACCAGTTGTGTGTTTTTATGGCACTTCATTTTATATTGGAGCAGAAGAGTTGGCTGATGGCTTCTGCAGCAGCTTAAGGCTATTTGGTTGAGTCTTCATTGCATCAACCTGAATTTTTGAAATAAGATTTTTGAATATACAAATGCCGATTTTTATTCAGTCCGACTAACATGGAGGCGGTATTTTTACATTTTATTGGCATAATTCTTCTAATAAGCAAGTCAGTTTAATAATTCACTGCTAAGCTTGCACAGTTGGGTGCATATATCACACAAGATTAATTAATTTTTCACTTAAACTCTGATCTTGAAAGGTGTAATAAAAGAAGTCATGTTTTTGTTAAAAGGGAATCAAGCAAAAGCAAACTCAAATGTTTCTTTTTGTAACTGAAGACACTAAGACTTTCCAGCTCAATAACTCCCTCTTGTGACGAGGCAGAATTTCAGGCTTGTTTCAAAGGCCAGGGATTGAAAATGAAGCCATTATGATAGTTTTAACTGATTTATGCTTCAGATTCAGATTTGGAAAGTCACATAGAAATGCTTTTTATAGAATTGAATTCATAATCTTCTTGTTTTAAAGGCTGTTTCTGACAAGACATGACAGATTCATGTTTCAGACTCTTTTAATTGAAGTTCTCCTCATCTTTTTACCCCACAGGAAGCTGTGAAGGTGGCAGAAACTCGAGGAGGTAAGTGGAATTAAATGAACATAAAGCTGAATCAGTGATACAGCATCATAATGTATTTTCCTTCATACAGATTTCTTCTGTTTTTGCTTTTTGTCACACCCATATGTTTTTAAGATTATCAAATATTTATTTGTAAATACAGGTCCTTCTCAAAAAATTAGCATATTGTGATAAAGTTCATTATTTTCCATAATGTCATGATGAAAATTTAACATTCATATATTTTAGATTCATTGCACACTAACTGAAATATTTCAGGTCTTTTATTGTCTTAATACGGATGATTTTGGCATACAGCTCATGAAAACCCAAAATTCCTATCTCACAAAATTAGCATATCATTAAAAGGGTCTCTAAATGAGCTATGAACCTAATCATCTGAATCAACGAGTTAACTCTAAACACCTGCAAAAGATTCCTGAGGCCTTTAAAACTCCCAGCCTGGTTCATCACTCAAAACCCCAATCATGGGTAAGACTGCCGACCTGACTGCTGTCCAGAAGGCCACTATTGACACCCTCAAGCAAGAGGGTAAGACACAGAAAGAAATTTCTGAACGAATAGGCTGTTCCCAGAGCGCTGTATCAAGGCACCTCAGTGGGAAGTCTGTGGGAAGGAAAAAGTGTGGCAGAAAACGCTGCACAATGAGAAGAGGTGACCGGACCCTGAGGAAGATTGTGGAGAAGGTCCGATTCCAGACCTTGGGGGACCTGCGGAAGCAGTGGACTGAGTCTGGAGTAGAAACATCCAGAGCCACCGTGCACAGGCGTGTGCAGGAAATGGGCTACAGGTGCCGCATTCCCCAGGTCAAGCCACTTTTGAACCAGAAACAGCGGCAGAAGCGCCTGACCTGGGCTACAGAGAAGCAGCACTGGACTGTTGCTCAATGATCCAAAGTACTTTTTTCGGATGAAAGCAAATTCTGCATGTCATTCGGAAATCAAGGTGCCAGAGTCTGGAGGAAGACTGGGGAGAAGGAAATGCCAAAATGCCAGAAGTCCAGTGTCAAGTACCCACAGTCAGTGATGGTCTGGGGTGCCGTGTCAGCTGCTGGTGTTGGTCCACTGTGTTTTATCAAGGGCAGGGTCAATGCAGCTAGCTATCAGGAGATTTTGGAGCACTTCATGCTTCCATCTGCTGAAAAGCTTTATGGAGATGAAGATTTCATTTTTCAGCACGACCTGGCACCTGCTCACAGTGCCAAAACCACTGGTAAATGGTTTACTGATCATGGTATCACTGTGCTCAATTGGCTTGCCAACTCTCCTGACCTGAACCCCATAGAGAATCTGTGGGATATTGTGAAGAGAACGTTGAGAGACTCAAGACCCAACACTCTGGATGAGCTAAAGGCCGCTATCGAAGCATCCTGGGCCTCCATAAGACCTCAGCAGTGCCACAGGCTGATTGCCTCCATGCCACGCCGCATTGAAGCAGTCATTTCTGCAAAAGGATTCCCGACCAAGTATTGAGTGCATAACTGTACATGATTATTTGAAGGTTGATGTTTTTTGTATTAAAAACACTTTTCTTTTATTGGTCGGATGAAATATGCTAATTTTGTGAGATAGGAATTTTGGGTTTTCATGAGCTGTATGCCAAAATCATCCGTATTAAGACAATAAAAGACCTGAAATATTTCAGTTAGTGTGCAATGAATCTAAAATATATGAATGTTAAATTTTCATCATGACATTATGGAAAATAATGAACTTTATCACAATATGCTAATATTTTGAGAAGGACCTGTATTAGTTTTCAAGTGGTAATTTCATTTATATAATTTTTCCTCCAATCATATATTTTTTTTTTTATCACAACACAAATGTAAATAAACAGAAACAAATGAATCCATGTCTAAAATTAAGTTTTTGTAAACATAATGCATGTCGAAATCGATTTAAAAAAAATTCAATTTTAGGCCAAATGGTAAAAGCGCTCATGCCTACCATAGATTATAGTTTATGATTATAGTATATTTATCTACAAAAAGTGTGAACATATAGGAACTGATCAGTTTCTGATACATTTCCTGATTCTGAAGCAGCACCTTTTGACTTCCAGTGTCTGTTTTAGCCTAGAGATGTGGCACAAATTAATTTTATTCATGCTACAACCATATTTGAAGGTGTGAACAATCTTTCCCTGTTATCCTCTGAACAAACAGTAGAAAGGGACAAAGGGGCAAGTTGACACGGAGTCACCTTACTAAAAAGCAGTGCTGTCATTCTGTCTGTGTTCGGCTATTTTTGTATCCTTGTCATATTTTGTTCTTTTATTTATTTATTTTTAAAACCAGTGCACTGTTTTAATTAGTGTCAAAATCTTATACTTTGTTCAAAAATACACAAAACATTGAAGAGAGGTGCATAATGGTGAGATACGGCCTTTAAGGGAAGAAAGCAATCCAAACTCTGAATTAACCTGGCCCTATGTGAACTATTACTTAAAAACTGGCTGTGGCACCCTTGGCAGCAACAACCACCATAAAGTGATAGCTTGCAATGAGTCTTTTACATTGCTGTAAAGGGACTTTGTTTCACTCTTCTTTGCAAAATTGATATAATTCGGCCTTGTTGGTGTGTGTTGGATCATTGTCCTGCTGGCCATTCATTTCTAAAGGCCACAAATGGATATGTGGACATTCTCCTTAGGCATCTGCTTGAGAGCAGGATTCATGGCTCCATCAGTTATAACAAGAAGCAAAGCATCATTGGACCACCATACCACCACCACCATGTTTAACTGTTGATATGAAGTTTTGTGCTTGTTTTATGATGTTTCTATTTCTGAAATGCTGTGTTAGTCTTACGCCAGACTCAGTGTGATGCACACCTTCCAAAAATCTCCACTTATGTCTCGTCAGTCCACAGAATGTCTTCTCAAAGGCTTTTTGTTTTGTTTTGCTTTTATGCCCAAGGCCGTGGAAATCTAGATCGATGCCATCTTTGTTGTTGAATGAAATCATGATTTAAAAACTGCTTTTTGTAATTACTCAGGATATATATATATATATATATATATATATATATATATATATATATATGTATTCATATATTATGATCTGCAAACAGGTTTTTTATGGTGCTGTGCATTTGGAAAATTGAATTTCATTTTTATTTTATATTCATGTTTTTTAATCAGAAAAAGCAATTCTCAGACTTCACACTGTAAAATACCAGCATTGACATTTTATATAATCTGACAAGCTCTTACATCAAGTATTTATGTAACACTGAAGAGCAAAGCATAGCTTTCATCCATCTGGACACCTTTTTATACTGCTTGCATGTTCATCTGTCAAATCCATCTGATCTTTTACTCGATGCAAATACACTTTACTGTCCATCACCACAGCAGCTGTGCTTCTATTGCTCTGCTTACTCATTTTTCCCCTTTTTAATTTGCAAGCAGTAAAATAGAAGGGCCTGCTATCTAAATAAATAATATAGTTGACCTTTTGATAGTCCATTATATTAGGTTATCAAAACATCCACAGATATATTGATTAAAGTGCACTTGAAGTCTGTTGATCAGAATTTACTTTGTCCTCAGTAAACGTTGTTTTGGAGAATGGAGAGACCACTGCATTAGGATCGGGTGAGTAAAAATTATCTTCAGGAAACAAATCCAACTACATCAAACTACATTTTGAAGCTTTTACAAGCTTTATTTCAACTAGGAATCCTCTGACCTGATTAAAATGATCAGAAGGCACACTTAAAGTAGCCAACTGTTTTCATCATGACAGTGTCTGCTTACCTCCTACAGCTGCTTGTTTCTGCTGTCTGCAAATTCAGCAGAGCATTCTTACAACCAAAACAAAACATAAACCAATGTTTTACAGTGTTAACACAAAGGTTTAAACCAGAAATATAGAACAAGATACACTGCTCAACAAAATTAAAGGAAGTCTTTTTAATCGGAGTATAATACTGATCTGGTAGGTTCTTTAGTAGAGGGGGTTGTCAACAGGTTCACTAATGGGGAAACATTGAGACTAAACACAGGAATGGATTTGCAAGTGGAGGCAACAGATATTTCTTCTCTTCTCATTTTTCGACTGTTTTTAGTAGTTTTGCATTTGACTTGGATTAGTGTCACTGCTGCTAGCATGAGGACACCTGGACCCTACAGAGGTTGCAGATGCAGTCCAACTGACATGGTCGTCAGAAGTCCTTAACTTATCAGAAGGACCAGTATCTGCTCCTTTGAGCAAGGAGAAACAGGATGAGTTTTGACAGGGCCCTACAAAGTGACCTCCAGCAGGCCACTGGTGTGAATGTCTCTAACCAAACCATTACAAACAGACCTTTACAGACCTGTACAAAATAGCATTGGCACCCTTACTGCCATTAGGTATCACCATGGAATCCTTAGACCCATTGTTAGACCCTTTGCTGGTGCAGTGCATCCTGGGTTCCTCCTGGTGCATACAAATGCCCATTCTCATGTGGCAAGATTATGCAAACAGGTGCTGGAGGATGATGCCATCAGGTTGCACCTCAAACTGTAAAGGAGCTCAGTGATGCCCTGGTCAGCATTTAGGAGGAGATTGTTGTAATTATTATTATGCTTATATTATTTAATGTTTAATTTACAAATAATTTGGTCTGTTAAGTGTTGTCCTGTGTATACTAGCCCAGTAAGGTGATGGTATTAGGACAATAGAGAAAAGGGTGAAACAACCTCTAGCATTACTGCACAGAAAAACTCTGCACACACATGGATTAAATTCACACAATGTCTTAAAATACAAGAATTTTTGAACACAAATAATTTAACTCGAAGTCAAACACATTTGAATCAACAAACTCTTTACTATACTAGAGCAATCCAACCAAAAATACCCAGCTGAATGAAAAAATAAAGAAGGCCAACTATGTACAATATGAACAAGTGAATCAAAGATGGTCAAAAACCATGACCAATAAAGTGATACAACATTACCATTCAATGTTATTTATGTTTGAGAACCAAGAATTATCTTGAAGAATCTGGAAATGAAGTTAAGTTAGTCTTGGAACTAATTGGTATACCTTCAAACAACCATTCACAATGCAACATCAGATTAAACATTATTTAAATGAAATTGTGTTTTAAAGAATGATTTGCTGAATAAAACCAACCTTCTAGATGACTATTCATCAATGGGGTTTAATTAGCTGTCTTTGTTTAGTAAAATAATATTTAAGGAAATATTATTTTGAATAAGAACCACCAACCTTTCTGGAAAAACGATTCTTAATGGTGTTTAATTAGCTATCACATTTAGTAAAATAATATTTAGGGAAATATTTTGTAGATTGGAAACTAACAACCTTTCTGGATAAATTAGTTGTAACTGGCCCTCACCCGTGTCACGTCACCCCTATCTTGACTGGCGTTAGCAGTTAGCGGTTCCAGCTAACAAAGGAAAGCCTGTAGCTTCCTTAAAGTTGAATATGTACCTTAAAATACCATTAATAAAATGATCAAAATGCATGAGCGTTGACGGTGTGTTATGGTCGATCTGTGTTTAAAACCACCCTTTACATTAACTTTAAAACACAACACAGAACACATAATTAACTTCAATGAACTGTTTGTTCACATTAACTGTGCAGCTAGTCTGCTTGCACCTAGATAGCTGAGTTTCTCAACACAAACAAACGTCATGAATTAAACATTATTCAGATTATTTTGTCCTTAACTAATTTCTGCCCAAAACATCACCTCTTAAATGAACCGTGCTAAGGAAAAGGCTTCCTGGACGACGAATTGAGGAGCGAAACTTTCCCGGTCATCCACGTATGGAAGTGGTCTGATACTCGCCTGCGAGTTTAAAGACCTCCAGCCGACACACAGTTCTCTCCGTTAGCTGCAGCTGAGTTCAGGCCGAACAGAAGGGGAAACATGTTTTTGGCTCAGAGATTCCAGCTCTGACTTTTCCTCTTCCTAGGCTGAGATGGAAGTAGGTTAATTTGATTTATTTTGAAAGTTCATTAAAAGTGCGTACCGGCCTTTATTGTACAGTCCATGTTCACCCATGTTGTAACCCATGCCTGGGTCCCAACAAGACACCAGGACACCATCCCAGTCACAGTTGACAGTCACTGTGTTTTAAATCAGTCACCCATTTTCATAACGATCAATTTCTTTCAACTAAAATATTTCAAAAAACAAATGATTAATTTCTATTTAAGTAACAAGTTGTGGCATTTCTCGTCATTGTCTACTCCTTGTCATGCAACACTAAGTATAATAAGCTGGTGTTAGCAACTGTTTTAGCATCAAATAAAAACTATACACCTATCTCAAATTCCCAAATAGCAATACCCTTCCTCTTGTAAAAAATGAAATTAAGGATATTAACAATGATATTGTTACTTGAAGAAATAAAATGTTAAGATATTCAGAATAACAGGCAAACTAGTTTAAGATGTCTCAACATTTCTTATTTGTCCTATGAAGGATGTTTGAGATGGGTGGGAGAAATGCATTTCTAGATTTCTGAAACAATATTTTTAATAGGATAAATTCATTTATGGATTTGGTTAGAAGATCCTCCCTGGCCACTGAATGTTTAAATTGTGGATAGAGCAACGCCAACTGGTGGAAACTCCTCTCACTCAAGGACCTTCCTCAGTAATTTGTATAAGCGATTTAAAACCGTAAAAAACAGTATGATGGAAAGTTTTGGTAGTTTTGAAATCTTACCAGTTTATAATTATGTTATACTTGAGATCTGTAGATAACCCATGTCTAGTGACGTAGGCAGCAATAACATGTAGCATCAGGATGGAGCTCAGATAAAAATCTATTCTCTCTATTCTTTTTTATGTTAATTTTATTCCACCACTATATTATGCCAAGCTGTGAATGATCATGGAATCCCTTATGGATGTACCTGTCAGTATGTCAGTATCAACTGAGCTCAAGACATTTGCATCCTAAAGGAAGAGTGCGAACAGGCATGTTGTAGTTAAACGGTAACAAGATGTGCTGAATTTTAATTCACGTTAATGGGTGCTAAAGCGCAAATGTTGCAGTTTTAAAGGGCAGTGGGTGCAAGGATTTGTCAGTTAGGATGCTTTTCGAGCAGGAGAGAAATCTGGACCTCTTTTTATATTGAGATCATTCAAAGTTGATGACTCAGCTGTTTACACTGCTGACTCTCAACTTGCATGCAGGACATACTAATGTTTAGAAGTTTCCAACAATTTTTTACATAGAGAACCCTATTCTTGTATCCAGGCCCACTTGCAGGTTTGTCAGGGCCCGAGACGGCAATCTGTCTGTGACAGGGTGGGCAGGAGGATGGTCATGTGCCCAGTGATGACTGTGTCTCCAAGGCAGAAAGCCACTCCCGCATCGCTTTCATCTGCTCCGCTCTGGCTTTCACACTGCAGACCGGGCCCCGTCCCTGATCCTAGACCCGTTAGTCCCCCTCGGTCAGCGGGCCAACTTGTATCTTCATCCCGTACTTGCCCGTAAGCCCACACCCATGCTTCTGCACAAAAACATATATACGTATGTAAACTAATAGGTGATTTAAAAGTACATGCAATATAACTAGGTGCCAGTACTAAGTTGGACATTGTTTTACCCTCAGTTACCTTAGTTTGTCATGGCAAATATCCTAAAACATGTTTGAAACATTCCTCAGAGAGTATATATTCAATGATTAAGCATCACTACATGCTGCAGATTTGTCAGCTGCATCCATGATGCAAAACATCTGGTCCACCCGATCCCTAAGGTGCTCTGTTGGAGGTAGTTGGCGTTCAGTGAGCTTACTTTCATGTTCAAGAAACCAGTTGGAGATGATCTGACCTTGGTAACATGGTGCATTACACTGCACCATGTTACCATCGGAAGATGGGTACACTGTAGTCATAGAAGAATGGACATGGTCACCAACAATACTTGAGTATGCTGTGCCCACCACTACCTTTACCTTACCACCATCAGATGGAAACTGTTAATGCCAGGCAGGGTGGATCCACCACTTTAAATTCTCCCATCTGAGTGTTGCTTAATAAATTTACGTAAATCAAACCAGGCATCATTTTTCAAACCTGTTATCATCTGGTTTTGATGAGCCTGTGTGAATTTTGTTCTCAGGTTCCTGCATTCTGAGGTAAGATAGCGAACGTTCCAAGACATTGGTTCATTTTGATGGCTAATAGTATGCAGTAAGATGAATTTATGAGGTACATGGGACATGTACAACATTACTGCTTGTTGCACTGTTTGCTGCTGGTTAATGTGTGGCTTCAACAGATGCATAAACAGGCACTCAAGTGAAGCGGTATTGTTGCCAAAATCAGATTTTTTTTAATCGGATATTAACAGATAAGGAAGCAAGACGAAATCTAAGTTTCAATGACCACTTATGGTCATTGATTGCTCTTTTCACTTCATCCAAAAAAAAAACCCATGGTGGAAAATCTTTCATCCATGTCATGGTTGGCTGCAACTCACCAAAAAGAAAATCATTACTAGTACTGCTGAGAGCTGATCAAGTATAATTATCAGTTTAAGAAATAACAGGTAGTGTAGTTACTTTCTATGATAATGAATCATTCAGCAGTGCATGACATCCTGTTCTGTTCATCCATGACTGTATTATAAACCTACAACCAGACATCTCTACCTAGAATAGATAGATAGACAGACAGACCCCCACCTCACCCCGGAGTCCTACAGTCCCACAGTCTCTGTACTTTTAATGTGCTCCTGTTGGCCCTCCTTCTTCCCAATGAGGAGTTGAACAGCTTGATTGCATGGGGGACAAAGCAATTTTTCAGCCGGTCCTGGACTCGGAACGCAGCAGTCACCCACTGCACAGGCAGTTCTGGCTGCTGATGACAGTGTGACGAGGGTGGCTGGCTTTGTCTAGAATAGCCAGGAGTTTGTGCAGTATTCTCCTCTCTGCTACTGTCGCCAAAGAGTCCAGCTTTGTGCTGATGACTGAGCTGGCCCACCTGATCAGTTTCTCCAGTCTGGAATGGTCTTCCTTAAAAGTACTCACACCCCAGCACACCACAGCATATGGGAAAACACTGGTGACCATAGACTGAGAAAACACCACCAGGTAGTTTCCTGCAGAGGTTAAAAGATCTTACCCTCCTCATGAAGTACATCCTTCTGTGAGCCCTCTTATACGGAGCTCAATACACCGTTATTGAGCTTTCAGTGATTAAATAGCATCGGAAACACCAGAAAAGTAAAAAGAATTCAAATTAATTAATAAATCTGTTTACGATCTGTAATACTGGAGTTCATTAAACAGCTAAGAACTCTGGTATACATGATCATAGGCTATTTCTTTAGGTCATCCTCTCAATTTACTGAAAGATGAAGTTCCAGCTATGATTACACTGTCCCTTTAAAGATGTAAAAGTTGGTATTCCCACATTATAATCTGTTTTTACTCTAATACATTTTTTACATGAACAAATGTTGCTTTAGAAGTTATTAACAAAATTCACGCAAAGCATTATGGGTCATAAGAATACGGTGCATAGTTTCAAACCCAGAACGTTTTTTGAAACAAGCCAGTATGAAAAAGCTACACCGACACTGTCAGCTATACTGCTGCATTTTGTGCACTTATCTTCAATTGTATTTATAGTCTCAAGATGAGTTTTTACTCTACATAATAAGTCTCAGAACAATTCTGTTGTGTCCTCATCAGTAAACAAAAAATGTTATCACATTTTTTGTTTACTGATGAGGACACAACAGACTTGGAAACAAAACTTTACTTTCGAGAATATTCTTCTGTTCAGACTTTAGCTTTACTGCTGTGTAACAAAAAACTCCTATGTTAAAAGTGTAAATTACTGAGCCTTTCCTTTACTTAAGGAGTGTAGAAGAACCACAGCAGGAGTTTCTTTGCAATTCACCCTTTGCAAGAATGTTCTGTTGTGTTTTCACCCTTAATAATTTACGCTCTCTCCCTGATTCTAATGTTTTGTATACACTGTAGTATACAGCATTGCTATTTAAAGGGGCCATCCATGAATATTTCATGCCATACCAATGTAACTGCTAACCAGTGACCAGTAAAAAAAATTGTAGAGATTTTGGTGAGCTTCAAATACTGTTAAGTATTTGAAGCTCACCAAAGGACATGTTAAGGACATCTACTTGTACTTGTTTGACTGCAGTGGACCATTAGCGGCATCATCCATGCAGCCAGAGAAATTGCTGCATGGATTTTGCAGGATACCAGCATTTTGTCTGGTATCCTGTTAAAAGGAGTTTATGCACTTTCAGTGCATGTTCAAGAAGTGGACAATTGCTGGCAATATTCTCATGCCTCAACATTCTTAGGCCCCACCACTTTCTGATTCAGAAATGATTTGTAACTAAACACAGCCACAACTTTGACTCCTATCCCCAATCTGAAGAAAATACACGTCATTGATAAGTGAACCATAGGAGCAGCTCAACTGGATTTCCTTTGTGCATGTGCGAACTAGAAAGACTCCCATGCATGAACTGGAGAAATGCTTACGACCCTGAGGTCTTAGAATTATGCCGGGTGTTGGAGTGGTGCTGAGTGTGCATATATATAATATTTGCAAGCCACACTTATTCTTCAGTGACTTCTTTATTTCTCCACATTCAGGTAGTTTCTCTAAAATTTTGTGTCATTTTTAAGTGGATAAACACAGTTCTCAGACATTATGCTATGCTCATGAAGATGTTTTAAGCAAAAGCTATTTCTAATGCAGACTAGGCTAGAAAACCTTTAAGCTGATGTGTATCTAATTATGAGTTCATCTGCTCATTTGCTTGTGTAATTGAGTGTATGGGTAGGGCATTAAAACTGGTACTGCCCCAGGGGCCTGCGAATTCCTAGATTTGGCCCTGGGTATAAGAGAACTGCATTACCCAACAGATCAGAGGGGAATGACTTTTACCAACCAGGCATTAACATTTCTGGATGGACAGAAATAATGGCAGTGCAGTAGATCCAATAAGCTGCAGTGGTGGGTTTGCAATTTAAACAGAACATTGTTAAATTTTTACAGCTGACCTGTTGGGGGCAGCAATGCGCCTTAGCTGCCACTTCCTGTCTGTCCTGTTTCATGTGACCTTCTCAGACGGGGTTCAGCTGAACCCCGTCTGTGCAACAATGGAGGCCTAAACACCACGCAGCACGCTGTTGTTACGACACATTAGGGAACTATGCCGCTCAAAGCAAAGCACTTAGTTTATAAAGCAGGAGAACAGCTGGTCATGATATTCTTGTCTACACATGAATAACTAGAAGAGCAAAGAGAGCACATTAAAAGCTGAAAAACCAACCAGTCGTAACAAGTAAGAGAAGACAGCAGTGTTAGCTTGCTGTTCCTCCAACCTCCTCCCTCAAAGATCTTCAGTACACAAGAGATGGATGTTTGCTGTAAACATTTTAAAACTGTAGTTTGTTAGAAAATAAATGATAAAGCCTTGTGTTTGATTTTTGGGTGTAAACCCAGATAACCCTTACCGTGTTGAGCCAATGAAAACAGTCAGTCGCTGTCAATACGTAGATGAATCTTCTGAACACCATTATTAATACCACTTTCTTCATAGTTCATATATATGCACTGTCCTTTATCTTTCTTTGCTTTCATAATGAATTTGAGTGCTAGTTTTTTTTAATTATTATTATGAAAATACTAATGTATAACTGACAGGTTTTACACAAACTGTTCAGATCATCAGATGTTATTCATCTATTTACCTGTTTTTTGTTTTTTTCAATACTCATTTTGTAAATGAATATTGAAACTTTTTATAACACAATTTATTTACATTTAGAAACAAGTTTGGGGAAAAATAAAACAGTATTTGCAAATTATTTATAATTAATAATAATTTATAATTCATTTACCTTTTTTTTAAAGGAACACCTGTTGATGAAGTCAAAATAAACCCAAGTCCACCAGAGCATAAAACTGCAATTATTTTGACAAATGGTGGGGGCACAGGCAAAGGAAGCAGTAATCATGACTCCTCAGGGCAGAGTGAGACAAACATAACTGGACCTGTCAGAACCACTGAGGATACCAGTAATGTCAAGATGGAGTCAGAGATGAGTGTTGCTGCGACTGCATTTGATCAGGTTCCAAATGCCAACATGAATGAGGAATGGGAAAACAGAGATGGGACTCTGGTGATGAGAGCAACGTGTGTGTACATCACAGATGAAGGGACTGATGTCCCTGGGCACCTTTCTTCTCTGAAGGATCAGCAAGAGTCCATGCACACTCCAGAGGGAGACAAGGAGATTTCAGAGGTCACTGAGCAGGAAGTGAAAACAGAAAGGGCTCCAGAAACTTCACTGGATTCAGAGAATGGAGAAGCAGCTGATCCCGCTGTCAAAGCAAAACCATCATCAGAAGATGGAAGAGACCTGAATGGTGATGCAGCACCAAGAAACAATGCAGATGAAGAGACAGAAGCTGAAGGCCATGATGAAAAACTGGAAGACCCAGACGGCCCACAGCCACTATCAACCACAAATGCTGTGGGCTCCACTGTGGCTTTGGTCCCCATCTATTCTGAAGCAGCACTTTCTGCTCTCATTCCAGAGAGAGAGGCCGAGACCAAAGGTGAAGCACCAGCAGTGCCAGAGGAAGCTGTAGCATTGGAGGAACCTGCTTGCAAGCCTGATGAGTTCCAGGAGGTGCTGCTGACTCATCCCCCGGAGAACCATAACACAGAGGCAGAGTCTGGAGAACAAGAGGCCCTTCTGCAGAAAGTCCAAGCCTCCAACCTGTACAAAGAATCTGCAGGATCAAACAGCCTGGGCAGTTCAGAGACACAGAGCCCAAACAAAGATAGCCAGGGAGAGAAATGTGATACACCCAATCGAAAAACCTGCCATTGCTGCTCTCTCATGTAAACTTTCCTCCTGTCACCTTGCTTTTATGCATGCATTTATTTTATGCATCCATGTTTGCAGCATCTGTCCACCACCCTTAACATGATACAGATTCTTAAAGACAGATTTTTAGACTTCAAGTGCCTCAGTTAGGAGGAGCTCATTTAAATTCTCTTCGTTCAGTTTGAGAGAACCTTCTTTGTTTTATACATAAAGTAGTTAGACTACAGGCACCCCCATATTTTAGTTGCAGTAAAGTAAAAACAAAGTAGTATTTGCATTAATAAACAGTTGAACATGTCTGGTGAAACACATTTTTTTCTCTTTGCTTTGAGTCTCATTTGTTTTATTCATTTTAGTATTTTATGAGAAACTCTAATTAATCCCAGTACAATGTGGGATACCTTTCATTTTTCCTTCATCTGAAACATTGTTGTGGCGTCATATGCAGTTTTACTTTTACTCATAAGCTGGGGTCACCAGTTAACCATTGAGGGCCCTTTGATAATTTTAAAAGATCCATTTAATTTTGAATACCTGAAAGTATGAATTTACGATTTCTGTGAATTGATGTACATACTGTAAACAGAACTGCTTGTCGGATGTTGGATCTTTGACATGACTGCTGAATGGGTTCATGATTAAACTAACTTTTGTGCTACTCTGTGTTGTTTCTTGATGTCTATTCACAATCTCAGCTTCTCATGTACCCTGTTCCCAGTGAAGATTGTAATTGTACTACAACTTGTCTTTCATCATATGCAGTGCCTTCCAGTAGTTTTCCTACCCATTGAACTTTTCCACTTCCACAAACATCAATGTATTTTATTTGGATTTTATGTGATAAAGCAGCTCAAATTGTGCACAATGTATTGAAAACTGAGCAGTAGCTTGGTTAGGTTCAGCCCCGTTTACTCTAATTCCTTTAAATAAAAGCAGAACTAAGTAATAAAAAGTCTTCCTTTGTGTGATTTTATCTCAGTATAAGTGAAGCAGTTCTGTGGAGGCCTCAGAGGTTTGTTAGAGGATATTATTGAATAAACAGCATCAGGAAGCCCAAGGAACACAGCAGAAAGGTCAGAGATACAGTTGTGGAGACGTCTGAAGCATGGTTAGGTCATCAAGCAAGATTCCAAGTTTGGATATATGAAGGAATGCTGTTATATTATCTTAAAATGGGAAGAGTATATATTCCAAAATGCGAACCTATGAAGACATGGGTGTCCACCTACACTTACATGCCAAGAAGCATTAATCAAAGAAGCAGCCAAGAGGCCCATGGTAACTCTGGAGGAGCTGCCGTGCTATTTAAAGTGCACCTTATGCTATGCCTATGACCCAGATAAGGTGGAAGAAGGTACTGTAGTGAGATGAGACCAGTATTGAAGATTGTGTCTGTTTTGCAAAGCTGGCACTGCACCTTGAACACACTATGCCCACAGTGAAACATTGTGGTGGCAGCATCATGCTGTGGGAATCCTTTTCTTTAGCAGGGATAGGGATGTCAGAGTTGTTGGGAAGTTGGATGGAGGTAAATACATGGCAGATGATCTGAGGTTCAGCTTCCAGAAGGACAGTGACCCAAAACATACAGCCAGAGTTGTAATGGAATGGTTTATAATGAAGCATATTTGTGTATTAGAATGGCCCAGTTGTTGTGATTATGAATCTGAGAATATTATTTAATATTAATATTTTAATATTTATCAAATAATATTTCGGTCTGTTAAGGGTTGTCCTGTGAATACCAGCCCAGTAAGGCGATGATATTAGGACAAAATTGAAAGGGATGAGCCAAGTTCTGACATTATTGAACAGCATAAACTCTGCACACAGAGAATGAATTCACACAATTTCTTAAAAATACAAGAATTCATTAACAAACATAAGTCAACTCAAAGTCAAACATATTTCAATCAACAAACTCTTTACTATGCTAAAACAATCCAACTAAACTACCAAGCAGAATTAAAGGATAACAAAGACTAATGGAATATGTACAATATAAACAAGTTGATTAAAGATGATTGGAAATCATGACCAAAAGAGTGATGCAACATTACCATACAATGTTTATGTTTGAGAACCAAGGATTATCTTGAAGAATCTGGAAGTGAAGTTAAGTTAGTCTTGGAACCAACTTAGACAACCATTCACAATGCAAGATCAGATAAAATATTATTTTAATAAAATAATGTTTTAAAGAATGATCTGCTGAATGAAACCAACCTTCTGGATGATTTAATACTCAACAGTGTCTCATTAGCTGCCTTTACTTATTGAAATAATATTTGAAGAAATATTATTAAGGGAATATTTTAGAAAGAGCCAAATCTTGCTGGAGAAATGGGGCTTAATGATGTTTACTTAGTTATCAGATTTAGTGAAATAATGTCTAGCTTATCTTTTATTATTTGTATAACCTCAAAAAAGTATTCACTCTGCCCACTCCAGGTGTAGAGTCAGATTTATGTTAAAGCTCATTATATTTTCTTCTGTTATGTTACCACATAAAGACAACGATGGATCTCTCCCATAGGGTCAAGGTTTCATCTTTTCCTACATTCTTTCTGAAGAGTTACAATGCTGCTCATCCGAGCCAGGCCAAAGTTTCCCAGACATCTGTTGAGATACCTATAGGGGTTGGACAATGAAACTGAAACACCTGTCATTTTAGTGTGGGAGGTTTCATGGCTAAATTGGACCAGCCTGGTAGCCAGTCTTCATTGATTGCACATTGCACCAGTAAGAGCAGAGTGTGAAGGTTCAATTATCAGGGTAAGAGCACAGTTTTGCTCAAAATATTGAAATGCACACAACATTATGGGTGACATACCAGAGTTCAAAAGAGGACAAATTGTTGGTGCACGTCTTGCTGGCGCATCTGTGAGCAAGACAGCAAGTCTTTGTGATGTATCAAGAGCCACGGTATCCAGGGTAATGTCAGCACACCACCAAGAAGGACGAACCACATCCAACAGGATTAACTGTGGACGCAAGAGGAAGCTGTCTGAAAGGGATGTTCAGGTGCTAACCCGGATTGTATCCAAAAAACATAAAACCACGGCTGCCCAAATCACGGCAGAATTAAATGTGCACCTCAACTCTCCTGTTTCCACCAGAACTGTCCATCAGGAGCTTCACAGGGTCAATATACACGGCCGGGCTGCTATAACCAAACCTTTGGTCACTCATGCCAATGCCAAACGTCGGTTTCAATGGTGCAAGGAGTGCAAATTTTGGGCTGTGGACAATGTGAAACATGTATTGTCCTCTGATGAGTCCACCTTTACTGTTTACCCCACATCCAGGAGAGTTACGATGTGGAGAAGCCCCGAAGAAGCGTACCACCCAGACTGTTGCATGCCCAGAGTGAAGCATGGGGGTGGATCAGTGATGGTTTGGGCTGCCATATCATGGCATTCCCTTGACCCAATACTTGTGCTAGATGGGCGCGTCACTGCCAAGGACTACCGAATCATTCTTGAGGACCATGTGCATCCAATGGTTCAAACATTGTATCCTGAAGGTGGTGCCGTGTATCAGGATGACAATGCACCAATACACACAGCAAGACTGGTGAAAGATTGGTTTGATGAACATGAAAGTGAAGTTGAACATCTCCCATGGCCTGCACAGTCACCAGATCTAAATATTATTGAGCCACTTTGGGGTGTTTTGGAGGAGCGAGTCAGGAAACGTTTTCCTCCACCAGTATCACGTAGTGACCTGGCCACTATCCTGCAAGAAGAATGGCTTAAAATCCCTCTGACCACTGTGCAGGACTTGTATATGTCATTCCCAAGACGAACTGACGCTGTATTGGCCGCAAACGGAGGCCCTACACCATACTAATAAATTATTGTGGTCTAAAACCAGGTGTTTCAGTTTCATTGTCCAACCCCTGTAGATAGTACTAGCATAAGGATAATAACTACAGACCTTCTGAGCACATCTCGGACTGCTGTAATCTGCTCTTTCTTGCAAGGTTTTTAATAAAGCTGATTGAGTTTGGTTAAAAACTATTTATTCCACAACACAAGTGTTTTTAAATGTGGTTTTCAGATTTGCATTACTAAAAGCAAGTTGAAAAACTTAACATTCTTCTAAAGTGAAAAGATGATCTGCAGAGAAAGCAGCGTTGACAACAGCATTTGAGGGCATGTGTCCTCCTGTGGCTGCTGTTGAGCTCAGATCTCTCTGAGTGTGTTATGTGACCAATGTTTTTAATGTATATTGTATTTCTTAATTGTTTATTATTATAACTGGGTTGCTGCCTTCTTGGCCAGGTCTCTCTTGTAAAAGAGATACTTTATCTTAATTGGATTAATGGGGTTAAATAAAGGTTAAATAAAATTCTACTACTGTTTTAAGAATAGTTCAAATTTGGCCAGCCAACTCATGGACACTTATTGAATTAATTTAGATTTAGATTTTTACTATAAAACTTAAATCTTCTTAAAATGGAAAATGTTTAAAACCACACAAATTATTTGTCTTTTTTAAACATTATTTTTAACATTTTAATTATATAGTGAATAAGACCACAGACATCAAGGGACTTTTACTGGAAAGCAGTCTTATGTGCACCCATTTATTAAACTGGACTAAATACAGCAGGCGTACAGCAAGCATCTGACCCACATCCCATTATTCCCAAATAAAATCTTCCCCGAGGAGATAGAAAACAATTGATTTAGAGAGTGTTGGACATTGTCGTGTGCCTTTCTATTATCATGGCAGATGTATGACAACTAGCTACACGGTGGCAGAGTTGGTAGCAGTGTGGCCTTCCAGCAAGAGTTCTGGATTCAAATCCCTACCTGGGATTTTTCTACATGACGTTTGCATGTTCTTCCTGTGCGTGCATGGGTTCTCTCTGGGTACTCCCACAGTCCAAAAATATGACTGTTAGGTTAAGTGGTCTTCCTAAAATGCCATAAGTGTTTGGGTGCCTTGTTGTGTGTCTCTGTGTTGCCCTGTGAAGGTCTGGTGACCTGTGTACCCCACTAGCCCAACGACAGCTGGAGAAAGACACCAGCTGCCCCGCGACCCTGCACGGAAAAGCGGGTATGGACAATGGATGAATGAGGACCTTTCTATAGATCTGTCTAAAGGGATTAACAGGTCCCTTTTCTACAAAAATAGTAGACTCTATTATATTTATTTCAGTATTTTGTTTTAATGAATAGACTATTGATTTCAATAAAATGTTGCATGTTTTACTGTTGAGCTGGTAAAAATAAATCCATTCACTTTTTAATCAAATGTTTTTGAATTTGTGTGACCACAAGTACATTGATCTCGATGGTTGTAGCCTACATGACAAAGACGTTTGAACACCACTGAAATGGAGGATTATACATTAGAAGAATCCTATGCCTATTCTCACATTCTACCGGAACAAAATTCATCACTTTTTACACTGAAAATAAAGATGAGCTATTGTGTTATGGTATGTATAGGTACAACCAGATCTCCTATAGACCCTAATTTTAATAGACGACAGAATTTAATTCAGATATCATCATTGAGGGTTCATAAACATTTTTTGTATAAAAACTCCAAACTTTCAGGTTCAACTTTTGACAATTAAATAAATTCTCAATTTCTTTTTCGTAGTTATCCAGACATGGGAAAACGCTGAAATCAAACTATAATTCTGAAGACTTTTCAGACAGTGCAGGACGTCTCAGACAGAAGCTGTTCTGTAGTGTTATATGTTGTCACAATTCCTAGCTTCTTAGCTTTATCCATTGTCCCAGCAACTCTGACCAGCATCCCTGTTTCTGCTGAAGAGAAGCATATCCACAGCATGATGCTGCCACCACCATGTTTTACTGCGGGGTGCTGTGTTAGTAAAGAACGGTTTATAAATATCCTATCCCTCAGTGGGGACATTCAGGTGTACCAGTAGCAAAGTGAAAGGCAAATGGAAGCATGCAGATTTACACAAAGGTAAAAATATAAAAACAAAAGAAGAAAACAAAAGATAACCAAGATTAAGAGACTGTAAGGGCAAATTTACATAAGAACAAAATACTATACAGTTATTAAAAATGGGCATACTGGATTAAAAGATGAACAGTTTTAGTTTCCCATCAAACCTAACATTTTGCATGGAGATTAAAAACCATCTTACCAGAGCACCTTCTTTACACATGTTGGGTATGTCCCCTGCATGGCTGGTTTCCTAATGGGACTTCTTATGGCTTTCTTCTTGCCAGCCTTCGTCAGGCTTAGAACGTGCACAACTTATAGATGTCGTGTCGACAGATTCTCCCACCTGAACTGTTGATCTCTGCAGCTCCTCCAGGGCATCTTGGCTGCTTCTGATTAATTGCTCTCCTTGCTAGGCCGGTTAGTTTAGCTGGATGTCCATGTCTTAATATGTTTGTATTTCTTCCATACTCTTCCTATTTTCAGATGATGGATAGGACAGAGCTCCTTGAGAGTTCCAAAGGTTTGGATATTATTTTATAACCTCACTCTGCTTTAAACTTCTCCTCAACTTTCTCTCCAATCTGTCTTCTGATGCTGTTTCTTCACTAATGTTCTCTAACAAACATCTGAGGCTTTCGATTTTACACCAAGAGTAAAATCAACACAAATTGAGTCGTTTACTAGGTTTAGTAATTAGGTGACCTCTAAAGGCATTTAGTTGCACATAGCGAGACTGTATTTGTAGTCATTAACTATTCCCACTGCTTCACACCCTGTTGATTCACAATTACAAGAAGGTGAAACTTATGTGTTTAAAAAGGCCAGTGCCATAATCCACTTTGGTGGCTTGACTTGAGTATAAGCTTAATAAATCTATATGTTGCATTTCACACCTCAAACCAACTTGTGTTCATTTCTGTCTGTTTTGCTTGATAAACAGATTCATATCACAGAAAACAATCATATATACAATCACAAAATCCCTTTAATTTAACAAGTATTTTATCTCCTTGATGAGGTTTCCAAAAATTCCTGTTTTTTCACATTCCAATTATCAGCAGATTTAGGATGGACTCTGATCTCAGATACTGATAGTGTTGCTTCAGTAGGAATTTCCAGATTTGTACAGAGTTCACCTTTTTTACTATATTTCCTACACTGGTAAAGATGGTCAATTTTTATCGGGTCAATATTTTCCTTTCTATCTTTCTGTGCATTTAGACTGAGAAGCCCATCTGGTAGTATTATCCTGAACAGTGGAGCTCCACAAACATGTGTTTTGAGCCCTCTGAAGTTTGCTGATGACACTGTAGTGGCAGGTTTTGACTCTAATAAAAATGAGGAAGGAAGTAGAGTACCTTACAATCTGGGTTACCCCTAAACAGTAACAAAAACAAAGGAGCTGACTGTACATTCAGACAACAGCAACCCCACAAGCCCCTACTTACAGGTAGCTTGGTGTCTATACTCTCAAGGACATAATCCTGTGTGAATTGGAGAACATCCATATCCACAAGTAATTATCTCTTCTTGTTTTAAAATGAATAGATGTGTTTTGTATAATCATTCCACCCTAGATCAATAGCACAAAATCAATGTGAGATCCATGCCTATGATGAGTTTATGCAAACTGTATGGGAATCTTGAGCTTAGATTTAAAATAATCTTCTAGAGCACTACCGCATACACCTCAGTGTAACAGACATCACATGTTCTTCAAATCGAGAAACACTAACAGGGAAAACTAATTCAAATTTTATGATCTATGATGCTGTTACTGTCGCAAATAATTTCGTTAGCGAAACATGTTTGATTAAATTAACATTTTTCATGATAAACTCATAAAATTGGCTGTTGCTTCTATTATTCTGTTCACCCACTACTAATATATGCACTTTATTTTTGACATGAAATCACAAAACACTTGAAGGCAGCTTCATTCGGGGTGCCGAAATAAAAAAAAGTTGCTTTTCAGTTGTGTGCTTAGTGCCTTTACAACAGATGAGAGAAAGTTCATGAATATCACAGAGTGATCAATCACAAGCAGTTCCCTGATTAAGACTTGATTTCACAATCCCAAAATTTCCCAGGGGAAAATGGCTGCATTGTGAAACCACATATATCTGGACTATAAAATCAGCCAAATTTCACCGTCTGCCTCATTATCTCTATCCTAGTGTCTGCCTTCAGAAAGAACATGATGATTTCTGCTGTGTGTACCGTTGCTCTGCTCTGTTTGTTGCCTGTAAGCCATTCAGCTCCTTTGACCTGCGAAGAGCTGGTGCGGCCCTTAGTTCGACTTGATCCTCAACATCTGGAGGGAAAGCGAGCTTTGGTGGCGGGCAGTCTGAGCCAACCCCCATTCCTCGAGCGCTTCAAGCAGAGGGACAGTGCCTCTGTGAACTTTGCCAACAGCACCAGTGACACCAGCATCTCCTACACTCGCAGCATCCGTTTACATGACAACTGCACGTACAGCTCCTACAACATCACCCTGGAAGGCAGCAGCTTCACCTTTGACGGGACAGACAAAAGTAACCTAAGCGCAGCTTTCATCCACACGTCTTGCCATGACTGCATGCTGATGCGCATGAATGTGGAGTCGGGAAAGAGGGTTCACTTCTACCTGTTCAGCAGGAGGAGGCAGCTGGAGCTGGAGGAGCTGGAGGAGTTCAGAGCTCAAGTGAAGTGTCTGAACATGCCTCCGCCTGCTGTGATGGACCCCACTAAGGAGCTGTGTCAAGACGAATGATTTCCAGAAGATCAAACTGAAGAGAAAACAGAATCACAGAAAAATTAACACTAAGGAAAACCTTAAATCCATCCCTAATTAACACTGAAAGACTTTATTTGGTGTTCTTGATTTGATCCTTGAAAGTTTAAGTTGAAAACTGACACTATTGTAATACTGTAATAATTCTTTAACTGTCATCGAACCTAAAATAAATGTTGACTTCTGTGATGCAAGTATGTGAAGCTTTAGTTTATTTGAAAAAGGGGCAACAGCAGTAAAAGACATGAGAGGTTTTCTCTCCCTCTCTTTTAGCACTAAAGAGTCTTTCTGAACGAAGACTAAACTTCCACAGTGTGTGAAGGACTTCACTGGAACATTTTTCAAAGCATAAAATATTTTCTCACTACACAATTTCAACTACTTCACAGATTTTTCTAAATCCATTTTTGACATTTCATACATTTTATTTTCCAGAATTTCCAAATAATCAGACATGAATCTGCAATCAAAACAGCCTGAAAAGCTCTTCTTCACTGATATTATTTCATGGAGATAAAAAATATGCATGATCAAGTAGGAATTTAGTCCTCATTTTTTGGTTTCTGGTATTATACAGCACCATGCAAAACCATTCACACACCTAAACGTTTCGACTAACAAACACTGAAAAGTAGTACGTGTACGACTGACTAAATGTTACATAAATAAGAAAGAACTGCTAAAAAACAGTCAAAGTAAGGATATTTTACCACTATAGATTCAAGTAGCAGCCATCTTGAATGCGGAAGTCAGGTGTGGTCATGTTGACCCGACTTTCCCACTTGTAATTCCAACTTTCAGGGGTGTTCCAGTTGAAATTTCCCACTCGGAGGTACAAATGGAATGCACCATTAATGTGATAGACAAACACAAAGTAGGAGGGCAAATAGTATATGGTTTTTCAAATATAAAAACATAAACTGACACACTAGCAGTGTGCATTTGTATTTTACCTCCCTTTACTCTGATGCCCTTTAAAACATCAAGTCCAACTACTTACCTGGCAGTCCACCTGAGCTGACAGGCCTGGCAAGGAGATGCAGCCATGAATTCTATGGTTACTTTAGTTACTTTAGGGGAGCTGCAGATGCACAGCTCAGCTAAGAGAATCTGTTAAAAGAACAACTAATAGCTGTGCTCTACACAGATCTGGCCATCACCTAAAAACTCCCCTCAGCAATCTGCCAAAAGCAAATATGTGGAAGAAGATCCTCTGGTCAGATGACACCATAATTTTACTTTTTGGCCTACATGCAAATTCCTGCAAGTAGCAGAAAATTAACACCCTACATATCACGAAAACGTATTACTTTTAAAAATGGTGGTGGCATCATCATACAGTGAGTATTCTTTTCTTTAGCATAAACAGCTGATGGGAAAAGGATAGAGCTAAATACAGGGAAACCCTTAAAGAAAACCTGCAAGACTTGACAATGGGCCAGAGTTTCACCTTGCAGCAAGACTACAACATTAAGCATGCAGCCAGAATAACAACAGCGTAGTTTAGACCAAAATATATCTGTCTGTTGGAATGGCCCAGTCAAAGTTCAGACCTGAATCCAATTCAGAATTAGTGGCAAGACCTAAAATATTGCTGTTTTCAAAGAACAATTAGCAAATCTTCTCTAGATATACTGTAAAAAACGTATGTCTGTAACTGCAGCAACAGGTGACACTACAAAGTATCAACCCAGGGAGGCTGAATACAAATGCATGCCACACTTTTCTGATTTTTATTAATAATGAATTTTAAAAACAAATCGCCATTTTCTTTGCAATGCTTCAACTTTGTTACTGTTCATCATTGTGCGCTACTGTGTGTTGAATAGTCATGTAAAAATCCCAATAAAATATACATTCTATATATATTCTTTAACCAAGCGGTCCATGATTTATCCACCATCTTCTCCATGTTGTGACGAGTTTGCTTGTAAAATACTTTGGCTCTTCAGTTATTTGTTCTTTAAAAATATATTTCCAATTTCAGATTCTATGATCATCATTGACAATTATATTATGTTATATTCAAAAACTAGCATATGAGTGTGTGTATTCATGATCATCTGTTGTGTCTCTGTGCTGCTTTGTGATGAACTGGTGACCCGTCTAGGATGTACCTTTCACCCACTGAAACCCCTTTCTCAAAGATAAAGCAGCCAGTACATTTCCAGAGTCAACAAATAACGGTGTGGCTAAAAGTCCACCATTTCATAATCCCAGGATGCACAGCAGATAAAACATTTGCGTTTGCTGGTATTTTTAGAATTGTGAAACAAACCGCAGGTTTTAGAGATATATAACTAGAAAGGTCACAGTGTTTGGATACTGTAACTGAGGCTTAAGTACAGGGAATATGAAGAGTTTATCTAAAGCAGTCATGTCGGCTGTAGCTGCTGCCGTTCTTCTCCTCTGTTTCGTATCTGTGAGCTGCTCTGTTCCTCTGGCATGTGAAAATCTGCTGCGGCCTTTAGGTCAACTTGACCTTCACGGTATGGAGGGCAGAAGGGCGATGATTGCCGGCAGCCTGAGCCACTTACCCCTCATGGAGCCACTGAGACGCAGAGACAGCGCCACCGCTGAGTTTTCCAGCAACAGTGGCAAGAGTGGCATCTTCTTCAGACGCAGCAGCCGTTCAGGTGACAACTGCCACTATGCATCATACAATGTCACCCTGAAGGGCAACAGCTTCACCTTTAAAAACGACAATGTCACCACGACCTTCGTCCATACTTCCTGTCATGACTGCATCCTGCTGAAATTTGATGTGGAGTCAGAACAGCGACAACATTTCTATCTGTTCAGCAAGAGGAGACAGTTAGAGGAGATGGAGATTGAAGAGTTCAGAGCTCAGGCACAGTGCTTGAACTTACCTCCACCAGTTGTGATGGATCCCACCAAGGACCTGTGCCCTGAACAGGACAGCACTAATCCAGCCACTCAAACAGAGAACAAAACAGAAACAAAAAACGACTGAATACATTTTTAATTCCGGGAAACATTTTCTTATTATGTAGCAAACATCTGTTTTCAGCCCTGTTGGCATTTCAATCTGTAAAAGAGTCTTAACATAGATGTATCTGTCTCATTTATGGGTTAATAATCTTTAAATTATGACCACTGAGTTTTGCTTCTTAACTTTCATTAACAGATTTAATGTCACATTAATCTCTTTCACTACTTACCTTTATTTCACAGGTTCCGTCTGTGCACAGAATATCTGAAGTAAAGAAGTTTGTACAAAATACTTCAGAGGTTTTAATAAAAGTCCCTTTTTAAAGTAAAGAAACAACTTGTTTTTAGTGTAACCTTGTGTTATTTGATTATCTTCATTATTAAAAAACAGCACACTTCACACACATGCTAAACTCCTATCAAGAAGGAATATAGGATAATAGATACCTGATAAAACAGTCTGGACTCTTGAAACATCTGCTAAGAAGCAGGGAAAAAAACATTAGCAAGCTGCAGCAATGATGTGATTCGGTAGCAATCAGCATAATTCTGGCTGGGTATTTGATCAGGTACTTGTACTCGTCGTCTTCCACTTTATCCGGGACCGGGTCGCGGGGGCAGCAGACTCAGCAGAGACTCCCAGACGTTACTCTCCCCAGACACCTCTTCCAGCTCCTCCGGGGGGAGCCCAAGGCGTTCCCAGACCAGCCAAGAGACATAGTCCCTCCAGCGTGTCCTGGGCTGTGTCCTGGGCCTCCTCCTGGTGGGACGTGCCTGGAACACCTCCCGAGGAAGGCGTCTGGGAAGCATCCGGTATAGATGTCCGAGCCACCTCAACTGGCTCCTCTCGATGTGGAGGAGCAGCGGCTCTACTCCGAGCCCCTCCCGCATGGCCAAGCTCCTCACCCTATCTCTAAGGGAGTGCCCGGCTACCCTATGGAGGAAGCTCATTTCAGCCGCTTGTATCCGGGATCTCGTTCTTTCGGTCATGACCCATAGTTCATGGCCATAGGTGAGGGTAGGAACATAGACCGACCGGTAAATCGAGAGCTTCGCTTTTCGGCTCAGCTCTCTCTTCACCACAACGGACCGGCACAGCGCCCCCATTACTGCGGCAGCCGCACCGATCCGTCTGTCGATCTCCCGCTCCATTCTTCCCTCACTCGTGAACAAGACCCCGAGATACTTAAACTCCTCCACTTGAGGCAGGAACTCCCCTCCAACCTGAAGACGACAAGCCACCCTTTTCCGGTTGAGAACCATGGCCTCAGACTTGGAGGAGCTGATTTTCATCCCTGCCGCTTCACACTCGGCCGCGAACCGCCCCAGCACATGCTGTAGGTCTTGGCTAGAGGGGGCCAGCAGGACCACGTCATCTGCAAAAAGAAGAGACAAAATCCCCTGGTCCTCAAACCAGACCCTCCCGGAACCTTGGCTGCGCCTAGAAATCCTGTCCATAAAAGTTATGAACAGGACCGGTGACAAAGGGCAGCCCTGCCGGAGTCCAACATGCACCGGGAACAGGTCCAACTTAGTGCCGGCAATGCAAACCAAACTCCTGCTCTGCTTGTACAGAGACCGGATGGCCCCTAGCAAAGGGTCCCAGATTCCATACTCCTGGAGCAACCCCCACAGGGCATCACGAGGGACACAGTCGAATGCTTTCTCCAGGTCCACAAAACACATGTGAACCGGTTGGGCAAACCTTCGAGTACCCTGTAGTGGGTATATAGGGGACAATCCGTGACTAGCACAGAAGTCCAATAACAAAACACCACCCGGATTCAGATCGGGGAGGCCATTCCTCCAGATCACGCCTCTCCAGGTGTCACTGACTTTTCCCATGTGAGCGTTGAAATCCCCCAGCAGAATAATGGAGTCCCTGGGAGGGGCACTATCCAGCACCCCCGACAGGGACGCCAAGAAGGCCAGGTACTCCGCACTACCACTCGGCCCGTAGGCTGAAATGATAGTCAGAGACCTCTCCCCAACCCGAAGGTGCAGGGATGCGACCCTCTCATCCACTGGGGTAAACCCCAACACTAGACAAGCAAACCAACCCCAGCCCGCCGCCTCTCCCCGTGGGCCACTCCAGACTAGAAGAGAGGCAGTAATCATGACTCCTCAGGGCAGAGTGAGACAAACATAACTGGACCTGTCAGAACCACTGAGGATACCAGTAATGTCAAGATGGAGTCAGAGATGAGTGTTGCTGCGACTGCATTTGATCAGGTTCCAAATGCCAACATGAATGAGGAATGGGAAAACAGAGATGGGACTCTGGTGATGAGAGCAACGTGTGTGTACATCCCAGATGAAGGGAATGATGTCCCTGGGCACCTTTCTTCTCTGAAGGATCAGCAAGAGTCCATGCACACTCCAGAGGGAGACAAGGAGATTTCAGAGGTCACTGAGCAGGAAGTGAAAACAGAAAGGGCTCCAGAAACTTCACTGGATTCAGAGAATGGAGAAGCAGCTGATCCCGCTGTCAAAGCAAAACCATCATCAGAAGATGGAAGAGACCTGAATGGTGATGCAGCACCAAGAAACAATGCAGATGAAGAGACAGAAGCTGAAGGCCATGATGAAAAACTGGAAGACCCAGACGGCCCACAGCCACTATCAACCACAAATGCTGTGGGCTCCACTGTGGCTTTGGTCCCCATCTATTCTGAAGCAGCACTTTCTGCTCTCATTCCAGAGAGAGAGGCCGAGACCAAAGGTGAAGCACCAGCAGTGCCAGAGGAAGCTGTAGCATTGGAGGAACCTGCCTGCAAGCCTGATGAGTTCCAGGAGGTGCTGCTGACTCATCCCCCGGAGAACCATAACACAGAGGCAGAGTCTGGAGAACAAGAGGCCCTTCTGCAGAAAGTCCAAGCCTCCAACCTGTACAAAGAATCTGCAGGATCAAACAGCCTGGGCAGTTCAGAGACACAGAGCCCAAACAAAGATAGCCAGGGAGAGAAATGTGATACACCCAATCGAAAAACCTGCCATTGCTGCTCTCTCATGTAAACTTTCCTCCTGTCACCTTGCTTTTATGCATGCATTTATTTTATGCATCCATGTTTGCAGCATCTGTCCACCACCCTTAACATGATACAGATTCTTAAAGACAGATTTTTAGACTTCAAGTGCCTCAGTTAGGAGGAGCTCATTTAAATTCTCTTCGTTCAGTTTGAGAGAACCTTCTTTGTTTTATACATAAAGTAGTTAGACTACAGGCACCCCCATATTTTAGTTGCAGTAAAGTAAAAACAAAGTAGTATTTGCATTAATAAACAGTTGAACATGTCTGGTGAAACACATTTTTTTCTCTTTGCTTTGAGTCTCATTTGTTTTATTCATTTTAGTATTTTATGAGAAACTCTAATTAATCCCAGTACAATGTGGGATACCTTTCATTTTTCCTTCATCTGAAACATTGTTGTGGCGTCATATGCAGTTTTACTTTTACTCATAAGCTGGGGTCACCAGTTAACCATTGAGGGCCCTTTGATAATTTTAAAAGATCCATTTAATTTTGAATACCTGAAAGTATGAATTTACGATTTCTGTGAATTGATGTACATACTGTAAACAGAACTGCTTGTCGGATGTTGGATCTTTGACATGACTGCTGAATGGGTTCATGATTAAACTAACTTTTGTGCTACTCTGTGTTGTTTCTTGATGTCTATTCACAATCTCAGCTTCTCATGTACCCTGTTCCCAGTGAAGATTGTAATTGTACTACAACTTGTCTTTCATCATATGCAGTGCCTTCCAGTAGTTTTCCTACCCATTGAACTTTTCCACTTCCACAAACATCAATGTATTTTATTTGGATTTTATGTGATAAAGCAGCTCAAATTGTGCACAATGTATTGAAAACTGAGCAGTAGCTTGGTTAGGTTCAGCCCCGTTTACTCTAATTCCTTTAAATAAAAGCAGAACTAAGTAATAAAAAGTCTTCCTTTGTGTGATTTTATCTCAGTATAAGTGAAGCAGTTCTGTGGAGGCCTCAGAGGTTTGTTAGAGGACATTATTGAACAAACAACATCAGGAAGCCCAAGGAACACAGCAGAAAGGTCAGAGATACAGTTGTGGAGACGTCTGAAGCATGGTTAGGTCATCAAGCAAGATTCCAAGTTTGGATATATGAAGGAATGCTGTTATATTATCTTAAAATGGGAAGAGTATATATTCCAAAATGCGAACCTATGAAGACATGGGTGTCCACCTACACTTACATGCCAAGAAGCATTAATCAAAGAAGCAGCCAAGAGGCCCATGGTAACTCTGGAGGAGCTGCCGTGCTATTTAAAGTGCACCTTATGCTATGCCTATGACCCAGATAAGGTGGAAGAAGGTACTGTAGTGAGATGAGACCAGTATTGAAGATTGTGTCTGTTTTGCAAAGCTGGCACTGCACCTTGAACACACTATGCCCACAGTGAAACATTGTGGTGGCAGCATCATGCTGTGGGAATCCTTTTCTTTAGCAGGGATAGGGATGTCAGAGTTGTTGGGAAGTTGGATGGAGGTAAATACATGGCAGATGATCTGAGGTTCAGCTTCCAGAAGGACAGTGACCCAAAACATACAGCCAGAGTTGTAATGGAATGGTTTAGAATGAAACATATTTGTGTGTTAGAATGGCCCAGTTGTTGTGATTATGAATCTGAGAATATTATTTAATATTAATATTTTAATATTTATCAAATAATATTTCGGTCTGTTAAGGGTTGTCCTGTGAATACCAGCCCAGTAAGGCGATGGTATTAGGACAAAATTGAAAGGGATGAGCCAAGCTCTGACATTATTGAACAGCATAAACTCTGCACACATATGGAATGAATTCACACAATTTCTTAAAAATACAAGAATTCATTAACAAAAATAAGTCAACTCAAAGTCAAACATATTTCAATCAACAAACTCTTTACTATGCTAAAACAATCCAACTAAACTACCAAGCAGAATTAAAGGATAACAAAGACTAATGGAATATGTACAATATAAACAAGTTGATTAAAGATGATTGGAAATCATGACCAAAAGAGTGATGCAACATTACCATACAATGTTTATGTTTGAGAACCAAGGATTATCTTGAAGAATCTGGAAGTTAAGTTAGTCTTGGAACCAACTTAGACAACCATTCACAATGCAAGATCAGATAAAATATTATTTCAATAAAATAATGTTTTAAAGAATGATCTGCTGAATGAAACCAACCTTCTGGATGATTTAATACTCAACAGTGTCTCATTAGCTGCCTTTACTTATTGAAATAATATTTGAAGAAATATTATTAAGGGAATATTTTAGAAAGAGCCAAATCTTGCTGGAGAAATGGGGCTTAATGATGTTTACTTAGTTATCCGATTTAGTGAAATAATGTCTAGCTTATCTTTTATTATTTGTATAACCTCAAAAAAGTATTCACTCTGCCCACTCCAGGTGTAGAGTCAGATTTATGTTAAAGCTCATTATATTTTCTTCTGTTATGTTACCACATAAAGACAACGATGGATCTCTCCCATAGGGTCAAGGTTTCATCTTTTCCTACATTCTTTCTGAAGAGTTACAATGCTGCTCATCCGAGCCAGGCCAAAGTTTCCCAGACATCTGTTGAGATACCTATAGGGGTTGGACAATGAAACTGAAACACCTGTCATTTTAGTGTGGGAGGTTTCATGGCTAAATTGGACCAGCCTGGTAGCCAGTCTTCATTGATTGCACATCGCACCAGTAAGAGCAGAGTGTGAAGGTTCAATTATCAGGGTAAGAGCACAGTTTTGCTCAAAATATTGAAATGCACACAACATTATGGGTGACATACCAGAGTTCAAAAGAGGACAAATTGTTGGTGCACGTCTTGCTGGCGCATCTGTGAGCAAGACAGCAAGTCTTTGTGATGTATCAAGAGCCACGGTATCCAGGGTAATGTCAGCATACCACCAAGAAGGACGAACCACATCCAACAGGATTAACTGTGGACGCAAGAGGAAGCTGTCTGAAAGGGATGTTCAGGTGCTAACCCGGATTGTATCCAAAAAACATAAAACCACGGCTGCCCAAATCACGGCAGAATTAAATGTGCACCTCAACTCTCCTGTTTCCACCAGAACTGTCCATCGGGAGCTTCACAGGGTCAATATACACGGCCGGGCTGCTATAGCCAAACCTTTGGTCACTCATGCCAATGCCAAACGTCGGTTTCAATGGTGCAAGGAGCGCAAATCTTGGGCTGTGGACAATGTGAAACATGTATTGTCCTCTGATGAGTCCACCTTTACTGTTTTCCCCACATCCAGGAGAGTTACGATGTGGAGAAGCCCCGAAGAAGCGTACCACCCAGACTGTTGCATGCCCAGAGTGAAGCATGGGGGTGGATCAGTGATGGTTTGGGCTGCCATATCATGGCATTCCCTTGACCCAATACTTGTGCTAGATGGGCGCGTCACTGCCAAGGACTACCGAATCATTCTTGAGGACCATGTGCATCCAATGGTTCAAACATTGTATCCTGAAGGTGGTGCCGTGTATCAGGATGACAATGCACCAATACACACAGCAAGACTGGTGAAAGATTGGTTTGATGAACATGAAAGTGAAGTTGAACATCTCCCATGGCCTGCACAGTCACCACATCTAAATATTATTGAGCCACTTTGGGGTGTTTTGGAGGAGCGAGTCAGGAAACGTTTTCCTCCACCAGTATCACGTAGTGACCTGGCCACTATCCTGCAAGAAGAATGGCTTAAAATCCCTCTGACCACTGTGCAGGACTTGTATATGTCATTTCCAAGACGAATTGACGCTGTATTGGCCGCAAAAGGAGGCCCTAGACCATACTAATAAATTATTGTGGTCTAAAATCAGGTGTTTCAGTTTCATTGTCCAACCCCTGTAGATAGTACTAGCATAAGGATAATAACTACAGACCTTCTGAGCACATCTCGGACTGCTGTAATCTGCTCTTTCTTGCAAGGTTTTTAATAAAGCTGATTGAGTTTGGTTAAAAACTATTTATTCCACAACACAAGTGTTTTTAAATGTGGTTTTCAGATTTGCATTACTAAAAGCAAGTTGAAAAACTTAACATTCTTCTAAAGTGAAAAGATGATCTGCAGAGAAAGCAGCGTTGACAACAGCATTTGAGGGCATGTGTCCTCCTGTGGCTGCTGTTGAGCTCAGATCTCTCTGAGTGTGTTATGTGATCAATGTTTTTAATGTATATTGTATTTCTTAATTGTTTATTATTATAACTGGGTTGCTGCCTTCTTGGCCAGGTCTCTCTTGTAAAAGAGATACTTTATCTTAATTGGATTAATGGGGTTAAATAAAGGTTAAATAAAATTCTACTACTGTTTTAAGAATAGTTCAAATTTGGCCAGCCAACTCATGGACACTTATTGAATTAATTTAGATTTAGATTTTTACTATAAAACTTAAATCTTCTTAAAATGGAAAATGTTTAAAACCACACAAATTATTTGTCTTTTTTAAACATTATTTTTAACATTTTAATTATATAGTGAATAAGACCACAGACATCAAGGGACTTTTACTGGAAAGCAGTCTTATGTGCACCCATTTATTAAACTGGACTAAATACAGCAGGCGTACAGCAAGCATCTGACCCACATCCCATTATTCCCAAATAAAATCTTCCCCGAGGAGATAGAAAACAATTGATTTAGAGAGTGTTGGACATTGTCGTGTGCCTTTCTATTATCATGGCAGATGTATGACAACTAGCTACACGGTGGCAGAGTTGGTAGCAGTGTGGCCTTCCAGCAAGAGTTCTGGATTCAAATCCCTACCTGGGATTTTTCTACATGATGTTTGCATGTTCTTCCTGTGCGTGCATGGGTTCTCTCTGGGTACTCCCACAGTCCAAAAATATGACTGTTAGGTTAAGTGGTCTTCCTAAAATGCCATAAGTGTTTGGGTGCCTTGTTGTGTGTCTCTGTGTTGCCCTGTGAAGGTCTGGTGACCTGTGTACCCCACTAGCCCAACGACAGCTGGAGAAAGACACCAGCTGCCCCGCGACCCTGCACGGAAAAGCGGGTATGGACAATGGATGAATGAGAACCTTTCTATAGATCTGTCTAAAGGGATTAACAGGTCCCTTTTCTACAAAAATAGTAGACTCTATTATATTTATTTCAGTATTTTGTTTTAATGAATAGACTATTGATTTCAATAAAATGTTGCATGTTTTACTGTTGAGCTGGTAAAAATAAATCCATTCACTTTTTAATCAAATGTTTTTGAATTTGTGTGACCACAAGTACATTGATCTCGATGGTTGTAGCCTACATGACAAAGACGTTTGAACACCACTGAAATGGAGGATTATACATTAGAAGAATCCTATGCCTATTCTCACATTCTACCGGAACAAAATTCATCACTTTTTACACTGAAAATAAAGATGAGCTATTGTGTTATGGTATGTATAGGTACAACCAGATCTCCTATAGACCCTAATTTTAATAGACGACAGAATTTAATTCAGATATCATCATTGAGGGTTCATAAACATTTTTTGTATAAAAACTCCAAACTTTCAGGTTCAACTTTTGACAATTAAATAAATTCTCAATTTCTTTTTCGTAGTTATCCAGACATGGGAAAACGCTGAAATCAAACTATAATTCTGAAGACTTTTCAGACAGTGCAGGACGTCTCAGACAGAAGCTGTTCTGTAGTGTTATATGTTGTCACAATTCCTAGCTTCTTAGCTTTATCCATTGTCCCAGCAACTCTGACCAGCATCCCTGTTTCTGCTGAAGAGAAGCATATCCACAGCATGATGCTGCCACCACCATGTTTTACTGCGGGGTGCTGTGTTAGTAAAGAACGGTTTATAAATATCCTATCCCTCAGTGGGGACATTCAGGTGTACCAGTAGCAAAGTGAAAGGCAAATGGAAGCATGCAGATTTACACAAAGGTAAAAATATAAAAACAAAAGAAGAAAACAAAAGATAACCAAGATTAAGAGACTGTAAGGGCAAATTTACATAAGAACAAAATACTATACAGTTATTAAAAATGGGCATACTGGATTAAAAGATGAACAGTTTTAGTTTCCCATCAAACCTAACATTTTGCATGGAGATTAAAAACCATCTTACCAGAGCACCTTCTTTACACATGTTGGGTATGTCCCCTGCATGGCTGGTTTCCTAATGGGACTTCTTATGGCTTTCTTCTTGCCAGCCTTCGTCAGGCTTAGAACGTGCACAACTTATAGATGTCGTGTCGACAGATTCTCCCACCTGAACTGTTGATCTCTGCAGCTCCTCCAGGGCATCTTGGCTGCTTCTGATTAATTGCTCTCCTTGCTAGGCCGGTTAGTTTAGCTGGATGTCCATGTCTTAATATGTTTGTATTTCTTCCATACTCTTCCTATTTTCAGATGATGGATAGGACAGAGCTCCTTGAGAGTTCCAAAGGTTTGGATATTATTTTATAACCTCACTCTGCTTTAAACTTCTCCTCAACTTTCTCTCCAATCTGTCTTCTGATGCTGTTTCTTCACTAATGTTCTCTAACAAACATCTGAGGCTTTCGATTTTACACCAAGAGTAAAATCAACACAAATTGAGTCGTTTACTAGGTTTAGTAATTAGGTGACCTCTAAAGGCATTTAGTTGCACATAGCGAGACTGTATTTGTAGTCATTAACTATTCCCACTGCTTCACACCCTGTTGATTCACAATTACAAGAAGGTGAAACTTATGTGTTTAAAAAGGCCAGTGCCATAATCCACTTTGGTGGCTTGACTTGAGTATAAGCTTAATAAATCTATATGTTGCATTTCACACCTCAAACCAACTTGTGTTCATTTCTGTCTGTTTTGCTTGATAAACAGATTCATATCACAGAAAACAATCATATATACAATCACAAAATCCCTTTAATTTAACAAGTATTTTATCTCCTTGATGAGGTTTCCAAAAATTCCTGTTTTTTCACATTCCAATTATCAGCAGATTTAGGATGGACTCTGATCTCAGATACTGATAGTGTTGCTTCAGTAGGAATTTCCAGATTTGTACAGAGTTCACCTTTTTTACTATATTTCCTACACTGGTAAAGATGGTCAATTTTTATCGGGTCAATATTTTCCTTTCTATCTTTCTGTGCATTTAGACTGAGAAGCCCATCTGGTAGTATTATCCTGAACAGTGGAGCTCCACAAACATGTGTTTTGAGCCCTCTGAAGTTTGCTGATGACACTGTAGTGGCAGGTTTTGACTCTAATAAAAATGAGGAAGGAAGTAGAGTACCTTACAATCTGGGTTACCCCTAAACAGTAACAAAAACAAAGGAGCTGACTGTACATTCAGACAACAGCAACCCCACAAGCCCCTACTTACAGGTAGCTTGGTGTCTATACTCTCAAGGACATAATCCTGTGTGAATTGGAGAACATCCATATCCACAAGTAATTATCTCTTCTTGTTTTAAAATGAATAGATGTGTTTTGTATAATCATTCCACCCTAGATCAATAGCACAAAATCAATGTGAGATCCATGCCTATGATGAGTTTATGCAAACTGTATGGGAATCTTGAGCTTAGATTTAAAATAATCTTCTAGAGCACTACCGCATACACCTCAGTGTAACAGACATCACATGTTCTTCAAATCGAGAAACACTAACAGGGAAAACTAATTCAAATTTTATGATCTATGATGCTGTTACTGTCGCAAATAATTTCGTTAGCGAAACATGTTTGATTAAATTAACATTTTTCATGATAAACTCATAAAATTGGCTGTTGCTTCTATTATTCTGTTCACCCACTACTAATATATGCACTTTATTTTTGACATGAAATCACAAAACACTTGAAGGCAGCTTCATTCGGGGTGCCGAAATAAAAAAAAGTTGCTTTTCAGTTGTGTGCTTAGTGCCTTTACAACAGATGAGAGAAAGTTCATGAATATCACAGAGTGATCAATCACAAGCAGTTCCCTGATTAAGACTTGATTTCACAATCCCAAAATTTCCCAGGGGAAAATGGCTGCATTGTGAAACCACATATATCTGGACTATAAAATCAGCCAAATTTCACCGTCTGCCTCATTATCTCTATCCTAGTGTCTGCCTTCAGAAAGAACATGATGATTTCTGCTGTGTGTACCGTTGCTCTGCTCTGTTTGTTGCCTGTAAGCCATTCAGCTCCTTTGACCTGCGAAGAGCTGGTGCGGCCCTTAGTTCGACTTGATCCTCAACATCTGGAGGGAAAGCGAGCTTTGGTGGCGGGCAGTCTGAGCCAACCCCCATTCCTCGAGCGCTTCAAGCAGAGGGACAGTGCCTCTGTGAACTTTGCCAACAGCACCAGTGACACCAGCATCTCCTACACTCGCAGCATCCGTTTACATGACAACTGCACGTACAGCTCCTACAACATCACCCTGGAAGGCAGCAGCTTCACCTTTGACGGGACAGACAAAAGTAACCTAAGCGCAGCTTTCATCCACACGTCTTGCCATGACTGCATGCTGATGCGCATGAATGTGGAGTCGGGAAAGAGGGTTCACTTCTACCTGTTCAGCAGGAGGAGGCAGCTGGAGCTGGAGGAGCTGGAGGAGTTCAGAGCTCAAGTGAAGTGTCTGAACATGCCTCCGCCTGCTGTGATGGACCCCACTAAGGAGCTGTGTCAAGACGAATGATTTCCAGAAGATCAAACTGAAGAGAAAACAGAATCACAGAAAAAATTAACACTAAGGAAAACCTTAAATCCATCCCTAATTAACACTGAAAGACTTTATTTGGTGTTCTTGATTTGATCCTTGAAAGTTTAAGTTGAAAACTGACACTATTGTAATACTGTAATAATTCTTTAACTGTCATCGAACCTAAAATAAATGTTGACTTCTGTGATGCAAGTATGTGAAGCTTTAGTTTATTTGAAAAAGGGGCAACAGCAGTAAAAGACATGAGAGGTTTTCTCTCCCTCTCTTTTAGCACTAAAGAGTCTTTCTGAACGAAGACTAAACTTCCACAGTGTGTGAAGGACTTCACTGGAACATTTTTCAAAGCATAAAATATTTTCTCACTACACAATTTCAACTACTTCACAGATTTTTCTAAATCCATTTTTGACATTTCATACATTTTATTTTCCAGAATTTCCAAATAATCAGACATGAATCTGCAATCAAAACAGCCTGAAAAGCTCTTCTTCACTGATATTATTTCATGGAGATAAAAAATATGCATGATCAAGTAGGAATTTAGTCCTCATTTTTTGGTTTCTGGTATTATACAGCACCATGCAAAACCATTCACACACCTAAACGTTTCGACTAACAAACACTGAAAAGTAGTACGTGTACGACTGACTAAATGTTACATAAATAAGAAAGAACTGCTAAAAAACAGTCAAAGTAAGGATATTTTACCACTATAGATTCAAGTAGCAGCCATCTTGAATGCGGAAGTCAGGTGTGGTCATGTTGACCCGACTTTCCCACTTGTAATTCCAACTTTCAGGGGTGTTCCAGTTGAAATTTCCCACTCGGAGGTACAAATGGAATGCACCATTAATGTGATAGACAAACACAAAGTAGGAGGGCAAATAGTATATGGTTTTTCAAATATAAAAACATAAACTGACACACTAGCAGTGTGCATTTGTATTTTACCTCCCTTTACTCTGATGCCCTTTAAAACATCAAGTCCAACTACTTACCTGGCAGTCCACCTGAGCTGACAGGCCTGGCAAGGAGATGCAGCCATGAATTCTATGGTTACTTTAGTTACTTTAGGGGAGCTGCAGATGCACAGCTCAGCTAAGAGAATCTGTTAAAAGAACAACTAATAGCTGTGCTCTACACAGATCTGGCCATCACCTAAAAACTCCCCTCAGCAATCTGCCAAAAGCAAATATGTGGAAGAAGATCCTCTGGTCAGATGACACCATAATTTTACTTTTTGGCCTACATGCAAATTCCTGCAAGTAGCAGAAAATTAACACCCTACATATCACGAAAACGTATTACTTTTAAAAATGGTGGTGGCATCATCATACAGTGAGTATTCTTTTCTTTAGCATAAACAGCTGATGGGAAAAGGATAGAGCTAAATACAGGGAAACCCTTAAAGAAAACCTGCAAGACTTGACAATGGGCCAGAGTTTCACCTTGCAGCAAGACTACAACATTAAGCATGCAGCCAGAATAACAACAGCGTAGTTTAGACCAAAATATATCTGTCTGTTGGAATGGCCCAGTCAAAGTTCAGACCTGAATCCAATTCAGAATTAGTGGCAAGACCTAAAATATTGCTGTTTTCAAAGAACAATTAGCAAATCTTCTCTAGATATACTGTAAAAAACGTATGTCTGTAACTGCAGCAACAGGTGACACTACAAAGTATCAACCCAGGGAGGCTGAATACAAATGCATGCCACACTTTTCTGATTTTTATTAATAATGAATTTTAAAAACAAATCGCCATTTTCTTTGCAATGCTTCAACTTTGTTACTGTTCATCATTGTGCGCTACTGTGTGTTGAATAGTCATGTAAAAATCCCAATAAAATATACATTCTATATATATTCTTTAACCAAGCGGTCCATGATTTATCCACCATCTTCTCCATGTTGTGACGAGTTTGCTTGTAAAATACTTTGGCTCTTCAGTTATTTGTTCTTTAAAAATATATTTCCAATTTCAGATTCTATGATCATCATTGACAATTATATTATGTTATATTCAAAAACTAGCATATGAGTGTGTGTATTCATGATCATCTGTTGTGTCTCTGTGCTGCTTTGTGATGAACTGGTGACCCGTCTAGGATGTACCTTTCACCCACTGAAACCCCTTTCTCAAAGATAAAGCAGCCAGTACATTTCCAGAGTCAACAAATAACGGTGTGGCTAAAAGTCCACCATTTCATAATCCCAGGATGCACAGCAGATAAAACATTTGCGTTTGCTGGTATTTTTAGAATTGTGAAACAAACCGCAGGTTTTAGAGATATATAACTAGAAAGGTCACAGTGTTTGGATACTGTAACTGAGGCTTAAGTACAGGGAATATGAAGAGTTTATCTAAAGCAGTCATGTCGGCTGTAGCTGCTGCCGTTCTTCTCCTCTGTTTCGTATCTGTGAGCTGCTCTGTTCCTCTGGCATGTGAAAATCTGCTGCGGCCTTTAGGTCAACTTGACCTTCACGGTATGGAGGGCAGAAGGGCGATGATTGCCGGCAGCCTGAGCCACTTACCCCTCATGGAGCCACTGAGACGCAGAGACAGCGCCACCGCTGAGTTTTCCAGCAACAGTGGCAAGAGTGGCATCTTCTTCAGACGCAGCAGCCGTTCAGGTGACAACTGCCACTATGCATCATACAATGTCACCCTGAAGGGCAACAGCTTCACCTTTAAAAACGACAATGTCACCACGACCTTCGTCCATACTTCCTGTCATGACTGCATCCTGCTGAAATTTGATGTGGAGTCAGAACAGCGACAACATTTCTATCTGTTCAGCAAGAGGAGACAGTTAGAGGAGATGGAGATTGAAGAGTTCAGAGCTCAGGCACAGTGCTTGAACTTACCTCCACCAGTTGTGATGGATCCCACCAAGGACCTGTGCCCTGAACAGGACAGCACTAATCCAGCCACTCAAACAGAGAACAAAACAGAAACAAAAAACGACTGAATACATTTTTAATTCCGGGAAACATTTTCTTATTATGTAGCAAACATCTGTTTTCAGCCCTGTTGGCATTTCAATCTGTAAAAGAGTCTTAACATAGATGTATCTGTCTCATTTATGGGTTAATAATCTTTAAATTATGACCACTGAGTTTTGCTTCTTAACTTTCATTAACAGATTTAATGTCACATTAATCTCTTTCACTACTTACCTTTATTTCACAGGTTCCGTCTGTGCACAGAATATTTGAAGTAAAGAAGTTTGTACAAAATACTTCAGAGGTTTTAATAAAAGTCCCTTTTTAAAGTAAAGAAACAACTTGTTTTTAGTGTAACCTTGTGTTATTTGATTATCTTCATTATTAAAAAACAGCACACTTCACACACATGCTAAACTCCTATCAAGAAGGAATATAGGATAATAGATACCTGATAAAACAGTCTGGACTCTTGAAACATCTGCTAAGAAGCAGGGAAAAAAACATTAGCAAGCTGCAGCAATGATGTGATTCGGTAGCAATCAGCATAATTCTGGCTGGGTATTTGATCAGGTACTTGTACTCGTCGTCTTCCACTTTATCCGGGACCGGGTCGCGGGGGCAGCAGACTCAGCAGAGACTCCCAGACGTTACTCTCCCCAGACACCTCTTCCAGCTCCTCCAGGGGGAGCCCAAGGCGTTCCCAGACCAGCCAAGAGACATAGTCCCTCCAGCGTGTCCTGGGCTGTGTCCTGGGCCTCCTCCTGGTGGGACGTGCCTGGAACACCTCCCGAGGAAGGCGTCTGGGAAGCATCCGGTATAGATGTCCGAGCCACCTCAACTGGCTCCTCTCGATGTGGAGGAGCAGCGGCTATACTCCGAGCCCCTCCCGCATGGCCAAGCTCCTCACCCTATCTCTAAGGGAGTGCCCGGCTACCCTATGGAGGAAGCTCATTTCAGCCGCTTGTATCCGGGATCTCGTTCTTTCGGTCATGACCCATAGTTCATGGCCATAGGTGAGGGTAGGAACATAGACCGACCGGTAAATCGAGAGCTTCGCTTTTCGGCTCAGCTCTCTCTTCACCACAACGGACCGGCACAGCGCCCCCATTACTGCGGCAGCCGCACCGATCCGTCTGTCGATCTCCCGCTCCATTCTTCCCTCACTCGTGAACAAGACCCCGAGATACTTAAACTCCTCCACTTGAGGCAGGAACTCCCCTCCAACCTGAAGAGGACAAGCCACCCTTTTCCGGTTGAGAACCATGGCCTCAGACTTGGAGGAGCTGATTTTCATCCCTGCCGCTTCACACTCGGCCGCGAACCGCCCCAGCACATGCTGTAGGTCTTGGCTAGAGGGGGCCAGCAGGACCACGTCATCTGCAAAAAGAAGAGACAAAATCCCCTGGTCCTCAAACCAGACCCTCCCGGAACCTTGGCTGCGCCTAGAAATCCTGTCCATAAAAGTTATGAACAGGACCGGTGACAAAGGGCAGCCCTGCCGGAGTCCAACATGCACCGGGAACAGGTCCAACTTAGTGCCGGCAATGCAAACCAAACTCCTGCTCTGCTTGTACAGAGACCGGATGGCCCCTAGCAAAGGGTCCCAGATTCCATACTCCTGGAGCAACCCCCACAGGGCATCACGAGGGACACAGTCGAATGCTTTCTCCAGGTCCACAAAACACATGTGAACCGGTTGGGCAAACCTTCGAGTACCCTGTAGTGGGTATATAGGGGACAATCCGTGACTAGCACAGAAGTCCAATAACAAAACACCACCCGGATTCAGATCGGGGAGGCCATTCCTCCAGATCACGCCTCTCCAGGTGTCACTGACTTTTCCCATGTGGGCGTTGAAGTCCCCCAGCAGAATAATGGAGTCCCTGGGAGGGGCACTATCCAGCACCCCCGACAGGGACGCCAAGAAGGCCAGGTACTCCGCACTACCACTCGGCCCGTAGGCTGAAATGATAGTCAGAGACCTCTCCCCAACCCGAAGGTGCAGGGATGCGACCCTCTCATCCACTGGGGTAAACCCCAACACTAGACAAGCAAACCAACCCCAGCCCGCCGCCTCTCCCCGTGGGCCACTCCAGACTAGAAGAGAGTCCAGCCCCTCTCGAGGAGAAGGGTTCCAGAGCCCATGCTGTGTGTAGAGGCGAGCCCGACTATTTCTAGTCGATATCTCTCGACCTCCCGCACATGCTCAGGCTCCTTCCCGCCCAGCGAGGTGACATTCCACGTCCCTAGAGCCAGCCTAAGCATCTGGGGATCGGGCCGCTGAGGTCTCCACCTTCGTCCGCCACCCAATCCTCTTTGCACCGGTCCCTCGGGTTCCCCCTGCAGGTGGAGGGCCCACTGGGGGATGGTCTCGCGTCTCTCGTTTGATCAGGTTTTGAACAAATGTGAGGAAGTTTTTAAAATTCCCAGGATTTTAAACAAAATGCACAAACGTTTAAAAAAGGGCTTTGGATCTGCCACTCTAGTAGCTTAACAACCTGATTTATTCTTTCCATAACCAGTTTTTATGTCAGTTTGGTATTACTGCCCTGCAGAAACATCAGGCTTGTGATTTGAGATCCAAAGTTGAGGCCTTTAAAGCTAGTACTGCATTATTACATCTACTTTGTGCAATGCACCATTTCTCCAGCCAGTGAAACAGCCACTTAGTATGATGCCCTGACCACCTTGCTTGACCGTTAGAACAGTGTTCTTAGGTTTGAACGCCTCTTTCACTCCTTCAGACATTTTCTTTCTCTTTGTGGTCAAATATGTCAACATTTGTCTTATCTGAACATAAAACCTTTCTGCTTGTCCATAAGGGAAGCCAATCTTCAAGTAGGAGCTTCTTTCTTGCCTGGCAGCCTCTGAGTCCAAGACACACTAAGCACTTCATGGCAGGCTAGCTTCAGACTATGTTGAACGTGACACTTTGAGATAGATGTTTGAATGTTGGACTTTGCTGTTTGTGCCAGCAGTACAAAGATCCAAAACACACATCAACATTACTTTTAGAATAGATAAAACAGAATATAGTCAAGCTTTAGGACTGGCCCCGATGTCAACCCTGTTCAAAATTGGTGGAGTCTGCTTAAAAGCTGTGACCAGCACATGTCTAAATGAACTCTATCTCTACTGCCAAGAAAAGTAACCAAATATCCAGCTGGCATCAAGCCAGAAGCTTGCTGATGGCAGTAAAAAGTGTTTGGGCAAAGTGCAACTTGCTAGGAGATGGTTTAAACAAATACAGGTCCTTCTCAAAATATTAGCATATTGTGATAAAGTTCATTATTTTCCATAATGTAATGATGAAAATTTAACATTCATATATTTTAGATTCATTGCACACTAACTGAAATATTTCAGGTCTTTTATTGTCTTAATACGGATGATTTTGGCATACAGCTCATGAAAACCCAAAATTCTTATCTCACAAAATTAGCATATTTCATCCGACCAATAAAAGAAAAGTGTTTTTAATACAAAAAACGTCAACCTTCAAATAATTATGTACAGTTATGCACTCAATACTTGGTCGGGAATCCTTTTGCAGAAATGACTGCTTCAATGCGGCGTGGCATGGAGGCAATCAGCCTGTGGCACTGCTGAGGTCTTATGGAGGCCCAGGATGCTTCGATAGCGGCCTTTAGCTCATCCAGAGTGTTGGGTCTTGAGTCTCTCAACGTTTTCTTCACAATATCCCACAGATTCTCTATGGGGTTCAGGTCAGGAGAGTTGGCAGGCCAATTGAGCACAGTGATACCATGGTCAGTAAACCATTTACCAGTGGTTTTGGCACTGTGAGCAGGTGCCAGGTCGTGCTGAAAAATGAAATCTTCATCTCCATAAAGCTTTTCAGCAGATGGAAGTATGAAGTGCTCCAAAATCTCCTGATAGCTAGCTGCATTGACCCTGCCCTTGATAAAGCAGTGGACCAACACCAGCAGCTGACAAGGCACCCAGACCATCACTGACTGTGGGTACTTGACACTGGACTTCTGGCATTTTGGCATTTCCTTCTCCCCAGTTTTCCTCCAGACTCTGGCACCTTGATTTCCGAATGACATGCAGAATTTGCTTTCATCCGAAAAAAGTACTTTGGACCACTGAGCAACAGTCCAGTGCTGCTTCTCTGTAGCCCAGGTCAGGCGCTTCTGCCGCTGTTTCTGGTTAAAAAGTGGCTTGACCTGGGGAATGCGACACCTGTAGCCCATTTCCTGCACACGCCTGTGCACGGTGGCTCTGGATGTTTCTACTCCAGACTCAGTCCACTGCTTCCGCAGGTCCCCCAAGGTCTGGAATCGGCCCTTCTCCACAATTTTCCTCAGGGTCTGGTCACCTCTTCTCGTTGTGCAGCGTTTTCTGCCACACTTTTTCCTTCCCACAGACTTCCCACTGAGGTGCCTTGATACAGCACTCTGGGAACAGCCTATTCATTCAGAAATTTCTTTCTGTGTCTTACCCTCTTGCTTGAGGGTGTCAATAGTGGCCTTCTGGACAGCAGTCAGGTCGGCAGTCTTACCCATGATTGGGGTTTTGAGTGATGAACCAGGCTGGGAGTTTTAAAGGCCTCAGGAATCTTTTGCAGGTGTTTAGAGTTAACTCGTTGATTCAGATGATTAGGTTCATAGCTCGTTTAGAGACCCTTTTAATGATATGCTAATTTTGTGAGATAGGAATTTTGGGTTTTCATGAGCTGTATGCCAAAATCATCCGTATTAAGACAATAAAAGACCTGAAATATTTCAGTTAGTGTGCAATGAATCTAAAATATATGAATGTTACATTTTTATCATTACATTATGGAAAATAATGAACTTTATCACAATATGCTAATATTTTGAGAAGGACCTGTATGTATATATGTGAGCTTGCATAAATTGGAACCTGTGTGAATAAGAAAAAAAAAAACAATTATAATTATAACCTCATTGTTATTAAGACTCCCTGACGTTTGTTGCATCATCATTACATCCTGAACCAAACACTTCCAGTGCATCCTTAAAGGCCCCAAATTAATGGCCAGCATTAGCTGTAAACCTCTCTCTGAAACACCAAAGATTGTGTCAGATTGCTCATAGAGGAACAGCAGACTCTAGAGAAAACGTTATCATCCTGAATATGATCAAACGGCTTGGAGCTCCACACCATCAGTGTGCCTTGTCTCTAAATGTTTCAAGGGAAATCAACATGCTTTGTTGTATAAATAGGGATCTGCTACAGGATCTTTCCTGGCAGCTCTCTGAATTGTTGTTTTGGACTTTTACACATTTCTTGAACAACTCAGTTTCATCATAAAAAACTATTTTGGAATTGCATGGTGCTAAATTTTAAGTGTTATCTTCCCAATCAGGGGACGGTTCCAGTTTGACCCGGAAAACTGGGTTTGTTATAAATGTTGGTCGAGATGAGCAGGGAAAGACATTCAAAAATCAGACAGTATATGGAATACTACCAAGGGGTGTAAATCTGACAAAAAAATCCAACAAGTTATCAATGGCAAGGAATTTAGCAGGCACCACCACAAAACATCAAAACATCACAAAGTTTAACAAGCTCTGTATGTACCAAAAACAGGACCAAGTGAATGTGCAATATTCATTTTTAATTTTGCTGCAATTGTGTGTGACTGGAGATGTTTATTTATTGGTCTCTAATGTGTAGCACAGGGTGTTGTTCTCTTCTTTTGGAAGCAATACTCTCCTCTGGTGACACAGAGCGTATAGAGGCTATTGATCAGGCCATCTCAGGTTTCAACACAGATATAATGTATATCTTGTCCCCCAGTATTTATGAAATCCTCCTGTCATTATAGTGGACACATCCGATTTGCTTAAACAGGGACAGAAGGATCCTTTTGTACTCATTAGTTATAATGTGGTCTTCATCACGTATTTTCTAGTTTTTATGTTTTTAATGTCCTTCACACATTCTCCTTCAGATTTGGCAGGTGCAGTTCTGTCTAGACATCCCATCACATTTGGAAGCTCTGCTAAATGAGCTTCCAAATGGTAGATGCCTCCTGGACACCTTCCTCAACTTATGGTAGATAAGTGTCTAATCCCTGTCTGAGACAGCAGCTGAAGTTTTATAATTGTTTTAATCTAATATAAAATACATTACTTTGAATAAGGGATTATTACATAACCTACCTTGCTGAAATCCTGTGAAATCCCAAGTTTGTACTTAGGGGACAGAGATCATGATAAGCAAGGGGCATTTTTGTTCAAAGACTTTTTTCACTGCTCCATATTTTTCTGCCTTTAAAAGTTTTTTCCATCATTTTATAATTAGGGCTCTCATTTGCATAACAAACAAAGCATGATGCACAAAATGAGCTCTGATGTGAGCGCTGGTCCGCCCTGTGGGATTATGTGCCTGGAGAAAGTTACTGAGGTAAATGAGAGAACTGGATTAGAAGTGATAGCACTCCAGCAACAACAAAAAAATATGTCTGGCACTTACAGAACTTCAGCTTTAGGTGGGAAAATCAACCATCTTTTTAAAACATAAAAAATAATTGTGCTTCAATATTACGTCAAGAAGGAAAAACTTCCGACAGCTTCTTCAGGGGAGGCGGGGACAAGTAAAAACTCAGGTTATCTTAAAAAAAATCCCTCTTCATGGGGCAGATTATCTTCATGGAGTTTGTTCTGTGGCGTAGTTTGATATGTGCCATATGGGCAGTAGACCCAAGCGCCATTAAAAGCGGGGAGAACAAGGACCATATTTTAAACAGAACTTATTTGTCGGTCAGTAGTGCTGTAGAAAAGCTTTCTCTTCCTTCTATGCATTTTCTATCAATCCATGTATTGAGAAGGTGCTCCCTGCTTGCTGCTGAAAATAGGCAGATCAGGGTGCATTTGCTCTCCATCACACTGTCAACCATTAGAATTTGAAGAAATTATGTCTTCACAAACTGGGATAATTTCTGTAGATGCTTGGTTTACAAAGACAACTATAATTTTAGTTAGACAACTTTCAAAGTTTTCCTGAACTCAGGATTAACTAATTCAGAAGTTAACAAACACACAGCCCACATACCCCGTAAGGAATGAAACAACCAAGGGTCATATATTAAGGGTTGTTGGTCACTAAGACAAGGCACAGGTGGGGGTACTTAAGTGGGTGTGGAACAGCCGTGTGAAGCCAATACACTGAAGAGCTGGGAAAAAAAATTGAAATGACCAAGCACAAAGTAAACACAAGGTTCTATGAAACAACTAGAGCATATACAGACCGTGACCAAAAACAAAAGTAACCAGAAAAACTTTATATCGGAATACACAGAATTACAAAATAACAGAAAGCTGAAAACAAAGTCCATTAACAAAAGTCAAAGTCCTTTGATTCATCATAGTTTATGTTTTCAACCCAGAAACTGGGTTGAATTAACTCATGTCTAATGTGAAAGTTACCAGAGAATGCAATAGTAATGAAATATATTTAGGTAAAATGAATGATTTTTATTTGTAACCTCTTATAAATTAAAATTGCTACTCAGTTTATACCACTTTCTGAAGATGATCATATTTTTATACACTTTGTCTTTGTTGAAACCAGTAAGCAGTGTATGATGTTTGATTAGAGTGTTATGAGGTTATAATGTCAGAAGATTGGAGTTGATCTTAGCTGAGATGTTTTAACGCAACAGCGAATCAGCGGCTATCCCTCAATGGTGGAGAAGCATCCCCTGTTATCCAGGTCCAACAGTCAGAGCGCCCTGTATTTCACAATCAAAACGTGAATAAACAGAAAGAGGACTCTGCTCTTCAGAATTGCCAGTATTGTGAAACAGAGCATCACTGGAACTACTAATAAAACCACCTTAGCTGCTTCATTAATCTCAATCTTACTTTGAGTCTACCTCGGCTGCACAGCAGAGACCATACTTCATAATTCAAAGAAATGTTTGCTCTGTGTGTCATCGTACTCTTCTGCTGGGCGTCTGTGAGCCACTCAGCTCCAACCCCCTGTGAGAAACTGATTCGTCCTGTGGAGAGCCTGAGTTTCCATGATGTGAAGGGCAGTTGGGCTTTAGTTTCGGTCAGTGCAGCTGATCCAAATTACCTGGAAAAACAGAAGCTTAGTGACAGCGGAAGAGCATTTTTTGCCAATTACACCGACAGACCTGAGATATCCTTCACACGCATCTCGAACGTTGGTGACAGCTGTCAGTACATGCGGACGAACATCACCCTGGAGGGCAGTGGCTTCGTGGATCCTCAGTTGAACATCACTATGACTCTGCTCCGTAGGTCCTGTCCAGACTGTATAGTGGTGCGGTTAGACAAAATCCCTGGCCAGCCATTGCGTTTGTATCTGTTCAGCAAGAGGAGAGCGGTGGAGGCGAAGGAGATGGAGGAGTTCAAAGCCCAGGCAGAGTGCCTCAGCTTGTCTGAACATCATGTGATGGATCCAACCAAGGAGCTTTGTCCAGAACAGATATCCAGACATGCAGCTGCTCCAACTGAAGCAACAACCGAGGCACAAAAGGTCTAACATAACTCCTGCTTGTCATACTGTGCCATTTAACAAAAGCTAAGATAAGCTGATATGTTTTGAACAGCCATTTTTTCAAACAATGATGGACAGTAATATTGAATCAAGATGAGCTACCTGGATCGGTACCTTTTAGGCAAATGTTTTGTTCCTATATGATATAAGCAAAATAAATTAAATATCACTTAGAGAGACCCAACTTACTGTTACATTAAAGTCTTTAATGAAACATATTTTAATAAAATATAGCTTGTCCAACTTAATAGTGATTGAATTTCGTGATTTCATGAACAAAGTATGAGAGTACCAGTAGACTTTTAGCAATACTCATTTAAGTGCTAATTAATGTCTGAAGAAGCAATTGATGCCACTATTAGTATCTTAACTTACAGCTGGTGGAAAATCTGAAATAAAATCCCCTGTTCATCTAATTAAATCTCACGAATTAACATTTAAATCTTTGGCGAGCAGCATCCTGAACTTAAAGTTGCTGTTACATTATTGCAGTGTAGACCTTGCAAATTTGACATGCACGTGCTGGGGAGGTCTGTGCTTGGCCCTCCGCTCTCATCAGAGCAACAGCATAACATCATTTGTTAATGGTACCAAATGTAAAGACTTGGGCTGTTTACCAGAAGTTGGGAAGAGTTGATTACTGATAAAAGCTGTGTGAAAATGTAAAACCACTTCTGGAAGAAACTCCTTGGATTGGAGCAGTCATTTGCTTGCTGGAGGAATAAACTACTTTGCTGCACTTTGTCTCTGGTTTTCCCTTGTTTGGGTTTTTTTTGTTTTCTGATTCGAGCTCTGCATTTTTTCCTGCATATGGTTTTGAACCATTTCGAAGATTTTATGCAGCTAAAGATTAAACTTTCTTAAAATATTCTCAGACATCTTATATCAGAGACATTTTACAAATTCAGGCTTCTGAATGAAAACACTTGTAAGCAATTATTCATGACATTGAAACTATAAATAAGGAAATGATAACGATGCATGCATATGAAAACATTCATATGGTGAAGTTTTTTGGCAGCCTTGTAAAATATAAATGATGATTTCATTATAATTACTGCACACACTAATTTAGCCTTTACAGTTTAAAAGTTATGTTATTAGAGAAATAATATAATTGAATCATTTGAGCTGTTGTTAGATGGGAAAACATTTTATGGCCTGTTTCTTTGCTTTCTTGAGAACACATTAAACTTGGCCCTTTCCATGACTCTTCTGTTATATGCTGCCTTCTCATGACGAGGAGCTGAATAATGCATGTTGTACAGTTACTTTGGTACGACCAGTAAATAAAGCGATACTGATCATTTCAGGCTCTAATATGCATCACATATTATCTTCTAAACTCCGTCAAGAGCATTAATTAAATTCCTATGGAAGCATCCATCCATGCATTGTCTATACCCATTTGTCCATGCAGCATCCCAGGGCAGGGGGCTGGGGGTGGGCTATGGGGGAGGGGAGTACTGGTTCCTATCTCCAGTGGTCATCGGGCCAGAGGCAGGATACACACAAGACAGGTCACCAGTTCATCATAGAGAAACACAGAGACACACAGGACAACAACCATGCACACACTCACACCTAAGGGCAATTTAGAGAGATCAATTAATCTAACATGGATGTTTTTGGACTGTGGGTGGAAGCCATAGTACCTAGCAAGAGCCCATAGATGCACACATGTAAACTCCATGCAGAACTGTGTAGATGGAAACAATTAAAAGTAGAAATGTAAAGGAAAACAACTGTTTAAAATAGGGACTTCGCTATTTATTAAGAATACATTTGAAGGGACTAATATTATTGTCAAAAAATATATATTTATTTATTGTTGGCTTACTAGTTACAATTTAGTCTACAATTATTCATACTCCTGGCAGATTTAGTTCAAGGTTTGGTTTAAGCTTTTAATTTTCCTAACATACTGTATTTCAGCTGACTGGAAGTAATTTTATCATTCTGGAGGGGCCCAGCCAGAGTCCTGACTTGAATCTGATAGTGAATCTGTGTAGGGAACTAAAGATTAGGGTGATGGTAAGGAGGTCTTCCATCTACAAAGAGTTGGAGCTCATCACTAATATAAATCATTAAAGTATCAGTGGAAACATGCTAAAAGCTGCTCAGTCCCTTCTCTGCATGTGGGTCAAAAAGCTCAATTGAAACATGACATTAAACAGGTTATAAAATGCAACCGATAATAATCATCTAGTATTTACTTTAAATGTAATCTTAAGTGGACAAAACCACACACTACTGATTCAACCATATTAATATCAAACTTATTTAAAGTTTAGGAATAATTATCCACACCCTCAAAATACAGTGCCATGCAAAAGATGCAGCACATAGACCAAAGGTAACCCTGAGGATAGACTACAGTGTATCTGTGTATAGGACTTAGCAGCTGTAGAAGAAGGCAGGTTATCAAAGTGCCTTTTTTGATAACGGTCCGAGAACCAAGTCTGAGGCCATGGCCAGAAAAGGGTGGCTTGTCGTCTTCAGGTTGGAGGGGAGTTCCTGCCTCAAGTGGAGGAGTTCAAGTATCTCGGGGTCTTGTTCACGAGTGAGGAGAGAATGGAGCGGGAGATCAACAGACGGATCGGTGCGGCTGCTGCAGTAATGGGGGCGCGTTGTGGTGAAGAGAGAGCTGAGCCGAAAAGCGAAGCTCTCGATTTACCAGTCGGTCTACCCTCACCTATGGCCATGAACTTTGGGTCATGACCGAAAGAACAAGCGGATACAAGCGGCTGGAATGAGCTTCCTCCGTAGGGTGGCCGGGCACTCCCTTAGAGATAGGGTGAGGAGCTCGGCCATCTGTGAGGGGCTCGGAGTAGAGCCGCTGCTCCTCCACATCGAGAGGAGCCAGTTGAGGTGGCTCGGGCATCTATACCGGATGCCTCCTGGATGCCTTCCTCGAGAGATGTCCCAGGCACGTCCCACCGGTAGGAGGCCCAGGGGACGGCCCAGGACACGCTGGAGGGACTTTGTCTCTCGGCTGGCCTGGGAACGCCTTGGGCTCCTTCTGGCCATCTCACACAAACAGTCTTTATTTCTTCAGAGAGCTACCCGTATTCTTGAAACTAAACTTTCAAATTCTTTGCAATTTCAATTTCTTTAAATAAACAATGTTCATTAAAAATACAGTTTAGTTGTAAAAGTATTTGCCTCCCTACATATTTCTTCTGACTTTGCTTTTGGTCACACTTCAGTGTTTCAGGTAATCGAACAAAGTTCCTTGTTTCCTTGTTTGTTTTCTTATATTGCTTGTTTTTAGTTGATTGTCTTTGTACCGTGTCCTTAATTGTCTAGAAAATAATTATTATAATAAACTTTAAGCATCAGACAAAGATAACCTGAATAAATACAAAGGGCAATTCTCAAATTAAGGGTGTATTCACACCTGCCACTTTTGTTCTGCTTAAAATGGACCAGAGTTTGTTTCCCCCGTTGGTCCGGACCTTTTGTGCGGACTAAATAACCGGACAGAGACCCTCTTTTTGAGGTGGTCTCGGCCCGCTTCCAAACGGACTCTGGTGCGGTTCGCTTATGGTCTGAATACGAACCGGCCCCGATCCGAACCAACTACAGAAAACGTACGTCTCTTTGGACTTAACAAGCCACCGTATCCGGTAGCAAAGATGTACAGTACACACCAAAGGTTTGGACACACCTTCTCATTCAAAGAGTTTTCTTCATTTTCATGACTATGAATATTGTAGCTTCACACTGAAGGCATCAAAACTATGAATTAACACATGTGGAATTATATACTGAACAAAAAAGTGTGAAACAACTGAAAATATGTCTTATATTCTAGGTTCTTCAAAGTAGCCACCTTTTGCTTTGATTACTGCTCCGCACACTCTTGGCATTCTGTTGATGAGCTTCAAGAGGTAGTCACCTGAAATGATTTTCCAACAGTCTTGAAGGAGTTCCCAGAGATGCTTAGCACATGTTGGCCCTTTTGCCTTTACTCTGCGGTCCAGCTCACCCCAAACCATCTCGATTGGGTTCAGGTCCGGTGACTGTGGAGGCCAGGTCATCTGGCGCAGCACCCCATCACTCTCCTTCTTGGTCAAATAGCCCTTACACAGCCTGGAGTTGTGTTTTGGCTCACTGTCCTGTTGAAAAATAAATGATGGTCCAACTAAATGCAAACTGGACGGAATAGCATGCCGCTGCAAGATGCTGTGGTAGCCATGCTGGTTCAGTATGCCTTCAATTTTGAATAAATCCCCAACAGTGTCACCAGCAAAGCACCCCCACACCATCACACCTCCTCCTCCATGCTTCACGGTGGGAACCAGGCATGTAGAGTCCATCCGTTCACCTCTTCTGCACCGCACCAAAGACACGGTGGTTGGAACCAAAGATCTCAAACTTGGACTCATCAGACCAAAGCACAGATTTCCACTGGTCTAATGTCCATTCCTTGTGTTCTTTAGCCGAAACAAGTCTCTTCTGCTTGTTGCCTGTCCTCAGCAGTGGTTTCCTAGCAGCTATTTTACCATGAAGGCCTGATTCACACAGTCTCCTCTTAACAGTTGTTCTAGAGATGTGTCTGCTGCTAGAACTCTGTGTGGCATTGACCTGTTCTCTAATCTGAGCAGCTGTTAACCTGCGATTTCTGAGGATGGTGACTCGGATGAACTTATCGTCCGCAGCAGAGGTGACTCTTGGTCTTCCTTTCCTGGAGCGGTCCTCATGTGAGCCAGTTTCTTTGTAGCGCTTGATGGTTTTTGCGACTGCACTTGAGGACACTTTCAAAGTTTTCCCAATTGTTCGGACTGACTGATCTTCATTTCTTAAAGTAATGATGGCCGCTCGTTTTTCTTTACTTAGCTGCTTTTTTCTTGCCATAATACAAATTCTAACAATCTATTCAGTAGGACTATCAACTGTGTACTGTATCCACCTCCTGCACAACACAACTGATGGTCCCAACCCCATTTATAAGGCTTGAAATCCCACTTATTAAACCTGACAGGGCACAACTGTGAAGTGAAAACCATTTCATATGACTACCTCTTGAAGCTCATCAACAGAATGCCAAGAGTGTGCGGAGCAGTAATCAAAGCAAAAGGTGGCTACTTTGAAGGAACTAGAATATAAGACATATTTTCAGGTGTTTCACACTTTTTTGTTCAGTATATAATTCCACATGTGTTAATTCATAGTTTTGATGCCTTCAGTGTGAAGCTATAATATTCATAGTCTTGAAAATAAAGACAGCTCTTTGAATGAGAAGGTGTGTCCAAACGTTTGGTCTGTACTGTATATAGTACTGAAATCATACCTGATGAGCTGTATGTTGCATAGCAACACTACTGGCATGTTGTGGGACAGGACACATGCGTTCTCCAACGCCGTACCAAAATTATATATAGAACGTCGCAAAATCTGTGTTGAATGAGCTGCTCTTGACTCTCACAATATTATTGCAGCTATAATAACGGCACAAATGTGCAGAACAGAGCTGCTGCACGCAGCATGTCTGCAGTTGTTTTCTTAAGTTTCAAGTTCTCTGCTGTTTCCTGTCCGTTATTTCTGTCCAATGGGAGCAATAATCGTCACCCTCATGGCTTTGTTTACAAGTTATTATTCATTTGCAAAAAGTACTGTGGTGGAATTTTCTTATCAAAGTGGATAGAAGTTGACTCACAACAAGAGAAAATCTGGACATTGTCACTGAGGTTAGTCAGTGAAGCAGAGCCCCGATCAACATTTACACACAGTATTTATACCAAACATGACAGTGTTATCTCAACTTCAAAGAGTCTGTGTTTTATGACCCTCCTCGGGTTCAGAGGTGACAAAGTTATCTAGGAACACACCCATCTGCTCTTCATGAGACATCACCCTAAATGATGGGTTTTAACCATTAAACTTCTGATAACGGCTTTACAGCTTCCTCCTCTAACACGGATGTTTTGAGGAGTGAGGTAACCTAAAGGTCATACACTTTGGAGCACTTGATAAAATAATTTCCATCACAATTCCTTTCTTCTGATTACAAGATAATCACAACTAAAGGAAAATTCTTCAAAACCATCACCCCTCTCAGCTAACAGATAATCCAAAGCCTGTTTATTTTGCAAATTCATTGTTCTAAGAGCTTGCTGCTCCTTGGTCAGAACAGTGAAACCTGCCTCTCTAATAATGGGCTGATTGAATTATAAGTTGTGACTGTACGTAGTAAGCGAGCTAGATAACATACTCCAGACCAATTAGCAGGCAGATACAGATATGATCTATTTCCACACATCCAAACCATGTTCTTAGGACACGAGTACCCATCTCTACTAGGAAAAGTAACAAGAACCCTGGTTAATTTACCTGCCTGGTCATACAACTTTATTTCCATGCGGTACGGCTGTAAGATTAAGAGTTAACACAAAGGGATCTGGGACCAAAGATCCTGAAATAGTATAAGCAGTAGTTCTGATAGGACATGACTCAAATTTATGTCTGTTGATTAAAGCACATGAAACAGATATAATAGCTTTGCAACCTTCGGTCTTCCCAAGGAAATAAGGTGTGTTTCCCTCCTGCGCAATACAAATATCTGTGCCTATATCTGGATATCTTACTGATTCTCATTACCCCAAAATTTATAAAGAATTCCTGTAGTAGCACATATTAGATTAAGCTCACTAGAAAATCTACTAACATTTCTGCTTTGCGTTACAATATAATTCCTCACCCAAGGACAAATAACCTCCACCAGCTGGTGATGTTGCCCATCTGGAAAGAAAGTAGTATCAATAGGAACAGGTACTAAAAATGGTTGATCATTAATAGCACATGAAATCAGACAACAAACATAGCAACTGTCATTTCTTATTTTCCTCACGGTTTGATGCATCAGTTGCCACCAGACATTATCAGCATGATCATAGTAGTCAGGAAAGTGATGAATCTCTCTTCGAATCAGCTGATGAGTATTATTGGCATAATTACTCAGATTAGCCACACATTGTCTTTGCTGTACCTTTCCCCAAATGAACACAAGAGTAATAAAATACTTGCAATACCAATCATTAGCATCAGAACAGACCATCTTCCATATAGCTGCATCGTGACCTTGAAGTGGAATGTCCTTTCTTCTGGTACTGAAAGCAAACAGTTTTTTTTTTCAAAGAAAACAAATTATAAACAAAACTCAAAAATCCTGCTGCCTCTCCTGAGTGGCTTCTGTGCTCCAAGCTGCCCTGTTACCAGTCTGGTATAGGTAGGCGGTCGTAGGAAGCTCCTCTAGAAATATGTTTAGAAACAGGAACTCTAACCTGCTGGAAGTTAGGCTTCCATAGTCCAACTAAACAACGGTGGAAATGAACACATTTCAAATTTGGAATAATACCATAATGATAGATATCAAGCAATAAACATGAAAGTTAGATAAAAGCATCCGAGATTTCCTCCTCAGAGTCAGTTTCGCTGTCAAAGTGGGAGAAAAAATTTGGCTGACCCTTGCTGTCCAGGCAAAGGAGCCCCTAGTAGCCACCAAATGTTAAGAAATTGAGGAGAATAAGCATCATGGCGCATATTTGACTGTCTCTCTGTTGCAGACATTGCCAGTCCATCATCCAGAGAAAGGTTATGTGCAAATGTGTAGAGGTCTTCCCTGTATGTTTCCTATGTGTTTCTCACTGTGGTGTGTGTGCAGTGAGGCAAATGACCTTATGATTTCTAACTTTCAGGCAATGCGATGGCCTTAAGTAGATTCTGAAATAACGTTGCACTGCCCAAGGGATTATTGTGCCCTTGTAAGAACAGTGTTCTTCAACCACCTCTTCAATCACTCGCCAGTGATCAGCTTACAGTTCCTTGTCTTGTGGTGGTCCGCTGTCCTCACACCTTTCAGGCCGTGGATGATCCAGTTGGAAGATGACTTGTGTCCTGGAAGCCAGATGAAGCTGGAGGAGCTGGAGCTTTCCTGCAGCTTTCCTGGGTGTCTAGTAGGATCTGATATGGGCCATTCCAGCGTCTGGACTTCCAGTGTTTTCTCCTAAATTCTCTGACCAGAATCCAGTCGCCAGGAATAAAGGACTGGAGGGTGGAAGTGGCTGTTTCTGGTAATGCAGCCTTCACCGTCTGTGAAACTTGAGAAAACACAGTGGACAGGTTTTGACAGTAAAACAACATCCTATCTTCACACAAAGATGTGGAAGAAAATGATCTTGGCAATATCCCCATGTCCAAATTAGGAGACCTGCCACACAGCACTTCAAAAGGACTGAGATTTGCGTCCTTTGTCTCAATCTCATATAAGTGAGAACAGAGCCTTCACAACACTTGGCTAATTTTCAATTCAAAGTCCCATTCTCAAGCCTAAGTGCTTAACTACATGAACTTCATCAAAACATCCAACAAAATCAAAAGAATTGATCTTCTGACTTCACCTGATATACTAGCAATGACCATCAGCTAAATATTCTGAATATCAAAAGGGTGACATGATGTTTGAGGAAGGTCTGATTACAGGTCAACATTTCATAGTTTCAGAATACCCAAAAAGAATTTCAAAAATGGTCTAATCTGTGGAGATGTAAAATTTCACAAAAGAATCAACACCATAATTTCAGACAGGTTTTCAGAATGTGGTCTTAGGGAGCTATGCACCATTTATAAACAAAGTACAACGTTTCTTTCGCATTGTCACTAAGTCCTCACTGGAGGTCTGAGCTACCCTTTTTCCATGATTGCTAAAACATTTGGAACAACATGTTGCTTTATTCTGACATTTCCCCTCTTCTGGCGCAGGGTCTAACCCATGTGACAATTCAGCAAAACGTTTGTACAAAAATGTTCTAGTAACCAAGATCACATTACATAGAACCAAAGAAATGAATTCTGACATAACTATGTGTCACTATGAATTTAACGAAAGCAACATAAAGAAAATCCAGAGGTTTTTACCTGCAATTCAGTTCCATTAACAACAAAACACAAACTTTAGTTATTCAGTTCATCAATGTCTCACTTAGAAATTAGTCACATATCATCCTGATTTGTCTTGTATGAAGATAAGCATTAGATTAATGGACATCTAACGTAATTCGGATGCATAAACCCAAATTGAATCTAATAAATAATTCCCACCAAGTATGAAGTCATGACTCAGATTCTGTATCAAAAATATATTCCTTAATTTTGGCATATCTTGAACTGTCAGCTAGCTTAATGGCACCAGGGAAACTTTCAATCTAATAAATCACCAATGATTCTGTATGTAAAACTAATTCTTCAAACTAGTTTAAACTATTTCATTAACCTTTTAATAGTAAAACACATAAATCTAAAAGTCATGCTACATCCAAAACAAACATGTTTTTAAGGCAACAATCACTACAAGCATTTTGACTCTATTGTCTCTTAAACTGTTAAAACTCAGGAAGGGAGGTGCTGAGCGTTACCATGACAACAAAGGCATGAACCAACCTGGTAGGTGGGCGGAGTCACGCAGAACTAACCTCTGATGGACAGCCTATGGGCGGACCCACAGTTTCTTCATTCAAACCCATCTTAGTGAACCTTAAACTGCAAAACTGTTAACATGCACCTACCTCAGAAACAAGCTGCTTCTTAACTCTCCTGAAAACTCAAAGTTTTAATCAATCTGAGATTTAGAAACATTATTCTAAACATGGATTATTTTGTCATGCAATATATAAACAAACATTCATTCCAACAAAACAAAGACAAAACATCAACCCTAACCCCCTAACCCAAATGGCAAATTTGAAGCTTCAAGAATTAAAAGAAATTTTTAACAATCTCTTTTCAAAATATGTTTTCTCAGCCATATCTTTTAATGCTGTAATTGATCAATGTTGTTATGACAATCTTCAGGATCCTTTTTAAAATGAGTGCACATAGTCCAAAAAGATCTCAAAGTATTTAGAAGCACAGCAACAGTTTCCTCTTAAATTAATCCAAATTCCCTGATGCTGAAACCTTTTGCCAATTCTTTGTGCCGTAACTCTGTAATAATAATAACTACAACCCTGAGAGTTATTGTTATAATTCTCTTTTTGTTTGGCTCAATTTGATCGCAGCTGCATTCAAAAATTTATCTGCTCAGGTTAAATGCAAAGAAGTATTTTAAGCCGTTGTTGACATTTTTATGCAGTGTTAAACTTAACCAGGAATTAAGCCAAGAAGCTTGACTCCAAACTGGACTTTTTCCCACATAGTGTTTCAAAAGGAGAACAAACATCATTTTCTTTAATTTGGGCTATTTAAATTTTGAGAGTTGAGGAGAAACTTATTACTAGAACCCCTCTTTTACAATCCAAATGCTGATAAATGTTCCAATATTTTATCTCCTAGGTATTCTTTTAATCTTTAAACCCTAAGAAATCAAACAAGGAGAATGGAGTTTGAGCCGACCATCCTCTTTAGTGTTGAGAGAGCCTTTATTTATTTTCTTTTCCTAAAATGAAGGATTTTACTTGTCTGTATTCTGTTATAAAGAATCCTAGCCTTGGTTCCAAAACTAAACTCTTCAACCCCAATCTGTGTTCCCCAGAGTTGAAATTTTGAGTATTATTGCATTTCAAAGCCACCAAATGACTGGAACCCATCATTGGCTTAGATCTGTTTTAATAGGTAATCGGTCTACCTTTAATTAAATATTATAATTTTATGGACCCAAAATCTATGGCTCACGGGCTTCAGGAGTCCAGGAACCACAGGTTGAATACTGCTGCATTGAACAATGATGCTAGCTTTCTGCAGAGATTGAAGGATTAGCTAAATCTCCCCAGACCTATTAGTGTATTATTTCTGCTTGGACAATAATCAGATTTAAAAATCACTAGTTCACAGCTCCTAATTTACCTCAGATCATATTTGCTCCTAAACCAGTTCATAAGAAGCTTCAGACAAACATTATGCTAAAAGAAAAACCCAAGCCCAAAAACAAAACAAAAATACAGATCTGTTTTAAAATAAAGAAAAAGCATGCTTAAAAAACTTGGTACTGTGGTGGAAAATAACTCCACTGTTCTGAAGGCCTTTTCTATGCAGAGTCTTTTAGGGAACATGAGATTAGTTTAACTTTTGTGTGGTACCACTGTCCAATCAGAATCTTTCTTACCTTAAAAAATAACCCAATTTTTTCCATTCTCATTTTAAAGGTTTGTTTTACCAAGGAAAATGTGTTTAACAAAGCCAATTACTCTCAAGTTTTAGCTGTTGTTATCTTGGAAAACAACTAGTGTTTTAATATTTCTATGCAACACAGAACGGATTAGGTTTTTCTTTCCTTCTCCAAAGGGAGAAAAAAGAAACTACAGAACCAAGCCTTTCATAGTTTTTGTCAGAACCTGATATAAGGTACCGTGTAAATAAACACGCTGCATGAATCAGAAGAGGGAAGAAAAAACCTAATATAACCTCTTCCCAGCAGCTGCTGTGAAAAACAATCAATTTGTACTTTCCATAAGCGTAAATTAGCAGTTGCGGACAAAAACTGCACCAAACTGTAAGTACTGTGTCAGAGACTGTATGAAGACCATCTGCAGTAGAACTAAGCCTGTTTTAATGAGGTCTCTACCCATTAGATTTATGGGATACAAACTCTGACAACAGAAAATAATACCTGAAGGAGAAACCCATCAGGTGTTACGCATGCGCTGGGTTTTAAAAATGCTCCTTCATGAGATCTGTCCTGAGAATAACATAGAAACACATGGTTACTGCTGAGTTTTTGGAGATGTTGTAACTTCCTCTGCTTTTTAATAAATTTTAATAACTATAATAATTGACCCTGAATATTCCACGATGAAAGAGAACTTGTTTCTCTAAAAGAATTAACTGGAAAGTATCAAATGAGCTAAGTTATCACCCTTTTGAAGATACTTTTCTAACCCTAAAATAATATTTTAACCCGCTATATCTGTCAACGTCAAGCAAGCGTCACATGAGCAGCGGTTAATAAGCATTCTTTGTTGCAGAAAATAGGAAAAGATTTATGCAAATGTGTGTGTGTTTGTACTTTACCCCCATCAGTTTCTAAATCGCTCCAGAGTCAGACTGTCATGGCACACAGTCCTCTATCAGTCCAAAAAACAACCAGGCCCTTCAGGTCTGTTGGTGAGACATTCAATCCTTCTTTGTCCACTTTAACTTCTCCAGGAGGGAGAAAGAAGAAACTTTGCTCCGGCCTGTTTCTCTTCTGCCTTCATAAGATGTGCTTTCAATATAAATCCAGTGTATCGCTCTTCTGGCTCTTGCAAACAGCATGGATCGTTGTCCATCTCAGTGGGTTTGGGCCAGACTTCTTCTGAGTTTCGTTTTGGTGGAAACTCACACTGTGATTTGCAGCAGCAGACAAGCAGGCAGGCAGGCAGGCTCCCTCTCTTTCAGGCCGGGCTGGAGAAGCGTCTCTGGTGGAGTAGCCATGGAGAAGGGCAGGTTTCTAAAGTCCAGACTCTAAAACGCAGATGTTGCACTCAAATCCCATATATGTGTGTATATGTGTGTGAGAGAGGCAGAAGAAAAGTTTAGTATAGGTTCAGATTTTGCACACAGAAATATTATCAGTCAGTCAGTCAGTTGTCCACCTGCCTGTCACTTCCTTTCATAACATGAACTATACTCCTTTCTAAAACAACTTTCTTTTCGACTCTCTAATGTCCCTTTTCACTTTTACCTTCTTTTCCAACTGATCGCAATATTTAAGACAAACGAAACTTCTTTCAGGAAAGTTTTAACTCTTTAACCCCTTAATTGATGCACTCTGTGCTTTTTAATCTTTTTCTTATTTTTATTTTTTATTTTTCCATCTCCATCCATCAACTGTTTTACTTTAAACTATTTAAACTATTTTGTTTTAACTATTTAACTTATTTACACTCAAACTTCCACGCTGTGAAAAACCAAACTTATCTTCCAAATTAAAGCACATTTAACACAATCATTCCCACTTTTTCCTTTCATTATTTTATAAATCACAGAGTCTGGAGAAGGAGACACCCCTGATGCCTCAAGGTTCCGGAACCATTTTTTTTTCCTTTTTACCCGTTCAGCGGCATGTCTGCCGTCTGGCTTTTCTCCTTTATGAGGTGTAAAACATTGCTAAAAAACACCCGCAAAACCCTGTGTTTTGCTTTATCTTATTGTTACCAATAAGAACCTCCCTGTTTTCCTAACAGAGTGACCGGGCCCTCAGCTGATGTCCTCCCTCTCGCGACTCCGGTACCTAATTAATTAGTTAGGAGATGATGGTTAATGTGTAATAAAGAATAATATACATTATATCATACAGAGCAACTTCTCACCCAGATATATTTGTAGACAAATAGTTCGGATCCACTCGGCCAGAAGCCGCAGGCAGGCACAAGGACTCCCCTCCGTAAAATGGAGGTGGACAGAGGACAACTTAGTCTCCAGGCTGGCCAGGCGTCCGTGTCCCCTCCCGCGGATTCCTCTGGCATGTTAGATCCTGTTCATGACGCTAAAATTGTAATGCAATTTTCTTATCAAAGTGGATAGAAGTTGACTCAAAACAAGAGAAAATCCAGACTTTGTCTTTTATAAGTTTTATTACAAGGCATTAAGCGTTTGAAGACCCTGTCACTGAGGTTAGTCAGTGAAGCAGAGCCCCGATCAACAGTTACACACAGTATTTATACCAAACATGACAGTGTTATCTCAACTTCAAAGAGTCTGTGTTTTATGACCTAGACCCTCCTCGGGTTCAGAGGTGACAAAGTTATCTAGGAACATACCCATCTGCTCTTCATGAGACATCACCCTAAATGATGGGTTTTAACCATTAAACTTCTGATAATGGCTTTACAGCTTCCTCCTCTAACACAGATGTTCTGAGGAGTGAGGTAACCTAAATGTCATACACTTTGGAGCACTTAATAAAAGAATTTCCATCACAGTACAATGTGAAAGCAAACCGCACGAAACAAAAAAAATAAAGTCCGCTTTTGGTCCGGATCAAACAAGCTAAAGGACTTTACTGGTGTGAATACACTGCCCAATGCAAATGTGACAACATTTTAAAGGTTCATAAAATAGCCTTTGAATAAACTGCCATGACATTATGAGCTTGGAGTGTTTTTATGCTGATGGAAGTCCTCTTACTTATGACACCTCTCAAACTAGCTGTTAAGTTCAGCCCCTGGGATCAACTAATCAAGACTACTCCTCCATCCAGTGTCTATAACATCATCCTTGCAGGGTCTTGGGGGTTGCAAGTGTCTATATCAAGTAGTCATTGGGTAAGATGCAGGGCAGAACCTGGACAGGTCACAGACGCAGAGTTTCTCAATCAACCAAAATCAGATGCTGACAGAAAAAGCTTTCAGCACTGGGTGACTGACGCTTTATGCAGTCCACAGATGAGGAGGAATTGACTTCATCTGTGCATGAAGAGTAACAGCAGGACTGCAAACTAACAAAAGAGAAAAACAGGAAACTCCCTCCTAGTAAGAGAGCTCCCTATAGGTGAGTGGATGTAACAACATCCAGAGAGTTATCTGCTGCAGGTAAGATATTAACTGCTTATAACCCTATAGCAGACTCTCACTTTTAAACTACTGAGCTATCTCTGTAAGTCAGCCCCACTGAATCATCAGAGCCGACAACAACAAATATGGAGCGTAATTTAAGATTAGAGCTATGAAGGAGTTGAATTTTGATCAAATCAAAAATGGAATCAAATATCAACAAGTATCCATTTCTTTTTTTGTCATTTTGTTTTTAGAAAATAAGAAAAAAATATCCAAAAATAATAAGAGATTTAATCTTTCTGCTGTTTCAGTCGCTCAAATCCAGTCATGTGTTTTATTGCAACATTACAACCACAATGTTTAACGCAAAGTCACAAAGGTCAAATAATAATAGAATACGAATGGATGTCAGACGCTTTAGATTTTTATTAATAAAAATTTTGAAAACAATGTATTTTATTTTAGCCCCCTCACAAATGCTTTGGATTGTCACATGAACGCCCTGTCAAATGCACTGAAGTTTCTGGTTTTAAAGGGACAAGATGTATAAGATTTTAAGGCTTTTGAATGCTTTTGCAACGCTCTGTACATGTAGTCCCCCAAGTCAATGTTCAGACTGTATGTGCTTAGATCACTGCAGATGTTCCAGGTTCATATTGATCTTGTTTGAACAGATTGTGAAATAATGGGATGCACAGACGTTTTACCAGATTATTTATAAGGTGACAGCCTTCCAGTTTTTTACACATAAAACAACTCCTACATTTAGCGACTTTAAAATTCACAGACATGTTTGTTGGGATTTCTGTGGCTCTCCTTTGTTTGCTGTCTGTGAAACAGGCTGCTCCTCTGGCCTGCACAGACTTGTTAGAACCTTTGGATCAGCTGAACCCTCTGCAGCTGCTCGGGAGATGGGCTTTGGTTGCAGGCACTTTCAATGATTCAGCACACCTAGACTTCTTTAAACTTCGAGACAGCTCCAGCATTTACTTTTCCAACATTAGCGAGACCTCCAACGCCTCGTATTCACCGAGCACTCGTTTCGGCGGAAAGTGCTACCATGGCACCTACAACGTCATTCTGGAAGGAAGCACCCTCAGCTTTGATGCGCGGGATCAGCTGAACCTCACTGTGACTTTCATGTATACGTCCTGTCCTGACTGCATAGTGATGCGTTTTGCCAATGATTTGAAGAAAACTGAACGCTTGTGGCTGTTCAGCAGGAGAAGGGAGGTGGAGATGGAGCAGTTAGAGGAGTTCAGAGTTCAGGCAGTGTCTGAAAATGCTTCCACCTGCTGTGCTGGATCCTACAAAGGAGCTTTGTCAAGAACAATGAGAGAAAACGATGAGTTTGAAACAGTTTAGGCTGACCGGATGACTGGTCACCTGTGGAGGAATTTTTTCTTCATGTCCAACTCTTAATTTCTTAACTTTGCTCATCAGAAAAAAAAATAAAATAAAGAAATTCCAACTCAAATTGTCTTCATCGCATCTGCCTTTGCCTAATCTATTAAAGGTTCTCGTCATCTTTGTCTCTCCGTAATTATGTCCAATTTCTTTCCTGAATCACAGATGGCTCGTACCACCATTAATGCAATAAGGTCAACTTTAGAAAAACTACATTGTTTTCCACCGAAGTGTAGGGCGAATCCGTTATTGACACAGCGAGGCAACCTGTCCCATCCTACTGTTTTCTCAAGGAAAGGGGGAAAAATTATAAGAATCATCATTATTTGGCAAAGATTGTATAATTTGGACAAAATTTGTAATAACATGTAAAATGAAATAGTTATTTAGGACCCGAATCATTCGCTGATTTAAATACTCCCAACATTTTTAAATAGTACCATTGTTCTAGAACAACATCACCTCTCATTTTCTGATCTAAGAAATATAAAATAAAAAAATATGAAGTATTTTGCTACAATTACAGTATATCCACAAAGAAGGTGTTTAAAGCTAAAAAATGTAACACATTAGATTCACACAAGCAAGGTTTATTTGATTGCCTGACTACACCAGGACATTTAGGAGGAAACCCAAACTGCAGAAAGTTTATTATAAGGCGCTTAAAATTAAATTGATCTCAAGTAGGTTAATTAGTCTTAACAAGGGAGTTCTTGTATATGCAGAATCATCTATCTGACTAGCAAAGGCATTGAATATGTTGAACTTTGTGGCAGTTGCTTGAATTAAAAATCAGGCGCTTTATTTATTACAGCAGATTTCACAGAAAAGACAAAAGAGTGCAGTTGACTGTTTCTTTTAAAGCAACACTTAGGACAACCTGATTGTGACCAAAAATGTATATATATATATAAAATTTTTTTTTTTTTTTGCAGCATTAGTGGCCTTTATTTTTCTCACTTCATTGACAGGATGCTGACAGGAAAGTGGTGGAGAGAGGGAGAAGACATGCAGCAAAGGTCGCCTGGGCCGGGAGTCGAAGCTGCATCAGGCTGTTGAAGATTGAAGGCTCTGCATATGGGTCGGACTTTCCGCCTCAGCGTCACTGCCACCTTCCTTGTATAGCATTTTTTTTTTTTTGGCAAAAATAAAATTTTTCTTAAGATTAAGAATTTTCATTAAATGAGTGAAAACAGAAATAAATAAACAAAAAGATTTGCCAAAAAGAAATTGATGAATAAATGTAAATATTTTCAAAATATTTTAGGTATTCAAAACTTCATATAATCCTTTTTCAGAATATTGATTCTTGGGTATCCAGAAAAATGAGCGGTAGAAAAAATTACTGACTGATTGACTGACTGGCGAGGATAATTTAGCAGACCTGATACATCACCAGGATTTATTAAGGGTAAAAGAAAGAAAAATATATCCAATTAATAAATAAAAAAAAGTTCTAATAGAGATAACAGTGACAGCTGGGGAAGCGCTCATGGCTGGACAAAAGAGAACAGATGTCAGTTGCTTCAGTACAACTTTTCTAGACAATAATTTGAGGTTCTTTGGTTGTGAATGCACTAAATCAGCAGGCAGCACAGCATTGAACCCCTGAGCAACGGCATATGAGCAGCCCTAAGGTCTAGTGCATGTCTTTAAAACCACAGCATTTAATATCCATCCATTTTCTATAGGGTCACAGGGGAGCTGGTGCCTATCTCCAACGGTCTACAGGCAAGAGACGGGGGACACCCTGGACAGGTCGCCAGTCCATTGCTGGGCAACAAAGAGAGACACAGGGCAAACAACCATTCACACCTAAGGGCTATTGAGACAGACCCATTAACCTAACACTCATGTTTTTGGACTGTGGGAGGAAGCCATTTTAATATATCCAATAAAATCAGTATTAGAACTACTCAACACATGTCATCCTTTATTAGTTATCACATGTAATACTGCACAAAATAGATGTAATGATTTCAGCATTCATACCTGAAGAAGAAATATTTGTCTCAAGAGATTTAAATGAGAATAAGAATCGAGATGTAAAATTTTCTCCATGGTTTCTCTTCCAGATCATTAAATAGCTGCTTTCATCTCTGAAAAGGTCAAAAAAGCTTGTAGAAGGATTTATTTCCCCCAAGTGGTGTATGGTTTTTGTTTTCGCGTGATTCTTGTGTAAGTCAGGTTTGTTCTCTGGACTGAAAAGATTTATCAGAAAACATTTGAATCAATAATTTAAAATCAACAAATAATGAAGTTTACATTGATTTCACAATGTTGGAATCCACACATTAGACAAGGACTAAAGATCTTGTCCAATGTTGCAAAAGTGTCTTTTGCAACATTGTATTTATTTTCCGGCAACTTCAGGAATAAAAACACTGGTTTTCCAACTGCTCTAACACTTTTGTTGAGAAAGAGTGGAGAGCATAGCATCGGACTAACAAGACATGTTTGCTGTGTGTGCTGTCGCCATCTTCTGTTTGGTCTCTGTGAGCCATTCAATTCCTCTGGTCTGTGAAAAGCTGGTCCATCCTCTGAAGTCTCTGGCTCCTCATCATTTAGAGGGCACATGGGCTTTAGTTGCGGGCAGTCTCAACCATGCTCCATCAATGGACGCCCTAAGACAGAGAGACAGCATCACCATGTACTTCTCCAACTCCAGTGAGCCGTCCACTGTCTCATACACCCAGATCAACCGCTTTGGTAATCATTGCCAGCACCTTCACTACAACGTCTCAGTGGACCATAGTTCCTTCACCTTTGATGTGGGGAATCGCTTCAACCTCACAGGAAGTTTCCTCTATACGTCTTGTCCGGACTGTCTTGTGATGCGCTGGGTTGTTAAGTCCAGTAGAAGGCATTCTGTAGATCTGTACCTGCTGAGCAGGAGGAGGGAGGTGGAGTCGAGGGAGATGGAGGAATTCAGAGCTCAGCTGAAATGTTATCAGCTGCCTGTGCCTGTTGTGGCAGATCCAACCAAGGAGCTTTGTCCAGAGCACCCCCAGAGCTAATCATCAGCAGCATCACCTGAGTAAGAGGAGATGGTGGATCAAAAAGTATGAAAACACATTGATGTTACAGTCTGAAGAATCAATTTTTGCTGCAATTAATCATCCATTGTTGCCAAATGTTTGTTTAGCGAGGGATCGCTGCTAAGTCAGTGATCTGGTGCAATCAGTTGGACTTCCTTTGATAAATAACTTTTTACCATTTGGCCTTATAAAATGAATTTCTCTGCAATGTATTATAACAATGGTTGGATGTAGGTAACTGAATCTAAATTTGTCGATATGACTGTGTGGCACTGATTGACTTCAATATATGTTTCTGTAAAAACATTTGACCTTTTTTTGTAAAAGGCTTTCAGATGATCTTTGTTTTGGATTAAAATAATAAAGTGAATTGGACTGAAATTGAGCAGAATTTGAATTAAATCAAATAATGTTCACGAACTGTGGAACAAGCTCCATTGTTGGTACTTAAGTTACCATGTGGGACCTCAAAAGGAATGTTGTCAACTATTTAGATACACATTTATAGATGCTTAACTGTGATATTCAGTGAATACACACAAACAGCTGAAAAACCGGCTTGGTCAAGTACTTTGATGTTTGCTTTAAACAGAAACTACTCAAAGAGAAGTGAAGCGGAAATTATTTTTGAGAAATCTGAAGCAGACAACAGAGAAACAAGAACTAATACCCCGTTAGTCTCTGTTCAATCATACCACAGCTGCAATTAACTTCTAAAAATGTACAGGTCCTTCTCAAAATATTAGCATATTGTGATAAAGTTCATTATTTTCCATAATGTCATGATGAAAATTTAACATTCATATATTTTAGATTCATTGCACACTAACTGAACTATTTCAGGTCTTTTATTGTATTAATACGGATGATTTTGGCACACAGCTCATGAAAACCCAAAATTCCTATCTCACAAAATTAGCATATCATTAAAAGGGTCTCTAAACGAGCTATGAACCTAATCATCTGAATCAACGAGTTAACTCTAAACACCTGCAAAAGATTCCTGAGGCCTTTAAAACTCCCAGCCTGGTTCATCACTCAAAACCCCAATCATGGGTAAGACTGCCGACCTGACTGCTGTCCAGAAGGCCACTATTGACACCCTCAAGCAAGAGGGTAAGACACAGAAAGAAAGTTCTGAACGAATAGGCTGTTCCCAGAGTGCTGTATCAAGGCACCTCAGTGGGAAGTCTGTGGGAAGGAAAAAGTGTGGCAGAAAACGCTGCACAACGAGAAGAGGTGACCGGACCCTGAGGAAGATTGTGGAGAAGGGCCAATTCCAGACCTTTGATGACCCGCGGAAGCAGTGGACTGAGTCTGGAGTAGAAACATCCAGAGCCACTGTGCACAGGCGTGTGCAGGAAATGGGCTACAGGTGCCGCATTCCCCAGGTCAAGCCACTTTTGAACCAGAAACAGCGGCAGAAGCGCCTGACCTGGGCTACAGAGAAGCAGCACTGGACTGTTGCTCAGTGGTCCAAAGTACTTTTTTCAGATGAAAGCAAATTCTGCATGTCATTCGGAAATCAAGGTGCCAGAGTCTGGAGGAAGACTGGGGAGAAGGAAATGCCAAAATGCCAGAAGTCCAGTGTCAAGTACCCACAGTCAGTGATGGTCTGGGGTGCCGTGTCAGCTGCTGGTGTTGGTCCACTGTGTTTTATCAAGGGCAGGGTCAATGCAGCTAGCTATCAGGAGATTTTGGAGCACTTCATGCTTCCATCTGCTGAAAAGCTTTATGGAGATGAAGATTTCATTTTTCAGCACGACCTGGTACCTGCTCACAGTGCCAAAACCACTGGTAAATGGTTTAGTGACCATGGTATCACTGTGCTCAATGGGCCTGCCAACTCTCCTGACCTGAACCCCATAGAGAATCTGTGGGATATTGTGAAGAGAACGTTGAGAGACTCAAGACCCAACACTCTGGATGAGCTAAAGGCCGCTATCGAAGCATCCTGGGCCTCCATAAGACCTCAGCAGTGCCACAGGCTGATTGCCTCCATGCCACGCCGCATTGAAGCAGTCATTTCTGCAAAAGGATTCCCGACCAAGTATTGAGTGCATAACTGTACATGATTATTTGAAGGTTGATGTTTTTTGTATTAAAAACACTTTTCTTTTATTGGTCGGATGAAATATGCTAATTTTGTGAGATAGGAATTTTGGGTTTTCATGAGCTGTATGCCACAATCATCCGTATTAAGACAATAAAAGACCTGAAATATTTCAGTTAGTGTGCAATGAATCTAAAATATATGAATATTAAATTTTCATCATTACATTATGGAAAATAATTAACTTTATCACAATATGCTAATATTTTGAGAAGGACCTGTAAGACATGCTAATTGCTGTGCTCAGTAACTAAGTAGCTACTGTTAGCAACACAAACGAATGGCTTTCTATGGATTTTTGTGCAGCTTACGTGTTGAAACCCTAAAGTAATATGTTCACCAATAGAGGTTGAAAAAGACGTAGCATGTAAAAGATTCAATGAGATGCGAACCAAAAATGCAAAACAAATTTTACATTTTAAACACATGAAAGCTATTTTGAATTTTGAAGTCTGGGTTGATAAGAACATTTTTTACTTGGATTTCCTGCATTGGGGCACATCTTTGTATATTATTCTAACTTGTAACTAGGAAATTTGGCCTACCAGTAAAAATGGATTTATTTAGCTTTCTGCCATCTGTATTACTGTTTTAAAATATATGTGAGGATGGTGCTACCACCTTGCAATTTACTGAGGCAGTATAAGTTATAAAAGGTCAGATAAAAAGCTACTTCTGGTCTTTTAGCAAAAACTCTGCACCAACATGACTTCTGTTAATGTTAAAATTACATGTAAACATATAGCCAAGGCAAATCAGAAAAAACATTTTAATGTTAAGGTTCTTATTATAAAGATAACATATTCTAATCCAAATTATAACAGATGTTTAACCCAAACAAGCATGTTAACTTACTACAAAGAGAAATCAATATTTTTAGGTGTTTGTTATATGGCCTTATTTAATCAGAAACAGAAAATTCTAGCATTAAGAAATGCACAGAAGTTGACACATGCACACATTTCACATTCTGATCAAGAGCCTTAGCAGGTGACATGACTAGTTCTCCTGAGATTGTCTAAATACTCTGACTATGAAACTGTTATGATAAACTGTTTATTTAGATGTATGTCCATCCATGTTGAAGTGAATGATCTTTAAAGAGAATCATCTTTTCCTGATAGGTCCAAACTGTGGGCTTTTCAACATGAATAAACTGTTATTTCCTTTAAGAAAAAGTGCATGTAGTAGATCTTAAAAATAAAGATATCTGGAAAATTCTCCTTCTGAAAGTCTAAAGAAGAAAACATTTTTAGAATTTGTCCGGCCTTAGTATGATAACCTGTCCTGAACACTCCTATGACTTCTGTGTGCTCCTAGTGCTGAGACAGTGCAAAGTGGGAAAACAATGAGTTGAGAGATTGATCAGCTAACACACAGAACCAAGAAGTTGTGCCCAGTCAGAATAACCATGTCTGAATCAACTTGGTTAAGATTTGATTGTGCTTTGTTCATTCACCTAAAACGGCTTACAATTTGCTTCACAAGTCCAAGTGAGGGGACAACCGAGACCCGGGTCAGTGCCAGGATAGAGACTGTTAGACCAAACAAGACCCTTCTTGGTTCAAGGTAACCAGCCCTGATGGACCAAAGATGTCTAACTCCGGGTTCACTCCTCTATTTCCTTTTCTTTCAGACGTTCCATAGAGTTAACAAAAGTGTTTTTATCCAGTTAATTTGTGTAAAATAAAGTTCAATCTTTACTCATCTATCCATCTATTGTTTTTACCTGCTTAGTACTGCCGGGTCATGGGGAGGGTGGTGCCTATCTCCAGCAGTCACTGGACAAGAGGCGGGGACAGGACGTCAGGCCATCACAAATCCTTAATCAGCTTGTCATGGAGTGACATTTTGGACTTGTTGGTTTATTTTGTAATTTTGATTATCCTTATGGCTCTTTGTTTATTTCTTAAGTTATTGTTTCTATGTTCCCCTCTAGTTTCTCTGTTTACTTTAGTTCATAGTTATTCTAGTTCTTTATTTCCTCCTCTGATTTATTCTCTTGCTTAGTTTGTGTTTTCTGTTTCAGTCCATTCACCCATCCTCAGCCTTTGTATTTGTTTCACCTGTTCCTTGTCACACCTGTTCCCTGTTTCTTTGATTACCTGCCTTTTGTTCCCCTCTCTGTGCTCTGTGTATATTAGTTGTTCTGTTTGTTTAGTTCCTCGCTGGTTCCTTGTTTCTATGTTGGTGATGTCTATGCTTCGTTTATGCTACGTTTCTATGCTACGTTTCTATGTCTATGCTTTGTTCATGCTTCGTTTATGCTACGCTTTGGATACCTATGCTTCGTTTGGACTATGCTATGCCTTGCTATGAGTACCTGCAGGTTTGCGCAAGTTTTGATCTAATCCTTGTTTCATCCCTGCAGTGTGTTTTGTTACATTTTGGACTTTTATGAATAAACAAGGAAGTAACTATGATGCGACTACCGAGCTCTTGTCTGCGCTTTGGTCCGACCCACAGTCCTTCCCCGACAGCTAAAGATAATCTGATCCTCAATTCTCCCTCAGATGCAGAAGTTTCCCTCTTAAGTTTTCTGTGTGCATGCTATGTTCTTTCTTAATGAATCATTGTTGGGACCCAGTGGTGTAGCAAGCTTTTCAAAAGTGTGAGGCATGTTGTTTCTCTGTGGGTGGCATCGGCTATGAACTGAAATTCTTAATGGCTGTAAGAATGGTAGGTTTAGTTGAATTGCTCTAGTATAGTAAACGAGTTAATTAAAATATGTTTGACTTTGAGTTTAATTATTTTGTGAATAAATTCTTGTATTTTAAGAAGTGTGTGAATTTATATTGTGTGTGCAGAGTTTTGCTTTACATTTACTTTAATATTAAATAATATAGGGCTGCATGGTAGCACTGTTGCCTTGCAGCAAGAAAGTCCTGGGTTCGATTCCCGTCCGGGGGTCTTTCTGCATGGAGTTTGCATGTTCTCCCTGTGCATGCATGGGTTCTCACCAGGTACTCCAGCTTCCTCCCACAGTCCAAAGACATGCCTGTTAGGTTAATTGGTCTCTCTAAATTGCCCTTGTGTGTGAATGGTTGTTTGTGTGTTGCCCTGCAATGGACTGGCGACCTGTCCAGGGTGTACCCTGCCTCCTGCCCATAGACTGCTGGAGATAGGCACCAGCTTCCCTGCGACCCACTATGGAAGAAGCTGAATAGAAGATGACTGAATATAATAATAATTACAACAATAACAGAAATATATTCGTTTGATTTCTAATAGGTTAAGTATTGATTCTTTAAGTGGCCTGATCCAACATACTCCTTCAAATTCCAATTGCCAATTGAAGAGTTAATGTTGTGTTTTAAAGAATAAATGTGTTTTCAAAATATCCAATTAATCATCATGATCATTTAAAGTTATGTACAAAGAGTGTAAACACTTTAGTCGCATGGATGTTTAAAGATATTGATTAGATTAGATTATTAAATTTTATTTGATGACACTGATTGGATTTTAACACATAATAAAGTAGGGAAGTTAATGATGATGAAGCATTATCCATATCCCTGTCTATTCGCCACAAAGTATGTGTTGACGTGTACAGAAATAGCCATGATGCAACTCATCAAACCCTACAGCAACCCAGGGCCCATATTCACAAAGATTATCAGTCCTCTCAGAGAGCTCCTAACGTAGCCTAAAATGTTTCGACAAGGACCCCTAGCTTCAGAGGTGATTCAGTTCTCTGCTCAAAGCGACTCTGAGTGAGGAGACAATGGAGATTCCTATCTTAGTGAAGAGGCTTTTGATGCCCTTACTAGGTGTGATGCTGTCCTATAAGAGTTGTGATTGGTTGTTAAAAGAAACAAACACAAACAAACAAATGTGCTCCTAGTAGTGGAGAGAAATTAACCGATGATTTAGAAATGTGTAAATCATGATGCTGACTTAGCAAAAATAAATTAATTGTCACACAGCATCAAAATGTTTGAACGTAACTTATTTACATGCTCGTCATTATTTTGATTTGCTTATTATTATGTTTACACACCATGCTGGTCGTTTTCATACTGCATCTATTTCATATGAAGTAATTTAATATTGATATTAAAATTCAGCATTTTACTGTGATCTCCTTCTTGTATAATGAGGTTTAGTTTGGTAAAATGACCAAAACAAAACGAAGAAAAAAAGGTGCAGAAAACCAAACTGGACAGAGGAGCAGAGCCTGCTGGCGGAGGAGAAGAGAAGAGTGTTAAAAGGTAGATTCGGTCCTGGGATCACAATGCGAACAAACAGGCATTCCCGAGAAGATCAATGCGTTGTTCCCTCTGCTTTCAGCACCAGCCTGGAATGTGAGCAGCTATGGTACCTGCTGGTACCGGCTGCGTTCAGAAGCTAGAGAGGAGCACACCAGAGAGCTTCTCCACAGATGGGGAGCGTTGTAGATGACCATTTAGGCCTAGGCTGCTGACATCATGTAAAATACAGCAAATATTTATTCACCTCATTTACATCTTCTTCTATGTATATAGTTCTTAGATTATTGTACTGTTGTCTACAGTTTGTATTTATGTATAAATATATATTTTCGACTTTTTCAAATATTTTCCAAATAAATTTTTCAAAGCCTTATACAGTCTAAATATATAAATAATTCTGTACAATATTGTTTGTAATTTTGTTCACTTTTTATTCGTGGTTATTTAGCATGGTTTCTATCATTTATTTATCCTTCCTAATATTACTTTACTAGATGTGCATCTTTAATCTGTCCTGCCACTGAAACTATTTAATTTCCCACTAGGGAGATGACAAAGTTTATCTTATCTCTATATTAATAATTGTATGATTGTTGATAGACGTTTTTGTGCTCATTTACTCAACTTTAAAGGGGGTGGACCCCTGCGAGATTGAGCCAGTAGCATTTTATTAATTCGCTGCTGTTGTTCATTGTACGGAGAATATTTCTTCTTTCTCTTGGTCTTTCCACCATCTTGCCTGCTTAAGACACTCCTAGGCTCACTAAAAGTCCTCCTAAAAGTCTGAATATATCTTCATACAAAATCCCAAAGAATCCCAAAATCCCTTTCATGAGTCAAGATATATATACAACAGTCATATCATTGTTGTGTATGTGAGACCTTTTGACCAATCAGATGTACCCTTTCACTAACACACATTTTGGCACTCACAACATTGATTCTCAAGCGCAGTTCTGCACCTGCAAGGTCACTTCTACAATAACAAGCCCATCAGTCATTCCTCACGCCAAGAACTCTCCCTTAGGTAATTTGTTCCCAGACAGGCCTTGCATGCTGCTCAGAGTGACCTCTCCCTTATGCCCAGAACAAAGAATTCACAGAATTCATCTTTACATATGGTAAAAACAATAATAACACTTTTATTCTAACAAACAAAGCTTTAAGCTTCCACACTAACAGCATAATAAAAACAAGGGACAAGTTGTGAGGACGATTAAAGCGGGTTTAGAGATGCTGTAAAACATGGTAGTGGCAACATGCGAGGATGCTATATGAGTTTTATCTAAATTCAATTGTTTGTCAATAAAAGTCTTACTACGCATCATGAGCTTGTTGGTCTGTTTTAAAGCTAATCTTTTTAATACAGAATTAAACTAAATACAGAAATCATTCAGGGCTATACAGTGGTACAGGTGTTGCCACTTTCTGTAAGAAGGTCCTGGGTTTGAATCTTTTTGTGCAGAGTTTCTATATTCTCCCTGTGTATGAAAGGGTTTTCCCTGACATTTTCCCATCATCTCAAAACATTCTGTACATTTTCAGTTGCCTTGTGATAAACTAGAAACATGTTCAGTGTGTATCCTGCTTCCTGCCCACTGATCCCTGAAGACAGGATAAATATAAAATAAATGCATAATAAAAAAAATCATTATTTTTCAACCAAATATTACATAATAATCATTAATAATAAATAAAAAAAATAATAACAATAATAATAATAATAGTAATAGAACCCAACCCTGTTGTATTAAATAAACCCAGGGCTGTACTGAACCATTTTTGGCCCGGGACTATGTTAGCAACCTAACCTAAATTGGATTGTTTTTAACCCAGCGGATTATACAGGGTGTGCCCCGCCTCTTCCCCATGGATGGATGGGTGGATGGATGGATGGTTTATAAAGTGCAACACTTTAGACATTAATGTAGTCATAGTTCACTTTTGTTGTTTAAAAGGGTGACTAGTTGGACACTAACTACCTCTTCCTTTCCTCCCAGATGTAAAATCATGACGCCTCTCTGGCGTATTGTTTCATTTACTTACACACTCTGATATTGTTAATCACTAACTGGATTAATACTTTACATTTTCAAATCCCCATAAGCCTTCAGCGCCTGTGTTCTTGCACACATGCTCTCTTTCTTCCCTGTGTATTAGTGAATGTGCATGCATGCGGTGCAAGGAAGGTACGCACAATGGGAGGGAATACAATCGCTGGAGAACATAGCCATGAGCACAGATTCAATTTGTGTTGATGACCTGAAGCAAGTGAGCATTTTCAGGTCTTTGTTTCTGTCATTCAGAGGCAGATGGAAGGCGGTTTGCTGGCAGGTATGTACAACTGCAATCTAGTATTCTTCTAAGGTCTTCTTTGGTCTAATAGGAAATTATTGAACACAGATCTAATATATAGCTGCCAGAGAAACGAACTGCAGTACAGGAACTTAACAACTGAGGCAAATGAGAATTTTTTTTTTAAACTGAATAGAAAGAGACTGAAATATACACAGAATTGCTTAAAACAATCAATTTGATAACAGCAGAATTCTAGCTGAGGACAGACTAAATTGATTTTGCTTTTTGCTGACTGGCCTTAGATCTTAAACTGCCTTTGGACACAGCTGATCACAGAAATTGGCACCAAGTTTATTTCTAAGGCCTTCTTGCAGCTGTGTTTTTAATAATGAACATCATTTTGCTGTTCTTTAACTCTAACACAAAATAAGGAAAACATGAGCCCATTATTTAAAGGAGCTCTAATCCACATTCTGAAACTCTTCGATTGAGGGAGTTTGACAAACTCCAATCTTCAGCTTTCTTTGTAGAGAATAAAACCAAACCGCATAGCTCATCAGGCGTAAAATGCCCTTTGTTTCCTAAAGCAAATTAGAAGAAGGGAAATGGCTCACTAGGCCATGAGACAGCATTCATAAACCACAGTAGTAAGATTATTATTAGCATGGCTCTGTATGTATAAGCAGTTTGATCTGCTGCTGTAGCCCAGCAGGATCTGTGTACCTATTCATACCCTTTATGAATGTTTTACAAAAAACACAAACTTCAGTGTGTTTTATTTGTATTATATGTGATAGACCAACACAATGCTGTCCATGACTATGAAGTAGAAAGAAAAGCTACATTGTTTTCAGTATTATTTACAAATAGAAATCTGAAAAGTGTGGAGTATATGTGTATTCAGCCTTCTTTGATCTGAAACCAAATAATAAAATCCTGCGCAACAAATTGCTTAAGCAGTCACCTCACCTGTAAACAGAGTCCATGTGGGTGTAGATTGATCTCATTATAATCCAGCTGTTCTGAGAAGGCCTCAAAGGTTTGTTAGAGAACATTAGAGAGCGAACAGCCTCATAAAGACCAACAGACAGGTCAAGTTTTCAAACCTACCAGCATGAGTCAGGCAGGAGCCAGGAGGGCATTAATTACAGAAGCAGTCAAGAGGCATACGGTAACTCTGGAGGAACTGCAGGGAATCACAGCTCAGGTAGGAGATTCTGTGGTGAAGACAAGAATTAGTCATGCACCCAAAAGGATGCCAACATGAACTTTTTGGCCTATACACAAAAAACTATCTCTGTGGTTAAAAACTATCTTTGCACATCATTCTGAACATTCAACAGCTAAACATGGTGGTGGCATTATCAGCAGGGTCAGGGACACTGTGGGAGCTGGTGGGGACATGGATGGAGCCAAATAGGGGACTCCTGGAAGGAAACCTGCTGGAGACTTAGAAGGCCTGTGGTGAAGATTCACCTTCCAGCAGGAAACTGTCCTAAACACACAGCCAGAGAAACAATGGACTGATTTGGATTGAAGCTTATTTGAATGTTAGAATAATTCAGTCATAAATCAAATGGAGAATATTTGATAAGAATTGAAACTTGATGTTTACAGATGCTCTCTATCCTATCTGACGAAGTTTGAGCTATTTAGCAAAGAAGAGCTGCGATACAAATCTCTAGATTTGCAAAACTGATAGAGATACCAAAAGACTTGAGGCTGGAAATGTATGGAGGGTTAAAAGATACAAAATAAAAAATTATATCTATATATATATATATATATATATATATATATATATATATATATATATATATAATGAAACAAATAAATGTGAATGCTAAGAATACTAAACCAGATCCCTTGTCCAGACAGTTTTCACCCTCTAAGGGAGAGTCCGAGCCTGACTCCATTCTCTCTCCATCATGCATAGCTGGCTCATTAACATGGGGTTTGGATGATAGGATTAGACAGGCCCAACAGATCGAGCCTGACCCAGGTGGTGGTCCCCCAGGTCGCCTTTATGTACCCACCAACTTAAGATCTCAGGTTATCTTATGGGAGCATTCATCAAGGTTTTCCGGGCATCCCGGTTCAAGTCGAACCATAGCCCGGTTTCGCAGGTATTTTTGGTGGCCCACCCTTAATCGGGATGTGGTAGAGTTTGTTTCTGCATGTACTACATGCGCCAGAAATAAGTCCTCCTATAGGCCCCCTGCCAGACTTCTTCAGCCCCTTTCAGTACCTTGTCGTCCCTAGTCACACATAGCCTTAGATTTTGCCGCCAAAACAGCCAGACTCCTCACCAATCATGTTTTTCGTTTACATGGTATACCCTCAGAAATAGTCTCTGACAGAGGTCCCCAATTCATCTCGCAAGTCTGGTGAGATTTTTGCACAGCTCTTGGAGCTGAGTCCAAGCTGTCTTCAGGGTTCCATCCTCAAGCAAACGGTCAATGTGAAAGATTAAACCAGGAAATGGAGAACATTCTACGGTGTTTATGTAACAACAACCCTACTTCTTGGAGCAAACATCTGGTCTGGGTAGAATATGCCCACAACAGCCATGTCTCCGTAGCCACAGGTCTGTCTCCTTTTGAGGCTTCCTGTGGTTACCAACCCTCTCTTCTTCCTACTAGCATCCCTGACCGGATCCTTCCCTCTATCCAGACCCACTTATGACAATATAAGAGATTTTGGAACCAAACCAAATCCGCTCTCCAGCGCACATCAACCCAGAATAAGCGTTACGCTGATAGGAGGAGTGTTCCTGCCCCACCCTGGCCAAGAAGTATGGCTATCTTCTCAAACTTTCCCCTAAAGGCTTTTTCTAAGAAGCTGGCACCCCGCTTCTTAGGTCCTTTCAAGGTGGACACTGTGCTCAGTCCTTCCTCAGTCTGCCTTAAACTATCCTCTCATTACCAAGTTCAACCCGTTTTTCATGTATCTCAGATCAAGCCCGTCATCACCAGTCCATTGTGCCCTCCGTCCAGGTCCTCTCCACCCGCCCAGGACATTGATGGCCATCCTGCCTACTCAGTCCGTAAGATAGTGGACTCTAGGCTTAGGGGGCGTGGTTTACAGTATCTTGTGCACTTGGAGTGTTACGGCCCAGAGCACTGCCTATGGGTGCCTCGCAGCTTCATCCTGGACCCCGCCCTCATCTCGGATTTTGAAGCTTCTACTAATACTTCCACCAGCCGGCCGCCAGGGGGCGTGCGTCCGTTAAGGGGGGGATAATGTCAGAATCCATGGTGGTTGTGTGCAGGTTATGTGTGTGCTGTGCTGTTTTTTTCTGTTTCTCCATTTTAGGGTGTGACGGGCAGTTGCTTCTACACAGGAGTTCCTCATCTGTCAGCAATCAGCTGGGCTTCTTTAGGGAGTGGAGAGCCAGAGGAAGGCGTCAGCTCATTGTTGTTCAGTCAGTGGTAAACGGCTTGACCCCTGCTTCTATGCAGTTTTGCTATCCTTGAAAATTAATCGTTTCATTTGTCTGCCTTGATCTACAGATCCAGCCTTGTCGGGTGTTTCATGGATTTTTCTGCACCAGCAGTCTTGAGTCATTTCTGAAGGAGTGTGAAATCTCAAAGTCTTCGACTTCGACTTATGGTCCCTGTTCTATTCTCCATCTCCAAGCCCAGCCTCTCAAAGAACTCACCAAGCCTAACTCAGAGGAGTATTCACTTACCTGTCCACCTCCAACGTCCCCCTCAAGACACAGCAGAGCTTCGCCGCAGAAAAAGGGACAAAACCAACTGGAGATTACTGGAACAAGCCCGCTCACTGCCTGCCAACCACAGACACTGTGGAGAAGGACTTATTCCCCCGCCGTCTAGCTCAAACCACCAACTCAGTAAGTCTGCCGAGAAATACCTATACTGCAAGATCCAATATTTGAGTTTTGAATCCATCTAAATTTGTCTCCTTCTCCCACATGCCTAAATTAATTCCAGTCCAATCCACTGACCCAGTCCTGGTTCCTGTTCATCCACTCCCTGGCTTTAAGAATAAATCATTTCAAAACAAACTCTGCTTCTCGTGATTGTGTGTTATCAGAGTCTTAAACCCACCATTATGACAACATGGACCAGCAGCAGCAGACACAAGGGATGATTCAAGATCTGAAGACACTACCTGGTGTGTCATTTTGTTTAACTTTATATTAGAATCTTTAGAGAAACATGTATTTGAATATATCGTATGCACCTGTAATTTATCGTATTTTAATAGTAATAATAATTTTGGTTATTAGTATGATTAATAATAAAAAATATAATTTTGGATTTTTAATCATTAACAATAACTGCCGATATCTGCTGAGCCTTGATCTGTTTAGCAGCAGCATCAACAACCTTTTCTTTGGCGATCCTTTCACATCAGATGGTCTGAAAAGCGTGGCTGTAGACTCTGCTTCAAACTTCTCCTTCCACTGGAAGATAACAGGACCTCTGATATCATTTCTCTTGCGACATCAGACCGCTGATATCAGAGGCAAACTACTTCAAACAAGAAGTTTGAAGCAGTTTGCCTAAAAGTCCTCCGATTACAACTGACTGTGCTCTGTTGGACCAGCCCATCCATCCCTCGTCAATTTTCCAGCTTAGATCCAGGCAGCTCTGATCCTCTTTCCTGCAGGAAAGTAGTGCAGACTAACAGCTGCTGTCGTAGTATTGCTGCCACCACCCGCTATGCACGGTTTCACCATATTAACATCTGAACCATTTATCACGACACTCACACAGTGAATGACTGGAGACTTTCCCGTAGACCTCATTTCTGGGTGACATTGGACTGGCAAAATTTAACAAGGAAATATGCTTATTTTGTGTCACAATTGTCTTTTATCATGCCTTTAATCCTAATATCATGTATATTACTTCCCAATTCCTTCAATATTAGGATGTTTTCTTTCAATTTCTGCATTTTGGGAAACACCTGTCACAGGCACTTTCAGGCAAAGCTTCATTTCACAAAAAAACCGAAATGAATCTATTATGACAGGATGTGCCAGTCTACTAAAATAACTGAAAGTAGCTGACACTTAATATGTGGACATTCCACATGTCTCACTGATTTTTAAACCAGGAATCAGATATAATGTCTTCTTTACACTGAACAGTAACTGTATGGGAGTGAATACAGCCCAATATTCCCCCATATTCCTCCTAAGCCTGACACCAATAGGGAACATTTCATAATAGGCTCTGAATGGAGCCCTCTGTGCACATAATAAGCTGCTTCTGGACCTGCTCATTTCCAAAAAAAAAAAAAAACAAAGTCTGTCGTATAAAAGGACTCCAGGAAACTGTAATTCTCTTTCCAGTCTGGAAACACTCCTTGAAATGATAGTGGTGTGCTGTGTCTGCCACAGCAAGAAGTAGAGTGCGCAATTTCACAAACGACAGTCCAGATACTACATGCACTTTGAACACAGTCTGCAACTGGTGAATGCCGCACCGCTCTGTTGTGGATTTCCTTCTGCTGTTATTATTGTTCCCACACTGTTCTCCATTCTTTTTGTCTTGCGCCCCTCTATTTGGCCTTATTATGTCCATGTGAAGGATTGTGTATTATTTGTCCTTCCATCCCAGTTCATTAAACATTTGTCATCCCCAAAGCTGTGACCCACATTTCTCTTAATGATCAGAATCCAGACTGGCTAAAGTGGCTCGGCAAGGATCACTGGTGATGGGGATTTGTTAGGATGTTGACTGGAAGTCTGCATGCGTGTGAGCACAGCTCATCCAAAGCAATGAGTTGAAGGGCAATAATGTGGACACAGGGCAGGAATGTGTGTTTGTTAAAATAACAAGATTCAAGCATAGCTGGAGTTCAAAACAATCAGTGAAGCCTTTAGGCTGTGTGGGTGTGTGTGTATCTTATCCTGAGCTATTCCCCAGCCTGTAAGATGATTAAAGAAATGTGTGCTCAGCGAAAAACTTTATTCACTCCACGCGCAGGGGAGCAGTCGCTGCCTTGGAGCCAAAGCGATGTTCAGTGTTATAACCAACCTCCTGTCGATTGGGAGCGCTCTTTCTCTGCCGTGAAAGAAGGCAGAACAAAACAGAGCTTCACACTAACTATTATTTACATATTCAACTCCAATGAAAGGATTTCAGCAAATAATGAGATCTAAGATAAATTACCCTGACATCATAAGACTGCAATAAAGTGATTCATAAAAATATTCTTATTTTTTTTTTTATTGCATTGCAACTGGAAAACTAGGATGTTGTTTGATGAATCAACCCAAAACAGTGCTTCAAATCTTTTTCATCAATTCGGACCAGCTCCCTTGTCCCTGACTAAAAGTATCCCCTAAGCAGAAGGTTGCCACCACCATTTCTTTACAATGAGAATGTAGTGATGTGCAGTGTCAGTTTCATACTGCATAGTTTTTCATTAAGGCTGAAATTTTCACCTATGGTCTCTTGTGACAAGCGTACCTTCCTACACATTTCTGCTGTCCCTGCATGGCTTGTGGCAAACTGCAAACAGGACTTATTATTCCTTTCTTCTTGGAATGTGTCATAAAGGAAAGATTTGTCTAACAAACCTCCGAGGCCTTCACAGAACAGCTGACAATAAATCACAAATGTATTGTGACAAAATGTAAAAGAGTTAAAGGGGTATGGATAACTCTTGCAAGGCACTGTAACTGTAATTTTGCTTCAAAACCAAATTTTTCATGCTTACCATACAGATTCTAACTTTTGTTCTTGTTATGTGTATTTAAGAAAATGTTGAATCTCTTAGATAGACAGTTGGTCCCTGAATCTCTAGCGTTACCATTAACCCTTAAAGTTACCCAATCAGGCCACGACTGATCTTTAGCTGAAAAGAATGTAAGCTTTTCTTGTTTGTTTAAAAGAGACAATGCATATTAATGAACATATCCTTGTAAATATCTTAGAATTAGTAAAAAGGCTACTTTGCCTCTGTAGTCCCCAGTTGGTCAGATACAAACAAATAAGAAAAAAAAACACAGCATTAGAAACAATCAATTCACAATGCAAACGAGAGAAAATATAATGTCAATGAGTAGGTATCGACATGACAATTCAAGCACACACAGAATATTTAGACACCATTTGTTTTATTATTTGCTGTGCATAATTACAAATCTGACAGCCAGCAAGGCAGCCCCACAGCAGGACTTAGTTCTGAGGTAATGGCATCTGATTAGTCCTCATTTACATACCCATCAGCAATTTGACAACTAGGTGCTCATTGACATGTGTTTGTTAGAGTTCTCCCTAAGATATTTAAGTTTAGTAGGAACAAAAATTGTTCATATCAAAACATCAATTTAAGCTCTGATAGTTTTCAATGAGATACATGTTGTTCAAATTCTAGATATGTACAGAAGTCAGACTTTAAGTTCTTACATTTGTGTAGTGTATTTCCTTTGAAATGTGTGTTCCTGCGTGATCAGCATGGACCAAGTGAAACATGAATGTGCAAATGAAAGATAGCATTCAGCATTTCACGATTTCTGCACAATAAATGTCACACTGAATAGAGATGATTATTCATTCAGCGGTGCAGACGCTGCAATAATAGCATTAAAAGGGACTGACAATGTTCTGTTGTTAAACTCTGCTAATCACCATCCTGCTCCCCTCTTTGCTCCCCCATGCTTTCAGGGCCGACTCACTGGCCAGAGGCCCAACAACCTGATTGCTCAAAACATTTTACATCAGCAGTCCCGCTGCCATGGAAACAAAGCCCACAACCTGGCAGGAGCAAGGTCCCTTCAATTCTCTAGTCAAGATGCAGGGTGAAGAGGGTGCAACCATGGGCCACAGTGTTTCTCTGCAAGATAGAAAAGCCCCCAAGGCAATGCCTGAGGAGGACTTAGATGTCCCGGAACCTGGAGCCAAAGTCGAAGCTGTACAGAGAAGCCAGGCAATCAAGATAATAGAAATGGTTGATGTAATTAAAATTGAAAACCAGAAATCTGCAGGTATTAGCCAGTGCACTCTGAGAGAGACACGAGGAGCTATAATAGAATTAAAATAAAGACCTGAAAAGTTATCTTACGCTCAAGAGGAATCTAAAAAAGCAGATAATCTCTTTGAGGATAATTTCACACCTCCACCGCCACTCAATGCCTTATCAGAGGTAGAGTATGGTGAGAAAGAGGGGTTTTCCAGCCTGGAGGGTGAGGTGGGGGAGTGGATCAGTGAAGCTGAACCAATTGAAGACAATCGAGACTGCCCAAAGACACCCAAATGTCTTGCGCCAGCTCATCAGGAAGTAGACATAAAATCAAAGTTGAATTCAACAAGCGTGATGAATGCTGACATTTGTACCAATAAAACGGAAACTTTTACATCCCAATCAGCCAAACACTGTCTCTCTGACATCAACAGCTCAGATGACAGAAACAACCTAAACTCTCCTCCTTTTGCTGATGAAAGTGAAGAAGAAGAGGCAAAAAGTACAGACATAACAACTTGTCAGCATCATTCAGATACACGAGAGTTGAGCTGCGTTGGTTTCCAACCTTCATGTTCTGATCCTGAAGAAACAGACTCAGTCCTGCCTGCAAGTGGCTCATTCAGACAGGAGGAGGCAGTGTCACCACAAAGCCAGTCTGAGCTCTGTCACAAGGGCCAAAACCAGGAAACTGAACAACAGGTGTTTGGCCAGGGATCTCCACCTGACTCTGCAGTTACCATGGAGCTGGCCAATCAGGGCGGGGAAGCCTCTCAAGGCCATAGTTGCGTTGCAGCTGTAAGAGAAAGGAGCAGCAGGGTGGGGGAGAGGACTGAGGGTGAAAACGAGCAAACAGGTGGAGTGAAAGGACAGTATAAGAGCAGAGTTAAAAAGAGCAAGGTGGCTGTGAGGTCACAGAGCGAAGGGCTTTTCAGGTATCTCCAGGCAGTCCAAACACAGGAGCCTAAGGCAGAAAACAGCTGTGGTATACCTCTTAAAGCCAACAGAGACACCAGGATGAGGACTGATATGTCAGAAGATAGCCAGAGTGACAGTGGAGTGTCAGCAGACTTCCACTCAAACAGCACGGTATACAGCAGCACCAGCATGTCTGCAGACTCTCCAAGCCCTGTCTCCATGGAGACCCCCATCGAGAGGGAGATCAGACGAGCCATAGAGCGTGAGCAAAGCCTGAGAAGGTCCAGAGGACTTCCAAACCCACGCACCTCTCCAGAGTACGTAGAAGTTCCTCTAAGAAAAAGTCTTTCTAGCCAGTCTGTATCTCCCAAGTGGTCCCAGAACAAGGACAGGGAGTTTGCAGGCAAAAAGATGCAGCAAGAGATCCACGAAGAGTCTCAGCGGGAGCAAGATCTGGTCAAAATTGGGAAAATTCCAGGTTTCTATGACAAAGGCACAATCCGCCAAATAAAAGAAAGGAAACAGCTCTTTGAGACCCTGCGGATATCTCCAGAACCTCCATTGACAATCTCACCTAAATGTAAGACCCCGTCCTGGTCGTCTAACAGCAGTGAAGATTTGAATTTAACTCTGGAAAGTCAAGATTCTGGGACATCCACCCCAGAACAGACCTACATGGAGAGGAAACCCATGATGTCCAATCCCTCACAAAGCCAAACCTCTTCCAAAGGTTTAGACTACTCCAGTCTCCGAGGGCCAAACTTTTCCGAAGGGACCGGTTGTCAGATCATCATCATAGAAAATGGCCTAACTGTTCCAGCACAGAAACACTACAAAGTTAAAGAAGAGGCAGAGGCAATTCCAGAAACTAAAAACAGTTTCAATTCATCAGACAAGACAAGAGGGCACGATGGGCTGATGAAGACAAAGAAGGAATGGGAGGAGAAGGAGGTGGCAGCATCAAAGGGGAACCCCTTTTTTAAGCTCCGCTCCTCAGCTAATTTAGACAAAGTGAGGCAGGATATCCAGGAGACCAAAGAGAGGGAGAAGGAGCTCCACAGCTTGCGGCTCAGCCTGTATGGGGGCATCGACCTAGCCGAAGAACCCTCAAAGAAAGAAATGCCAGCTCCTGGGCCACTGTCCAATGGAAGAAGTGAATCATATGAAGGTTAGTGGATCAATTATTGTTCAAACTGATGCTGCATGTGGCAGGAAAAGGTTTTTATGTGTACCTGTGAGGGGGTATAGATTCTTTTTTTCACCATTGGAAAAATGATGAATACATCCCTCTGAAACTGCTTCTGCCACCATATTACTTTATTTCTCTCCCATCAGTGGAAAATCTCAAAGATTTCCAAATGAGAGTTAGCTCTTTTCCAAAATATTCGGGCCTGTCAAACTAATAACAAAAGCTGTGAAAGGGAAAATCACGGGTCATTTAGCTATACTGTGTCCAAAAGCAGGAAAGTTTGTTGTAGAAAAAGACTATCTGAAGCTTAAATTCATTAGTAGGTAAAGAAAGCCTCTGTTTTTAACTTAGCATAGAGTTTATGGAATTAGGTTGACAAAGGTAAAGGGAATGGATGCTCATCAGCCTTGTTATGTTCCAAACATCTCCACCAATCGGTCGGTGGATGGATGGTTGGATGGATGGATGGATGGATGGATGGAAGGATGGATGGATGGATGGATGGATGGATGGATGGATGGATGGGAGGGAGAGAGAGAGAGAGAGAGAGAGAGAGAGAAGGAGTCATCAAGGATGACCCAACTCAAACTGTTGAGAATATGCACTGTTACGATTGGACTTTGAAATAAATACCAAAAAGTTAAACTGACTGCAACAAGACAAAAACAAGACAAACTTGAAAAGGCAGATAAATCTTAGTACGGAGCAGAATATTAAGGGCATAACAAGACATCCTACTCATGTTGGGACACTATACACTATGTTGGGTTCACAGAAATGAGATGAGACAGCATTTTAGCAATATTCTTTTACAGAGATCAGCTTAAAACCCAAACTGTGCTTTGTAGAATCTATAACAATTTTAGAAAAAGTTCATGTGTAACTAGTCCATAATCAGAGGTTTTAACGCTTATCTCAAACTAAAGTCATCCTACAGCCACTAAAGTAATGAAAATGTTCCTTTTTGTGCAAATAAAATAAAGGTTCCACAAATCTCAAACTGTGTTTTAAGGAACCACTGGAATAAAGGTTTTATTCTAAGGTCTAAGTATTTTAGATTTTAAACTAGAGATTAGAGAGATTAAATGCAGCCAAGACTTAATTAAACAAAACTTTAAAGAAGCCAATCTGTTAGCATCAACAGGAATATGTGAAGCAGATGCCAGCATTGTTGTCATAGCAACTAACGTGTTGCTGATTACAGTGTTCTCACAGAGTTTGCAAATCGTTTGGATCTGTCTATTATTCTGCCACCGTTTCCTGTTTCTACCATGTACCTAAAATGCTTCTACACAAATAATTTTAAACTATTGGGAGCTTCATAAATGTTAATGAAGAAATGGTCTTAGTCAGTCTGATAATGTCTTTATTAGTCCAAACCTTCAACACAATAGGTCAATGACCCAAGAACTACTTCCTTTTCTTATTTCAAAAGATGCCTTGTTAGAACATAAATACAGGGTATCAAGCTTAAAGCACCCACCTTCTAATCCTGGGTTCACAATAATAATTTAAAATCACTTCACCTGACAGTCATATACTGACAGAAACTAAATAGCACCCAACTAGCAAGGGCCATGCCACAATGATATGAGGTTAAAGGCTTATTTAAGGAAGGGGCCAATGGGATGGATGGGTTGGGTGTGAGGCTGCTTCATATGGTGACACTCGAAGATGAAGGCTTTGGAGAGGAGACACAGCATGGGGGCGCTGTCTTCAGGAAATAGCTTTTCCCAAACCCATTTAGGACCCTGTAGGTGGAACCTGGAACAAAGAAGAGTGGATAGAGATGAATGAGACTAGTAAGTAGGGAGAGGGATGAGGGTGATGGGATGAAGAGGAGGATGAGGAGAGATGGGGTTGAGTGTAAGGCAGGGTGGGGTTGAAAGAACGTGACGGTCTGTCGGATGGGTGAACTGGGTATGAGTAGACTGCTAGGTAATTAAAGGTGTGGTTGAGGTTTGGCCCTGCACCCAATCCCAAATTAACTTCATGTTGGGAGACAGACCTCACTTTGATGAGAGATATTTCCAGATGTTGATATCCCAGGAACCCTTGGCCTCAAGACCACGTTACATCTCTACTAAATACATATTTTGCCCTTTGTTAACTGTATGAAGTGGGAGCCATTTTAAAAAGAGTCCTGAAGGGTTACAGTTCATCTCAGAGCTGGAAACCACAGCCTTGTTGTATGTTTGAGTGAGTTTATAGAATAAAAGGTTAATGGATAAAAGAATACAGCAGTCATTTCATTTTCAATAAAAGGGCTGAAATGACTAGGGTGTGCCACGGTGCAATTAAATGAGCAGGACACATTGTTCATTACATAACATTGTTCAATTGTGCAACCTTTTCATGCTCTTCAGTATCTACTACTATTCTTGGTTTGTAATGTATTGATGTTCAGTGAAATTTTTCTCATTATAATCGCTCTTAACCTTTATTGCCTCCTCATTAAACAGTGCTGTCAGCAGATACAGCATGCTACTTTTCCCTTCATGTTTATCCTGTAATAATTGCCTCTGTCTTGCAGGGCGGCAGTCAGTGGACAAGGTGTCTGCGTGGCCACTTGTCCAGAGTCAAGAGGATAAGATTTTCCACCCAGAGGTGTGTAAGCATTCTAGATTCCTTCCTTTCACAGCTGCTTGCTTCAGTTTTTAAGGGCTTTCCACTGTATGAATGGCTGGTACACTGTTTAGAACATGAAAATGTAGGCAAATCACCTCCTGGAGTCTCTGATTGCCACTAAGACAAGCAAAATAAAGCTTTTCTAACTGTGTTTATGTGTTAATTAAAACTATGCATTGGGGGTTAAAGCAGTTTCCTAGCAGCATGATTATGAACACTTCTGTAACTTTAATATATAATTATAATGGATAAGAATCTTTAGAGAGGATGTCAGCATTTTTTTTTTGCACTGAATATGGGACACAAATATCTGATAAGGTCCTGAACACACAGCAAGGCACTTATCTCCGCAGATAAGGGAAAGAAGGCAAACAGCCTTGTGAATGAGGCGGAGGGAAGAAAACATGGAATGTGGAAAGTGTGATTATATGTGAGCATGTGAGGAAGCATGTGTGTGTGCATGTGCATTCAAGTCCATAGAATAATAGAGGAGCCGGTTTGCATTCCTGCTGAGTTTTGTAACCTGTCTTGTCTCTTTGAAACTAATCTGTCTATGACTATTCTAGAATGCTGCTGTTTAATCTGGTGAGTCATTAAAGTGTGAGGCTTTAGCTGCAAGGTCTGATCTGACATCAGCATGATCATTTTACCCTCTTTCTTCTCTGTGCCTCCTGACTATCCCCCTCGGTCTGCTTAATGCATAGAGCTTTCGTCTGACATGAATTTAATTAGTAAGTAAGGATTCTGCAGGAGAGAATGGAACCCTGAATATGGCCCAGGATCAACATCGCATTAACTTCAGAATAGCTTACAGTGTTCTACCCTTCCAAAATAATGCACACTTTTTACCTCTGTAAAAGTGTGCGTGCCCCTTGAGTTTTTCCCTGTTTTGTCATATTACAACCAAAGATTTCAATGTATTTTATTGAGATTTTATGTTTAAGACCAACACAAATTGCTGCAGAATTGTAAACACTGAGGCAAAATGATACATGGCTTTCAAAGTCTTTCATGAATAAAGATTTGAGAAGTATTGTACCACCTTTGCACATCTAGCAGCAGACTTTAATCACTGTAGATGCCGGAGGTCACAAGGTCATTTTTATCAACATGTCATGTGTCTCATTTGTTCTTTGGGGTGTTTGAACTGCTGCCATGGGTCGGTGAAAGATGCTTGTAAGTCGTTTGGCAGAGCTCTGCTTGGCTTCTCGGATTGTATTGTTTATTTGGTTCCGTCCTACAAATCTGTCTTGAGGAAACACAAGCTGGAACGATGCTTAATTCTGGTTGGGTTGAGTCTATGCTCCACCTTCAGGAAGGCTTCAGCTGCACCGACTGAGATGTGTTTAAATATGCATGTTCAAACAATGATTTTGTTTTATATGTTGTTGTGTTGCATTCTTTCTTTGCAAAATAGCCCAAGCTCAGTTAATTAGACGGAAAACGTGTGATCAGCAATTTTCAAGTCTTGCCACAAATTGTCATTTGGACAGAGTCATCTGGACATGTCATTTGAACTTTAACTAGACCATTCATCAATAAAACTTTAATCTAAACCATTCCATTGTAGTTCTGGCTGTATGTTTAGTATCTTGCTGTGAGACAAAACTCCAGCCCAGTGTCGAGTCTTTTGCAGGTTTTATTCCAGGATTGTCCCGTATTTAGCTCCGTCCGTCTTTGTGTCAACTCTGACCAATTTCCCTGTCTCTGCTGAAGAAGAGCATTCTGACAGCATGATGCTGCATCACTATGTTTCACCGTAGGGATGATTGTGCCACACCTATAGGCCATATGGTTCAATATTGATTTCATCTGCTCAAAGCACCTTCTTCCACATGTTTGCTGTGTCCCTGCTTGTGGCAAACTTTAAATGGAACTTCTTATGAATTTCTTTCATCCATGGCCTTTTTTTCTTGCACCCCTTTAAAACACAGTTATGCTCTCATGAGCAAGGTTAGTTGTTGTCCTGTCAATGGATTCTCCAATCTGAGGTGTGGCTCTCTGCCGCTCCTCCAGAGTAACCAGTAATCTATAATAATAGAGATAATTCTCTAAATAATGCTGTTTTTGTCTGGCCAGTTATTCTATGTAGATGGCCATGTTTTGGTAAGTTTGCAGTTTTTATTTGCTGATGAAGGACTTAACAATGCTCCATGTGACGGTCAAAGCTTCAAAGATTGTTTTTATAACCTAACCCAGCTTTAAAAGTGTCTTTCTCCCTGACCTGTCGGCTGTGCTCCTTGGTCGTCATGATGCTGTTTGTTCACTAATGTTAACAAACCTCTGAGGTCTTCACAGAACAACTGGATTTATAATGAGATTAATTTATACATAGGTGGGCTCTATTTGTTAATTGGATGACTTTCTAAAAGAGCTAACTGATTTTCTTAGGTGTATCAGAGAAAAGGGGACTGAATACAACTGTAAGCCACACTTTTCAGGTTTAAAAAAGTAAATAAATTATAAAAATCTCTCTCCTTTTCCTTTCACTTGACATTAATGCATTCATTTTACTTCTTTATTTATCTGACTTTTCTTGTAAAATGTGCTTGACTCTCCTCTTCATCTGCTTTCCATTCAGATTCGCAAGAGTCCCCGAACTCCAAGACAAAAGAATCCTCTTGTGCAGCTGTGGGAGTCAGGCCAGGTCAACGGATGCAATCTGGAAGACGACTGAAGACCAGGGGGCATTCACAGAGACTTACATTTTCTTTAAGTAGGGGGTGAAATCAAAACAAATCTGTATAAAAAAGGAGGAAACACGAAGCAGGAGGGAGCAACAATGACAAAGAGGAAAGAACATGAAGGAAAATCAGAAAGAGGTCGAAGACTGAGGCATGAAAATGGGGCCAGGCGAACTGGGAGCACGAAAAATGGCAGTAGTATAAAAACACTGACGTTTTCTTCAGAAAAGAGGAGAGAAGAAAGACAATAAGACAGGCCACAATGTAGAACGTAAGATGTTGGCCTGCTTCTGATGCTACACAGATGAAAAGACAAAAAAATATTACTTAAAGAAAAGATGAAGATGATGAATAATGCAATGAAGACCAAAAAAGTTATAAAAAAGTAACTTTTAAATTGTGTTAAAGTTTTTTTATTTTGATTTTCTTAAATAATATTGGAATAATATATGTTAGTTGCAATTGTGAATTTTCCGAATAAATACACAGAAAGTATCTGTAACAAATTCCCAGGAGGAATTTTTTAAAGTGACTTAAATGCCTTTCATGCCTCTTGTTATCTCTGTAAGAAGAAACTATTCTTTTCATCATCTAACAAACATGTCCTGAAGACATATCCTTCAGTACAACGGGTGCATGCCTTTATTGGCAAGTGAGTCAGGAAAAAAAAAATAACAGAAATCAATATGGAGAGATCCAACTTATTCCGCTCCTTTTCCCTGGACAACAATTACTGCACTTTCATCAGCAAAAACAGACTGCACCACAATAGACATGACAAATGCTTCAGCGTGATTATTGTTCACCTCTAATCATACAAAAAGCTCCTCATAAGTGGATTCAGCAGGATTGGTTCTATTTCTTGTCTTCTTTCAGTTTACTTTTATCTTTTCAGCTTTCTTCTGGTGTTGCTCACAGTTTTATTCTTCATTTACTGTAGGCTTAAACAGCTAGTGTATGTGAGGGCACAACAATTGTTTGATGATGGGTTAGGTTAGGCCTGGGTCATGGTTGCATGGATGTATCCATCTTAATCTATTTCATCCTCTATGGAGTAAAGATGTGAAGTATTTAACCAATGCTTCTGGGTTGTGTACTTGAAATGCTGAGGGTGTAAAATTCAGGATAAGCAGCTGATACGCTATAATCACAAGGATTAAAAAAATGATAATATATTATTATAAAATATGAAAATGTATATAAAAAGAAGGAAGGGATTTACGAAGAAATCAGCTAATAAACAGAATAGGTTGATTTTTTTGCTTGAATAGTCCTGTTTTGTTCACACATCCTTACTGTGTGCTAATGTGTGTTGCTAAGGAAGAAATTGGCTATTTTCAGGATCAGTATGGTGTTAAAAATCAAATCAGTAAGCTCTGAGGTGTAAGAAACTATTCAAAATGAAAACCTGTGTGTTCCATGATACATCGGGGCATGTATTTGGTTCATTCAGGCTATGAGTGCACAAGAGAGAACAGATAGCAGGAAAGCTAAAAGAAGTACAACAGTGGCTCTGTTTTACCCTTTTGAGCTTTCAGCCTCTGTCTGTTGTGCAACATTCTGAATTTAGAAAAGTTGGCAGCCTTGTGGAAATCTCAGTCTGATGATTTAGTAATGCTAGCAGCACTAATTGTGCTAATAACTAAGATGCTAAAGCCAGTTTAATGATCGGTGCATCTCTAGTGACAAACATGACATGCAGTTACAGTGGACAATCTTAACTATTTCACACTTAGCTTAATTCCACCACAGAGCATTTCTTTGCCTCATACCACATCTGATCAGGTCCACAAATTAGCAAAACCAGAGGACCACCAACACAACCAAATGCAACTTCAACACCAGGTAATCTACTTGTTTAAGAGACCACCGGGGCATTAACACACTATAACATGTAAACATTCACTTATAAGGCAGCACCACACACTGGACACACTGCTGTTGTGCTGTTATCTGTTTTGTCTATGTGTTTATAACAGACATAACACACACACATATACGTGTGTGTGTGTTATGTCTGGATATCAGTCCTGCTGGTGTATGTTTCATCACCAGAGTTATCACTGTGGATATTTGTTGTCTGCAGCAGAAATTAGAAATGTCCTCTGCAAAGCTGTGAGCTTCATGCTGGGTCTCACTGTTGGTTGTCAAAGATGTGTCACCATGGATACAGCTTTGGTGGAAACCCTTCTGGGCACTTCTTTGTTTACGTTTGCATGAAGATGAGATAAGGGCATGCTTTTGTGACCTCCCAGTGTCCGGTGAATAATTCATCCCCTCATTCGGACTGGACTAACTAATTCGGACTGGACCACTAATATTGCCTGTAAAAATCTATGGTGGACCCAAGACAACTTGATTAAAAATGTTCCTATAAGCTTCAATCTTTATGAGGCAACTTGCACAGCTATGATGCCACTCATACTGACACAGCACCGAAAGCCTTAGAGTGACATTCAGTGTTCAAAGCTCAACGTGTTTATTGTTAGGTTACATCAGAATAATGCCAGTTCAACATCAAAGATTGTTCTCTTCTGAATTTGCAACCTAACCAGCTTATCTCTGCATTCGGTATCTAACCTGGCAGCTTTCCAGCCCTAAAATAAATGTGTATGTGTCGTATGCTCAGCTCCACTCATTTCCATGATGTTTCATTATCACAATTATCACTGCTTTCCAAACTGCTGCTGGCACAAAGTCGTCAGAGCAACATTGCGTGACACAGTCAGTCTTCAGCCTCTTCTCCTGTGATATGTCTTTGCCCAGAGGGAGAGAATTTTATGAAGTTGTGCACCTATTTGGATTTTACGTACACATGTTAAACTCAACTTATGTCAAGAAAATATTCCCAAACTAATATCTCAGGTTGCTTGTAAGATAGATGACTGGAAATTCACTAGACACGGTATTTCTAGTAAGACTATTTCTGATTGCACATGCAAGAGTGGAAATTCAAATTTTCTTACAGCAGGTATTTCCATATTTTATATAATATTTGTCTTGTTTCCAAAAAACAAACACTAAATTTGTTTATTAAAGAGTTAGGGTTATCAATTCTTAATTCTACAAAAACAACCCTACTGTCAGGATAGGCTCTTAGACTGGACCCCAGAATGAACACAGGCAGGAAGCAGCATGGAGTGGTTATTATCTCACAACAGGCAGATGGAAGCAGATGCAGGCATGAACATGGGTCGGCTTGGCATGGCAACAGGATGTATCCATGAGGAGTAAATGGAACAGCAGTGTATGTAAAGGGCATGAAACTGATTGGTATGAAACAGGTGGACCAGATGAAGCTGATTATGGGCTGACTGTGGCAGCGAGTGGTAACCAAAACATGAATGAGCAGAACAGAGATGCAAGGAAATAAAATGACCAACGGAAAATCTTACAAATGTAATAGAACATAAAATCCACCATAAACAGAACAAGTAGGAAACTAAACCTAAAGGGATCAACTAAAGCACCACCTGAAAAACATAACTATGATCAGAGGCAAGAAAACAAAACTCAATCACCTTCAAGTCATGACACACGTTATACTTACACATGCTGTTCTGCTGATAGCTCTGGGTCAGTTACCCCAAAGCCAATTTAGACCCCCTTATCACCGTCTTCTGCACCCTTAAACAAACCCTTTCATAGCCACATACTTAAACTACAGAATATCAGTTTACTTTTATTTGTACTTAAGTATTTTCCACGTCCAATTTTAAAGCCCATTTAAAAAAAACATCAATCAAAAATTTAATTAAAGAAATTAAATAAACACGTAACCAATATGCTGTTAAATTAAATGAAAAGAGATAGACAACCAAGACAGAAAACAGTCATAAAACAGACATAAAAGACTCGTAAAATGGAACTGAACCATTAAAACAGGTATATCAACTTAGTGCTCTGAAGTTCATTCGGAAAAGTTGTGTTTTTAAAAGAGACTTACAAAAAGGAAGTGAATAGCTGACTATACACTTTTTCCAGGAGCCATGACTGAAAAGGCCAACTATTCTCTGAGTTTAAGACTAGGTTTGATGAACTACAGAGATACATAATGAGACGAATGTTAAAATGTTGCATATAATTTAATTTAAATGAATACTATTTTCTGAAGATTTTACATTATGCCGTATTTCTACTGATAGCAAGTCTGAGTCTTATGACACATGACAAATTATGACCTCTGATCAAACTAAAAGACCTCCAGGTGACCTGGTGACAGATATTCACATCACTACATTTCCTTACAGTAGACATGTTAACAGTAGAATTAAAAAAAAAAGACTTTCAAATTATCAGTAGTCAAGTTAGGATGCACACAAAACTCCAAAAAACTCCAAAAATACGAAGAACCAAAGAGGTGAAATGGCCACCACCAAGTCTGGACACTTTGAACAAAAACATTAACTCGTTCCTCTCGTCAAATATTATCCAGTTATGTGCTTAGCTAATTTTATTTCTTTTTCAGTTTTTCATTACAAAACAGCATCATTGCTTGACAGTTCTTCTAAGAAAAGGCATCTGCAGTGTCCAGGGAGTGTGGCTTCACTTCAGCACAATGCTGCCACCAACAGGTCGGTGGTCAAAGCTGTTGTTAGTAATTCAAACAGAACTGGGATACAAATCTTGGTGCAGAGCTGCTGTAACATCATGAACTGTTTCTACTTTTAAACTGCCTCTTTTTTCTTCAAATGTTGTGTCCTGTGGTGTCAATGGTCTTATGTGTGCCAATCAAACAGTTTCACAGTAAATTCAGCCACAGTCATGATGCCGTGATGATCATTCACAGATGGCTTCAGTTTTCAGTCACTTTGTCTCATGTGTGTACTTTCACAAGACAATGGAAAAGATTCTTCTTTTGATTTCCCTTCGAGTGGAAGTTCTGTATGTCTGGTAATGCTTAGTGTTTGGGTGTGGTTCTTGGCTTTAAAGTTTGTGAAAGGTAGGATTAAATAGCTGAGGTGAGTCACTAAAAATAAACTTCAACGCACCTGACTTCTTTTATTGTGTGTCAGGGAGTGGACCTATTCAATTCACTGTTAACACATACAAGATGTAATGGTGCCTATTAATGAGTCATAGAGCAAAATTTAAAAGTGTAACAATAGCATATTCATTATCTTCTGAAAAGCATAAAAAATCTGTGACCAAGGTCTTACAGTGACAAAGACAAAAGCATCTCTATTGTCTTCTAGTACAACAAACCTTTTCCGCCTCTTCAGCCAACCATAAAAATGTACTTTTCACTTTTCTTCAACCACAAACCTTTTTGTATTTTATTCCGATATTTAGAGATAGACAACACAAAGTAGTGCATAATAGTGAACTGGAACAGACGTCATATGTGGTTTTGAGTTTTTTCTTTCTCTTTCTTACAAATAAAAGTCTGAAAGGTATGACACACATTAGGGTTAAGTCTCTTTTACTGTGACACCCCACAATAAAATCCATTGCCACCTGCATCAGAAATCACATAATTACAACCCCAGTTTCACTGAAGTTGAGACGTAAATAAAAACAGAATAAAATTATTTGTAAGTGGTTCTTTCCCATTCTTGGTTAATGCACAACTTCATTTGCTCAACAGTCTCTGTTGTCATATTTTATGATTCATCATGCACATTTTAAATGGGAGACAGGTCTGGACTGCAGGCAGACCAGTCTAGTATCAGCACTTTTTTACCACGAAGCCACGCTGTTGTAACACTTGCAGAATGTGGATTGGCTGTCATGCTGAAAGAAGCAGGACGACCCTGAATAAGATGTTGCTCCACAACTAGTATCTACCTTTCAGCATTAATGGTGCCTTCACAGATGTACAAGTTACCCATGCCAGGGTCACTAACACACCCCTATTCTATTGCAGATTCTGGCTTTTGAACTTTGCCCTAATAACAATCCAGATAGTCCTTTTCCTCGTTCGTGATGTTCAGAACTCATTAATTAGTGGGAAGCAGAATATCTGTTTGCAGAGTTGAAGCACAGACCTGTTTGTCTCGTGTGTGGAGCCAACGTGGATATAGGGATGGGCATTTATCGTTTCGTTTATCGTAATCATAAAAAAATTCTTATCATAATAATAATTTAGATTTATCTTGAAAATGATAAATTCCAAGTAATGATGACAGTATTGTCAGGATTGTTATTTTTACAATTTTCTCTAATGTGGGTTCCATGAGAGCATCAATAAATATCAATAAATTCGAATATATGATTAAATACAGTTACTGTATGCAGTTTAACAATAAAAACACACTTCTTAATGTAACTGATGTTCTGAAGAGCCTATTACAAAATGCTTATGTTTTTTAAGAGCAGTATTTGTGTTTGTGGGGCTTTGACTGCAGGGACATTCAGTCACAGCTATAGAGATGCCTAAAAAAGACTGAAAGGAAGTTGTAAATACTTTTATCGTTATCATAATAAATACTGCAACAAATTGTGATAAAATCTAAAGTCCCCATTGCTCACCACTAGCTGTAACCAATTGATATTCATATAAAATGTAAAGTTTTTTCAGTAAATATCAAAGCAGGCCTGCAGCTTTGTCCATGTTTTTCATTTTAATTCAGTGTGTATTTAGGTTTGACTCACTTGTTCCAGAACCTTCTCAATCTAAAGAGCCATATTTGCTGTCTTTGCCACTGAATATAACATGTTTAGGGCCACGAAACCTAAATGACCTTTTAAAAACACCTACATTTATTTCCAGTTAAAGAACCACAATTTAATTAACTTATTTAATTAGTAAAACATTTCATAGTCATTGTAAAATCACAAAAACATTCTCAAGCTAATGACAAAAATAGTCCTTGTATCATTATTTTTTAATGAAAAAACACATAAAAACTAGTAACATTTGTCCATTATTACTACATTATTTGCAACAACTTAGCAAGTTCCAAAGCTACCAAAGCTCCAGCAGCCAACTGAGTCATTTATTACCACACCGTGTAATCAACAGTGAGGGGTTACATAACATTAGTGTAAGGGTTTGATTCCAATCATTCAAACTGGCTCTAGTCCCGTCAGCATGAGGAGGTAAAGGCAAAAACAAAACAAAAACTTCCAGAACCAGTTTTGAAAAACTCAAATTCAATAGTGAACATCTGTGAAATGGAGTTTCAGTAGATTTCTGGGGAGTGACTCTTCAGAGCATCATAACCCAACCCTGTAACTCTCTGCTTACACAGTTAAAGTTTAAACCACTCAGACCAACGGGGCCACTCACTCCAAGCAATTTTACAACCAAACAAATATTAACAAACCAATCTCTGAAATGTTTACACACATTAATCTGAATGCTTGCAATTACACAACTAACAGCTAATGGAAACTGAAGAACATGAGGTCCTGACTTTTTATTTCGCCAGAATTGCCATAACAAAAAGGTTAATCTGACAATTTGCATCAGCTTGAGTCCGTGTTGCCTTTCCGCATGGATCTCACAGAATCACGCCTCCCAGCAGTAAGTCTGACGTAGAGAGGTGCTGGCAAAACTAACAAAAACATTTTGCTCCATCAAATGGTTTTCCATCTTACCCAGAACACTCACAGTGTACCTTATTCACAGAACAAAAAGCTGTTTTGCAATTTTTAAGCAGATTTTATATTTTTGGTACAAAGGTTGCTACACTTCGCCATTCTTTTCTTTTTGTGCTCTATAGACTAGTGCAAATGAGAAATGGTTCATTTATTTGTAATGTAAATGTTTCAATCAAATGCAATTCTCTTCAATAAATTAGAATATGCGTTCTGATGAGACTGTCAGAATAAAAGTACCTTTTGAAAAAATCAACCTTTAAGCAGGTATTAAACGTACTTTTCATTAAACCCATATTTCTGTATTAAAATGTTGTCTGGTCTGGTGTAATATTCTAATCTTTTAAGAAATGCAATGTTGCATTTTCGTGGCAAAAGTGGCAAATAATCATAATTAACATACATACAGGCTTGAAATCATCGATCTGTGTGTTATTAATCTATATAGGCAATTGAGTTACTGAAATAAATTAACTTTTCAATAATTTATTAATTTATTGTGAATGATTGTCAGTGACTCAATGCAATCTACTGGGTTTGTTTAGGAAACTTTATAACCAATTTGAATAATTAACTCAACGTGACTGCATTTTTGATAACTAGGATCAAATTGGAATTTATGATTTTAAATCTGTACGATTGGATTGAATTGAATTTTTTTCTTTTAAAGGGCCTTGAGACAATATTTGTTGTCCAGGGTGTACCCCGCCTGTTGTGTTAGCACTATATAAATAAACTAAATTGAGTACATGTCAATTAACCAGTGCATGAACTATAAGTTAGTGTAGTACGTCCTGAACTCACAGACGGTGACAGCATCAGGCTATTTTATGCCTATAAACATGTTGAACTCACATTCCTGATGCCTCTTATGACTATTATGATTCTCTGATAGATGAGCCTAATCACATGATCTACGGCTAAATAGCTCTACACCAAATGCACGTCTTGGCGGCCATACAGTAAGAGCATGACTCAGATAAGCAGGACATTCTTAGCAATCTTCACAACCTTCTGCAAATATTTCCAGCTTTCAGGAAGTGACTGACAAGTTTTGCTGCTGTGAGGCTCAGGAAATGTGATAAAATGTTGCCTTTCAGCTGTGGAAGGACAGTCGTTCTCTGCCCAGTTATTGTGCATCATAAAAAAAGATACAAACAGAAGGGACATGTTTCTTACTCCTACATCCTTTTAAGATAGTACTCATATAACATGTCCTCTGGGACGCAGTTATGGGACTGTGATGTGATGCACTATGATCTCCTATTGTGGCATAGTAAAAAGAAAGCCAGGAAATCATATTATATAATTTGATAATGCTTATAGGTTTGTTTGGCTTCATGCATATCATACTCACAATTTTGCCATGGAACTATCAAGGACACAAGCTTCATAAATGGCAATAATCCAGTTGTTCTGCAAGGTTTTCCATTACATTAAAAATGCAAAGAAACAGTGCCCTCTGCAGGATATTTAGCAGAATCCTGGCAGATCAATCAGAATCAGAATCAGAATCAGCTTTATTGCCAAGTTCGTACATACAATCAATCAATCATACGTAAGTCAGAAAAAAATCCACATTTCAGTCAACATTGTAAAAAAGATAATAAAATCTGTATTTAATTTCATATACTCAGTAAGATCAAACAAGCATATCAGGAGAAAAAACCTTACAATTACTGCTACAAATTAATGAAAAAGGTAGAATAGGAAATATCCTTTTCCTGTCCTGCTGTGCAACTGGTGCTACATAGATAAACCTTGATGAAGTTCACGAACGCACACACACACACACACACACACACACACACACACACACACACACACACACACACACACGTAGAGATGAAACAAACATTTCTAATGGATCGGGGTTGTGAAAGTAGAGAGGGGGTTCCAGAGAGAAGATCTGGAGGGTGCTTCTGTGTCCCCGCAGGCCCATTCCTGTAAAGAATCAAGCATAGTAAGGCAGCCTACTAAAGTACGTGCGATGTCATTTCCTGTGGCTAACCACTATTATCATTGCTAAATTTGATCTCTCGCTTTCTGAAAGAAAGCTTGTGATGATCAAGGTTACATAAAAACGCAAGTGCTAAATACTGTCCTTTAGAGTGCTCATATATCACCTTGTCTTTCCATTACTCCTTTTCCACAGATGTGATCTGTATTCAACTTTTTACTAAGTCCAAACATCAAATTTAGTTTTAGTCAGGAACAAAATAACCAGTACAATATGTTGAAAGTTCAATAAGTAAAGAATAAAGAAGACTTCATCCAATGCAACCTTCTTTACATTTCTACTCATAAATAAAATCCATTGCTTTCTGACGCCACCTAATAGAGTCTAAATAGAGTTGGCCTGGGTGTAAAGTAATCTCAGTATAAATACAACGCTGCTGTGAAGGCTTTACAGGTTTGTTAGTGAACAATCAGCATCACAAAGACCAAGAAACACAGCAAACAGGTCAAAGAAAAAGTTATGGGGATGTTTAATAAAACAATATAACAAACTTTCCAACATCTCGCAGAGGATGGTTCAATTCATGATGCCAAAGTGCATCGAATATGACACAACTCCAAACCTACCGAGACATAGCCATCCACCTAAATTGACAAAGCCCGACAAGGACAGCATTAATCCCATGGTAACTGAAGGACTTGCACAGATTCACACTAGGACAACTAATGGCTATGTGCTCCACACACTGGTCTTTATGGAAGAGTGGCAAGAAGACAGATATTGTCGAAGGAAAGTAAAAAAAACTCCTGTTTTAAGGTTTGTCACAAAGCCAAGTAGGGAACACAGCAAACATGTGGAAGAAGACGCTCCGACCAAAATTTCACCTTCTGACCGACATGCAAAATGCTCTGTGTACTACCACTGCACCCTGAACATACTATCGCCACAGTGACACATGGTGGTGACAGCATCATGCTGTGGAGATGTTTTTTGTCAGCAGGGACAGAGAAGCTGGTCAGAGTTTATGGGGGAATGAATGAAGATCAATACAGGACAATCCTGGAAGAAACCTTTACGGCTGCAAAAAGCTTTAGATTTGGTCGGAGGTTTGTCTTCCAGCAGGACCAGACTAACCGTACAGCCAGAGCTACAGTGGAATGGATTATATCAAAGTATATTCAAATGTTATGATGGCTGTTACATGTCTGTTGGACTGTGTGTTTCCCCCCCTGAGTTCATTCAGGCTCCTTGCCGTGAGAAGGTGGAGTTATGTCGTAAGAATGACTTGTTGGCCATTGCAGACCCTTTTGATATTTCTCTGAAGAAGCATGTTGCTAAAAAGGAAATTAAGAATATTGTTTTGCAAAAACTGGTTGCGCTGAATATCCTAGGGGACTCAAGTGAAACTGATCTGGATGTTTGTGATTGTGTTTCTTCTGGTGAATTAGGAGTCTCCCCGTCGGAAACAGGAGCTGTCGCCATGATAACTCCCCCAAAGGTGTTGGAGGAACATCAGATGCCTCCTGGGACTATACCTCGCTTCGATCCTGGGTCACCAGACCTCGGTAGTTCCAGTGGTAATGTCAGACTTAATGCTTGGCTGGCTCGCCTTCAGTTGAAAGCACATGAAAGAGAGATGGTACGTAAAGCTGAGTTTGATCTCAGACTTGAGATTCGGAAGCTGGAAATTGAAGCTGAGAAGGAGATCAAATTAAAACAGCTCGAAGTGGAAGCTATGAGGCTTTTGCAAAGTAAGTCATTGCTTGGTTCATCTGTTCCATCTGATTCTGTGGAGTTCTTGCTAAATAAAAACAGGTTTGATGTTAGCAGAAATATTGCTTTGGTGCCACCATTTAGGGAGTCAGAAGTTGATTCCTACTTCAATGCCTTTGAAAGGATTGCAACAGCACTAGAGTGGTCAAAGGAGATGTGGGCTGTGCTGCTACAATGTAAGCTAATGGGTAAAGCACAAGAAGTTGTATCATCACTGTCAACTGAGGATGGCATGAATTATGATGTACTGAAACAGTCTATCTTGCGTGCTCATGAGCTTGTGCCAGAGGCTTACAGGCAAAACTTTAGGAATCATAAGCGGTCTAGTAGTCAAACTTACGTGGAATTTGCATGAGAGAAAGCTGTCTAATTTGATAAATGGTATGTAGCTAATGAAGTCAAGGGAAGCTTTGAATCTCTTCGTCAGCCAATCTTGCTGGAAGATTTCAAGACTACATTGCCTGAGCAAATGGTGGTTTACTTAAATGAGCAAAAAGGGGCCTCATTATCAAAAGTTGCAGTCTTAGCTGATGAGTTCATGTTGACACACAAAAATGTGTTTGTAGCTGCACCTCATACAGATAGGGTTTCAACCGCCTGTCCCTCAAAACCTGAACCAGGTCAGTCAGAAGCCAAGGCCAAGCAGCCACTTTTTCCTTCACGGGAGTTACGGGAGTGCTTTTACTGTCATAAAAAAGTTCATGTCATTGCTGTCTGCCTTTTGTTAAAGAATAAAGCTTCGTCAACCCCAACAAAAGGCATGGGTTTGCTTAAAAATGTATCTCACCCCAGTACCCAGATGTCTAAAACTGAGAATGATCTAGATCCCTGTTTCAAACCCTTTGTTACTCAGGGTTTTGTTTCTCTAACAGGGAATCCAAAGGATAACCAGCCAGTCACAATACTGAGGGACACAGGTGGTTCCCAGTCTGTTATCCGAGAGGGCATTTTGTCTTTTTCTGCCATGTCATCTTGTCGGTCAAATGTGGTCATCCAAGGTATTAAATGTCTTTTGTTTCTACTCTATTGCATAATATTCACATTAGCTCACATTTTGTGAGTGGTTTTTGCAGAGTTGCTGTTCTTCCCATTTTGCCCATAAGAGGGAATGACCTCATTCTGCAATGTCATCTGACTTTCCAGTTCCTTCTAAAAGGAGGGAGCTCCATCGATTCCTTGGGATGGCCTGGTTCTATTGTCGCTTTTGTAGGAATTTTTCAACGGTAGCGGCCCCTTTAACTGCTTTGACCAGTGCTTCTAAACCTTTTACGTGGTCTGAGGAGTGTCAGCATCCGTTTCAGAGTCTGAAAGGATTGCTTTCTTGTTCTCCTGTTCTTTCTGCCCCAAATGTCAATCTGCCATTTAAATTGGAGGTAGTTGCCAGTGCAGTTGGGATAGGAGCTGTCCTGCAGCAGGAAGATAAAGATGGCATAGATCATCCTGAAGGTTACTTCTCAAGGAAGTTCAACCTTGATCAAAGTAGGTATTCTACTATTGAAAAAGAAACGCATGCATTGCTTTTGGCATTGCAGCATTATGAGGTTTATCTTGGCTTGAGTGTGAAGCCCATAACAGTCTTCACAGACCATAACCCACTTGTCTTCCTTTCTAGGATGTACAATCAAAATCAGCGAGTTATGCGTTGGGCTTTAATCATTCAAGAGTACAACCTTAAGATCTGCCATCAAAAAGGGTCGGAAAATGTTTTGGCAGATGCTTTGTCACGTACGTTTCAACCTTGCATTTTTAGTTTTAGGCATACCAAACATTTTGTTTGGACCTGTAAGGGTGGGTGTGTTACATGTCTGCTGGACTGTGTGTTCCCCCCTGTGTCTCCTGTCTCTCACGGGTTCAGAGTGCAGGCTGATGCCAATTCGTCTTGATTGGCTTGAGGGAGCCGATCAGGCAGCTCTACATAAACTGCTCACCTGTAGGGCTGGGGGTGTGACTTCACCTGGCTGGCTTTTTGGCACATGCTTTGTTCTCTAGCATTGTTTGAAGGTTTGTGGTGGGAGTTTGTGGGCTAGGTAAGTTTGGGGTACCCTGTACATTTCCATCACATAGTTTTTTCTCTGTTATACACACTAGGTAAGTAGGTTGGTGTCACCCATGTAATGTTTTGAGCTTGTTTTGTTAGACTAGAATAGCAGAGCTTTCTTTTCCTTTATATCTTCCGGCTTAGTTTAGGTGACAGTTAGGCCCTGTTTTAAATGATTATGTTAGGTTTATATGAAAAGACAACTTCTCTGTCTCTGCTTTTGCACCAATAGCCCTGAGAAATACTGTTCATAATGGGGCTAATTAGCATAACTGAAACCCAAATACATTCTAATTTATTTATGCGAACAACACCTACTAACACAAGACATACAACATATACCGCAGATCATTTTTCTTCTGCTAAAAGAAATCCTGCTCACCAGCATGAGGAAAAAGCAGCTGGTGTCGACGGCATTCTGCTGTTTATGATGGCTGCTGAGGAGCGGAAAGGTAGCCTGGAGAGAGCCTTTAGTCTGAAAAGAACCTTTCATCAAGCTAATCAATGAAAATAATTATACCTAATGAGAAGCAAGCACTATTAGTGAACAACAGCACTAATGAAAAGCAATGTGTGTGCAGATCTGAACTAAAATACGCTGTGGAGGGGTGATCTGTTGATTTGTAGTGATAGATGTGTGTTTACTTCAAAGAGGTTTCGAAAGTTTACTGTTGTTTGCATTAGGAATCTACAAACTGAGGTTAGAAAAATACCACAAATTCCAGCTGAAAAAGTGCAGATACTTTCTCTTTTCTGTCACAGCGATTCTCAGTTATATTCTCAAAGTTTAGCTGCTCCTTTACATTTCTTGTAAATAAATGCGAATCAAACATCTAAATCAGACCCCTTAATCTTACTTGCAAGTATTGCCTTTCTACAGTTTCTAACAAAATAATTCACACCTTTTCAACTTTTCAAGTGTTTTCACATTTTAACCAAAAATATTAATGTTTCATCGCTTTTTTAATGTGATAGAACAACAACACTGTGCATAACAATGACATGGAAGGCAAAAGACAAAGTTTTCACAAACAAAATCTGGATGGACTAATATTTCAAAGCTGGATCCAAAGTTGAGCACGATCTGATTTTAGCAAATCCATCGATCAAGAACAACCAAAGTTAAGTATGATCTGCTGTCCAAATAATTCAGCGTTGATGCAAAAAGGGGCTATTAAGACAATCTGTCTTCAACTTTTCTTTTTGAGCTTCTGCAGAAAAGCAGCCAGTGCTAGAGAGACATTCTCTAATTGAAGTGGTTTTCCCCACAGCCTGGAGATGACGGGATCAGAACTACAGCTCTACACACCTGATACGTGCCGACCCAGCATGAACTACCCCAAAAGGGGGCTACTGAGCAGCTGTCACGTCAATGTCCTTTTTAGTTCATGGCTTCCCTACCAATCCTCCCATCCTCCTTTTAAAATGGTTCACTAAGAGGTGGTGTTTGGAGAGAGAAAATTAGTTCAGGATGAAACAATCTAAACATTGTTTATTTCATGGTGTTTTGCATATGTGGTTCAAAAGGTTGAACTATTTTGAGTGCTAGCAAGCTCTCTGCTCAGCCAGTGTGAACAAACCTCTTAGCCTTGGGGATAGTTATTTGTGTTTCAAGGCTCATTAAGATGAGTTTGCTCCACTGTGGTTTTCTGTATTCTTCCTAAACTAACCTAGTGCACGGAGTTGAAGATGCCATCATATACCTGCTTCAACAAACCCACTGTCATCTGGACACAGCCAGCAGCTCTGTGAGGATCATGTTCTTTGATTTCTCCAGTGCATTTAATACAATCCAACCTGATTTGCTTTGTCAGAAACTCCGGAAGACTCAGGAGGAGACCTCAACAATCTCCTGGATCAAAGACTACCTGACAAACAGACCCCAGTTTGTGAGACTGAAGGGTTGTGAGTCTAACCAGGTAGTCAGCAGCACAGGAGCACCACAGGGAACTGTACTCTCACCATTCCTTTTCACTCTGTACACCTCAGATTTCCAGTACAAGACAGACTCCTGTCATCTGCAGAAATACTCGGATGATTCTGCAGTCGTGGGGTGGATCAGAGATGAACAAGAAGCTGAGTCCAGGGAGCTGGTGGACATTTGTGGCATGGTGTGGAAACAATCATCTCATTTTGAACGTGACTAAAACAAAGGAGATGATTTTAAGAGAAACAGGAATAAGTCAAACACTATTTCCATCGTGGGAGAAGAAGTGGAGGTGGTGGACGAGTATAAATACCTCGGTGTTCACCTGGACAACAGACTAGAGTGGAGATGCAACTGTGAAGCCATCTACAAGAAGGGACAGAGCAGACCATTCTTCTTGAGGAAGCTTAGGGCCTTCAGTGTTTGCAGCAAGATGCTGCATATCTTCTATAAATCTGTTGTGGAAAGTGTGATCTCTTCTACCATCATCTGCTGGGGAAGCGGCATCAGAGCCAGGGACTTAAAAAAGCTCAACAAGCTGATAAAAAAGGCTGGCTCTCTTCTGGGGACTCCTCTGGAACCTCTGGAGATCATTGTACAAAGAAGGATTCTTCATAAAATGAAGAACATTATGGAGAACCCTGAGCATCCTCTTCATGAGACGGTCCTACAACAACAGAGTGTCTTCAGTCAGAGGCTTCTTCAGATTTGCTGTAAGACGGAGCGCTACATGAGATCCTTCCTGCCCACAGCCATCAGCATCTACAACGGCTCTTTGAAGAAACCTACATAATATGAGCTATAACAACATTTAATTTCCCTTTGGGATTAATAAAGTATTTTTGAATTGAATTGAATTGACTAATAGTTGTCCTGTCATCTAATTCTCTTACCTGAGCTATGGATATCTATAGTTCCTACAGAGTTACCATGGGCCTCCTGACTGCTTCTCTGATTAATGTCCTATCTGGTGTGTTTCTTGATGTTCATGATGTTTGTTCATCAATATTCTCTAGTAAACCTTTATAGAACAACTCTTCACACTGAGAATAAATGACACACAGGTGGACTATTTACTAATTTGGCAACATCTGAAAGGAAATACTTGCACTGGATTTAATTTAGGGGTATCAGAGTAAAGAGAGCTGAATACAAATCTTTGCCACACTATTCAGATTTTTCTTTGTAAAAAGACATCTGATTTTAAGTGTCAAAAAGCAAATGTTTACCTGAGAAGTAAAACTTGTACTTCTGAGAGTAAGATCTGAAAAAAGAAAGCACAGTCAGATACACTTTTATAGAAATGCTTTCAGCATGTCTCTTTCTCATGCAGTTGGGACATTACGTTCTGTTTTAATAAAAGCATGTGAGCAGAAAAATTTACAAAAATGTTCTGAGCCAGGAGGAAATGAGATTCTGAAGAAGAGAACCTACCCACAATGTGGTCTTGAGCATGCACTTTAGTCCAGAACTGTGCTTGTTGCCTGGAACAGAGCAACAAGGGCACCATTTAATGTAAATGTATCAATTAGCAATGAAAAATATACATTTATTTGGTAAATTCCTATTTACTCTTCATTTTAAAATATACGTATGTACATATTTAGTACTCTATATTTAAAATATTGCATTTTCATTTCATTTTTTTATTTAATTTTCTTAGTCTCTTTCTTTAGGAAAACATTTATTTTTGTAGTGCAAAAGGCACAATCATATGCTGAAAAACAGTCGGAATAACAGTGCTCTTTGCAGGATGTATTAGGACTATGGATGCATTACCTTCTCTTCTTTTCCTCGGCAGCTGATTTTACTTTAAAGAAGTGAATATAAGAGATATTACAGACATCATGACTTTCACAAATGAAGAAAAGCTAAAATAAAAAGAGGAGTTTCTTGTGGCATGTACCTTTCCTCTTGGCCAGCACAACCACAAAAACCAGCGAGCATAGAAACAATACAGCTGCAGAGAAGGAGCCCAGTGCAAGAGGCCAGTCCACACCTGGTATACACACATTATATCAAAATCCAGCATTTTAAAGACAAGTATAAAGATACACTCTGTAGCCTACCTTTTGATGATGGAGGGGACATTCCTGAAAGATGCAGGAAAAGAAACTGTCAAAACTCTAATCACCCAGAACTTTGCATATGTTAGCACTGTAGGTCCCTACCTGTGGATAAAGCCACAGGGGCGCTTCTCTTAGAGGTGCTCCACGCGCTTCCTAACAGAGCTGTGTACTGGCACTGATAAAAGGTCACTGGTGAGTCCTGGACAGGCACTGGGAATGTGACTTGATGTTGCAATGCTTTTGCATGGTAAGTTGCCACAGGAAGCTCATTATCAGCCACATAGAGTGAGAACATAGAACCGGGGTATGCGGGGGATCCTGTACAGAGCAAATGCCAAACATCTGTCTGCGGTTGGAGAACAAGGGAGGGCACAGGAAGCACACCTGGGAGCAAAAAATGGCCAAAAAACATTAGTCCTGTGAAATTATATACTAGCCCTCAAATACATGAATTATGATAACTTCATCCAGCATTATTTTCCTTTTTAGTCATGTTTTGGCATGAAACAAAATAAAAAATTTTATCATTTAAGTTTTTTCAAATGTCCACTTAATTTATGACAAAATACTATAATACTATATAATTAAAAGTGTAACACAATGCAAAGTGGCCACGCATTTTATTTTTTAATATTAGTCTGCGTAAAGAAAACAAATTTCTTGTTCTTGACAATCCTAGCCTTATCTCTGTGCTTGTTTCAGTCTCATTCCTCCAACATTCAGGCTTTATGCCTTGTCTACTGAGAACCCCACTACCCCCTGTTGAATTATGTATTCTAACAATAACATTTGTATAAGAACATCACAAATGTTGTTCATGCCACAAAAATGAATCAATCAATGAACTCAGTGATTCATAAACCTTAAAGTTTGTCAGGCAGCACGTTTTGTCCCCAGGTTTGTTTCCTATCTCAGCATTTTGACCTTCTGCATTATGCTTCCAAAAACCTTCTTTACTGAGAAGCATTCATAGGGATTGTCACTAGAATCCTCATTTGATTAGGATATTATCTCTACTACCCTACCTGTAAGGGTCTATGTCATGGGCCACATGGCTTCAGCCTTACAAAATTAAATGACGTAGAATGTATTTCACACAATTAAACTAATCTGGAGCTGCACGGTGGCACAGTTGGTAGCACTGTTGCCTTGCAGCAAGAAGGTCCTGGGTTCAATTCCCAGCCTGGGGTCTTTCTGCATGGAGTTTGCATGTTCTCCCCATGCATGCGTGGGTTCTCACCAGGTACTCTGGCTTCCTCCCACAGTCCAAAGACCTGCCTGTTAGGTTAATTGGTCAATCTAAATTGCCCTTAGGTGTATGAATGAGTGTGTGCATGGTTGTTTGTGTGTTGCCCTGAGATGGACTGGTGACCTGTCCAGGGTGTACCCCGCCTCTCGCCCATAGACTGCTGGAGATAGGCACCAGCTTCCCCAGGACCCACTATGGAATAAACGGTAGAAAATGACTGACTAAACTAATCTGCAAAAAATGTGCTCAGGTTACAAGATATTGTAACTCTAGTAACAAAATTATTGTCTTTACTGCAGAAACATTTACTGGTGTTGAAACACATCTTGAACAGTTTAGTCCCCGCAATGTTAAGAATTTCTGGTAAAATAACGCCAGTTATGCATAACGTCAGTAGTGGGCAGATAATAATTGACTGAGTGGGGACGCTACATCGAAACTGGAGCGTGTCCCCCAGTTTTACTGCACAATTGGATGGCTCTACAGATAGGATTGGTGAAGGGAACGAGGGAATATAAGGAGACGGGCCTTGAGCTGCTGGACAAAAAAGTAAAGAAGAAACACTAAATCGTTATCACAACCAGTAAAAGTGTTTTTCTGCTTCACACTTAAAACAACAGTGTTGCACAATGCATAAATTCACCAACAACCTATTGTTGTTATATATATTATAATCAGCAAAATATTAGCCCCCTCAAAGACAATAAATAATATATCTATCTATCCATACGGACATATTTAATAAACTGGAATATGTGTTCTGGTGAGGCTTGTTTGTCATATTAAAACAACCTTTAAGCAACACATTCCAATGTTAAATGCTGGATAGATAGATAGATAGATAGATAGATAGATAGATAGATAGATAGATAGATAGATAGATAGATAGATAGATAGATAGATAGATAGATAGATAGATAGATAGACAGACAGACAGACAGACAGACAGACAGACAGACAGACAGACAGACAGACAGATACGCTGTGGCAAGATTTAAACTAAAACAATATTTTTTACCAACACAATTTAAATGAAGAAATGACTGAAACTACTTATAAAAACTACCTTTTCCAACACTTCTAAAAATAATGAAGCCTAGAGATGGCTAATACTAAAATAATAGAGTGAGATCAAGGTTGTTCTTTCTGATAAAAAGGTATACTCAGGTATATTCAGCATGCTTGAAGGCCTTTAAGATACAACCAGAAATCAGAGAAGAGTTAGCTCAACAATACAATGGCAAGTTGTTTGTGACCTACTTGATTTAACATATATCAGTATTGGATACCAGCTGTCCAGGATGAGCACCACCTCTCATCCAGTGGTTGCTGGAGATAGCCCCCCCACCCCCACTCCCTTCAACTGAGACAATAGATGGATGATGTATGTTATATCTACAATACTGCCATATTCCATGTTTCTAACTAAACTTCCTTTTGTGAGGGGCAGTAGTGGAAACCAGTACATTATGTGTTTCATCTTTTTGTCTGTGTGTGTATCAGTTAGTGGGTGTGTGTGGTTTCTATATGAAGCACAGGATATAACCGCAGCTTTTCACACCCACAGAGTTGAGGACAATAGGAGACACAGACAGCACCTGCATACTGAAGTGTGTTTTTGGGGTTAGCGCAGAGCGGATGGGAGTGTTTATTTTACACCGTGTGAAGAATCATAGCTGGCAACAGACTAAACCAACTCTATAAATACATGATTTTTTTAATGCAGAGCTTTAACCTAAAAAATGTGTGACTCATTTGTTTTTCTACTTTAATTCTTTATACCATTCATAACTGATCAGTTTACAGTGATATTCATAACAGTGCAGAGATCAACCATGTGGGTTGAAATAAAGTACAGAAACATGTATTTCTTTCTTGATCTGAAAAACACAAAAAGACTGATTCAAGGTTTAATTCATCTCAAGCTTGCTAACAAGGAATAAAACAGGGAAGTTGTAAAAAAATACCTTTTTGTTTCAGTTGTAAGTAGGGACTGAAAAGACTGTATAGTCCCTCCTGGTTCTTGTATAGGCAGCAGTAAAGATAGTGCTGGCCTGAATCTGGTTCTTCCATCCTGACAGTGAAGTAGACCTGCTCAGTACCATACTGTGGTTCATGCATGTCCATCTCAATGAAATGAGAAAATAAAACACTAAATATACTCACAGGAGATGCCAAACATACTCCAAAAAAATGGACTCTTTAATAATAAAATTAAATTACCTGTTTTGTGTCACGGTACAACGTGAATTGAACCCCACGGTGACCCTTGGGGGCCCGGCACACCAGGACCACCGAGTCTCCTGACCATGAATAGATGTCCAGGGTTGGTGATGGAAAGGTAGGAGTGGAAGTGGAGGCTGACAGTTTTTCTGCATGAAAGAAAGATCCAGTACGAGTTACAAAACTTTCCTAAGAAATAACATCACCTGCAATGTGCAATCAGTGATTGCTACACCGGGTGATGTGTGGGTTTATCTAAACAGATGATTTCAACAGAAAATTACAACACTGCACTTCATCCTCAAAACACTGAGAATTTTTCCTTTGATACATGTTTTATTGTTAGTCTGAAATAGAGAAAGACTGATGTAAATGTATTCACACAAACCGTATTTTTTAAATTAAAAGAAAACATTTCAAACAGATCTGTGTTATGATGCTTACCCAAAAGTTGTAACAAAGCCAGCATGAGTGGATAAAGCCAGAGGGAACAACCAACACGCTTCATCCTTGACCTAAAAAGAAGACTGAGTGAAGTAAAAAAGGCAACTCCAAACATATGCTTCAGTCTCTCTCCTCCCTCTCCTCTGTCTTCCTCTCTCTGTTTTTTTAACGCATTTGACATCCTCTTCGAAGCAGAGCAATGGGGGAAGTAAAATCTGTAAGCAGATTTCCTTTTTTGGAGATTATTGGTCGGATATGTGTTATGATGAGAATAAATATCAGGTCTTCACTATTAACAAATATAAAACAATCTTTGTCAACATAAAGACATAGAGCATTGTAAATTCCAGTCATATAATGACACAAAACGTGTGAAGGTTTTAATTATACAGGTCCTTCTCAAAATATTAGCATATTGTGATAAAGTTCATTATTTTCCATAATGTCATGATGAAAATTTAACATTCATATATTTTAGATTCATTGCACACTAACTGAAATATTTCAGGTCTTTTATTGTCTTAATACGGATGATTTTGGCATACAGCTCATGAAAACCCAAAATTCCTATCTCACAAAATTAGCATATCATTAAAAGGGTCTCTAAACGAGCTATGAACCTAATCATCTGAATCAACGAGTTAACTCTAAACACCTGCAATAGATTCCTGAGGCCTTTAAAACTCCCAGCCTGGTTCATCACTCAAAACCCCAATCATGGGTAAGACTGCCGACCTGACTGCTGTCCAGAAGGCCACTATTGACACCCTCAAGCAAGAGGGTAAGACACAGAAAGACATTTCTGAACGAATAGGCTGTTCCCAGAGTGCTGTATCAAGGCACCTCAGTGGGAAGTTTGTGGGAAGGAAAAAGTGTGGCAGAAAACGCTGCACAACGAGAAGAGGTGACCGGACCCTGAGGAAGATTTTGGAGAAGGGCCGATTCCAGACCTTGGGGGACCTGCGGAAGCAGTGGACTGAGTCTGGAGTAGAAACATCCAGAGCCACCGTGCACAGGCGTGTGCAGGAAATGGGCTACAGGTGCTGCATTCCCCAGGTCAAGCCACTTTTGAACCAGAAACAGCGGCAGAAGCGCCTGACCTGGGCTACAGAGAAGCAGCACTGGACTGTTGCTCAGTGGTCCAAAGTACTTTTTTCGGATGAAAGCAAATTCTGCATGTCATTCGGAAATCAAGGTGCCAGAGTCTGGAGGAAGACTGGGGAGAAGGAAATGCCAAAATGCCAGAGGTCCAGTGTCAAGTACCCACAGTCAGTGATGGTCTGGGGTGCCGTGTCAGCTGCTGGTGTTGGTCCACTGTGTTTTATCAAGGGCAGGGTCAATGCAGCTAGCTATCAGGAGATTTTGGAGCACTTCATGCTTCCATCTGCTGAAAAGCTTTATGGAGATGAAGATTTCATTTTTCAGCACGACCTGGCACCTGCTCACAGTGCCAAAACCACTGGTAAATGGTTTACTGACCATGGTATCACTGTGCTCAATTGGCCTGCCAACTCTCCTGACCTGAACCCCATAGAGAATCTGTGGGATATTGTGAAGAGAACGTTGAGAGACTCAAGACCCAACACTCTGGATGAGCTAAAGGCCGCTATCGAAGCATCCTGGGCCTCCATAAGACCTCAGCAGTGCCACAGGCTGATTGCCTCCATGCCACGCCGCATTGAAGCAGTCATTTCTGCAAAAGGATTCCTGACCAAGTATTGAGTGCATAACTGTACATGATTATTTGAAGGTTTTTTGTATTAAAAACACTTTTCTTTTATTGGTCGGATGAAATATGCTAATTTTGTGAGATAGGAATTTTGGGTTTTCATGAGCTGTATGCCAAAATCATCCGTATTAAGACAATAAAAGACCTGAAATATTTCAGTTAGTGTGCAATGAATCTAAAATATATGAATGTTACATTTTCATCATGACATTATGGAAAATAATGAACTTTATCACAATATGCTAATATTTTGAGAAGGACCTGTAATGCTAAAATATGTTTAGTTCTCTACTATTTCAAATTAGGCAGTATCTCACCACTATAATCCCATTATAAAACATTTTGTCTATTTTCAAAAAATAAGGTTTTTGCACTAGCAAACTAGCAGTTAGCAGTGCACCTGCTAACTCGGCTGTTCCTACGGCAGCCTGATGGTTTTATGCAAAAAAAAAAGAGAAATGAGGCAAACTACAGCCAGGGTACCTCAAGGAGACACACAGGGAGCGATTAAGAGGATGTTAATACTATTGTCTGGATACATGAGGTGTATTTTATCGAGCTGACAGAGCAGCCGTCCACATTGGTATGTCTTGTAATATGTAGTAATTTTGACAAACTTTTAAGATGACATTAGCGTTTTATAGGTGTTTTGCTGAGAAATGTACTTACTGTGGTATCTTTATGTTTGGAGACCTTAAATAAATGTATTTGAGTCTCCTTTAGTAGTTGTGGCATTTACAGCATACTCTCTAAACTCTGTCCTTTATGAATACATTTCACAACAGGAATCGGCTCGGTATGATTATTGACCTTCGTTGTTTCTTATAATATAACTGAATGAAGCAATTGTAAACATACTTACTTGATAACATAGCCGGTGGCCAGCCAGTAAAGTGCACGCATGGCTCTGTGTCACTCACCCCTCTGTCACTTCTTTCTTAATGTTCGTTTGTAGGGTAACATTATGAATTATTTACATTTGTGGTGGGAGTTGTCACATGTTTTTCTGCTTACAAGACATGATGGATACTGATTGGTCCGTGTTTATTGACACTATTTTTTACAGTTATGAGAAAAACTCAGCAGCAAAATCCATCCATTCTTTTTTTATACATTTCTTTTCAAGGTCACGGGGGATCTGGTGCCTATCTCCAGCGGTTTACGGGCGAGGGGTGGGGAACACCCTGAACAGGTCGTAGGGCAACACAGAGACCCACAAGACAGACAACCATGCACATGCAACCATTCATACCTAAGGGCAATCAAGAGAGGACAATTACCCAAACAGTCATGTTTTAGGACCCTGGGAGGAAGACGGAGTACCCGGAGAGAGCCCATGCATGCACAAGGAGAACATGCAAACTCATGCAGAAAGACCCCCGGCCAGGAGTCGACCCAGGATCTTTTTGTTGCAAGGCAACAGTGCTACTAACCGCTTCACCATGGAGCCCTATTGGCAGCTAAATGTTTAGGCACATTTCCAACAAAAGGAAATAAGACAGCAAAAAAAAAAAAATTGTGTTTTTTAAGGATGGTAAAGACAGAAATCACAACCCTCAGTGTGCTTGCAACCTAGGTTTTGTCGTTCCATGACGTCATTTTACATATATGGTGAAGAGATGCGTTCCATCCGGCTAAAAATGTGTCTCAAAATGCAATAAAAATGGGTTTTTGACTTTCTTATACTTGTCCAAACTCACAAAGATATTAGATTTATTATTATTATTTATTTGATTTGTTCCTGCTTATTTTTTTATTTGATTTGTGGCAAAAAAAAAAAAAACCGCTTTGAGAATTCCTTTTAAGCTTTTGTAAAAAAAAAAAAAAACAAAAAGGCACAATGGATTTGGCTAAAAAAAGTTGTTTTGGAAATGTAATTTTTTTTTAATTAATTTGAGCTATTTTTGTGTGTTAAGCAACTTCATTCATCCAGTTAAATATTCACTGGCAAAGTCCTGTGAATTCCTGTCACTCTTCATGTGTCCACTGTTTTTTCTTTCAGTGAGGGTCATCTGACTTTTTTTTTTTACTCTGAAAATCCCCTGATTTCACAAGTCTCCTGTTTTGCAAGCATGTGCAGTATTTTTACATCAGTGGTTGTGCACATTTTAATCCTTAGATTCCATGAGTTTCTGTTTCATGAGTTCGCACTAAAAAACTTCACTTTAACTTCTTGCTTGATATTTCTGCTTTAATCAGATTCATGGATGGATGGATGGATGGATGGGTGGGAGGATGGAATGGAGAATAAAATTCGGAAATACAAATATTTTTCCATACTTTTTTCCTTTTCCATTCTCATCCAGACCTTAAAGATCCAATAATCAAATGCCATTCTTTGTCTGTGTAGGAACCCTGTTAAATCTTCCATTCATTATATAGTGCTGCCAATTATGGTGACAATTCCTGATCTCTAAATTTTTCTGCTGTTGAGTCTGAACATTGGGCAGAATTAATCCAGATGGGAACAGCTTTAAGTTGCCTCTCACAACTGGACAGAAGAAAATGGGTGAAAAAAGTCCTAAGAAGAACTTTCAAAGGCTTGTGGTAAGCGTGAAGTACTACAACCATTTAGAAATATTAGAAAATCAAACTCCAGCTCCATGCAGGAAAAATATAGAGTAACTTCATGCCGTTTAAATGTTTGCACATCACTGTATTGATTTTGCACTTTGCTAGGCATATGTATGAATGGTTCTAAATAAATAAACTTGTCTTGCATATGAGCACATGGCATCAAAAGGCATGTTCCTATTTTCAATAAAATCATCCAAAATGTTCATTTTATAAATTATGTGATGCCCCACTGAAAGATCCATCTGTAGTCGCTACAACTTTGCATGTTAATATTTTCTTTGTATATCATACAAAATATATCAAAAGAGGTAGTCCAACCTGTACATGTGTAGTGTTGAAGTTTGCAAAATCTATTATTCAAATATACATTAGATGTGTTCAGGTCTTGCAATAATTTTTTTCATCACATTAAGTCTTATTGCCACCATCTGATTTTTGTTTTGTTTGGATTTTTTTTTTTTTTACAATAATTAGTTGTACAGACTACCAGAACTATAAGGCAATGAAAGTAGGAAACCTCTGTTAGATACAAGCACATGAGAAAAATAATCATTTTAAAAATTGTAACTAATAGATACATAAATTAACAAATAATGAAAAAAATCAACAAAGTTATGACATTTCATTTCAGCTTGCTTGGTACCAAGTTGGCAGTAACCGACATGTGCCAAAAGATGGCGGAGTCGTCCTTAAAACTGTTTGCTTCTTTCTCTCCAGTAGAGGCAAAAATAACCCTTCTAGGTGATTTCTGACTAAACCTTTTAAAAAATTAGAAATATGGGACTGGGAGCCTACTTATTGCAAAAATAAAAGGGGCCAAATAATATTGCACGCCCCACTTTTCAGTTTTTTATTTGTTGAAAAAGTTTGACACATCCAATAAATTTCATTCCACTTCATGATTGTGTCCCACTTGTTGTTGATTCTTCACAAAAAATTCGAATTTTATATCTTTATGTTTGAAGCCTGAAATGTGGCAAGAGGTTGAAAAGTTCAAGGGGGCCGGGTACTTTCGCAGGGCACTGTAAATATCCCAAGAGCAAATATAAATTGGGAGTAAATTTGATGGATTTTGTAGAATATTTTGTGAATAATGTGTTGTTTCATTCCTGAGAAACATCGTGAAGTAAAGTGTTGGGACATGGTCTTACTTTTTGCCCTATTTTTAGGGTCAGGTGTTAAAATATTTAAAACCTGACCTATCATTAACTGTATACTACGTTTTCAATGAGGAGTTCTTATGGAATCACATTGTGTTTGAAATTGTATTTTTGATATTTCCTTTGTATTTTTCATAGAGAAATTAAAGAAATAAACTGTTTAATATTTCGTTTTAAAACAGGCGTGTTCCAATTTCTCTGTTATGCATATAATTTATAGGTCAGTGATACATTTAAAAAATAAAAATAATCATAGGAAATGTCCATGTCCTGGCCTGAAAATGAGAGAGAAAGCTACCAATGATGATATTACAGAGTGTCTGCATGTCATCATCACTGACATGCAGAGACTCTGCAACACAGCTATAGGGGAAGTCCATGCACGACTAAAACACCTACAATGTGATTCCTATGGTTTATATCCATGCATATGTACTTCTCCTGTTGCTGTGTTGCTGGGTCTCTGCATGTCAGCATGCAGAACATTTTCTCTGATTGGCTCCCCAGTGAGGAGGTGATTAGCAGCAGGAACATTGTGGAGGCGCTGATTACCCCCTCCGGGAAATGTTTCACTGACCTGTGAAATGGAAAATGAATGCAGGTGATAACTCAAAGACATGCATGCTGCTAGATCCTGTACAGTATAATGACACATTCTATATTTATACCGAACTGTGTAGTGTTATTGTACAGCATTCATCAGTTTTAATATTGACAGTTTAAAATATTTATCTCACCCTTACACTTGAAGTATGATGTTTGTACACAGAGAGAAAAGGGAGAAAGCTACATTTGGGTGGCCTATAGAATTTATATTTTCCATTTTTTACTCTAAATAGGTCAAAAATGTGAAGAGGTCCTTAGTTTCACTGCAAGTGTTGCTCCATATAATTAAATCCCACAGGCTGCCTTTGTAAACCTGACCTATTACGACTCACTTAAGTGTCACATGGTACCTTGTTCCAGGTTCCAAAGTCACATAAAACATTCCCAATTTCATGCTCAGATATTCGTTGTTTCCCATTTATTGTGCCCTTAAAAGCACATAGAGTTTCAATAATGACTCAGCCATGTGTAAAACTTAGGAAGCCCTGTAAACATTCATTTCTTTATAAATATTCACATATGAATGTTTTTTTTTTTTTTTATTGCCAATTGCAGAACAAAATATCCCTGTTTCACTCAATAATACATAATAAATCTAATCAAAATTGGGAAATCTATCTGAGGAAAAGGTTAAGAGAACCTACTCCCCAGTAGTTAGTGCTTGTCCCGTTTTATTGGCCTTACTTCAATAAGACACTTCTTATAATCATCTACCAGTCTTCTACATCAGTCTGAGAAAGGTTTGCCCCACTCCTCACTTTCAGCTGTGAGATGTTTGAGGGGTTTCTTGCGTGTACAGCTTGTTTCAGATCATCCCATGGCATCAAGACGTGAGCTTGACTTGGCCTAAGACTTTTTTTCTTTTAGTTTTCATCCAGAACTCAGGGGATATACAAATATGTGTTAGGTCATTGCTATGTTATAGAGTCCATTTATGCCTTAGGTTCCTTTTTTGTTTTTTTTACCAATAGTGTCTCCTTTTTCTTAAGGGGTTTATTCATGTTTTTTAGATTCCTTCTGTTTAGTTTTGTTGCTTCCAGAGTTCCAGTGTTAGAGATGTCTAGTTACATTTCCTTTTAGATCTGGTTCTCTCCTGTTTATGTTGTTTAGTTAGTTTCATTGTTTACTTGCTTCAGTTCATTTAGATGTGTTTTGGTGACCTCCTTGCACTTCCTGCTCTTCTCTGTTAATTAGTCACTCTCCTTCAGTTCTCCTGCATCCCTGGTCCCCAGCTGTCTCACATTCTCCTGATTAGCTCCTCTCCCAGTTCATTGGTTCATGCTCCACTTCCCTCAGTATTTTAGCTGCCTGGTTTTCATTGTCCCTCACTGGTTCATGTATGAGAGATTCACAGTTAGCATGAGGCTCTTTTCCTGGATTGTTTTATACGGTTTATGCCAAACATCTTCTCTGTTCTGGTGTCAAAACAATTAATCTCTCTAAAGAACCTTATTTAAAAAATCCTGATGTTTGTCTTCATTCTTTCTGGCAAAGGGGCCAGTGATTGTTTTTTCCATCCACCCATCCACCCATTTTCTAAACCAGCTACTTCTTCTTCTGGGGCCATTTATGTGATTGCACAGGCAAAGTGTGATTCACATTCTTTAAATTCTTTAAGAATAAAAGATATTAGAATCATTTTTAGTTTTGTGATGCTAGTGGAGATACAGCCTTTATTGTGTTTTTGGGAGGTAGGATGCTAAAATCATGAAACTCTTGTATTGCTGATATATTTGTCTGGTTAATAACCTCCCATGCCTGGAATATTGTTTTAGAACTATCTACCAATAAAAAACAAATATGGGTTAAAATGTAGAACTAAACTTTATACAAACTGAACTTACAAAGTGTTTAGGAGTGATGCCTTTCAATATTGAAAAAAATCACACATTTTATGTATTTATTCATTCATTTTGAAAAGATAGAAGATATGGCAATAAATTATGACAAATAAATTATGTTTATGTTTTATGCAGCTGCAGATATTGAGGGCTTAAGCAGCTCTGCTCATCTCTGTAAAGAGCCTGAGTACATTATTGGAAATAAAGATGAATCATAGGGAGACTGTCATTAAAGACATTATAGAGAAGTGGGAGGTGAAAATCTGCATTATCAAATGTGCACACAAACACTGATATGCACAAACATACAGACACACACCTAACACCTACCCCAACAATAGCATATTGCCTCATGGGGACCTGGCTTTGGTCCTCTCAGGGAGCAGTCACCCCTCACATCAGTGTCAGAAAATGGACCTCATCATGTAACAAAAACAAAACCACACACATACACAGGTTTATATTTCTATTTCTATTTACATTTAATTTCTGTTCCTAATGTTTTAAGGTGTCAGTTTCTATAATTGTGCAGGTTTCATTTTCACTTCCCCTTAATTTTAATCTTTCATGGAATTATATACCCCTTAAGTTTTTATTTGGCTAAAGGCGCAGTGATGAAGTAAGTTGTCTTATGTTATTAAAGATATTGATCTAGAAAAGTAATTGTGCTGCATTATATGGATTAAATAGCAGATTATTCATACAACAGTTCAAAACTACATAATATACTATGGATCCCAGTAGATAACCTACATTAGTTTTACAGGCAGCTGGCACAGCACAATTTCCCTGATTTAGAGCATGATTTAAAACCAGATATTTATAGTCTTCATTTTAACAAAGTTTACTGTTTTCAGGATTGCAATTTTATACTTCTGATGATTTTAAAACACACATTAGACAAAGCAAATCTTCCCATTGGGAAAATGACTACAATCCTTGCTCCTTCTCAACATTAATCAGGTTTCAGACCAAAGTAACAAAATATCAGTAAAGTTTTAAGAAGTTTGGAATACGTTTAAATAGTCAAAGGAAAAAATGAGGAACAAATGGATTGTTATTTATTTCATGTGCATCCTTATCGGCAAATTAGCCACTTTATAGCAGAAAAAAGAAAGTAACTATTTCCCATAAACGAAATAGCAAACGGAATGGTCTATAAGTCAGTCACTCTGAAAACATTAGGCAACGCTAACTATCCCTGCATTAATTCAATTCAATTCAGTTTATTTATATAGCGCCAATTCACAACACGTCGTCTCTAGGCACTTCATAACAGTCAGGTTCATACATTCCAATTAATTGTAACCATTGAACAGTGCAGTCAGATTCAGTTATTTATTCAAATTGGATAAAAAGATTTTCTGTCTAAGGAAACCCAGCAGATTGCATCGAGTCAGTGACTTGCAGCATTCACTCCTCCTGGACAGTCACTGGCGTTGACTTTGCAGCAATCCCTCATACTGAGCATGCATGTATCAACAGTGGAGAGGAAAAACTCCCTTTTAACAGGAAGAAACCTCCAGCAGAACCAGGCTCAGTGTGAGCGGCCATCTGCCACGACCGACTGGGGGTTTGAGAGAACAGAGCAGAGACACAAAGAGAACAAAGAAGCACTGATCCAGGAGTACTTTCTATGGGAAGGAAAAGTAAATGTTAATGGATGTAGCTCCTTTAGTCGTTTCACCTAGAAAGAAAGAACAGAAAAACTCTGAGCCAGTTTTCAAGGTTAGAGTATGAAAGAGAGCACATAGAGTTAGTCACAGTAAAAGCTCAGTCAACTGCCATGTCTAGGAGAGAGAAAGGGTTAAACACTGAAAGACAGGGCTATGTGGATCATCGGTAGAGGGTGAGCATTAAGTTGTTGCCAGCAGAAGCTTGGACAATGCCCCTCTCCAGAAAGGTGTCACAGGCAGACACAGAGCCAGGCCAGTTGTAGCTTCTAGGAAGAGAAAAGAGAGAAAACATAATGTTAAAAACTGAAGTAACAGCAAATAATGCAGAATTAGAGAGTAGTGTGAGAATGTAGCGAAGACGGTGAAAGTGGTCATTATGTCCTCCAGCAGCCTAAGCCTATAGCAGCATAACTACAGAGATAGCTCAGGATAACCTAAGCCACTCTAACTATAAGCTTTATCAAAAAGGAAAGTTTTAAGCCTAGCCTTAAAAGTAGACAGGGTGTCCATCTAGAGCCCACTGATGGCCATTGTTATACTAAAAACCACAATGATTGGGATACCTCTCTCTGTCAGATTGACCGTAACCATTGGAAAAGAGCGGGGATCATACAGCAGAAATGGAGGGTGTGTTTGCACCTCAACCATAACTGAGCCGGTTTAGGCTAAACCTGATTCCCCCTTACTCCATCCAACAGGGAGGGAAGAAGATGGAGGTAAAAAATAAGGAAGATAGCTCAGGATAACCTAAGCCACTCTAACTATAAGCTTTATCAAAAAGGAAAGTTTTAAGCCTAGCCTTAAATGTAGACAGGGTGTCTGCCTCACGGACTAAAACTGGGAGCTGGTTCCACAGGAGAGGAGCCTGATAACTAAAAGATCTGCCTCCCATTCTACTTCTAGAGACTCTAGGAACCACCAGTAAACCTGCAGTCTGAGAACGAAGTGCTCTGTTAGGAAAATATGGAACAATCAGATCTCTGATGTATGATGGAGCTAAATCATTAAGGGCTTTATATGTGAGGAGGAGAATTTTAAATTCTATTCTGGATTTAACAGGGAGCCAATGAAGGGAAGCTAAAGTAAGAGAAATATGATCTCTCTTTTAAATTTTCATCAGAACTCTTGTTTTGAATCAGCTGAAGGCTTTTAACTGCATTTTGTGGACATCCTGATAGTAACGAATTACAATAGTCCAGCCTTGAAGTAACAAATGCATGGATTAATTTTTCAGCATCACTCCTGGACAGGATATTTCTAATTTTGGCAATGTTCCGGAGGTGAAAGAAGGAAACCCTTGAAACCTGTTTAATATGGGATTTAAATGACATGTCCTGGTCAAAAATAACACCAAGGTTTTTAACTTTATTATCAGAGGTCAATTTAATGCCATCCAGGTTAAGTGATTGACTAAGCAGTTTCTTTTTTAAAGACTCCGGTCCAAAGACGACAACTTCTGTCTTGTCTGAATTTAGAAGCAGAAAATTTAAAGTCATCCAGGTTTTTATGTCTTCAAGACATGCTTGTAGTCTATCTAACTGGTTGGGTTCATCAGGATTTATGGATAAGTAAAGCTGAGGATCATCAGCGTAACAGTGAAAATTTATCCTGTGCTGCCTGATAATTTGACCTATTGGAAGCATATATATATAGTAAAGAGAATTTGCCCAAGTACAGAACCCTGTGGCACTCCACAATTAACCCTGGAGTTTAAAGATGATTTATCATTTACATGAACAAACTGGAATCTGTCAGACAAATAAGATTTAAACCAGCCTAGCGCTGTTCCCCTGATCCTTACAGCATATTCCAGCCTTTCTAAGAGAATTTTGTGATTGACTGTATCAAATGCAGCACTGAGATCTAACAGGACAAGTACAGACACAAGTCCATTATCTGAGGCCATAAGAATATCATTAGTGACTTTCAGCAGAGCTGTTTCAGTGCTATGATGAGCTCTGAAGCCTGACTGAAACTCTTCAAACAGGTCATTGCTGTGTAAATGCTCACACATTTGATTAGCAAATATTTTCTCAAGAATTTTAGATAAGAATGGAAGATTGGATATAGGTCTGTAATTTTTCAAGTCATCTCGATCAAGCGAAGGTTTCTTAAGTAAAAGTTTAATTACAGCTACCTTAAAATCCTGTGGTACATATCCATTTACTAAGGATAGGTTAATCATACCTAAAATGGGCTGGTAATCAGAGGGAACACTTCCTTAAATAATTTGGTTGGGATTGGGTCTAACATACAAGATGAAGGTTTAGATGAAGCTAATATTTCTGATAACTCAGGAAGCTTCACAGGTTCAAAACAGTCCAAACACAACTCAGGTTCTGCAGTTATTTCCAATGTTGTCTCACTTGCTGAGGATGAAGGAATCATCTTTGGGAGTATATCAAAGATTTTATTTTTAATAGAATCTATTTTATTTTGGAAGAGTCCCATAAAGTCTTGACTGCTGAGAGCTAAGGGAATGGATGCCTCAACAGAGCTATGACTGTGTAAGTTTAGCAACTGTAATAAAGAGAAACCTAGGATTATTCTTGTTCTCTTCTATTAATGATGAGAAATAAGCTGTTCTAGCTTGGCGAAGTGTCTTTTTATACAACAGGAGGCTATTTTTCCAGATTAAGTAGGAATCCTCTAGGTGTGTAGAGCACCATTTTCTGTCCAATTTTCTAACATTGTGCTTTAAAGTACGCAACTCTGAATTAAACCATGGAGCCAGCCTCCTATGAATAATTACCTTCTTTTTCAAGGGGGCTGCATTGTCTAATGCATCACGCAATGATGAAGTAACACTATGAACAAGAGAATCAATTTGTGAAGGGGAAACAAAATTATTGCCCTCCACAGTGTTTTTCTGTGATAATGAGGAAATCAAGAGTGGAACAGATTCTTTAAAGGTTGTTACAGCATTTTCTGATAATGATCTACTATAATGAAATTTTCTTTCAGGTGTGGAGTACTCGGTTAAATTAAACTCCAAGGTTATTAAAAAATGGTCAGACAGGACAGGGTTATGAGAAAATATTGTTATGTCGCACAAGGTCCAAAGAATGAAGACAAAGGTGGGTAGGTTTGTTAATGTTTTGAGCAAAGCCAATTGAGTCTAAGATAGCATTAAAGGCTATATTTAGGCTATCACTTTCAGTGTCAACATGAATGTTAAAATCCCCCACTATAATAACCTTATCTGTATTTAACACTAAATCAGATAAAAGGTCTGAAAACTGATCTAAAAATTGAGAGTAAGGGCCTGGTGGACGATAGAAAACAACAAACAGAAGTGGTTTTAGTGCTTTGCAATTTGGATGAGGAAAACTAAGGATTAAATATTCAAAATAGTTGTAGCTATTGATTGGTCTGGGACTAATCAATAAATCGGACTGAAAGATGGTTCCTACTCGTCCTCGCCCAGTATTTCGAGGAATGTGAAAATTTAAATAATTAGTAGGAGTTGACTCATTTATAGTAACATAATCCTCTTGCTGCAGCCAGGTGTCTGTGAGGCAAAATAAATCAATCTGGTTGTCACAAATCAGGTCACTAACTAGCAAAGTCTTTGAAGAGAGAGATCTTATGTTCAGTAAGCCACATTTCATTGTTTTATTTTTCTTTTCGGTCTGAGTTGTGTTTATTTTTATTAGATTTTCCTTATTTCCTCCTTTTAGTTAATTTTTTAATCTATTCAATTTTGGCCGTGGGGGAGACACTGTCTTAATAGGGTAATGGGTGGGTAGCAGTACAGAAGCTGCAGAGAGGAGTGTTAAACTACGACCCTGCTTCCTGGTCTGAACCCTGGGTTGTCAGAGTTTTGGAGAACTAATAAATTCAGCCAGATTCCTAGAAAGAAGAGCTGCTCCATCCAAAGTGGGATGGATGCCGTCTCTTCGGATCAGACCAGGTTTTCCCCAAAATGTTCGCCAGTTATCAATGTAACCCACATTGTTTTCTGGACACCACCTAGACAGCCAGCGGTTGAATGACAGCATGAAGCTAAACATGTTGTCACTGGTCAGATCAGGGAGGGGACCAGAGAAAATGACGGAGTCCGACATTGTTTTGGCAAACTTACACACCGAAGCAACACTAACTTTGGTGACCTCCGATTGACGTAACCTGGTGTCATTCCCGCCAGCGTGAATAACAATCTTACTGAATTTACGCTTATCCTTAGCCAGCAGTTTCAGGTATGATTTGATGTCGCCCGTTCTGGCCCCTGGCAGACATTTGACTATGGTCGCTGGTGTCTCTACTGCCACGTTTCTGACTATGGAGCTGCCAATTATCAGAGTTGGCTTCTCAGCGGGTGTGTCACTGAGCGGGGAAAATCTGTTAGAAACGCAGACGGGTTGGTGGTGACCTGTGGGCTGGGATCTAGGACTATGCTTTCTACGTACCGTCACCCAGCCAGCCTGAGGCCCCGGCTGTGCGGGCTCTGCTGGAGGACAGCTACGGGGAGCTACCCTCGGTGGCTCCGCGCTGGCTAAGGGGCCTCCGCTATGTGCTGGTTTTTCAACAGCGCGGAGCCGGGCCTCCAATTCCGACACCCTCGCCTCCAAAGCTACAAAAATGCTACATTTATTACACGTCCCATTATCACTAAAGGAGGCAGAGGAGTAACTGAACATCTGACACAGAGAGCAGGAGAGAGGAGGAGACTGGATATTCCCACATTAATTACTCATTAATTAGGATGTCCATGTGATGATCTACCCTGTTAATATTGTGTAAAAATGAGTAAAGTCCTGCTGGAAGAGAATGGGTTTTGCCTTTCGTCTGATAGCCAGTATAAGAGCACCTTAGTTTGTGCTGCACTGTGGTTTCCACTTGGTGGTAGTGTTCAGCTGCAGACTCCAAACAGAAACACCAAGATACACTGAGCAGAGTCATCATGGATTTGTTCCACTGAAATCTTTGCAGATAATGGAACGGAAGGTGAGTTTCTTCTTACTTTTACTCTGATTAAACAGTATGCCTAATTCATCTGTTAGATTAGATATCCTGTTGGTGTTTGTTTCCACTCTTTTGTTGGACTAAATATCTAACTGGAATCTGTGTCCACGGAGATAATTATCTTATACTAGAAGGACGTGTTTTATTTGATATATATTATGATATTAAGTTCATATTAGATTAGCATCGACAAAATGACTTCTAAAACAGTATCAAAAACACCTTATTTCACTTTCATTTAGTTTATTTTATTTAGTTATTAGTGTCGCTCTGAATTTCATTCTTTCTGTGAAATTATTTCTTATATAAGTAATGTATTTTTCAAGTTTTGAAAAGCTTGGAGGGTTTTGGGGGTTTTCACCTCAACAGATGCAGTTTACATTTTCAATATGTCAGCTGAGAAGTGCTCTTTAAATATTTACACTGTGAAATGCAATACAATTGCTGCCTACTTTAAAATGCAGTACTTCCTTTTTTGAACACTGTTTCACTTGCGTACTTCCCCATCAAACAGCGTATTCATGTGATATTCTGTCACAAACGTCACGACGCCAGGCGGGATTTGATGGGCAGTTGATTTGCATTTTTGGTTTCTCTGCACAGTAGACAGTAGCTACGACTTGCTGTCACAGGTTTAGTTCCTGCGTGTGCTTAAATGTTTGAAATGTCAATAAAAATGAAAGTCCTTGCAGATATGTTTTTGTCTCCTCCATATAAATATTCAGATTATGTTACTTTTGCAAAGTAAAGACACAACAACAAATTTATCTTTAAGTCTGTCTCCCATGACATTTCTTGACAATATGCACCACTACTCTCTAATTCTAGTTAAATCAATTTTTATCACAAATCTTTATTGGTTCTTATTGCATTTCTGTTTTGTTGCAGCTTGACGTCTGCTTGAAGTTTACACCCAGGCTGACCTGTATACACAATTGATGTCCTCTGAGGGTGAATCAGCCTGTAGTTTGTTAACAAAACACAGGGACCTGGTGTTATAGCTGCAGTATTGTGCTCCCTTTAAAGAAAATAGCATTTCCAGCATGAAAATGCTGCTGCAGACCAATGATTTGTCAAAAAAATTACTTTTTAAAGCAAGAAGCAGAAAGTGTAGTCTGCATGTAGTCCCTCTGACTTTTAATAGTTTTAGCTATTACGGCGCCTCTCAGATGTATTCATACACCTTAAACTTGTTTATTTTGTCACAATCACAAGCTTCAATTTGTTTTGTTGGCCTTTTGTGATAGACCAACACAAAGTAGAACATAACTGTAAGGTTTGTAGTGGGGTGTGCATATGTGTTGAGCCTTCCTGAGTCAGGCCCGGCTTTTGCTGCAACCACGGTTGCAAGTTTTTTTGTTATATGTCTCTATGAATTTTGAACATCTAGACACTGAACATTTTTGCTCTTCTTTGCAAAATAGCTCAAGCTCAGTCAGTTTGGATGAAGAGCATCCCTTCCACAGATTTACATTTGGATTTATGTCTGGAATTTATGTCTTTGGATTTATGTCTGAGCTTTGACTGGGCCATGCTAACACATGAATATGCTTTGATCTAAACCGTACCATTATAACTCTGGCTGTATGTGTAAGGTTACTGTCCTGTGGGGTGGTGAGCCTTGACCCTAGTCTCAAGTCTTTTGTAGTAAGTAAAATTTGTATAACATTTTATCTTCATATTCCTTTTACAGATGAAAATCACCAAGTGCTTCATGAAAACAGAGCATATATTTAAATTGTGATAAAATAGACCAAAACAAAAACAAATCATACAGATAAAAACACAGTACATTTAATTAAGAATGTCATTAGCTACTTTTGATATGAGTTCAGATGATTTGAACAAAATGAAAACAAAGGATGCTCATTCAAACATCGTCCTGTATTTAGCTCCATCCATCATCCATCAACTCTGACAAGTACTTACTGAACAAAACCATCCCCACAGCATGATTCTGCCACCAACCTGTTTCTGCTTGGGAACGGCCGGTCTAGGATTACTTTATGTATTTGGTAAAGGCTCCATTATTGTCTCGTCTTCCACATGTTGTGTTCTCTGTTCCCTACCTGGTTTGTGGCTAGATTTAAACTGCAAACAGGACCACTCATGGCTTCCTTTTATTAATGGCTTTCTTCTTGCTGCTCTTCCATCAAGGCCGGATTTGTGGACTACATAACTAAAAGTTGTCCTGCTAACAAATACTTCCACCTGAACTGTGGATCTCTGCTGCTCCTTCATCTATCTCATAAAATCCCAAAGTAATACTTGTAGTTTGTGGTTGTAATAAAATGTGAAACATGTTTTGTGCATAGCACTGTATATTGGAAGTGATATTATAGATACCACTTTTGAAAGTTTATTTAGTTGAATAAGGTCCTTTGTGTTTCATCAGATTTCTACATTCATCCATTGTATGATTTCTTCCCTTTGCTTTTTTGCAAAGCTGCATTCAGTAGTGCAAATGGCTAAATTTGTGAAACAAATTGACTTGAGTGATGAAGTGTTGCCATAGCAGGAGAAAGAGGAATGCCAGAGCTCCCCTGGGGAACCCTGTGGAGGTGTGTTTGTGTTGGTAGGTGTTTGTGCATGTCAGGGTTAGGAAAAGACAAAGAAACATGAGAAGAGTCCCATTATTGTAAGAGGAGTTGAAGAAGAGGATTTGTTACTCTGCTCTTCTATACCGTTTGTCTTCTTGAAAACCTGAAGTCATACATGCCCTTTTATAAACTATATACTGTTTTAATATCCTCCCTGGTGCTTAGGGAACTGGTATAATCTATCTGTCATAGTGAACCAGAATTCACTCCAGCACCTGCTGCTGAATCTTTCAGCTACACACAATATCTTTGTATACTTATGTGTGTCTCAGCTTGGATACAAAAGCAAGACGCACAGATCAAGATCAATGGGGTCAACAATGTTTAAAAAAACAACTTATGAATATTTCATGAAGAGGAAAAAAGAAAATATATTTAGTACAATAATACTGTGGGTGTATCAAAATCACTACAGCATGCACAGACACGGGATGTACACAAGTGAATAAAAACGGGGGACTTTTGAAGTAAATGATACATAATAATAAAAAGTATTTCTTATCAAAAAAGCTTACAGAAATCCAAACTATGTGGGGAGTATCAGATAATACTTGTCTCCTTTTAGTACTCCCTTAACTAAGATCAAGCAACCTCACATTATTAATCTTGCATTTATGTTGAATTTATATTTCACTTTATCAATATTTCCTGTATTTTATCTTGAAAAAGAAGTCATTAATCACCACGGTTTAGTGAAATAGTTTTATTTTTACTAACCTGAGTCTGATGATGCACCAGTGCAGCTCTGCAGCTTGATGCAACAGAAGGTAACTTCTGCACCTTTTGGCATAATATAAAGAAAATATAATAATGCCTGTGTCACAGTGTGTTTGTATTAAACCCCTAAAGTCTTGTGCACAATTGGGAGGAAAGTGCCTAAATATTCATTTTGTGTTGCCACAGAGTGAATTTAGTTCTGGGTTTTGACTGGGCCATTCTAATATAGTGAAGCACTGTAATTTGAACCATTCCATGTTACAGTAGCTCTGGCTGTATGTTTGGGGTTGTTGTTCTGCTGGAAACTGAACCTCCATTCCCACTCTCAAGTCTTTGCTGACCAATGTTCTCTAAGAAACTTCTGAGGCCTTCACAGAACTGCTCGATTTACACTGAGATAAGATTACACAAAGATTGTAACTAGACTTTGTTTACTAATCATGTGATTCTGAGAACAATGCACTGGAGAGTGCAAGTGCTGAGTACAAATGCACACCCCACTGTAAATAACATCACTCCATAAAAATGACTGAAGCTGATTTCCTGTGAACTTAGGGTTATCTAAATAAATAAATAAATAAATATTATTTTACTTATTCAAAAAAATCACAAATGTTAATGCTAAATCTGGTTATTTAAGAAAATGTTGTTAGCCAACTGTACTGATATAGAGGCAGGTAAAGTCTTGCAACCATTAGAAAGCCATACAGTTGGGTGCTGCACAGCTTCTTAACTGGCTATGTGTTGTGTTGGGTTTTAGGAGGGACCCAAATGCAGTGGCAGAGGGATGAAGTGAAGAGTCTTTTCATAATGAAGTTTACAGAAAATACAATGTTGATCTGAAGGAAACAGGGCATAGAACAATGTAGGGGAAATGGAACAACTGAGAACATGCAGAAAACGGAAGAATCCCGCAGAGAATGGAAAGTTGTCAAGGGCTTAAATATTGAAGTGGGAAAGGAAGATGACCAAGAAACCAGGTGAACTAATCAGATGAAATTAGTTGCAGCTGAAGTGAGGAGAGAGAGAAAAAAGCTGAGGGTAGGAGACTAATTGAATAGAGCTGAACACATCATAAACACTGCGGAAGAGGTCAAAATACACACAACTGAAAATCAAAACCCAGATACCAAACGTCTGAGGACCAGATTTGCTTAGCCAATGCAGAAACATTATCAATAATCTATGCCTCCTTTTTTTCGCATACTGTTTGGAGATATAATTTTTATTCTCCCTTGGGTTGGATTAGAAAACTGATCCTAGTACTCTGCAAGAGTTTTTCTTTTGCTTTACGCTGAGTCTTTTATACTTCATCAGCATCAGAAGTGTTGGATCAGCCGAGTTTGAAAATGTAACAGCTCTCGTTCTTTGGTTTGCTGCCATGATGAACATGAATGAACATGAACGAGGATGACGGTTGAGTGATATTTATGATAAGCTGAAAGATACGAACTGCTGCACTCAAATAAATGCCCTCCAGAAACCATAGAACTCTGTTTTCCTGCTCTTGTCTAGAGCATATCTGCTTTCAGTAGCTTCTCTCTAGTTCAGTTTTCTTTGAAACCTTCTGTTTAATCACTGCTTTCCTCTTATGCCCATTGCCTTTTTTTCTACACCTTTCTGTCTCTCCTCAGTTTCTACACAATAGCTCCTCTGATAATTAGTGAGGAGATGACTTTGCTTGCTCTGAAGTCTTTTTAAGTTTAATTAAAGAATAGTCAAGAGAAGCAGCGAGGCTACTAGCGAGAACAGGAGCAGAGATAAACTTCAGGAGTTTCTAACCTCATTCAAAGCAGGAACAACAGTAAAACAAAAACAGGGAGAAAAGGGGAACCAGAAAGAAAGATAGAAGGAGTACAAAGGCCATGTTTGTTAATCATTGTTTTAGCTGCTGCCAGTTTTGCAGAAGCAACATGAGCACATCCTCTTTGACCTTCCTCAAAACTTGCTCCCATTTGACATTCTGTTTTTGAGTTAGAAGAAATCTGTGTGAAGGTCAACATCCGATTTCAATGTGTTTCGTGTTTTCAGTCATAGACACTATTAACACCCTGTGAACAACCACAAACTTTAATGTGTTTCATTACAATTGTACATGATGAACCAAAGAAAGTTGTGGATAGTTATGAAGTGAGGAATGCCATGCTTTTGACTTTTAAACCCATTTTGTAAATAAAAACCTGAAAGGTGCGATGCAGGCTCTACTTTGATACCCCTACATTAAAATCCATCACATCCATCACTTTATCTGTAATGAGACAAAATTATGAAAAGGCTGAACTGAATGCTTAAACACAAGTCCTCGTGTTTTAGTTGGTAGTGTCCTTTAATACCAGCAGTGCTGTGATCCAAGTAGTTTTTCATCAAGTACACTAAAAGACAGAAATGAAGCATTAAGTCTTGTAGGATTCAGAATTCTGCTTTAAATCACAGCTGTATATTGTTGGCCTTGTCTCTGAGAAGTCAAACTGTAGGTTAAATGCTGTGACAGCACCCTGAAACCTTTGAGGGTGGTAGATTAAGTTCACGATCTGCGTTTGGTTTGCCCATAGAGTTCATTTTGTACATCCTGTTTCCTCACTGCTTGGTGAGCAAGCCTTTATTATAACTACTGCAGATCAGAAAACGATGTTTCTTAGTAGCTGAGTATTATTATGCAAACACAAGCCGAACATGAGTATACATAGTGATTCACAGAGTGGCTGGAATATGATGACAGGGTGTTATACATTCAGGAAATTCTCTACAATGAGACATTTTATGTCAGATTTATGGGAAGAGCTGCATGTATAATCTGAAGAGCAAATGTCAAAATGCATTTCTTTGTAAGTTGGGACACAGTGCCTCCATGCAGCTTGATTGCATCTGCGGACATCTGATCTCTGAACAACCTGTGCCTAACATTGAAACCCTCTGACCACATGAAAAGCCACACGGTTGATTGATACCATGGCTGACAGCCATGGAAATCTTACATAATGTGATGCCACACTGGGATGCATCAAGTATGATGTGATTTGATGGGACAAAATGACAAGCTGTCTTTTGGATTCACAATTAATCTTGAGATCAGTGAAAAACGCTGGCAGTGTCATTTTTGAGGTGCTTGCTAATGACCCAGTCTTTTTTTTCAGCTATTAGAGTTTATTTCATTTTTATTTTATCATTTTTCATTTTTTCAATTAGCACTTCTTACATACGATAAGAATCATAGTGAGTGAGCTATCAGGTGAGAATCAGGGCACCTTGTCATCACTGGGTGTAGAGCTATCTGAAGGGAAAGCTAGGTTGTTTTTTTTTATAAAGGCAGCTGATAAGCTGTATCATGGTTGTATTGATTTGCTGTTTCACTTCTTTAGCACTTCATAAGCTCTAACTTTAAATATGTGAGGAGATAACAATAATCACTAAAATTACTGTCATATTGAAATTAAAAGGAAATAATGTGATTTCACCTCCAAGTAATCATAAAATGGCTTGTAAAAGTATTTATACTCAAACTTTTTCACATGTCACCTAATGGGACACAAGGTCACACATAATGGTGACGTTGAGGTTAAAGGAAACTGTTTTCAAAGCTTTGTAATGACAAAAACCAGACAGGTGTGCATTTATATTCAAGTCATTACTTGGTAGTACCAGTTTTGCTGCACAGAGTTTTTTCATGTTGCCAAAATAAAATCTGTTTTGGTCAAATTCTTTGAGTAAATTCTTTCACAGTTGCTTTGTCCCCTTCATGACTTGTAGAGGACACTTGTCTCAACAGCACTACGCTGGATTTTTATCAAGGAGTATCAGAGTAAAGAGAGAATAAAAAAACAGAAGCAGAAAACGCTTCTTTGATTTTTATTTATGCAGAAGGTTGAAAACCATGTATCCTTTTCCTTTTTCTTTTTAATGTTTTAGTGGTCTACTACACAAACAAAATAGATTAACTAATATGTTTTATTAATATGCTAATTATTATAACCTGACAAAATGTTGAATGGTTCAAGAAACATAAATACTTTTGTTTGGCTGCCGTGTTTTGTATTTTTTGGAATCTTTCACCATAAAAAAAAATGCATAAATGAGAAATTCCTGTGTCCTACCTTTTGTCGATGGAGAGTCAGTTCCTGAAACTTGCTCTAAGTGACCAACATGTAATTTCAGTATTTGCCAAAATAATTGTAATTATAATTTTTGTCCCCACAGTTGAGCTGTCCTGGTAACAAATTAATCACAGAGGACTATAAATAAAAATATAAAGCAAAACATGGATACCATTTAGTGGGTTTAAGTGTAAACTGGTGTGAGGGAAGATGTAATTGGAAAGAAATAAAGGAAGGAGTTCAGATCAGTAATGCAGGAGGATAAAAAGGAAAAGAAAAGAAAACATAAAACGGATTTAAGGTGAATAAAGAGAGCAGGCTTAAAGGGTAACACCATAGATAATGGATCAGGGGATGGGCCGCTTTGCTTGGTGTGTGACGGAAGTCATTAATTGCAATGACAATTATAATGTCACACCTCCATGTTAGCTGCTGGACTTTCTTTGACCATATGCAAACTGATGGATGAGAAAGTAAATGATAGAATGATAGAATACAACCAAAGGATAAATGGTTTTGTCCTTTTTACTGGACGTTTTTCTCAGTGTAATTTCAGGTAAATTGTACATGTGGTGCATTTAAGCTAATACAGTTATCTTACTTTTATTTCTGAAGACTTAAATTTCCAATACAATTTGACTTATGAAGTATTATTTTCGCAGCTGGGAAATAATCCTGTTTCTTTCAACATGCTACTGTTAAAACATTTGACAAGACTAAAAATAATTGTAAGCAGTTTCACATTGTTAATATATGCAGGGAAGTCCAAACAGTTTGTGTCCTGTAAATATTATTCATAGAACCTGAACGTTTTCACATTTTGTCACGTTATAACCACAAACTTTAGTGCGATTTTATATGACAAACCTATAGATAAAAATGCATAACTGTGAAGTATTAGCAAAAAGGTTATATGGTTTTAAAAAAGAAATCTGAAAATCCTAACATATGAACATACTCGTACTTGTACTCGTCGTCTTCCGCTTATCCGGGACCGGGTCGCGGGGGCAGCAGACTCAGCAGAGACGCCCAGACGTCCCTCTCCCCAGACACCTCCTCCAGCTCCTCTGGGTGGAGCCCAAGGCATTCCCAGGCCAGCAGAGAGACATAGTCCCTCCAGCGTGTCCTGGGCCGTCCCCTGGGCCTCCTCCCAGTGGGACGTGCCTGGAACACCTCCCGAGGAAGGCGTCCAGGAGGCATCCGGTATGGATGCCCGAGCCCCCTCAACTGGCTCCTCTCGATGTGGAGGAGCAGCGGCTCTACTCCGAGCCCCTCCCGGATGGCCGAGCTCTTCACCCTATCTCTAAGGGAGTGCCCTGCAACCCTACAGAGGAAGCTCATTTCAGCCGCTTGTATCCGGGATCTCGTTCTTTCGGTCATGACCCAACGTTCATGGCCATAGGTGAGGGTAGGAACGTAGACTGACCGATAAATTGAACATATGAACATTCTTTGATGTAAACCATCATTGTTGCTCTGGCTTTCAATTTAGGGTCGTTGTTCCGCTCGGAGGTGAACCTCTACCTCCGTTTCTTTTTCTAATTCATGGACCGACAACTAAGGGGGTGAAAAAAATGTGATAACACTCACAGGACACTGTACCAACAGGTGTAAAGCCATGAAATACTGTATCAACATTTGTAACATGGAAAAAAGGCAGATGCCTCGTATCTGTTTCTCTCGTTACTAATTTAGCCAAAATGTTTGTGTGGGAAGGAGTTTATTTGGAATGTAAAAATAAATTGATGAATTAAATAAAAGTCAGAAGTAAAGAAGAGGGTGGTATAAAAATACATGACCTGAATATGTTACAGGGCCCTATGCAGCCATTAGGACAGACCCTCCATCTTATTACAACATCTATGTTGTAACTGTGAACCAGAAGCTTCTAGTAACCAGTTTACGGTAGGCCTGAAACCATTATGTCCATTCATCTTCCCATCAACTCTTACCAGCTTCACTGTGAGATTGGAACAGCTTTATATATACAAATGTGAAATAGTACGCACATAGACTCTATTTACTAATAGGATGATTACTTAAGACACTTGGCTGATCTGGATTTTAAAGAGGATGAATGCATATTTACATACCAGTCTCTTAGATTTTTATAAATATTTAAAAAAACATCTACCCTTTTTCTTCCATTTGCTTTGCTTTGCATTGCTTTGTGTTCGTCTGTCAGGTTACAATCCCATTGGAGCACATCAAAGTTTGTGGTTGTAACGTGGCAAAAACTGGTTAATCCCATTAATAAAAAAACATAGTGTAAAATAATATGAAAACGTATGTCTATGTCGCTGCTGTAAACCTTAATTTTATACTCCTCTTTTTAATTGTTGCCCTTCTCAGGTTTTCTCTGGATTTTAATTGCATCAAATAATTGGTAAAGAGATTTATTGCACCTGTGTGTGGAGCTGATTTGGTAAACAGAAACATAGAAAGTCTCTCATATACAGTACTTAACACACACACAAACACACACACACAGAAACACTCAAAGTGGAATCAAAGCAAGGCTGTGCAGTCCTGTCAATGCCAACCAAGGACACAGTAGCATCCAGCTGACATGATTATGCTGGAACTGCACAACTATAAAGGAGGACTGCTAATGAACTAAAATAATGCTCATTCACACTTAGACCATATATTCCTTTGTTTCTCTTTCAATTTTTGTCCAATATACATAAGTAAATCTTGTATAATCTGACCATGTTTTTTAACAGTCTCACCCTAAAGCCTTTCTGTGCATTGATCTACAGGGGTTGGACAATGAAACTGAAACACCTGGGTTTAGACCACAATAATTTATTAGTATGGTGTAGGGCCTCCTTTTGTGGCCAATACAGCATCAATTCGTCTTGGGAATGACATATACAAGTCCTGCACAGTGGTCAGAGGGATTTTAAGCCATTCTTCTTGCAGGATAGTGGCCAGGTCACTACGTGATACTGGTGGAGGAAAACGTTTCCTGACTCGCTCCTCCAAAACACCCCAAAGTGGCTCAATAATATTTAGATCTGGTGACTGTGCAGGCCATGGTAGATGTTCAACTTCACTTTCATGTTCATCAAACCAATCTTTCACCAGTCTGGCTACCAGGCTGGTCCAATTTAGCCATGAAACCTCCCACACTAAAGTGACAGGTGTTTCAGTTTCATTGTCCAACCCCTGTATTTTCTTTATGCTTTATCCTGATATTGTAAGCGCCAGATTCTTAGCGTCATGATACGAAATAACACACATTTTGTCTTCTCATTTCACTTTCTAATAACGAATGCTTTCCATTGCATTTTGAATACCTTGCCTAGTTTAGCAGTGTGTCTGTGTACTTGTTTCACAGATCCTGCTATTTGAGACATTGAAAATCAGAGCTTCAGTATATATATCACATTGTTTTAACTGTTTTAGGGCAACATCTGATTACTGATGTGAGCTCAGTGCATTCTGTTACATCTGTAGCTTTTGGCAGTGTTTGGATAGAGGACTGTATTCAACAGGAGAAAAAATCTGGAGCCAGAGAGGAAGCTGCACATTGTGGTATCATGGCATTTAATTAAGCTGTTCCTTTTCAACTAGTTCTTTATCCCTGGAAGTAACTGTATCCTTATTCCGACTTTGTGAAGACTTTGAGTTTCTTTTTCTGTTTGTGTGGCCACTGAACCAGACTGTCTACCACCGGACAGAGGTCACCTCCTGCCAGGAGCATCTGGAAGAAGGACATGAAGCCCGTGCCATTAGGCATGCATTTACATAGCTGGAAATTTCCATGTTACTATTAGAAATATGCACTAATTTACAGGCCCTGCTCTGGACTCTGTCCTGGTTTTGTGCAGTTACTGTAGTTTGTTACAGCCATGATTGATCCCTCTTTGATAAGAACATAAAATACCTGATAGAGATGCACCGATCAGAGATTTGGTGGCCAATTTCCGATGTCCGATTTTTGCAAAGCTTGGAACTGCCAATACCGGTTTTAGCTGATTTAGATATTTCTATAAAAGCTGTTTCTAAATGTTTTATCATATTTTTTGTGGCCTTCCAGCTGTGAGCGGTTACTTATTGTTTATGTCATGAGCAGCAGAAGTGAGGTGTGGTATTTGACCAGTCGCTTTAAGACCGGGTTTGACTGTTTAAAAACAAGGACCAAAGGATTATGGATTTCGCAGTTTAAACTATCTTTGGCATCCTACTGGGGTTGGACAATGAAACTGAAACACCTGTCATTTTAGTGTGGGAGGTTTCATGGCTAAATTGGACCAGCCTGGTAGCCAGTCTTCATTGATTGCACATCGCACCAGTAAGAGCAGAGTGTGAAGGTTCAATTAGCAGGTTAAGATCACAGTTTTGCTCAAAATATTGAAATGCACACAACATTATGGGTGACATACCAGAGTTCAAAAGACGACAAATTGTTGGTGCACATCTTGCTGGCGCATCTGTGACCAAGACAGCAATTCTTTGTGATGTATCAAGAGCCACGGTATCCAGGGTAATGTCAGCATACCACCAAGAAGGACGAACCACATCCAACAGGATTAACTGTGGACACAAGAGGAAGCTGACTGAAAGGGATGTTCGGGTGCTAACCCGGATTGTATCCAAAAAACAAAACTACGGCTGCCCACATCACAGCAGAATTAAATGTGCACCTCAACCCTCCTGTTTCCACCAGAACTGTCCGTCGGGAGCTCCACAGGGTCAATATACACGGCCGGGCTGCTATAGCCAAACCTTTGGTCACTCATGCCAATGCCAAACGATGGTTTCAATGGTGCAAGGAGCGCAAATCTTGGGCTGTGGACAATGTGAAACATGTATTGTTCTCTGATGACTCCACCTTTACTGTTTTTCCCCACATCCGGGAGAGTTATGGTGTAGAGAAGCGTACCACCCAGACTGTTGCATGCCCAGACTGTTGCATGCCCAGAGTGAAGCATGGGGGTGGATCAGTGATGGTTTGGGCTGCCATATCATGGCATTCTCTTGGCCCAATACTTGTGCTAGATGGGCACGTCACTGCCAAGGACTACCGAACCATTCTTGAGGACCATGTGCATCCAATGGTTCAAACATTGTATCCTGAAGGCGGTGCCGTGTATCAGGATGACAATGCACCAATACACACAGCAAGACTGGTGAAAGATTGGTTTGATGAACATGAAATGAAGTTGAACATCTCCCATGGCCTTCATAGTCACCAGATCGAAATATTATTGAGCCACTTTGGGGTGTTTTGGAGGAGCGAGTCAGGAAATGTTTTCCTCCACCAGTATTACGTAGTGACCTGGCCACTATCCTGCAAGAAGAATGGCTTAAAATCCCTCTGACCACTGTGCAGGACTTGTATATGTCATTCCCAAGATGAATTGACGCTGTATTGGCCGCAAAAGGAGGCCCTACACCATACTAATAAATTATTGTGGTCTAAAACCAGGTGTTTCAGTTTCATTGTCCAACCCCTGTATATTAGCAATTAGCATGATTAGCACAGTTAGAATTGTTAACTGTAAACATCAGTCTGTGTGTATTCTCTAAATCATGTAGACCAATACCTTAATGATGAGATTATAACAAAGGCTCCCAACATTTCCAAGCCCAGGATGTTTCATGACAGGCAGAAATTGAAGCAGAAGTTAAAATAACAAACACAATATGACGGTAGTGAAGTTGTAGCAAAACCATAATTTCGATGTAGTATAGCCTTGCTGTTAACTGCTGATTTCAGCGCCGGGTCATATTGTCCATTTGCTAAATCAACAAAATGTTCCCAAGAGAGGTACAAATTGATATCTTGTGGCAGAGTGGCAGACAGACTATCTTTGTACCAAAAACGTAAATAGACCAAAACTGCAAAAGATCGAAATGACAGACAACCAAAATGGCCAGCTACCTATACACCTATCGTGCTTTCTCTGACTCACCCACACAGATAGTAGAAGACTTTAAGTCTTATTCCTTCGGTGACAACTTCCACACAGAAAAAACTTCCAGTTGTCGTCAGCAGAGGAGTTTTTTTGGTACATATCTTGTTTTTGATCTCACTCGGTCTTGACCTGATATATCATGTACATCATTTTATTGTTTTTGGTTTTTTTTAAAAGCTACAAAAATGGTGCATAATGCAGTGTAAAAACTTGCTTTTCCTATAGAACCACTTTTATATGATACTTTAATGTAGTGGTCTTGTGTGTGACCACATCTCACAGTTTTGTTAAGTAACTTTATATTGTTTACATAATTTCATCTGCCTTTATGAGTTTAAATTGGTTTAATTTGAATTGGTTGGAGGCGTAGCAATCTTTTCTATATGAAAACCTGCATCAAATTACATTGATTATTACATTTAGTACATTATTGCTTGAATATTTTTTAGAAAACATACCGTATTTTCCGCACTATAAGGCGCACTTAAAAACCATTAATTTTCTCAAAAAATGACAGTGCGCCTTGTAATCCGGAGCGCCTTATATATGGATCAATTGGTTAATTGGTTGATCCATACTGGTTGTACACGGCGCTCTGTCAAAATGTTTCAGTACGACTGGTAAACTACAAAGCCGCACCGCTTGCAGCATTACGGCTACCGTAGTCAGGGGTGTCGCCGAAGTAATAGCGGTAAACACCTGTACTGTGCTTACTCCTAGTCCAACACTACTTGTGTGTGTATAACGACCCCAAAATTGCACCTTTCAAGAGACACGCTTACGATGCTGAGTTCAAACTCAAGGCTGTCAGCTACGCAGTCGAACATGGGAATAGAGCAGCAGCGAGAGAATTCAACAGTTAACGCTACTATATTGTGAATGTACTAACGTTTGATTTAGTGCATCAAACTGTTTCTTTTACGTGTTTACTGAATCGGGGAAAAGTTCCCTTTCACGTTTTAACTAACGTTTGATTTCAACTTCATAGACTCCAATGCATTCCTAACATGTGGTTGGCTCTATTCAATAGGATTCTATGTAGAGGAGACCTTACCATGAGAGTGAATGGAGTTATCAGAACGCTGGTTTGTAGTGTATTAATAAAGTTTGACTGACTGACTTATCTGACTGTTTTGTTGACATTCTCTTTAGCACAGCTCCATCTAGTGGATGCATAACGCAACCCCAGTCAAACGTTTGACTGCAGTAGCTTCTATTCTATGCGCCTTATAATCCGGTGCGCCCTATATATGAAAAAAGTTCTAAAATAGGCCATTCATTGAAGGTGCGCCTTATAATCCGGTGCGCCTTATAGTGCAGAAAATACGGTAATTTAAAAATAAGCAAAAGAGCAACAATAAAACTTATTTCGAAGAGATTTATTTAACCACATGGTTGCTTTTACGCGGTTTGTATCATCATAGACCGGACTGGGTTGTCATTGTTGCTGAAACGACACCTTTCTGCAGCTGGTTTAAGGATTCCCCAATCATTTGGAGGAAGACGTGTTAATGACATAAAGTTAGCAGCATAATTTCACAGATGGCCTCAACCTAGGAGTTACAACATCTCCATAAAGAAAGATTAAGTTTGTGTCCACAGTTTCAACAGGATGAGACATAGTAAAACCCAAAACCCTCACAGGTGGCACCAATTCTTTGTGTTCCCATGAATAAGAAGTGTGAACTAATGACAGCAATGGTAAACAGGTTGCAAATTTCCCATGTAACCACCAAAAGGTCTTTAAAATCTAATACTGCTGCAGTGCTTTTGTGGAGTTCAAATGTTTGTGCTTTGCTGATCATCTGTTGTTGTTTTTTTGGTCTGTGTGTTTGTCTCTTTGTTGGAACACATTCATGCTTTAAATTGGCCCCCGGGGTAGTTTATTGACCCTTGTTAAACCTATACTTTATTGAACTACTTGCTTTACTAATTGCATATTTTCTTGTCTTTCCTATTTTCAAGAGGGATTAAGTAATACGCCTAAGTGTCACATAGTGCTTCGCTATCAAAGAATTCAAATAATTTATCAACAAAAAGAAAATGTCAATTGTATTTATATAGACAGGCTTTAAACTTCATTAAAACAGGCATTAGGCCTAACATGCAGGTAGGGTCACCATTATTTAGACATTATTACAAGATGGGGAACAGATTGCAAACACTAGTGTGAGCTGGATTTGCATTATTTTCCTGTACTCAATCATATTTTCCACTTTTAACCCTTAACCACTAACACTGCACTACTTGAAATGTGGAGGCTGAATATGTTATTCTTCCAGTCACATGAATGCTATCACACTATTCCCTTGGCGCTGACTTGTTTCTTGTCTTTCACAGCGAAGCAATGTACCCAACTATCCCAATGAACAAAATGATTTCTCAGACCAGCAAAGCTTCAGTTTGTTGCTGCATAGCCTTGTTTTAATCCTCACATTGACAAATTTGCAGCTAGGCAGTGACCTGTTCAACAAATGTTGTGGTGCATTGTCTTCTGGTACCTTCTGTTAGAACATACAGAATTATTTTTCAGGAAGTTCAACAAGAGTAGCTCTTTTTAGGATCGAATAACTTGCCCAGCATCAGAGACTGCCAATGATCCTGTCTCCACGTCACCAGCTTTTCTTTCATGGTCTACTTATCAGAGCAGAAACATCCCACAAAAGGCTACAGTTGTGAGGTTGCTTTAATACATGCAACTGTTGTCAGTTTACTAAACGTCCAAGTTTTTTAAACTTTAAAGAAAGTTTGCTGAATTGCTAACAAATAACAGTTATGGAGGCAATTTATTGTTTCACTTTATAGTGGTCATAATTTTTCTGCTAACTGATGTATTTTCTTTGAGACTTGGTTAAACGCTTGGATAAAATTAAACTGAATTCCCAGCATGTGGGCAGAAATCGATACATCCACCATTGTGAGAGTTTTCCCTGCAGGCAGTACTGACCCAGTAGCTGATTTAACTCATATTACAGTCAAATAGTTGCCAATAAATTGACATGTCATGCCGCAGGAAATGCCCCATTTATTAACTGAGGAGCAGTAGGACTCTGTCAGAATGTGTTCTGTGTAACTGGATATTTTGCTACTTGTTTTTTATTATAAATCATGGGAAAAAAAGCAGGATTATACATATCAAAAGAAAAAATGGATGTCCCTATAAGACCTAGCCAGAGATGAAACACCAGAGGCCTATGCTACACAGGGCTTCTGTTTTTGCTACATTTGCCTGTGCCACTGACACGGGTCACAAAGATAAATGCTGTTTGCAAGTTTGAGGAAGTCTCTCCTACTCCACTGTTTACTGTAAAACGTTTGTGGTTTTTGTCATTGTATAAATGACTATGTGCAGCTTTTCGCTTTATCGTGTTTCCTCCAGGGTTTTTGATCAGTGATCTGCTGTTTTTCCATGAAAAGGTGCTCAGCACACTTCAGCAGAAGTACCAAAAATACAATATTTATTACGTAGGGAAATAGTACACCAAATGTCTCTATAGCATTGGATGTTTTCTCATATCTTTCTCATTTCTTTAAATATTGTTCTAAAGTTGCCGGTTCTACTCTGTTATCTATACCTGTTTGAAAGGTTTTCTATGAAGCTCAAAACTCAGACTAACCAGAAAAATCAAGCCGCAGATTTCATCCTTTGGCCATCGCTTGCTGTGTGACTTGATCACTTTCCTCTCTGTTTGACCTCCTTTTTCTTGGCAGCTATATCATTTGAGTTAGTCCTTTCTGCGTGTGAAATCTAGTTAAATATGGAGAGAATGTGGCTATTTGCTATATTTGCTCATGAATGTGTTTATACGTTTAAATTTGACACATTGATTCTGAATTCTGACTCCCTTTCTGTCAATGAAACATGCCTGACAACAGTTTTTATTTTCCACTTTTCTTTGTTAAACAGCTTTAATTAAAAATACGTATTGGGAACCACAGAAAGTACTTCAGGCTATTCAATATTAAAGCATGTTGAATAACCTGAATGTGACAACTAAGGATCTCATATGTTATACAGTATAAAGTGAGGGATGGCAGAAATTTTAATGTACGCTTCAAAAAGTCCTGCAGACCTTTTCAAGCAGCCCCCATTGTGAAATGCTTTGATGATCTACAGCGTTTGAAGGTAGCAACAAACTTCTTAAAGGAGTTGCTGCTTCATATGTTATTCTGGTGACCTGTATGTGACTTTCAGCTTAAAAGTGTCTCCTGAGGTTGCATTCAGATATATGTGGTATTTTATAGAAACATAGCATTAGACCACAAGTGCTCTTCTAATGGTGTTATTCAAGAAAACAGCAATTTTCAAAGAATACTACCTCATTCACATTTCCTTTAAGTGAGCAGTCACTATATAAGGAGCAGAGGCAATGTCACACCATGTAAGAGCACATGTTGTGAAACAGTATTATTTGAAAACAAAGACAAAATGATGAAGGAGTTTACGTTTTGCGAAGTCTTACACATCTTACACTAGTATTTAGGGCAACTAGCATTACTAAAACCACGTTCTTTGTGTGTATACCCTAAGAATGTAGATCCTTTCATTCACTCTGAGAAAGATGGACATACATTTCCAGCAGTCAAACAAGAAAGGTTGAAATGTTAGGATAACACAGATGAGCTTTGCTGTAACACATACAGCCTTCCTGTTGTCTACTGAAGTCAGCCCCGGGTCAGTTCTTTAACTCTTCAGTTGACAAATCATTTCCCATGTATTGATATCATGAAACAACCAAAACTGAAAAATTACAAAATTGCGAAGACATTAAACAGCTAGAAGCATAGAAAATATTTTCCTTTTGAATAGCGTCTTACGTCATTCATGGTTCCTCTCACTATTATTATTTGAAACACCTTACTGATGCTGAAAATAGCTCAATAACTTTGAGCTTTGTCCCGCTCGTAAAAACGTCCACAAGAGTGTTGCTGTGAGTGTGACCTAGCAGCCTTAAGATCACAAGCGTTATCTCAGTGCATTTACGCCAAACTTAAATGTCTGGAACAACAGTATAGAAGATTGTTCATTATCTACAAGGCAGTGCACTTCCAGTCTAGTTTCCCATCTATCAAACCCTTACTTCTATCAAATCTCACATTGTTATTCTAATTTTCCCAGTACCTAGCAATGAATGTAGTCTGTTTTGTCTTGAACCCAAAATGTTCCCCTTGCTGGAACCTCTGTGGTGAAGCTTTAAATCAATGTAAATCTGCTACAGCAAAATCACACATATGAAAACTACAGGAAAATGTAAGGACAGAAAACAGATTATGCTCAAACATAATAAAAAAAATCTATTATGTTATCAGTATAACAAAAAATATATAAGATTCAGTTTCCCACTGAACATCTAATTGAAGGGGGTTTGCAAAAAGATGGGGGAACTGCAGCAGCAGGCCTGCATCTTTTTATTTTATTTTCTGCCTAGGCCAGCTTTAACACTTTCTGAAAGCATGTGTCAAAACAAGCTGGCTAATCCAGAATTATGGATTCTCATATGAATGAGACAGGTAGGCATGAACAGAATAGTAAACGGGCTCTTTGGGAAGGAGGAAGGGGGCCAACCCTCTTACAAATTGCAAGTAAACAAACAGTGGCAGGCCAGTGGCTGAGCCACAGCCAACTTCTTCGAGAAGTGAGGACGAAACAGTTCAAAAGAGGAAGAAATGCGAGGGGTGCATTCCTTTCCACATAATTAGCTTTCATTGCCTTTGCTAGTATAATATATCTTTCTTCTCAGGATGTTTTCCTCACCGTTCTATCACCATGAGACGTCCTGCATGCAGAACTAAAAATCCCTCGACAAAGACAGGAGCAAAGTACAAGTCATGAAATCCACAGCTAAAACATCTCAGCAAGGAAGTAAGTAGGAGATGGTGAGATGATAAGATCCCTGACATTTCCTTTTAACTAGCTGGGTTTTATTTTGGCTCAGCTGCTGTCAGCTGCTGCCAAGGGTTGTTGAGTCCACTAACAAAGCGGTAAGACCTTAGTTTTACCTTGCATATAAGCATTAACTAAAATGCAGATAGATTCCAGATTCCCTTTTAAATAAAGAACAACTTAGCTTGGCTGAAAGAAAGTTTTACAAGAAAGTTCAATTTTATGTTTAATGCTACAATGAGCCTATACGAAAACCAAAAATAATTAGGTTTCTACAGCATATAAAACAGTTCCTTCATATGTTGGCAGAATAATACCAATATTACAGCTCCTAGCTTACAATTTCATTTTATTGTTTGTCTACTTGATTGTAGATAATCCAAGACATAAAAACCCCTCAAAATAATCAGGTAACCTCAGTCTGCATATATATGATTTTCACATCAAATGAAGCTGGTTGACATTTTGTTTTTGTAAATTCAGCTCAAAACCTGATATTAATATTTGTGTAAATAATACTTTTCCCTTCCAAAAAAATAGAAATCTTTCTAGAAAAAAAGAAACACCAGTTCCAGAAAACACCAAAATAGTAGGAAGCGATAACAATAACGCTTCTAACACATTTTCCATTAAGTAATTTCTTCCTAAAAATCTAACTTTCCTGCACATGACTGAGGTTCATTATGAAGGCAGTAAAGAGGCAAGTCAGACTTAGGGTGTATTCACACTTGCCACTTTTGGTCCGCTTTAAACGGACCAGAGTTCGTTTCCCTTCTTGGTCCGGACCTTTTGTGCAGGTGTGAATATGCTCAAGCGAACCCTGGTCCGGACCAAACAACCGGACCGAGACCCACTTTTTGAGGTGGTCTCGGTCCGCTTCCAAACGGACTCTGGTGCAGTTCGCTTATGGTCTGAATACAACCGGCCCCGATCCGAACCGACTACAAAAAGCGTACGTCTCTTTGGACATAAAAAGCCACCGTAGCCGGTAGCAAAGGTGTGTGTTGTAAGGTAATCATACCTAATAAGCTGTGTGTTGCTTAGCAACGCTACTGGCTTGTTGTGGGACAAGGGACGTAGAGAACGTCGGCGTTCAGCACGCATTATCTGACGTGGTTCCAACATTATAAATAAAACGTCTCAAAGTCTGTGTTGAATGAGCTGCTCTTCACCCTCACAATAATATTGCAGCTGTAATAATGGCATAAATATGCAGAACAGAGGTGCTGCACAGCACGTCTACAGATGTTTTCCTACATTTCCGGGTCTGTGTTCTGTCCCGCCCCCGTCATTTCTGTCCAATGGGAAGAATGATTGTCACCCGCGTGGCTTTGTTTACAAGTAATAGTTCACTTGCAAAAAGTACAATGTGAAAACAAACGGCACCAAATGAAAAAAAAAAAAGTTAGCTTTTGGTCCGGACCAAACAAGCGGACCAAAGGACTTTCCTGGTGTGAATACACCCTTAAAAATAAAATGCACATGCTCCCAAATTCAGTGTTAGATATGATAGTCTTAAGAAACATATTTCTGTAAAGAGTCAGTAATATATGTTTATGCTTTTTACAACTTCTGCAAGTGTGTGCATCAGGGTGTTGTGTTCAAACACTATAAATATATGTGAGAACAGTTGAATTTTTACTGCTGCACTGAATGCTGACGTGCCCATTTTTACATTAATAACCCAGATCTTTGTGTTTGGAGGCTTTTTAACCAGTGTAGAAATATACATTATATGAATGACGTTGAACTGATTGTTGAAATATGTCTTTCTTCCTTCTTCTAGTGTTCATCTAAGTCCTTTATTTCTCTTGTGGTTTTGACGGGTAAGAAACTTTTTCAAAATTTTATTCCATTATAATACAATCCAAAAAAAAAAAAAAAAAACACCCAGATAGTCCATCTTTTAAACCCACATCTCTGTACAATGTATCTCACACAAGCCTTTTACATCAATGTCTGACCCAACCCAAAAGTAAATAATGTAGTGTAGATTTCCTGCCAATAATTTAGGAAAACTACTATAGATTCTTAATAATGTTTTAGTAGCATGTTGGTATGTTTTAAAAAAAAAAAAACATTTGCCTTGCTAGTCATCATGTTCTCTTCACTATTTTATTGACCAAACTGACCATGAATCTGTCTATGTTCATCCTGTAAGATTTATGGATTACAAACATATAATCCACAAATCTGCATACACCAAAACACACTTTTAAATCTCTCTTTAACTGACCTTGAATGGATGAGCCTTCCAATTTTTTGTCATAAGCTGTGAATATAAATAGGCATTCTCCATATACGTAGATCTTCAAATCCAAATTGCCATTTAAAGGACTGGCTAAACAGAACAAGCTGAATCAGGATGCTTCATGTAGAAGTTTCTGTGTGACTTTAAGCTGTTCTGGTGCCCCTAACTTGGATAAGAGCATTTGATAAAGTATGCACAATATGAGCAGCGTGATTAAAACTATATGGACATGAATAAAGGTAGAAGGGTATACTGAAATTCCATGTGGAGCTAAGACCTAACAGAAAAAAATTTAAATATGGATAATTTTGGAGATCCAGTCACTAAATTTTCCTACATGCACAAAGAAAACAGTTAACTCAGTGAGCCATCAGAGTTTCCATTTGTTTTATGACACATCAAATTCTAAGACTACATATAGTTTTCTGGTTTAACTGTTCATGTTTAGTCCAACAAATATTCCAAGAAGAAGTATGGTTAGTTAAAAATCATATGACTCACTAATTATCCACATGCATGTAAATTCTGAAAGATTTATTATAAAGACTGATCTCATGTTGGTATAGCCTGAGTTTTTTTTAACCAAGACTCCAATAATGTTCAGTTTAATGTTTTTAACTTCCCTAATTATACATAAGAAAATCATCAAGGGAGATTTTTATTCTTTTTTCTGTCAATAGGTTGTGTTTTCTGACCTTTTAAATTAAACTCTAATTAGCCACACAGCTTGGAACTCGGAGCATGAACTGGGTCTGGAGATCTTTATTAAGGCGTTCAGCACTAACATTAATAATAATAACATTATTATTAAAGTTATTTATTGTCTAAATAGTTGATGGAAAAAGAGCAACAGAGTACGGCCTCTCACCTTTTCTGTAATGCATAATTTCTCACTTTTGGGCAAGTTGCAAGATTGCACAAATAAAGGCCTAGAGTTAATTTTGTTAAGGGATGCTGGGTATAAAAATATTTTTTACAAACAAAAACCTGGAAAGTGTTACATGCACTTACCATCTTTTTAATGGAATACCCTTAAATGAAAATATCAGAAGTCACCTAATTAGTAAGTATTTACGCAGGGGGCCTTAAGACATATGCATACCACAATTCTGAGAATTTTATTTGTAAAAAATTTAAAAAGATGGGCCTATATATTTATTATTTCACTTAACAACTATACACAACTTTGTGTCGGCTTATCTTGTAAAATCCCAATGACACACACAACAACTTGTGGTTGTAACATAACAAATGTTAAAGGGGTGTGACTGTGTTTACAAGGCACTCTACAAAATCGTTAGTTATAAGTCCTTTTATTTAAGAGCCAGGATACAAAATGATACAAACACTTTACAATTTTGAACTAATTTGTGTCGATCTCTCACATAAAATCCACCACAAAAAATACATGAAGGTTTATTGTAGGCCTATTAAGGTGACAAAGCAAGGGCATAACTTTGGGTCTAGCATTGGGGGGGTTAAATTTCAGGCATATTTGGCATTCCTGTTTTAGAAATATAATTCAAATGCTTTTAATTAACTTTCTTGTTTTCTTTCTATTTACTCTGAAGTTTTTCTGTTCCACATCAGTTCAGCAATTAATAAAAGGTTTACTTTTACTTAATCTTTTTTCTAACACAGATCCAAATATTTAAAATTTTTAGAGTACCCTCATATTCCTGAACGCTGCAAGGTAAAGGATCAGATATTTTTTACATCATGATGCAGATCCAGCTAGAAGCTCACAGCGAGGATTCCTACTGTTTTCTATCACGGCCAGACCATTTAACTTTACTTGTGGCTCAGGTGAAAGTCTCTCATCATGACCCCGATGATGCTCAATAGTGAACCTCCACATCATGTCTTGCTGGGTGAATCAGTGATTAGCGCTAGCTTACAATTAGCCCATTCTGAGCCAGCTCTCAGGTTTAACGCTAACTTCAGTCTGGGTTAAGCCGCTCTTCTTCCACCTGTTCCTGGGCGAATACACCTACCAGGCTCCCTCTTTCTGGTTGGCTCTGCGGCTGCTCTGAAATCAGCCGTCTCCCCTATTGTAGCCCTGTTTGATGTGCTCAGTATAACTTTTCGGGTGATTAATGAGGCAGGCCAACGCTCCTGGACCGAACAGCCGTTCTGGACTTCTCCAGAATGAACAAATTGCCAGTCCTCCTGAGCCTGTGCTCACAGTTGCGCAGTCGAGGTACTGTGTGTGCGCGAATAACCACTTTTTGTCTTCTTTTCCCTTAGATTCATTTTCAGGTTAGGTACAGCGGGAAGTTATTATATGGAACACAATCGAAACAAATCTGATTGTTTTTTAAAAATGTGAAGTCTGTCATTTTGGGGCTTAATGTATCTTTTGAACAGACATAAACTCCTAAATGTCTTCTTTCATGAGATTTGGGGCTGTTCTGAAAACATCTAGAGCTTCAGCCCCAGAGGTCTAGGTGGCGGGTCTAACGAAGCACCAGGGTACCACCGTATTTCGGAGCTAGTCTACATGCACCGCCATGTGTCTGCATGTACAGGCGTCTGCGAGCGGCATAGAGAAAACTAACCTAACAATACATATATATTTACCTTATTTTGATTTTTGCGCTTTTTACAAGGGGTTGTTGTTGACCAACAGTAAAAAATTGTTGTCTGTGCGCTTTTTTGAGAGTACTACCACTCTCAAAAGTGACTGAATCAAAAGTACAGCAAACTGTGAATGCTTGGTGGAGAAAGCGGGTTGGGTGATACCAAGTTTCTGGGAGGAGGAGGAGGGTTACATCACCAGTTGATGATGCTATTTTGCTGGCAAATGAAAATAAAAGGAAATAAACAAGTTATTCATACAGGATATATTTGTAAATCGGAATGATGTTATTTTATTGGGGGGGTTATATTGACTGGATCAGATTTTTTGGGGGGGGTTATAACCCCCCTAACCCCCCCTGCAAATTACGCCCTTGTGTCAAAGTATGACAAAGTTCAGCGGATGGTATGAGTAGTTTTGAAAGGCTTTTAAGTTTTATTGTGGTGTAAAATGACTGTCATAAACCTTTGACCACTTTCCATTACCTGCCTCTATTTAGATCTTTTCCCATTTTGTGTGATCGACGCTGTGGAATCTGCTGCATCACTGTAGACTCTCTGTTTCTCGCCCACCCATCACCTCCCCCCCACGGCCCACACAGGCACTGGCCTTTTCTCTATCCGAGCCAGACATAAAGCCGGACAGGCAGGGCCTGCTATGCAAATATAGCCTGAGTAGGCGGCAGCCCCTGAGCAGAGTGTGCAGCAATGTGAGAACCCTCACAGGCCCCGCCCACATCAGCCAGTTGCTAGGCAACCACCTGCAAAAGGGGGAGGAAGTGGAGGGGAGGGGAGGGGCCATCATTTCAACAACTGTTGCCTGATCTCAGCGCTCACTGTGTGAATGCAAGTCAGCAGGCGAGAGGAAGTGTGTGAGGGTGATAGGTGCAGAGTGTGTGTGGTGTGTGTGAAACAGAGAAAGGCAGTTGCACTCTGTGTCCGTGCAGAAACGAAAACGAGGCAGCCGGTGCAGTGTTTTTACGTCCTGCACCCCTCCTCTGCCTCTCTGAAGACTATACCACCACCGGGGACTCACTCTGTGGACTATTCCGACTGCTTCCCACTCCGCTGGCCTATGAAGGGAACACCTGTGTGTGTCTAGAGAGAGTCGAGACGTCTCGGCGGACTTAGCCCTTGAGAGCGGGGCGGGTGGATGACTACAGTGGATGAGGGTTTGGCCGGTGGAAGGAGGGAGACTGCTGAACATGGGCTCCCCTCTGTAGTTAACGGGGTAAGGCACCTGAATGCACCCAGCCTGCTGAAACGTGGGGTGATGAAATATTACTTGACAGAATGGGAACAAAACACAGAATCAGGTCATTAGAGGGGGCTTTAGCAGAAACACGAGCAAAGCAGTGACTGTTGGGGGGAGACTGTTGAGTTAAAGGGGGGCAGTGGGTCCATTGTGGCCACAATGTGTGTTTAAATGTGGCTGCTAAACATTGTTGACCCTGCCCCACAGCCTGCCCCTCCTTGCTCAGCTGTTGGTGTTTCATCGCTCTCACAGCCTAATATACCTTTTCAGTCCACTCACTTTTCATCAGTCTTCTTTCCTCAGTCGCTTCTTGTTGTTTTCTCTCATCCTCTCCTGTTCTGTTTCACTTGGCGGTTCAGCATCATCGCTGATGGTAATGGGATTATTTGAAAATTAGTGTTGCTGGGAACCACAGGGAAGGATGGTGAGTGATTAGAAGACATGTGGCAGGTTTGGGACCCCATGTAAAGGTAGATTATTTGTGAAAGAAAGAAGAGAGAGGAATGAATGTGATAACAGCAGGTCTATTGGCTTTAAAAACAATATGCTTCATATAAACGTGACTTTGCAGTTTGGATTTTGTGCATTTGTATGTCTAAATATGAGATAGAGATTTAAAGCCTTTGACATTTATTTTCAAAAGCAACCTACAGTTTCAGAGTAGATGAGTGTTTGGCTGTTTGTGAACTAGCAGCAAAACCAAAGGTATAAACACCTGCTTGTCCCTTAGAGAGTGTCCCAGTGATGCTGTTTCTAAACTTAGAGTAAAACTATAGCAGATTAGAGCTCAAATATACTGTTTTGCATCTATATTTACGTGTTTCCAATTTATTTTCTACCTAACAATCATAGATATGGAATGTTCATTGACTTAGCAATGAAATTGATCTGACCATGTGTCAGAACATCTTAAAGATATTACCCAGTGGTGTATTTCTTTCCAAAACACAAAGATTTTTAAAAAACGCACAGACGAACCCCCACCCTCCCGATGTTTCTGCTTTTTTTAATTTAGTTTAATGACATCACAAGGGGCTCTCTGATTTGTTTCTGTGAATGTTTGCCACTCGAGTAAATGTTGTAGGTGTAGTACAACTGGACCCATTAAAAGTCTTTCTGCCTGGGGATAATTTTTGGACAAAGCATCAGGCGATGCGGTAATTCCGCAGAAAACATTATCCTGTTCCTCCTTCCATAATACCTTTTGTTTTGTTGTTGCCAAAATCTACAGAATATTCTTATTATTAATATATATCACAAACAAACTGTTTGAAGGAGAAACTTGATTAAAAATCTAAGAATGCTGAGGAATAAACAAGAAAAATACAATATGATGTACTCAGAGGAACTCTCATCAATTGCCCATGCCTTATATGATGTCATCAGTGGCTTGTGTTAAGTTTAATTGATTGATTGAACAGTAAAACTTGGCTAGTAGCTTTAAAACAAGTTGAAGTATGCTTTAATAAACAGCATAAACAGCAGTAAGGACAACATATTGCTCCTTCTTCAACAACATTCAAGCATTGTCCTTTCATCCGCATAGCTGAGCCTTATATTTGTATTGTCAATTGCAACATGTGACGTCAGACAGCGCTGTCACTTTGAATACAGCAAGTCTGTGACTGACGATTACATAATGGGATTGGTCTCCCTCACCAGAGCAGAAGATTTGCTGGTGATTGCTTCAGGCTTGAAACAGTCCTAGGCATGTTGTCTATGAAAAATGATTTACTCTGCGTCTTTGCCTCGATTGATTTCAAAATAATTTGATTTTGTCTTCTTAAACAGGGCTGGTGTCTTTGTTAGTGTACAGTATGTTCACCAGGACTAGAACAACTAGATTAAGTTGGTGTTAAGATGTACTGAGTGGAAGGAGGTCAATCTGCAGTAAGTAAAGCAAAACAAAGACCCAAATACAAATTGTACCTTAGTTTTTAACACTTTGGCACTCAGAGAAAAAAAACAATAATCTGTAGACCAAATAGAGGTGTTCTAGCCACTAACACAGCTGTGGGTTTTGATCTTGAGTGAAAGGGGAACAATGGCTGACATTCTCTCAGTTCTCTCTAGTTTGATTTGCACAAAACAGTTCCCAGGGAACAGCTGAAAAGTGACTAGGGCTTCACCACCTGCTGAGTTTGCCTAACGGGACCCTGAAATCCCTGCAATCAATAGAGGGCTGAGGGGGGGCTGCCTGACGGCCCCCTTAAGCGAGCGTCAGCGCAGTTTGTTGAAACCTCTGATGACACTAAAAGTACAAAAGAGACAACACCCTTCAGCTTTCTAGACAGATGGATTACACGTTCAGTCAGTACTGAGACAAGCAGCATAGGGCTGAATTTTGCTCACAAGTCCAGTCATGCGCTCAAGAATCAAGCATTGGTATTGGATTTCACTCATTAACAAACAATGCATCAGTGACACTTAAATCACTCACAAGGAGTACGTATTTCAAGTTCTTCTTGTTTAACGTCCCTACACATTAGAACATGCACGTTCATACTCTCATACATATGTTAATGTTTCAAACACATCTGCTGGGTTTAACTGCCAGTTACTGTTTTAATTTTGTCATCAGCCTGATGGTGAAGTAATTTCCTCCTCATTTATGCCCCTTTTCCACAGGCTGTATTTAGGCCGGCTTCACTCCACTCAGGCCTCTTTGCAAGCGTTTCCATTACAGTTTTGTCTGTATTGGTACCTATGGGGCTGAGTAGGGACCACATTTGATGCGAACAGACTGCTGTTCACTGATTGGCCGTGGGACCAGGGGGAAAGAGGTAGACTCCAGAGCGACTAAATTATATTAAAGACCACAATGGCTGGAGTGGGTCAAATTGGAATATAATTTTACTATTTACAAATCATAAATCATGCCCGAAGGCTGAAAGAAAAGAAAAAAGGACAGCTTTGTGAATTACACGCAGGCGGGGCGCTGTATTTAATAACATCCTAAACCAGCTGATTACACTTAAAATCAGCCGTTCAGACACACAAACATTTCTCCTAAAACATACAAAACAATACCACCATGAAACAGCAATTTTATTTTATTCAGAAATTTGTTCATGTTCCTTAAGCGAACCACCGTCTGCAGGAGGAGGGAGCAGGTACAGAGCAGCTGCCTGCCTAATCACACTGCCTGCATTGGACCAAATGGGAGGAAGACCCCGCTGTATCCAGGGAGCATCAGCATCCAACCTAAAACTAACTTCACCGCGGTCAGAAGTCTGCGGTTTTGCGCTCTAAAGTCGTTGTCCTCGTTATGGCCATGGCTGAGACAAAAACTTCCTCATAAATCCCAAAATTGTAACTTCTTCAGGCAAACTTTGGAGCTTCAACAGTCCAGACAGCAGTATCTTTCCTTTCCGCTTCTCCTGCCACACCTCCCTACAATGACCTTTGTCCAGTGCAACATTCCTGGTAATCCAAGCAGCTACCTGGCTGACACAAATGCAAAAATGGTCTTATAGTGTAATGTTCTGTTCAGGCTGAGTTGTAAAACAAAACATTCTGTCTTCCTAGTGATGCGTTTCTTTTCAGTTAGCATGTCAGACATTTGCTGAAACCTAATTTTCATAGAGTGTTGATTTAGTTAGATGGTTGTAAAATATGAGTCATTATTTTGTGTAATGTCTGAGTGTGCTTATGCAAGAGCATTGCCTTGCCGAGGAGCATCATAATATGGATCCAAAAGGGAGATACATGCACACAAACACAAGCTGGGTATGTTTCATGTCCTGTAGCAGCCTGTCTAGGAAAACTAGTATGGAGACCATCATTTTAGAGTTACAGTGCCAGCCAGTTAGTGGCACCATGTTGAAGGTGTAGATCGGCTTAAAAGGGTAAAGTTCAAATTGAAAAAAATGTTGCATTAATTTCAAAAGGATTGTTTAGGGCTCCAATAATTGTGCCACAAGTGCTTTTCTTGACTTGGGATTTTCTTCTCCGCTGGATAACGTTACTGAAATTAAAAATTGGATTTATTTTTTACCTTTTCCAGTCTGGGGTTATGCTCCTGCAATAAATATTATGTCATTAACTCAGTAAATGGCAGAAGTATTATTGTGATTACTACAATACCAATTTAAGAGCCATGAAACACAATATACGTTCATATGAATTGAACTTGAATGTTTTATTTTTATTATAGCTTCTTCTGTTTTTCTTGTAGGCCTGCTTGTCATTTAAAATGTGATAAATACCCAGATACACAGTGGAATGTGTAAATTGCTCGTATATGTTCTTGAAAAAAAATTAGCCATTGTGTAGATTTTGAATTTAATGTGGGCTTCAATGTTCAGCAAAGGCTCCTAGGCTGTCCTTTACCAGAGCTTCATATTATCATCTTTCTGCTCTCTGTGGAGGAGGACGCTTTTTCTCTGTCTCCCACCCCCTCCCATATCTGCCCTGCTTCAGCTCTGTGTCTTGTCTTTGGAGCCTCTTCTTGCATATCTTCCAAATTCTTAGTTATAGATTTGGTCAGCTGGTCTCTCAATGCAATTGATCACATTTTCTTGAGGAGAAGACAGGGTGAAGGAGAGCCCAACTTGTCCGGACTGGACGTTTTTCTCTGGATACACAATGGACTCCTGGCAGAAGTGGAGGATTGTGTGTTTGTCGATAATGTCAGTCGAGGATGTGGAAGATGTGTATATAATTGGATGTTTGATATCAGAATTTCTGCTTTTTGGAGTCAGCGGTTACCTGGCATATCGAGAAATTCGGAGAGTGTCAGCAGCTGTTCTGGCAATTGTAAGGCTGCCTGACACGTGTGATGGGATCTTCAGGGCGATCAGCACTCAGACTGAGATGTTACGTGAGCTGAATCGCAGACTGGATGTGATCCTTACACAGGATCGCAGGCAGGTTGCGGTTCCTGGACTCGGGGGTGAAATGGGATAAATCTTGGAGAAAGTTGTTCGCTCGGATCTGGCGAAAGACCCGGAATTTGGCTGTTTGGATTCGCCTTTGAGAAGCACCAGCGAGAATCTCAAGGCTGACGGAAAATTAAGTGTCAGCCTAACCCAAATAATTGTTGTTTTTCTGAATCTGGCTCCCCTGCACGGCCTTGATGGCTGGCTATCTTCAACCTCTCCTGGAAGTTATGTAAACATGACGCTCTGCTCCCTCCCTTCCCTGAGGACAGGGAGATTCTGCTGTCCTGTGTCTTTTCCTCAGTCCTTCTATCTTTTCTCTCCTTCATCCTACCATTTTCAAGCTCCATCTCCTGCTCAATCCTTTTCCTGCTGACTCACACTAAATCAAAGCTTCAACACAGTCAGCCGATAAGACTGTACGTTCACAGAGATGTGACTCTCCTCCCCCCCTTGTTAAATCCTTTCTGTTTTTCTTGCTAAACACCTGTTTCATCTGACCAGAGGACAAAATGACTAGTTATCGTCCCAACTACTTGTACAACTGGTTGGCAACAGGAGAAATGCCTTTAAAAGCAATACAAGCTAAATAATGCCTTTTAATCTAGATGTGCTCACAGCACACACCACATAAATGTTCCAGCAGCCTTCTCTGAGGGCAGTTTTCAGAACATATCTCAGCGCTTTAGAAGTCTTCAGAGACTGCAGTATTTCTGGTGAAGGGAAAAACTTCATATTTCTGATAGATCTGGTGCAAATCAACCCAAAACAACAAAATGTTTGAGTCTTTTCTCATTAATATTTTTGGAAAAAAAATCAGCAAATCTTAAATGAACATAACATTTCTTAATAAACAAGTTAAAGTGAATTATGACAGTCGCAATCACGGTCTGGTAAGCTTTATGTCATTGCTATCTTTATATAGAATCGATATATTTCCCGGTAGTGCATGGCCATCCACATAGTTCTTAACTGAGCGAGATTTGCAGGTTAGTGAGTTGATATTGATCTGCAGCACTCGGCACGGACCAAACTGATGTGAGCAGAAGCAGAAGTAGGTCGTGAGTCTGTATTTTTAGATGCCAGATGTGTTTAAATTTTAACGTATTAGGCCATGTTGGAATCATAGATGCACATACTTTTTAAGAGAAACTGATCGTTATGAAGTTGTACTTTATAATTCCAGTCACACCTTTTTTTATCTTGCTTTATATCATAGTATATTTACTATGTGTTTTCAGTGGATCTAAATGTGTTTACAAATGTGTGAAACATCTCTGAGGTATGTGTGTTGCATGTTCTCCCATTTTATAAAGTGTCGGATGAAGACTGTAAAATGTACATTTTGCTACTTGATAAGGACAAGTAAATTATTTATGCTGTGACATTTCTTTAGTGTATATACGTACTAGTCATCTGATCATCTTGGGATGAAGGTTCAATTCTCTAGACACAAATATGAGTGTCCCCAAGTGGTCAAGAATTAAGAGCTAAATTAACCAGAAAGAAAGTCAGACTGCCAGATGAAGATTCAGCCAACCTTCATCCTTGCAGATAGAGCATCTGCAAAGCTCAGTAGTCCAATGTCTGTGCTAATGGTGCTGTGCTAATGAATTAAGGATCAAGTTTGTAGTAAGGGCAGTAGTGGGCATAGTCCATGTAAAGGATATCGTTGATGTTTCGTCCCTACCAGTGAATGTGCCATAGCCATTTATCTGCTGTCATTGGTAGCCCTGCTTATTAGGAGGGGAGGGCTGTAGCACAGCCGAGAGCAAGTAGTAGGGAACTGTAAGGTGTGCTTGTTAAAATTTTCAGTCCACCATTTCCTCAGAACTCCCTACTGAAGCTTTAGAGCCACATCTTTTCACAACTGAAACACAAGATACGCAATACTATGATGGGATTAGCCCTTCTGAGAACTAAAGCACCATACTTATACTGTTAACCCCCAGGTCATTGGCTAAACATATATGTGTGACCTGCATGGTACTGTGGTGGCTTGCACTGGCTTTTCACATGAAGAAAATATCTCAATTCAAATTACAGTTGAAGCTTTTCTGAGTGCAGTTTGTATGCCTGCTTCAGTTTTTCCTGAAAGCTTCCCTGCTTCCCAGCTTTCCTATGTTTTTCAGTGAGCAATGTGTCTGAATGTTGTGTGACTTCAGACAGTCTTATTTTTAGCCTTTTGTGTGTTATTTCTGACCATTGATTCAATGAATCAGAAAAAGGTAACATCCTATTAAATTAACTTAGAGATCCATAATATACTCACAGTCGTCACTGGAGTTTTAATGTGTGTTTAATGGAGTTTAAACAAAAGGGTTGTAGGCTAAGAAGTTCTCATTTGACCAGAGCACTACATGTTTGCTGTGTTCCCTACATGGTGTGTGACTTCTTTCAACAATGAGTTTCTTCTTGCCAGTCTGCCAAAAGCTTGAAGAGGATCTCCGCAGCTCCTCTACAAGTGTAAGGCTTCTTGGCTGCTTCTCTGATTAATGCTGTTCTTGCTTGGCCTGTGAGTGAAGGTGGACGGCCATGTCTTGGTAGGTTTGGAGTGATGATTGATTGAACATTGCTCTGTGATTTTGTTTAACCTAACCCTGCTTTAAACTTTTCCAGCCTTTCCTCCCTGACCTGTCTGCTGTGTTCTCTGGTCTCCATGAACAGCTTGTTTGTTCACTAATGTTCTTCAACAAGCTTCTAAAGACTTCACAAAACAGCTGTATTCATACTGAAATTAAATTACACAAAGTTGGGTTCTATTTACTACTTGATGACTTTATGGGGCTACGGTGGTAGGGGTTCGGCCTGTAACCGGTGGGTTGCCGGTTTGAACCCCCACTGTCCATCTCAGATTTTGTGTTCTTGGGCAAGACACTTCACCCGACTTGCCTGCTGATGGGCTCGGTAGCTCTGATTGTATGGCAGCCCCACTGTCAGTCTGTCCCAGGGCAGTTGTAACTACAATGTAGCTTATCACTGTCAGTGTGTGAATGTGTGTGTGAATGGGTGGATGACTGATTGTAGTGTAAAGCGGAGTCCTCGGACTTGATAAAGCGCTATACAAATACAGGCCGTTGACCATTTACTATTTATTTCGGGGTTTAAGAGTAGCGGGGACTGGTAGGGTTGTGACAAAATGTGACAAAGTTTAATGAATATGAATAGGGGCTGGCACGGCCACGGGGGTGTTTTCAGGAATTGAACTGAACTGGATTCTACAACTGAAAGCACAGCTTTTATTGTTGATTCATATACAATGTCACTGTGGCGAAGATGGTTATTTATAGTGATGACTTGCAACACTGTCCTCAGCTGTTGCAAAACATCCCCTGTAAAACCCTGTTGCTACTACTAGTGGACTCAGTCTGTGTAACTGTGCTGGATTACTGACACTCACCTGTTTTTCTGCTATGCAACTACACACACTTGTATTGAGAAAACTCTGTTTTGTCGTCCTGCCTGGTAACTAACCCTGTAGCAGCAGCAACAGCTGTACATAAAACATTGACAGCTCAGTGTTTTCAGGGCTTTAATCCTCCACAATGTTGCTCAACTACTGAAGCATAAAAATGACATGACTCAACATGGTGACTTTCAGGATCATTGTTGCATAGTTTCATTGGAAGCCATTATTAATGTTTTGCAGTATTTATTCACAGCTGAAACCAAACTTTGCACCATAGAAAGAAACCTAAGCAGCACTTGTATCTTGTGTGTTTCCTCCTACTTCCTCCCCTTTCTTTCGAAAACCTTTTTTGAATTTGTCATTTTCAGTCTTTTTCTTTCACTACACTAGCATCAGTTAATGTAAATAATGCATGCTTTTGCATTTCCTCCTTCCCAGTGAGGTGACCTTCTCCTGTCTTTTTTGCTTTGTTGTTTTTCTTTAACTATTTATGCAGCTCATCTGTTTCCCTGTCATGCAAAAGGACGACCTCTGGAGGTGTTAAAGAATAGTTCTGCGTGTTTCGTAGCATACATGATGTGTAGCAGGAGGCATTCAACAGATTGTGACATGTGAGGAAACCAGCTGTAATGTGTTGTGACAGATTCTGAAAGTTTTACAATAAAACAGCTGAAATGGCTCAACCACTTTGCAGGTAGAATTAAAAGAAAAGGAACTTGGATGTGTTTATATCTTTATCTTCTTCTGCTGTGGTAATGGGCTTACTTGAGAGTGTAGGAACTGCTGTTGGAAAAGAACGATTGTGTGTTTTCAATTTAACTAGGTCAGACTCAGCAGCAGCAGAGAACAATATTTTTAAACTTGAATAAATGGAGAAAGAAATGGAATGCAGAGTACTAATGCTAAGATACATTTGTTCAACAAGATTCTTTATAGAGTTGCTGTAGTGCAAAATCTCTGATTAATCGCTGTTTTGGGTAGAAATTCTATTTCTACACCAATTAATTAATTGGTGAGTGTAGCAGGTGTCTTTTATTTACGGACCAGGGCAGCGGACACTTGTTATAGTGACAGAGGTAAAGCCAATCTATTGGCAAGAAGCTCCTGCAAAGTCCTGAGAAGACAGGCTGAAGACATTAGAACATAAGCAAAGAGCACAATGATTGGTCTAACCAGAAAAGGAGCAACATTTTAGCAGCATTGTTCTCTAGATGATCTTGAAATGGTTCAAGAGAACAACCCCAAACACACCAGTTAGCAGCAGTGGAGCCATCAGCCCAGTCACCAGACCTTAACCCTGTACAAAACCTGTGTGATGACATCAAGCATGCTGTTTTTGAGGCAGAACCAAAAAATGCAGAGGAATTGTGCATTGTAGTCCAAACGCCCTGAACTGAAACATCTGGTGGCAGAGGTTGGTCGACTCCATACAGCACAGAAGTGAAGCTGATCTCGGAAGCAAATTTCTTAGACAACTAAATATTGGGTCAGTAATTCACGTAACATTTTTATCTTTAAATTATTTTTCAGTTCACACAATAAATGTTTGAGTTTGTGAAAAAAAAAGTGCAGAAACTGCTGTTTTTTGAACAGCCTAATATGCCCGGTTTTCACTTTCTGTAGATTAATAACAAATTTGCAACATTTTTCTTAAACTTTAGCTTTGGCGGGTGGAATTTTCTCATATTTAGGTTGGAAGGGTTTTTCTTTTTTGAGTATAATTAATCAGCGTAAGCTTTAGATGTTTTACCTGGTTGAAGAGCTCCAGCAGCATCACTCTTGTTAGAAGCACAGCAGATCTTGCCTAGAGTTGGAAACCACTTGCAGTCCTTGATGCTGTGTGGCAGGATGATCAGTCTCAGCAGTCTGTAGGTTCATGTGGTGGCAGGTGGAGCCCTCGTGCTGTGAACAGGCACAGGATATACATTTTTTATCGTTCTCATCAGTCCGATGCAGAGCTGCTTATAGTGTACAAACGTACACAAATACATGTGCCACTGTCCATCAGTGTCAGTTTGCTTTAAAATTTCAATTGAGTAAAGCTGCTGATGCTCACATTTGGCACGGGCCAGTGTAGGATTTTCATTGATAAGCACAGTTTCACAGTATTTACATTCAATTCAATTCAAAAATACTTTATTAATCTCAAAGAGAAATTAAATGTTGTTGTAGCTCATATGCAGGTTTCTTCAAAGAGCCGTTGTAGATGCTGATGACTGCGGGCAGGAAGGATCTCCTGTAGCGCTCTGTCTTACAGCAGATCTGAAGAAGCCTCTAACTGAAGACACTCTGTTGTTGTAGGACAGTCTGATGAAGAGGATGCTCAGGATTCTCCATAACGTTCTTCATTTCCTTCTTTGTACAATGATCTCCAGAGGTTCCAGAGGAGTCCCCAGAACAGAGCCAGCCTTCTTTATCAGCTTGTTGAGCTTTTTTAAGTCCCTGGCTCTGATGCTGCTTCCCCAGCAGATGATGGCAGAAGAGATCACACTCTCCACAACAGACTTATAGAAGATATGCAGCATCTTGCTGCAAACAACGAAGGTTCTAAGCTTCCTCTAGAAGAATGGTCTGCTTTGTCCCTTCTTGTAGATGGTTTCACAGTTGCATCTCCACTCTAGTCTGTTGTCCAGGTGAACACCGAGGTATTTATACTCCTCCACGACCTCCACTTCTTCTCCCATGATAGAAATAGTGTTTGACTTATTCCTGTTTCTCTTAAAATCTACAATCATCTCCTTTGTTTTAGTCACGTTTAAGATGAGATGATTGTTTCCACACCATGCCACAAAGCGGTCCACCACCTTCCTGTACTCAGTTTCTTGTCCATCTCTGATCCAACCCACGACTGCAGAATCATCCGAGTATTTCTGCAGATGACAGGAGTCTGTCTTGTACTGGAAGTCCGAGGTGTACACAGTGAAAAGGAATGGTGAGAGTACAGTCCCCTGTGGTGCTCCCGTGCTGCTGACTACCTGGTTAGACTCACAACCCTTCAGTCTCACAAACTGTGGTCTGTTTGTCAGGTAGTCTTTGATCCAGGAGATTGTTGAGGCCTCCACCTGAGTCTTGTTGAGTTTCTGACAAAGCAAATCAGGTTGAATGTTGTTAAATGCACTTGAGAAATCAAAGAAAATGATCCTCACAGTGCTGCTGTGAAAACTTACTGCCAACAGTTCAATATCTGGACTGCAGAGACGACACTTCACAGTAACATGTCCTATTAATAACATAAACATTTAGAACAAAATAAATGTTTTAATTGTTTTGATTAAAAACATTTTATTTATTTTTACTTTGTGGCACTAATGGCCTTTATTTTGGAAGTTGACTGACAGGAAATGGGGTGGAGAGAGAGAGAGAGAGAGAGGGGGGATGACATGCAGCAAAGGTCAACAAGCCGGGACTCGAACCCGTGACGGCTGCATCGAGTACTGTAGCCTCCAAACAAATAATTTCTAGTAGGACAACTACTAAGTTTCTTGGAGATAATATACCATATTGACTGTTGGAGTTGTTATAATCTAATTTTCAACATGTTTTTGTTTTTTTGGATTTGGTACTTAAACCAAAGCAAAAAAAAAGAATAAACATCTGCTAAGTTTCATAGTCATTTGCAATTAACTCAACAGGATGGTGGCTGTTGCTCCTTTAATTTTAACATGACTGTCTGTGTTTTTGTTCCTATACATATTTCCAAAGGGCAGATTTTGTCTTTTTTATAAGCAAGGGAAAGGTCTTGAGAGCTTTCTTTACTCAGGTAGATGTGGGGAAGGTGCAGGTGCAGGTTAGTCTAATGTTAGTTTATTTCAAAACCTTTACATCGATGATCCAAGAGTCCGAAATAAACCCAATATAACCTTTAAAGCCCTGCAGGGTTTTAAAGGGGTTTAAAGGGTTTTAAAGTCATCGTCATGATTCAACAATAAGAGTCTGAGCAAAATGTTTGGGGAGTTCCAATGCAACTGACCCAAATTAGCACAAAGGTCCCTCTCCTATGTCCCCCCAAGAAAATTTTGATGATCCTCAAGACTTTTGGGAAATTATTCTGTAAACTGATGATATAAAAAGTGAAACTTTTTGAAGGTGTGCTTCCCATTGCATCTGGTGTAAAACCAACACAACAGTCTGGCAAAAGAACATCACATGCTCCTTTTAAATCTAGATGCTGTAAAGCAGCTACTGAGCCATGGCTGAATGATCTCCCACGAGCACTTTGAGTATCAGGCTGCTGGTAAAAGTACAGAGACTCAGTTCATTTCTAAGTTTGTGTCTGAGAACTTTTCTTTTTAACTCACTGAAGTCTCTTCTGAATCCTTGTGATTCATCTTACCTGGCTCCTTCTGTTTCACTTTGTGAATCTTTTTTAATGTTTTGTTAATGATAAAGTGTGTGCTGTTGGTCCTCACCCTCTTATTCCACCCCTGATCCTGCCATACCGCCTGTTTTTCTAGCTGCTTTAGACCAGTTTGTACTTGTTTTTATCTCCAAGTGTCCAGAGATTGTCAGAAAGCTGAGGCCTACATTTTTTTCAGGCGACAGTATCCCTCTGAGACTACTACATTGTTAATTTAATCAACACCTCACTTTCCTTAGGCTTTATCCCAGCTGCTTTTAAGCATGCGGTGGTACATCCTCTTCTTAAAAAGAGCAACTTAGTTCCTAATGTTCTGTCAAACTTCATGCCTCTTTCTATGTGGCCTTTTCTTTCTAAAATGTTATGAGAAGGTGGTTTATCTCCAACTTCAGAACCAGCTACAGCTACATGGGATAACACAAAGTGTTCTGTCTGGTTTAAATTGTGTCACAGAACAGAAACATCACTATTTGAAGTTTTTATTGGTCTGCTTTTAACTGCAGGCTTGGGAGGTTCTGCTGTTTTAATTTTGCTTGATTTGACGCTGTGGACCATGATGTTTTACTATCCCGTCCGGACCAGTCTGTCGGTATTAAGGGCACAGTTCTTAATAGGTTTCGCTCTTACGTTTTTCTGTCTAATTGGGTCAGTTTTCCTCCTCCGAGGCCCCATTGAATTGTGGGTTACCTCAAGGCTCCATCTTGGGACCGAGAGTTTTTTCACTGTTTATGTTTTCTTTGGGGTCCATTTTAGGAAATATGGTATGTCTTCTCATTGTTTTGTGGATAATCTGCACATTTATCTCTCTTTAGAGCAAGTGGAAGCTGATTTGTTTTAAACACAGTTTGTTGCATCAAGTTGACAATTTGAATAATTTCATTATGACACTGCTGCGGGGAGCCATGAAATAAATAAATACAGAGTGAAATAGTTATGTATTTTTAAACAATTGTTTTAAGAATTTACATTTAAATATTTAACTTAATCATTTAAAAGGTATATTTAACAGGATTTAACGGGACATTTAATTATTTAATTGTGCATTGCATTATTTAATTGTATATTTCAATATTTAATGATGTAGTAAATACATAAATAATACATTTAACTGTTTAATGGGACATTTATTTATTTCACAGTACATTCACATTTATTTATTTCAGAAAATATTCATTTAATTGTCCCTTTTAACCCTTCATAGTTTTAGTTGTTCTTCTCTTTGTTTATTTATAATTAATTTCTATTCTTTCATTTGTTTTATTGTAGATGTTTCTCTTATTGGTCATTTTTACATTCATTTTATTCTAATTTTTGGTCATTTTGGGTGTGTAAGGTGCTCTATAACTAAAGACTGATTGATTGATACCGACTTTCAAACATGGTTGTGGTAGAGTGATGGTCTGAGGCTGCTTTTCTGCTTCAGGACCTGGATGAAAGCGGGCTAAGACTTCTTTGCAGCGATGTGAAAGACCAGTTTCACAAATGCTTGATGACCATTGTTGCCGCCAAGAGAAGCACAGTCAGTTATTAGTTTTAGGGGACAGTTGCTTTTTCACCTATGGCCAAGTTTGATTGGATTCCCTTTTTCCCTTAATAAATGGAACTGTTGCATGGAAACTGCATATTGTGTTTACTCTGGTTATCTTTGGCTACTATTATTTTTGTTTCAGATTTGAAACCTTTTGATGTGACAAAAAATAAAAACAGAAGGAGCCTGTATGATTGAATACTTTTTAATGGCACTGTATGTGGAGATATGTTGGGGATCTACAGTTTGGAGAAAACAAGAGAGAATGTGGGGTAATTCTTCACCAGTAATTGGATGTAACTTTGTATTCCAGCTATCTTTATATCATATTTCAATAAGTAATGCAAATATGTTCGGCACACTTCAGTGATGAGCTAAAAGGTGTTGACATGAAAGGGGATGTAAAAGTTAAAGCTGCTGCGGTTATGGGTCTGATAAGGAAAAGTCAGGATCCTGGAACAAGTTTGATGTAGTGATATGATATAAAACAGCAGGACTGGCACAATTTCAGCTCGAAACCAGATCGGCACGAGACGATCACGAATAATAATCTTGTATGCTTAGTCTGCAGTCAGAAAATTATGAGCTCTGCACATGAATCATCCTCATTCTTTGGCCCAATGTATCTGTACCCTGACTGCTTATAATTTCTCTTTGATGTCAAAGGCTTTACCCAAGAGGATTAAAATTCATGAAACAATATTTAGGATTTAAATGCAGGCTTTAGTAGGGAACTAAAGTTTACATAATACAATCGAATAACATCTAAAATAAGTTCTAATGTGATGTTTATTGTGCCTGAACACGTTATGCACAGCTTTTGTCAGAATGTATATTGGTGATTGTAATATTTGCAGCATATATTGTACAAGTTGAACATTTTCTGACATCATTGCAGTTTCTGTGCAGTTTTCTGATTGGTCCGCTACCTCGACACACACTGTGTCCTTCTCAGCTGCAGGGAAGGAATGCTAAAAGGACCTTTCTTCTTCTTCTTTTGTTGTGTTCACTGTGACTCAGCCTCAGAGCCCCGGTCGGCCCCTTTGTTACAAAGCACAGCCCCCGTTTGTGTTCAACTGTTGACTTGTATGTAAAAATGCTCTTCAGTGGCTGTTTGAGTTGCTTGGTAATGGGAGGGGATGCACATAACTATTTGACCTTCAGTTAAGCAAACATTAGAAAATGACTGTTTCAGAGTTATGTCTTCACATTATTTTAGTGTTGTGTTTTTTTCTGTCTAATTTGATAAGTAACTGATAAAACTGGGTTTAAATTCAAATTCTGTTCTTTTTATTTGCTTAAAATGGTTTCATAACTTTTGTCAGTTGTTGTGAATTTTGAGGTTTTCTTTACTGTTTATAGGGTTCTACAGTGAATTGAAAAATATGGAATTTTGAGTTTTTTCCTGGTCTGGATAACTAGAGAAAAAAAGTTTGGAGAAATATTTGTATTTCTTTACCTTCTTTACTGTTTTATTGCTTACAGGTCCTTCTCAAAATATTAGCAAATTGTGATAAAGTTCATTATTTTCCATAATGTAATGATGAAAATGTAACATTCATATATTTTAGATTCATTGCACACTAACTGAAATATTTCAGGTCTTTTATTGTCTTAATACGGATGATTTTGGCATACAGCTCATGAAAACCCAAAATTCCTATCTCACAAAATTAGCATATCATTAAAAGGGTTTCTAAACGAGCTATGAACCTAATCATCTGAATCAACGAGTTAACTCTAAACACCTGCAAAAGATTCCTGAGGCCTTTAAAACTCCCAGCCTGGTTCATCACTCAAAACCCCAATCATGGGTAAGACTGCCGACCTGACTGCTGTCCAGAAGGCCACTATTGACACCCTCAAGCAAGAGGGTAAGACACAGAAAGAAATTTCTGAACGAATAGGTTGTTCCCAGAGTGCTGCATCAAGGCACCTCAGTGGGAAGTCTGTGGGAAGGAAAAAGTGTGGCAGAAAACGCTGCACAACGAGAAGAGGTGACCGGACCCTGAGGAAGATTGTGGAGAAGTGCCGATTTCAGACCTTGGGGGACCTGCGGAAGCAGTGGACTGAGTCTGGAGTAGAAACATCCAGAGCCACCGTGCACAGGCGTGTGCAGGAAATGGGCTACAGGTGCCGCATTCCCCAGGTCAAGCCACTTTTGAACCAGAAACAGCGGCAGAAGCGCCTGACCTGGGCTACAGAGAAGCAGCACTGGACTGTTGCTCAGTGGTCCAAAGTACTTTTTTCGAATGAAAGCAAATTCTGCATGTCATTCGGAAATCAAGGTGCCAGAGTCTGGAGGAAGACTGGGGAGAAGGAAATGCCAAAATGCCAGAAGTCCAGTGTCAAGTACCCACAGTCAGTGATGGTCTGGGGTGCCGTGTCAGCTGCTGGTGTTGGTCCACTGTGTTTTATCAAGGGCAGGGTCAATGCAGCTAGCTATCAGGAGATTTTGGAGCACTTCATGCTTCCATCTGCTGAAAAGCTTTATGGAGATGAAGATTTCATTTTTCAGCACGACCTGGCACCTGCTCACAGTGCCAAAACCACTGGTAAATGGTTTACTGACCATGGTATCACTGTGCTCAATTGGCCTGCCAACTCTCCTGACCTGAACCCCATAGAGAATCTGTGGGATATTGTGAAGAGAACGTTGAGAGACTCAAGACCCAACACTCTGGATGAGCTAAAGGCCGCTATCGAAGCATCCTGGGCCTCCATAAGACCTCAGCAGTGCCACAGGCTGATTGCCTCCATGCCACGCCGCATTGAAGCAGTCATTTCTGCAAAAGGATTCCCGACCAAGTATTGAGTGCATAACTGTACATGATTATTTGAAGGTTGACGTTTTTTGTATTAAAAACACTTTTTTTTTATTGGTCGGATGAAATATGCTAATTTTGTGAGATAGGAATTTTGGGTTTTCATGAGCTGTATGCCAAAATCATCCGTATTAAGACAATAAAAGACCTGAAATATTTCAGTTAGTGTGCAATGAATCTAAAATATATGATTGTTAAATTTTCATCATTACATTATGGAAAATAATGAACCTTATCACAATATGCTAATATTTTGAGAAGGACCTGTAAATGTCTCATCCATCTGACAGGTGGTCTATATAGTTGTCCATCCCTCTATCTATTAATCCACCCACTTGTGTATCTGGTTTTCCCCCCATTACTGTATGCATGCGTCACTTCCGTCCATTAAGGCTGATCATCCATTCATAGATTTATTAGTCTGTCAAACCATCCATCCACATATGTTTTTTTCTGGCTGCACTCGCCATGTTAGGGTTTAAAACTTTCTTGCAGCTCAGGGAGGAGAGGACCTGAGTGTCTCTGTAATTGCAGCACTGCTGCTGGAAGAAGTTCAACAATTTGGACAAATATAAATGGGTCAGTTTGTATCAATTTTGAGTATGTTTGAATAATTATATATTTTTTTTGTTTGTATTATATTGAAATATCAATTACAATCCATCCTCACCACTGTTGAAATATCTGTCATCAGTCCACAGTGAAGGCTTGTATTTGCTTTCGTAAAACAAATTGGACTGTGGACAAGAATGGGGGTTTGGAAAGAAATAAATATGCTTTGTTTAAAATATTTTCTTTAGTTGTGTGTAACTTCTTCCTGTGTTGTATGTATTTCCTTTATAGCACTCTCTCTCTTGCCTGATATTCACACAACCTCCTCTTTTGTTTCTGATGTTAACTCATTTTCTCATTCATTTTCATTATTCCTTTGCTTCACATTCATCCACTTTCATTAATATATGTCCTCTACTTTCCATCACAGCTTCTGCTGTCTTGATCCCCACCCAGTGAGCCTCTTGAATGTTTCATTGTTCAGTCATGCTGAGATGACTGATTTTCAGTGGTGCATTAGAACAGATTTGTGCTGTTTTACATGAGACAAACAAGACAGAGTGGGACCCGTGACATCTGACCCAATGCCTTTGGCCTCCTACTTCCCCAAGGACCCCTTGTGTTGCTTACTGACTGATCAGTGAACGAATGTAGATGGGAATCTACCTTAAAACAGGATTCAACCTGGCTGTCATCCATAATGATCCCAAGAGTTCCTTGCTGCCTCACCAAGACAATGGCAACAGTCCTAATCAAGCTCAGAAACAACTATGTGTCTCTCTTAATGTCTTGAATTTTACTTTTCGTGTGGTCTTTCTCCAGGCTGGTGAGGAGGAGCAGGTTTTCCCGGTCATCATGTGCACTCTGACCTCTCCTGTGCCCGAGTGCCAGTTGTTCCCTGAAGAGGTGGGGGAGCCTGAGGAGGGGGTAGCAGAAGAGGGCAAAGAGAAGGAGTCAGACCGAGACAGTGCTGTGGAAAGCTCCCCGGGGTCTGACTCTTCAGACGGTCTTACCAGACTTGTGGACAAGGAAGACGCACTGGGAGATCTCTTTTTCTCTGGGGACAAGTAAGCACTGTTAGAGCTTTTTAACCTCTGTTTTATCTCTTGTAGTGTCACTGGAGTCATCATTCAGGGAAATGTCTTTGTTGTCACACTGTGCTGTACTGGGAGTTTATTAAAACATCTGGTTTCTTTCAAGCTTTATTGTCTTAAGTTTTACTTCTCCACATTAGATTCTCAAACTGAAGACATTTTCCTTCGACGTCTCTAGATTGACATACTAACTGTGCCATCAGAGTGCAACATGCATTGGCTGTTTGAGTTGCTTGGTAATGGGATGAGGGTCCATAGTAAAGGTTTGTATTTGCTCTTTTTTCCCCATTTACAGGTGTGCTCAGGCTAGTATCTCTGTAACCTCCAACCTTTCCACACGTTCCTCTGCCTCATTGAACGAAGAGCAGTTTGAGGACTATGGAGAGGGGGAGGAACCAGAATACGCTCCCAGCAGTCCCTCTCCAGACGACGAGTCTCGGACTAACGGCTGCTCCGACCTCGGCTCATCTGTACCATCAAGGTAAGAGAGGCCTGAAAAAGAAAATGAGGATTCAAGTGTTTGGATTTCAATTTTAAGATACTCCTCCCAGCAACAGTTGTAGCCTTTTTTTAAATCTAGTTATGATTTTCACTTGTCGCCTGTTGAAATAATTCTTCAAAGGTCCTGTTCAGAGGTGATGCTAACATGCATCCTGGTTTATTCAGTTACAAGTTGACTCTTTAAGGCACGAGCATTTACAGCTGGCAGTGAAGACCATACTGTCTGTTCAGACCTCAGTTAGCTGGTGTTCATTCAGCTATGTATGTAGTTATGTCACAGTATATATTAGAGACATAATAACTACATATAAAATACAGATAATCCGCAAAGACCTTATCTCACCACTGTTCGCCTCTTTTCAATCTTTTGTGTGTTTTGTGACAGAAGAATGATATTTTTAGAGCGGTTAAACAGTTAGCGCACATGTTTTGAAATAAATCACAGACGGGGCAGCATAATGAGAAGAGTAAAGCCTAGATGTAATCACTACAGCGTTATAGGTTTCCCGCGGTGAAGATGGCAGGGAGGAGACGTACAGCCAGAATACTGCAAGCATGGTTTCTGACACAGACTGGGATGCATTACAACAACGTTGATACTTTTGTCTGGACATACAGTACAGACCAAAGGTTTGGACACACCTTCTCATTCAAAGAGTTTTCTTTATTTTCATGACTATGAATATTGCAGCTTCACACTGAAGGCATCAAAACTATGAATTAACACATGTGGAATTATATACTGAACAAAAAAGTAGTAGAAACAACTGAAAATATGTCTTATATTCTAGGTTCTTCAAAGTAGCCACCTTTTGCTTTGATTACTGCTACGCACACTCTTGACATTCTGTTGATGAGCTTCAAGAGGTAGTCCCCTGAAATGGTTTTCACTTCACAGGTGTGCCCTGTCAGGTTTAATAAGTGGAATTTCAAGCCTTATAAATGGGGTTGGGACCATCAGTTGTGTTGTGCAGGAGGTGGATACAGTACACAGCTGATAGTCCTACTGAATAAACTGTTAGGATTTGTATTATTTTTTTAAAAAAGCAGCTAAGTAAAGAAAAACGAGTGGCCATCATTACTTTAAGAAATGAAGGTCAGTCAGTCCGAACAATTGGGAAAACTTTGAAAGTGTCCCCAAGTGCAGTCGTAAAAACCATCAAGCGCTACAAAGAAAATGGCTCACATGAGGAACGCCCCAGGAAAGGAAGACCAAGAGTCACCTCTGCTGCGGACGATAAGTTCATCCGAGTCGCCATCCTCCGAAATTGCAGGTTAACAGCAGCTCAGATTAGAGAACAGGTCAATGCCACACAGAGTTCTAGCAGCAGACACATCTCTAGAACAACTGTTAAGAGGAGACTGTGTGAATCAGGCCTTCATGGTAAAATAGCTGCTAGGAAACCACTGCTGAGGACAGGCAACAAGCAGAAGAGACTTGTTTGGGCTAAAGAACACAAGGAATGGACATTCGACCAGTGGATTTCTGTGCTTTGGTCTGATGAGTCCAAGTTTGAGATCTTTGGTTCCAACCACCGTGTCTTTGTGTGGCACAGAAGAGGTGAATGGATGGACTCTACATGCCTGGTTCCCACCGTGAAGCATGGAGGAGGAGGTGTGATGGTGTGGGGTTGCTTTGCTGGTGACACTGTTGGGTATTTATTCAAAATTGAAGGCATACTGAATCAGCATGGCTACCACAGCATCTTGCAGCACCATGCTATTCCATCCAGTTTGCATTTAGTTGGACCATCATTTATTTTTCAACAGGACAATGACCCCAAACACACCTCCAGGCTGTGTAAGGGCTATTTGACCAAGAAGGAGAGTGATGGGGTGCTGAGCCAGATAAACTGGCCTCCACAGGTGTGGCCACTGGCCTCCTGAACCCAATTCAGATGGTTTGTGGTGAGCTGGACCGCAGAGTGAAGGCAAAAGGGCCAACAAGTGCTAAGCATCTCTAGGAACTCCTTAAAGACTGTTGGAAAACCATTTCAGGTGACTACCTCTTGAAGCTCATCAACAGAATGCCAAGAGTGTGTGGAGCAGTAATCAAAGCAAAAGGTGGCTACTTTGAAGAACCTAGAATATAAGACATATTTTCAGTTGTTTCACACTTTTTTGTTCAGTATATAATTCCACATGTGTTAATTCATAGTTTTGATGCCTTCAGTGTGAAGCTACAATATTCATAGTCATGAAAATAAAGAAAACTCTTTGAATGAGAAGGTGTGTCCAAACGTTTGGTCTGTACTGTATGAGTGGCTGCAGTGGTGCTTCTATGTGCCAAACATAAAATTGAGTTGGCAGAGCAGCCGACCGCCTGGGCGACCCAGAGTGGTATGTTGTGTCATTTGTAGCAATTTTGGTTATTATGTCAGATGAGATGAGCCTTTTGCAGGTGTTTTTGTATGTTTCTGTGGTGTCTTCATGTTTTGAGAGCTCATTATAATTTTAATTTATAATATTTTTCCAACCAATGATAATGTAAACAAACAGCATGGGATCTCCTGGGGCAGTTGTGGTATTTACAGCATTCTACTAAACTCTGTTCTTTATGATTACAAATTAACTGGAATGGGCTGAGAAGGATTATTGTCCTATGTCATTTAATATAATAATACTGAATGAAGCAACTGTGTTCACTGGATAACAGTCGTTGGCCACTGCAGTTAAGAGGGCATCACTGCTTTTTCCTACTCTGACAATTGCTCCTTTGTCCCTACCTGCCTTATGCTGGTTCCAAGGAAAACAGTATGTATTGTTTACACCTGTAAATATGCTGGCAGCATGTTTATCTGTTTAGTGTGGACTTTGTGGTGCATTTCTGAGCGAAATCCTGAACCCCTGAAAGCGAAGTGGTGTTGCTTTGGCATCAGGAGATGTGACAGATACTGATTGGGTTGTGTATATTCACACTATTTTTAACCTTATCAAAACTCGGCTGCACAATAATTTGGTGGATTTTCAACTAAACTAACAAGCAAGCAAATAAAAAACATGTTTTTATGGATGCTAATGGATAAAAAGGAGCCCAACCCATCCTTACATCTCGGTGTGCTAGCAAAGTAAGTTTTTATATCCCACATAGTCATCTTCCATATTAGGTAACGATTAGCATTTTCATCATTCAGGTCAAAAATGTGATTAAAACTGTGTTTTTAACTCTTCTTTTTCAGAAATGTTCCTGTTTATATTTTTCTTGTGGTTAAAAATGTTTTGAGAAAGCTTAATACCCTGTATCCATGTCTGAGGGTTTTATTTTGAACTAAGAAAAGTACTGTAGTTCTTGAATTGTACTGTTCTGTCATCAGATTCAACTAATGGCCGACAACACTTCGTTTTCGAAGCATTGAAGAAGCCCTAATTGCCTGTAAATTGTTTGTGTGGCTGCATTTTGGGTATGCACAGTATAAAGAAGCAGAGAGACAAACTAATTATAAACAATTTGCAAGCACTAAGAGAATACCAAACTGGCTAACTAGTAGCCGCTAACAATGCTAAAGTTAATAAGTGCTCAGGAGCTTCCTAATAGTCCTAAAGTAAAGAGCTATTTTATAGTTCTTACTTGAATTTGGACTGTATTCAATCATCTCTAGTTCAAAGTCTAAAACACAGACTGGTCTACGTTAAACTGGAAAGTTCTATTCTTAATTGAGGTTTCTGAAATCTTTATTGTGTTTATAAAAGCACAAAAGGCAGCATTTGTTTTAAATTAGGGCACCACACAGTGCCTTCACACAAAACTTTTGAACGCTTTGTACTGTGCCAGGATCCAGTTCCTGTGGTGGATCAGGCCGGTGTGAACCCATCCCGGACCCTGAAATGGACCAGAGAACCGTACCCTGGCACAGTTACAACTTATTTAGACCCTGGAGCGGTTTGCTTGCTGTGTGAATGCTTGCCGGGACAGAGTACCACAACCAGGAAGAGAGGATGTAACGTAAGAGCAGCACATTTGAATAAAGGAAGAAGAAGTAGAGGATAAACAAAGTAGGAGGGCGGATCTGAAGACGAAAGAGTTTGAAAATGTCTCCTGGGGCTGCGTGGAGTAGTGAAGAGGTGCAGGCGCACAACTACATTTGAACACCGAAGCAGCAACAGAACCCTGATGAGATGGACTTTCTTCTTTGTGCTTTTTTTTTCAGTGCAACTGTGTGACGTGTTTGACTGAAGGTGTGAATTTTCTCACTTTTACCAATCCCTGGACCTTACAGATTCTTTTACAGGCTGGTGAGGAGGTGCAGGTTTACAGTTTGGGATCTGTGAAACCTTTACTGTTTTTGTGAAAGCAAACGTTTGAGAATCTTGGTTTTGTGTATGTCGTGTATATTGTGTAAGTCTTTTTTGAGCTGAATGTTTTTTGTTTTTTTTTACAATGTACTGTGCTGCTCAAATGTCACAGAAAATGACCCAACCACTGTTTGATGTTACTTCATAAGTGACATTCATACCTAGTTGACGTTTCACAAAGTTAATTTTATTTGTTCAAGTTAAGACCTACATATAAAAAATTTTTTAGATTTGCCAACATATGTGACAGGATGAGAAGCAGTGTTTTGGTAATGATGCATAATCCCTTCAGTTTTTGGTAGCTATTGACATCTTTCACTAATCATCATCATTGACTTTCTTACTCATGGACAGAGTAGCAAAGCTGTACATGCATGTGAGCTGTATCTTCTGTTGTTTTTATTACATTTCCTGTGTGAAGTGGATGACACTAGCACCACCAGCAGATAGAAATTTGATATGCATTTATTTCTAAAAAATATGTCTACTTTCCACAAATGAAATGTAAACTATTCCCTTGAATCAAATAAAATTTGGTTCTCTTTTTTTTAAATGCGACATTTAAGTTAACATTGGCTTTTTGCTCATCAGATTATTCTTCACATCCTTCTCCCATTAGTTATCATGTAGGATTTTGGACCTAAAAGAGCCTGACAGCCAAGCATAATGTAGAAAGATTCTAAACGCAGATCATTTTTTTCAACCTAAACTTTGCAAGCTGACTTTAAGCTCAATTTTAAAGAGCTATGCATGCATATGACCACAATAAAACGCTGCAATAAAAACAAAAGTGGAACATTTAATAAGAGTTATTGCCACTTTGGTGGCAGAGAGAGAATACTTCATTGTTCATTGTAATGCCATGACTTGTTAAAACACCTGAATTATGTTTTTCAGGAAAAGTAAAAGTTTGTGTGTTTCTGTTTGTGTTTGTAGCGCAGGGCAGACACCTCGGAAAGCGCGTCATCAGTACACCAGCGAGCTAATGGATGTCTACTGTTCTCAGTGCAGCAAGAAGGTCAACCTGCTCAATGATCTGGACGCTCGCCTCAAACACCTCCGGGCTAACAGGTAACACATGGCTGCTTCCATAACCAACCTTGTGAAGGTTCTGACTTATTTACAAATAATTTACAAATACTGTTAGCAGACAAAGATTATGGAGTGTTAACTAGTCAACATCATATCAGACTTTAAAAGAAGTGATGACACTATTATATGTAAAGTTCCTTAAAGGCCTAATCATTGGAAATTTTAGTTTTTGCTTTGTACAAAAGTATTTTCTAGTTGAAATCAAGTACTTTTAAAAAAAGTGTTAATATAACCTGCCGCAAAGTACAAAACTCGGTGAATAAAAGGCAATTACCTAAAAAAATTGTGGATTGTTATAAAAAAATAAAATAGATCACCATATTCTTGCAGTTTTCAAATGTCATAACTTTATGTCATAACTTCATAAGTCCAGTTAAAAAAATAACAAGTACAAGCATCCACTACATGGTTTGTGTCTGCAGGACAACCACTAAAGTCACTAAAGTTTCTGAAGAATAGTTCATCCATCCGGATGAACAGAAACTGAATTATTATTACATGAACTTGAAGTATTTCTTCTGACTTCAAGTTCATGTCAGACTATTCTTTTAATAACTTCTGAGGCCTTTAAAGAACATCCGGATTTATACTGGAGATAAATTCCACACAAACAAACTATTTACTAATTAGATGATCTCTGAAGGCATTATTTTTCACTGGACTTTTTTAGGGGTCTAATAGTAAATGTGGTTGAATTCAAATGCACACCACACCTTTAAGACCTTTTATTGAAAAACTTTCAAATCTTGTATCATTTTCCTTTCAATTCACAGTAATGCATTATTTTATTGGCTTTTCAGATTAAAGTTTATGTTTTGAAGTGTATGTAATAATCTCGGGCATGTCTGCAGACATATGGTGTAATTTTTGTTTTTTGAAGCGCAATAAAAGGCATATTAAACACAATAATTGGATCATGCACGACAGAATCCATCCACCCTAATGTCTAAGTAAGCAGAAACAGATGTTGCCAACTATTTTAGGCACTCTGCAAGTCTTTTCCGGTCCAGTATATTCCTCTAATATTGTACTGGTGAGTCACTGTTTGCTTTAAGTGCTCCTTTTTTCCATAGCACAATAAAGGTATTGTCACAAAGGTGTTAAACGGGCTGCTGTGTTGCAAATGTACATAAACACACACAGGCGTTAATTGATTATTCTGTAAAGCTGTCTCTCCGGTGCTTACCCCAACAGCCATTGTAGCAGGTCAACTATTAATGGAAACATAATCCATGGCCACCATTTATAGCCACACAGCTGACCTAAAAACAGTAATGCACACACAGTCTCACAATGGACTGATATATTTCAATCATCGGGAAATGGTCAAATTAGAAGAGTAATGGTTGTCAAAGTATTTACTTGCTTGTTTTGCAAAGTTTGTCCTCTTTGTCCTCTGAAAACCCACAATGGTTCTTCTGCTTGAACCTACATTCCTCTTATGAATAATGAGTCAGGCACAGAAAAACGAAAACATTTGTCCGGATAAAAGGGAAATAATAAAAGAAAGATGTATCTGAAACTAAAATGAAGATGATTGGTAAATATCTCTGAATGGTGCCAGTTCTCTGGAGGTTAATTTAGATCCAAAAGCATGGTGAGAATGGATCTTGTGTTTAAATAAGTACCTTCTGTTTATCAATATTTTGTTTTTCAGACAGATTATTTATATTTTTAATAAATTAAACTAAACTAATGTGATGTTTTTTCATTTATAGTCCCAGCAGAAAAATCTCCAGCACTGCTTTTGGAAGGTAGGTCAATCAGCAATGTCTATATATATACACATGTATGTGTGCTTGTTTGAACCACAGGTCATGCAGTGGTGTGTTTATGGCTTAAATGAGCTGCACGGCTTGTGTTTGATCTGTTTGTAGACATAACCACCAACACACAGAGGAAGAAAGCAACTTAGGGCAGCTTTATTACTTAGGTCTCCGCTAATAAAGTTAAACACTAGCTAGTTATTCAGAGAAAATACAAGCAGGGAAAAATATCATCCATCCATCACATATGGGTCTGGGTCAGTAAGGCTAATCCTAAGTTGTCAATGGGTGAGAGGACTGACTACCCTGGACAACCATGCACCATTCAGTAGGGATTCAAACATAAGACTTATTTTCTGCAAGAAGTTGAGAAATCCCAAAAATATGTAAAAAAAAAAAAAAAAAGAAAATTACGAATAAAAGAAAACAGGGGAGCACAAGGCAGGCGAGAACAAAGCCACAAGTTGTTGCATGATAAAATTACATTTAGAACACTGTACTTTAGCATAAATATGTAAAAAACATTGGCCACCCAACAGGAAGGCAGTGATAGCAAAGTCTTAAGCTTGAATGCGAATTTAAACAGTGGAGATTTATACAGTGATGCGTCAAGTGATGATTAGAAATGAAAAACATTGTCTGAGAGGTGGTTGCTTAAACACCAAAAAGACTGGGATCCACCCAGGGATTTAGAAGCCCTCTGTGGAGAGCCTAGTCTGCTTTCATCTCTCCACAGTGGTGATTTACTGCTGTGAACAAGAACTGCAGCTCCGAATATAAAAATAATTTCTTCTCTGGTTCTGACCAGCATTGTTGCTCTGACACACTGGCGCCAACTCTCCCTTTTCTCCCAACTTTGTCACCAAAATAGCATCAATTTAAGTGCTCCTTTTTTCCATAGCACAAGAGGAAGCAGCTGAAAGTCTCACATTTCTACGCATAATCAATGTGTTGTAATCGTAACAACATAATGTTTTCAACCCTAAAAGGCACTTCAAGCTAATGCTACACATGGTGGATGGAAATTTAAATACTCGCATATAATCACACAGCTTTGTTAGTCAAGCGCTCTCTCTTTCATTCAGCTCAGACACTGAAAAATATCACTCACTACTCCAGCTAATTATGAGTTATAACCATACAGCAAGCGATTATTTAACTAATCATGAAATCTGGAGACATCAGTATAAACAGAGGAAACATAAAAGCTACAAACTGCTGTGAAAGGTGTCTTTTTCTTACCTGAGAATCTCGCTTTCAAACACTTGCAATCGCCTCAATGCTCTGCCTAGTTTGTCCCTTCTAGCTGTCAGTTGTACAGTATGAACTGTTGAGTGTTTTCATCTCTCAGGCCACTTATTTCAGTATCCTGGGGTAACAAAGAGATTATTTGGTTGGTTGAGGATAAAGCATGTGTTGCCAATAAATTTGAATAATCCCATTGGGTCTTATTGAGTCTTTTTCTCAAAAAATTGCGCTTTGAAATTACTTATCTGCTTTAGAAAATGTGGAATAGCCAATTTAGATTATTTCTATCTTATATTTTTTAGATATTTATGTTTTCTGGCTTTGAAATATAATATCCGCTCTATACAGTCTATATTGGTTTCTGGAAAGGAGCTTTTGCAGCAACAGCTAAGTAACCTACAGTACATGAGATGTCTTCTATTAAAGCTTTTGTCCTAACTGTAGGAACACAAACTGAGTTATAGTGACAGAGTTAAAATGGCCTGTCAGGCCTGATTTACGTACTCAATAAGGTTTGGCCCCATCTCCCTGTTCTTTCTGCTGTACATGTCTGGTTTGATTACCTCCACCACTTTACTGCTCTCTTTATCTATTCTCTTATTGCTTGTAGTCTGTGTTCACTTTCTTCTTTCCTTTTTTCTTCTCACCTATCTCTATATTACTGCTCTCTATAATGGAGCAGAGTTTATCCCATCACTTTGAAAGGGGTTTGCTGAAGTAACGTCATACAATAGAATGGCAATCTCAAATGCATATAATCGAGCACTTACCAAGGTTCTCCATATTCCCTAAGTGCATGTATCTGTGTGTCTGAGCAGGCAGCTGCTCCATAACAGCAACCTAAGCAGCCGTAACGGCAGTACAGAAGACCTTTTCAGAGACAGCATTGACTCCTGTGACATCGATATCAATGAGAAGGTGAGAGTTCATTTGCTTTCGCTGTGTCTGCAGGTTGAATGTAGATCTGTGCTTGGACAGAAATCTTCCAACTGTAGCATTAAAATCCCAGAAAACGAAGGAATGTTATGTATGGATGAATGGCCTGGTAAAAGGAACAAAACCATGATGATTGTTTTCTTTTCTTCCAGAATCTGAAAGGAATATATCAATTCTTTAACATGTGGAAGGTCATGCTTTTTAGATAGAGATTTCCTAATTTTTAGAGTAAAGCATTGTTTTAGGTTATTAACCTGAATTTTTTAATTACGAATGTGAATTTTTAACATGTTTCCCTTTTAAATACACATTTGAACAATCTGTTTCTGACAGGTGAGTTCTCTTGAGAAGAAGGTAGCTGAACTCGAGAATGAGATTCTGATGAATAGTGACTTAAAGTCTAAACTGAAGCAGGAGAACACACAACTAGTACACAGGTAAGGTCGGCTCATCATTGTTCTCTAGATCTTAGTTGTAGTTGAAGGCCCTCTCACATCACATTAAGACTGCGTTGAAACATTAAAATTAGCCCGAACACAGATGGGCCTGGTCTAGGGTTTCTTAATATCTTTGTGCAATAGTTGTAGAGTCTTTGGACATCAAAGTCCTTGCGTGACCACAATATTCATTTTAAAACACATAGATTTGGGGTTGTTTTGTGCATGGTTCCTTGTGACCGATCCCTTCAAGGTACCCTCATAGAGCGCTGCGGGGGTAAAACTGTACACCCAGCACCATACAGAAAGCTACCTTCACCAGCATCCCGCAATGCCACTGATCAACTGATGAAAATACTAATGGTGTTTCATCCTTTTCATGAAGACCGAAACTGACAGTTGGAGGCAGAAAACTCGCAAATATATAGAAAGAAATTCTGCAGATTGTGATAAGGTGAAGGGAATATCCTAGCTAGTGTGGAGTAATCTTACAGCATAGGGCAAGTTCAAGATTCTGTATTATCCCCTACAGGCAGTTGTTTGGACAGTCAGTAGTGAAACACAAAGACAGAATGCAGCAAAACAACATACACACCAAAATCACACTGTTACTAAATATCTAATCACTGTAGGAATAAATGAATGTTTTAGTCTAATCGTCCAGAATCATGGCAGCATATATCCGCGTCTTGATGGAAACAGCTTAAATTCGTCATGCAGTGGGTGGGCTGGATCTGCCAGGATCAGTTTGGCCTTTTTCACTGACCTCTCCAAGTCGGTGAGATCATTTACGGATGTAGCAGCAACTCTGCTGCAAACCCTGACAATTCCCAACAGTTTGTTCCTGTTTTTTTCAAGTTAAAAAACCAAACCAACTGATAAAAGCAAAAGATAATAAGGTAGTAAAATAAAACAAGAACAAAACATACTGATAAAGGTAGAATTCACATTAAAAAGAAGAAACGTCCGATATAAATTCAAAAATAAAAATACATCATACTTCATGGGCTTCAAACGTCAGCCTAAAGTAAACAAAGGAGGTTTTCCAAACTTTCCACGCCACATTTATATGGTTTTGGAGACTATGGGTCAGTCTTAATCCCATGAGAAGGGGACTATAGTATTTTAAAAGAACCCATCTGTCAATTCAGAATTTTTTATTAAAGGTGATGTTTTGTGACAAATTCTTCATGTCAGGGTAAATGAGCTAGAAGAGCAACTGAAGGACCAAGAGACTCGCGCCGAGCAAAATCTCCAGGAGGAGTTGAGAAGACACAGAGAAGCCTACACCAAAATGGAAAGAGACAAGAACACACAGATAGAGCTACTGACCAGTCGGTGAGAAACACACACAGGCAGTCTCACACTGAAGCGACTGTTAGACATGTACTTCACATGCACTTTGTTGCAATATGCTGCAATAACCTCTTCATGCAGCTACTATTACCAGTGACAGTTGCAAATAGGACTTAGTTTGCTAGATTTGTTTACACAGGAACACAACAGATCACATGTTTATATAAATATTTCATTTTAAACACTGCTTCTGAGTATTTTGTAACTGTCTTTGCCTCAGCCAAATGATGCAGGACAAATCTATGCTGAATGTTCTTGTCATTAGCCAGATGTTAGAGTACGAAGCTCTTTTTTCACTCTGACAAACGGTTACCATCGAGTGTTTAGTGGCAGACCACAGTGTACAGACATACGGAAATTTGTTTTAACTATGTTTGAGGTTATTTAGAGGATGATTTATTTGTATTTTATGTATATTTATAGTTTCATATATTTGTCTTTGCTGTACTCTGTGTTTTTAGTGTTAAGCATCTGGAAGAGGAGAACAGCGAGATGTCTATTAATATGTGTCGACTCAAGTCACAGACAGAAAAACTTGATGAGGTGAGCCAAGTTCACTTTTCCTTGCAAGGTCTTTCTAAATAATTTTCTGCTTTTCGGCACATAGCCAAAGACGCAGCTTGGTTTGCGCATGTTTTTTAGATTCAAAGAACCTGCCCCTAACTAGTGGTGTGTTGGGGAAAAGACGCTATTTTCACATCACTACTGTTGCCATGTGAACAGAAATTGTAATTAAAACGTTGTCATGTAGATGTGTTTACGGAATCGGGAAAAATATCCTGTTTTTAAAGGATGGCTGTCCTGTAAACAGGGCCTACGCTATTATCTGAAGCACTCCACACCAAACTAATGCAAAATTAGCTAGAAATAATGACAAACTGGAGGATGAACTCCTAACTGGTGGCTACATAGAGGGGCTTCGGGTTACGGATGATCCTCAGTTACAATGGAGAGCAATCTGAGATGCATGTCAAGCCCCATAGTAATAATAGTACTGTTAGAATATTAATTCTAAATCACCCATATCAAGTGAAATTTCTGCCTGCTAGTTTATAACTTGCAAGGTCTGATAAGGTTAAAATAACACTACCAGGAACCACCAAACACAAAAGAAATGCCACTAGATTCTTAGCAAGTGCCACCTAGTGTTCAAACACTGTCAATGCAGGTGAGTGAGTGTAACATTTCGTAGCATATTTTTTCTGTTTTCATATCGGAGAAGTCATTCAGTTTTGTAAAGCCTTTTATTTTGCCTGATAAGGACGATTTTATTTTGTCTTGATTGATGGCCTATTGAGAAAGCTTTAATTAAAAATGTAATGTTTTGAATTTTACAGTGAGTGTGTACCTGTACACAACTCCTGCCTTTTTGCTGTTATACCATACTTGTACTAACCTGGGATTTAGGTGTACCTTTGTTCTCCTAATGCCACCGAATGGTTACTGTTATTAAATGCATGATCTGATGTTAGAATGTTTAACTAAAATAAGTTACATTTATTATAAATACAAAATACTAAAATAAAAGAGAAGAAACTTTGAACTGTGTCTCTTTACCCTCAGGAGAAGCAAAGAATGACAGACAAGCTGGAGGATACTAGTCTGCGGCTGAAGGATGAGATGGACCTGTACAGAAAAATGATGGATAAACTGAAACAAAACAGAGAGCAGTTTCAGCAAGAAAAAGACGCCATGCAGGAGGTGGGAGGGGTTGTTTAAAGTCATCAGACAAAGTCTAGCAAAGTGCAATATTTGCTCAGCAGCTGATCTATCAGTTGTCTCCGTTCTTTTTCTGTTCTTGCAGAATTTTGTCAGCTCCTAGGCCTACAAAAGGCTTTCCAGACATGCTGTAATGTTAATCATTAGAACTATTCTGTATTGTGTAGTTAATAGAAGACTTGCGTCGAGAGCTGGAGCACTTGCAGCTCTTCAAACTGGAGGCAGAGAAGCCCGGTCGGAGCCGCAGCTCCTCGTCTGGACTTGCAGACTTTACCAGCAGGACCAGAGAGGTGGAGCTCGAGCATGAGGTCAAGAGACTGAAGCAGGTAAAGATAAAATCATTTATTCCAATCCTTTAATTCAGCTTCTTTTCTGAGTGTTTTAGCTGCTTGATGAGCTTTGGTGTATAGAAATGAGCACTTTTGATATTTTTGTTAACATTTTGTTGTGGATTTTAAAGCAAGAGACGCACAAAACAATTTCGTGCTCATTTCAAACCCCACCCTTTTCCCTTCACCATTCTTCCATTATAAAATCTTTTGTGCACTATTATAATAATCCATTAGTAGTCTTGTTTCATGAAGAATCCAGCATTTCCACACTGTTTTCTACTTCAGTTTCCTCTCAGGCTCTCTAAAAGAATAATGTGCTGCCAGAGAAGTAAAAACTATCAAACTTCATAAATCAGTGTAGGCCCTTACAGCGTTTTTATGACTACAAAGACTAGACTGACCTGTGGTGCTCTCTTCTCCTCTGGAGTTAAATGGTACATTTCTTCTGTTTTACCAGCAGGGATGTCTGGTTTCACAATAAATAATAATGACACCTGTTAGCAGCTTTTAAAATCCCCTTTTTAACTGCAGCGCTGGGCTGCTTGAGTCACTGATATTTTGACTTGGGAGTAGAGTTCACTCAGGCTGAACACTGTTGTATTGACATTTGTGAGAATATCAGTCATAGTCTATATGTGAGTAGTATATTGTATTCATTGTGTTTCTATGTATCTGCTAATAATATAGATTCAGTCATTGCTGTTTTAAATCCCACTTTCAGAACACAAAAAAGAGCTTCAGCACAAAGCAGACTTAACGAATCTACAGAGGTTTTGTATTTATACTTCTTGAGGTTTTTGCAGTTTGTCCACAAACGTCGATGTTTTTCCTATGAAACTGTATGTGGAAGACCAACTGCAAAGTGGAAGGAAAAAAAAAAAATTTTTTTTATTATGTTTATTTTTTCAGTAAAAAATCTGAAAAGTGTGGCATGCATTTGTAATTAGCGGCTTTTCTCCAAGACCCCAAAAGAAAAGGTTGTGTAATTAGTGACTTCTGCATTTGTTGTTCTATACGTTCCTTCTGTTTATTGTTAAATCTCCGTATAAGCTCTGAAGGCCTCAGACGTTTTTTTTTAGAGAAAACTCGTAAACAAACAGCATCATGAAGATCAAGGAACACAGCAGACAGGTTGGGGATAAGCAGGGCTAAATGGTATGTGTCCCGGTAAACTAACCGTGGAAAGTCAGCGTCATAGAACACCCCGGAAAAACCCCAGCCCTAACATGCAGTTCAGGCAAGCAAGAGCATTTAAGGAAACAAACAGCATTATTTCCAATTTACAATAGGACCTCATCCGCGGTCAGTGACGTGCATTTATCAGTCCTCTTTTAACCTCTCTTTAGCTGGTTTTACCGTGCATTGATTCAGTCCCGCTGAACATGAATCCCTCACACACATAAACCACCAATTATAGATAGCAGATTTTATTCTTATAAAAATCCATGTACAGCTCAACCCCGGAAAGCTCATAATGATGATCATGATCATCTGTTTTGTAGAATCTCATTACGAGCCACACAGTGATGTAGCTCAGGTTATTACAGCACAGCAACACAAAAATAACCTAAAGTAACTTAAATGATAGCCGGCAGCAGATGGGTTTAAATGACTTTTTATTGCATTGTAACTTCATAAACCCCAGCTTTACTACCGATTAGGTTTTTTTTATGCATTAAGTTTTTAGTGGCTATTAGAAACCTAGGAGTTAATTATAAACCCGAAACACAAACAGAAAATCAAATATTTCCTACTTCCATTGAGTAGAGAGAATAAAGAGCAGTCTGGTCAGGATATAAAACACTGCACAAATACCTAATACATCCTTATTATGTCATTTCTTTTCTGTGGAAAACTAAAGTATGGCTTGTGTAATAAGAATTGGCAATTTTATAGCAGCAGAAAAAGCAACAAATAAACCTATCAAGCTAGACTTGATAGGCCCACCTCCTGTAATCTGTGGGGAAGACAAACTCACCCTCACACCTAACTGTGCACCTCTGTAAATGTGTGTGTGTCCAGCAATGTGCGTCCCAGGACTTTCTTCCCTCTGACCTCCATCTCCTGGTGTTGTCTGGGGCTCAGCGCTGCCCCGGGCTCATGGTAAAATTGCCTCTGTGACCTTTGATGTCCCAATTAACAACTAATAACACTGAAGTAGAGTGAACTCGGCCAAGTGTGATGAGGGTCATCACTGCAGCTCCCTTGTTTAATAGCTGAAGGTAAAACAAGGGAACAGCAAACTGGCTTCCCATCAGTAGTTTAATGCAAACCTAGTCATAAAGCTTTGGTAACACAGCACACCGTGCAGGGAAACTGTTAACCCTCATAACCTGTGTTATGTCCAGTCAGTGTTGTGTCCACATTAGCTGTGTTTGCTGCTTATTGAGGGACCAGTCTCTGCATTCTTGGTGTTTGTGTTAAGATAAAAGTAGTTTCTGCTTTTAAAAGCATGGTCCACACACTTATCTTTCTCTCCCTTATCTCCTACCCTGGTTGTATATTTTAGGAAACCCAGAAGCTGAGGGAGCAAAACGACGACCTGAATGGTCAGATCCTCAGCATCAGCCTGTACGAAGCCAAGAACCTGTTTGCCACCCAGACCAAGGCTCAGTCTCTAGCCGATGAGATAGATAACGCCTCCAAAGATCAGGTGAAACTTCAGTATAGATATTATTTCTGACAATGAAGAGCATGAACACATTTGTAGGCATCTGTTGCAATTAATTTCCATCATCTTCTTTTGCTAATAACTACTGATTTTGTTCTAGGTTGTTTTCATGTCGTACTCAGGGCTCACTTGTATTTCTAGAACATATCACAGCATGGTGGTATAAGTCTAAAATATCCCACTTAGCTGTTCTTTAATATTATTTTGTCTTGGTTAACAGTACGAGTCATCTAAGATTAGACATTTTTCTAAACAAAGTCCAAAGAGCAATGCCTTGTTTAAGCTTGACGATGGACTGCGTTTATTCAGTATTACATGGTCTACTAATATATCTCAGGAGTTGAGTTTGGTCAGGAAAACCAATACTGATCACATCAAAATGCCTTGATTAGAACCCTGGTCCCATACTTCTCTTCTTTTTCCCCACCTGTCCTGTAATTTCCAGCATACCAACAAACAGGCTGGCTGCTTACTTGTGTCAGATTCGAGATAGACACCCCTGCTCCATAATTAACTTTGTTGCATGAGACAGACTGTGACTGAGATACAGCAACAATTGCAGATACTTTTTGAGGAAGGAGAGATTACTAATGGTAAAAATATACACTTGTACGACCCTGATGTGGGTGCATGTGTGTGAGAGATAATTGCCCTGATTATAGCCTAAGTCCGAGAATAAAATCAAGACACCATTTCTTGCCAATAAATATCCTTGGGTAGTATCATAGATGATTGATATACTATTATTAAGATGTGTTTGACATACACATTTCTCCACAGTTAATAGAAGCCCTGAAGGAGCAGGAGGACATCAATTTATGCCTGCGGCAGTACATGGACAAGATTATTCTGTCCATCTTGGACCACAACCCCTCCATTCTGGAGATAAAGGACTAGCAGACGCCTAACTGGGTGTGGAAATCATCAATCCTAATCTCGGAAAATGGTTCCAGTTATCTGTTCCGAGATTCTGTACCGGAGGAAGGCAAAGATGACCGGACTCTGTCTTGTGTAAATGGACCTGCTTTGCCCGCTGCTGTTTGATCTGAAGACTGTTTCTCTCCACACATTGAGATTTAGCGCTGAAGTTGAGGCACTCATCTCAGTGAGCGACTGCTGAACAGCTGATGGTTATGCAAATGTGACTCAGTCGCCTCAGTCTGCACTGTTTTCATACTCTGCTGCTGTGTTCTGTTGTTGTCACAACTTTTGTTTTTTGTTACAAGCTGGTAGTTTCTAACCAGGAATAACCTGAACCCGACCTGCTTTTAAGATTGACACAGTCAGTCAGTGGAGGACGCTGGAATTAATCTGGAGGGCATAAACACTAGAACAGTCTCACAAATCTTACCTTCATGGAATAATTGCTGTATTATTGAAAAACAGGATGACTGGTAGGGTCTACTTTTTGGAACAACAGAGAGTCAGATAAAAAAAGAAAATAAGACGGTTACCCTGTGTAAGACAGACATGAAGGCAGCCTCGTTGTTGCCTGACCTGTTTATTAGAGAGGATGAATGCACATTATCACTAATTTGGACGAGCATGTATTATGAAAAGACAAGGTAAGGAAAGAAGGAATGTTTTGGAAGTTAAAACAAATAATACAGAAAGTGTTGGGAATGTTGGGCTCTACACCCTGCAGAAAAAAAAGAGTATTTTTTGTGAAATCAGGTACACTAAAGATGCTTTTTTAAAATCTTTTTCAATCTTAAGAACACGTCTTCCAAAACAAATTGCATCCATATCAATCAGAACAATGGTCCTTAGTTGGCTTAGAGGTGTTGGACTGATCGACAGAAGCTGTAGCCAAGGAATGTCTTTAAATTGTAAAGTAAAGCCTGAGCTGAAAAAGATTCCCACTTGGTAGTGATATACCCAAACAATGTTGCACAGGAAAGTTTTGATATGAATGTACGTGTTTGTGTGGTGGAGTTGCGTCCGCGTGATTGATGGTCTCTGTAACGGGCTGTTTTGATTCAGATAGACGCCCGGAGAGATCGACTTACAAACAAGATGTGAGCGTGCACAGAAGACTCACTTTTTGGTACCGAAGACTGGATCAGCAACCCCATTGCCACCTTCTAGCTACATATGTTATTTACATAACGCCCTGATTTGCTCTGTGTAATTAATAAACTGCTGTAAATATAATGAATGTAGAACTAAATGTTTCACTTCCTGTGTGGCCAAAAGGGCATTTGTAATTTAAATCTCTGTAACACGTTTAAACACGTGAAGTATTTAGTACTGTAACAAGGAGTGCTTTACAGGGATAACTTGTAATTTTTGAAGTGAGATTTTGATAAAAGCTTCTAAACAGGTAATCTCTTACCTGCAGCAGATCGATCTCTCCTGGTTATTTAGTATAAACCTAGATTAGTTGGTCCCAGAGGCTAATGCTAATGGCCAGTCTAGAGTTTTTCCATCTTAAAGCAAATATAATCTTGTGCAATTACTGTTTTATAAAACCTTTAAACGATTATCATGTTTGCATTGGGTGTCTTCTTTTTTTATGATAAAATTGATGATTACTTACATGGAATATGGAAGTTGGAGCCAGTGCATTACCAAAGACCTTCCCATGTGAAACACAGACTGAGAACAGAATGTGTAAAGTAAAGCATTTCCATTCAGACTAAGTTCCAAGTAGAAAAGAAAAACGGTGCAATAGGCAAAAATATTACTTTGGTTAAAGTGAGCCCAATTTTTATAAATTTTTACACAGCCTGACTGCTTTAGTTCAGTTCCCGGTATGTGTTTCACACAGGAAGATCATGGGTGGTGCACAGCCTTCTAACGGCATTTCCGTCTAGATAATTGTTAGCTTTTCTGTAAATAGCCACGTAAAGCAAACGTAACAAAGGTTTGAAGGTTTAGGCAATAGCATTGGTGTAAATTGTATTTGAAATGGGTTTTCTTGGCCTTGGCCCAAAGCTGTTGAAATCCGCCTTGCTCTTTGTCATCATCGGGCTAGCCCTTAGTTTCAGCCTCCAGAACCAACTAATCTGTATTTATACCAAATGAAGACCCATGAGAGTTACTACAGGTAACATAATACCTGCTTAGAACCCTTTAACAGGAACTCACTTCAAACTTTCCTAAGTATCCATTTAATGTAAAGGAGGAACAATCACAATCTGCTGTATTATTTAATTTTCACAAACTTGAGTTTTGCTTCCTTGCACAAAAAAGCATTTTGTTTTCTTTTGCATGGCTCACATTTTTCTCTGTCTGTGCCTTCTGAGGACATTTTTCAAGATGAACTTGTTCTAGACTTGCAGCTTTTTCAAGGTACACTCTGTTTCTGTCAGATTTGTTTCTTCTGGCTTGTAAATGCTGTACTTGAACAGTAACCATTTGTATTAATGTGCCACTTACCACTCTTTTTAAGACTGGTACTAAGAAGACGATTTTCTACAGTTTTATCAAAGAGAAACCAGCGTGTTGCCTAGGTGTCTTGTTGGACATGTAGCACAATGCTTTGTATGATACTTAAACTGGCTTATGTTTTCAGTGTAGTGATTATTTTTTTTAATTCAGTGACTACTTTTTTTTTGTTTTTTATTTTTTTTATTTTTGCTAGTTATAGTCAGTTCATTACTTTTCACTTTGCTTTAAACTGGCTTTTTGTATGGTTGTGAACAGTCTTCCTACTTCAACTGTGAGCATTATGAGCAATATTAACTTATTACAAAGACCTGCTCATCGGTTCTTTCAATAGCTGCTTGTGAATAAAATGATTTTTGAATAAAATCCAACACATCAAGCTGTAAAACTGAAGTCTGGTTGCTGTTAAACCTCTATTAGGGCTACTCATTGGGGTACCTGATTTGGCAATAAAAATGTTTGGGTTGAGATGATGCCTCATGAGATTCTTCTCACTTTAATACCTCTCAATCCCACTTATAGTTACAGTTAAAAACGATTCAACCTCCACTGCAAAGGATTTTATTGCAATTCAACACTAAAATCCTACTTTCAGACATCCTGTCTTTCCCTGTTCCGTCACAAGAGTGTGCGTCCACGAAACAGGTACACGCATGCACTTATTGTTTCCCAGGGAGTTACGCATGTCCATGACAGAATTGTACAGTCACAGTTTGATATTGTAATTTCATTTATTGTCAGTGATGTTGACTTAAGTTTTAGTTTTTCTCCAAATACCGAAGACAGTGGAGATTAAGAAAACACATACGGAATTATTCTGCCATCTCTGAAAGGTTTTCTAAAGATCTCTTATATTGAGACAGGATTGGTCAATGTTTGGATGTGTGTATCATATTCAGCAAGGTGGAAACATACCAAATGTGTTCCTTTGAATATTACTTAATTATGGCTTAAAGTCAGCATGCAGATTTAATGCTGGTGTCCCTAAACTGATTTTCAAACCCTATTCATTCTGCATTTTAGCTCAAAGTCTTGTTCTGGGAGGGACCTCTGAACTGACAAGTAAAAAAAAACAAATTTAAAATTGGTACAAAATTGATACACCAGAAAAACGTGCAAGCATATTAGAATATGCTTGTTTAAGGGCTGGTTAAACACTTCATTGCTTTGCCTCCAGGAGTGACAATCACACCAGAAACTACTAAACTAAGCAAATAGAAATAAGGACAGTTATTAGGCAACTAAAACAAAATGCCATAAAACACAAGAGAAACAGCATTTAAACAACGTAAAAACACCAAATTTCTAAAATACAAAAAGAATTTATTTGATCCTGAGACAGATAAAGATACAACATAAAATCAAAAATAGAAAAAAACTACACAAAGTAAACACAATGTTTAAAATAAAAATGCAATTGAACCAAACAAAAATTAAACTTAACAAAAAATTTGATATAGCGATATAAAATAACTTCACGGTCAGAAGTGCTGAGGGTTAACAACAAGGAAAAGAGGTTACACGTAATTTGAAATGGAGAAAAAGGAAGTAATCGCATTTCTTCGTAGTTTGGCGCCACCTACCGGTCACTCTGTTCCGCCCTCTCTTCTGCCGCTCGGTGCTGCGCTGGGCTCAGGCCTGCCCGCGGTTTCAGTACAGGTAAGAAGTCAATCCAGATAAAAGCCGGTGTTAGTGAAACTCATACATTTTATTTTAGCTCATCATTTATTGTTTCCGGGAGTTTAACCCGTGTGATGGTTGACCTGACCTGACCAGACTAACGCGTGAGCGGCCTCAGCTTACAGCGAGGAGCCGGTGTTTGATGTTAGCTAATGGAGGATGTTAGCCTGCTGACTCCAGCGGTTACACTGAAACCAGCTCAGCTTCCAGTTTACCTTCTGTGGACTGTAAAACAATCACCGATCACTCTGATTCCAGATGACAGGGTTTTACTTTTTAATACGATAAAAAAAAAAAAGAGAATTAACGCTGACCTGCATCAAAACGGTAAAAACCCTGAGAGGAAGTCTGAGGAATGGATATTGAAAACACGATTTGAAAATAGCTAATAGTGCTGGATTTAGAGTACAGGTCCTTCTCAAAATATTAGCATATTGTGATAAAGTTCATTATTTTCCATAATGTCATGATGAAAATTTAACATTCATATATTTTAGATTCATTGCACACTAACTGAAATATTTCAGGTCTTTTATTGTCTTAATACGGATGATTTTGGCATACAGCTCATGAAAACCCAAAATTCCTATCTCACAAAATTAGCATATCATTAAAAGGGTCTCTAAACGAGCTATGAACCTAATCATCTGAATCAACGAGTTAACTCTAAACACCTGCAAAAGATTCCTGAGGCCTTTAAAACTCCCAGCCTGGTTCATCACTCAAAACCCCAATCATGGGTAAGACTGCCGACCTGACTGCTGTCCAGAAGGCCACTATTGACACCCTCAAGCAAGAGGGTAAGACACAGAAAGAAATTTCTGAATGAATAGGCTGTTCCCAGAGTGCTGTATCAAGGCACCTCAGTGGGAAGTCTGTGGGAAGGAAAAAGTGTGGCAGAAAACGCTGCACAACGAGAAGAGGTGACCGGACCCTGAGGAAGATTGTGGAGAAGGGCCGATTCCAGACCTTGGGGGACCTGCGGAAGCAGTGGACTGAGTCTGGAGTAGAAACATCCAGAGCCACCGTGCACAGGCATGTGCAGGAAATGGGCTACAGGTGCTGCATTCCCCAGGTCAAGCCACTTTTGAACCAGAAACAGCGGCAGAAGCGCCTGACCTGGGCTACAGAGAAGCAGCACTGGACTGTTGCTCAGTGGTCCAAAGTACTTTTTTCGAATGAAAGCAAATTCTGCATGTCATTCAGAAATCAAGGTGCCAGAGTCTGGAGGAAGACTGGGGAGAAGGAAATGCCAAAATGCCAGAGGTCCAGTGTCAAGTACCCACAGTCAGTGATGGTCTGGGGTGCCGTGTCAGCTGCTGGTGTTGGTCCACTGTGTTTTATCAAGGGCAGGGTCAATGCAGCTAGCTATCAGGAGATTTTGGAGCACTTCATGCTTCCATCTACTGAAAAGCTTTATGGAGATGAAGATTTCATTTTTCAGCACGACCTGGTACCTGCTCACAGTGCCAAAACCACTGGTAAATGGTTTACTGACCATGGTATCACTGGGCTCAATTGACCTGCCAACTCTCCTGACCTGAACCCCATAGAGAATCTGTGGGATATTGTGAAGAGAACGTTGAGAGACTCAAGACCCAACACTCTGGATGAGCTAAAGGCCGCTATCGAAGCATCCTGGGCCTCCATAAGACCTCAGCAGTGCCACAGGCTGATTGCCTCCATGCCACGCCGCATTGAAGCAGTCATTTCTGCCAAAGGATTCCCGACCAAGTATTGAGTGCATAACTGTACATGATTATTTGAAGGTTGACGTTTTTTGTATTAAAAACACTTTTCTTTTATTGGTCGGATGAAATATGCTAATTTTGTGAGATAGGAATTTTGGGTTTTCATGAGATGTATGCCACAATCATCTGTATTAAGACAATAAAAGACCTGAAATATTTCAGTTAGTGTGCAATGAATCTAAAATATATGAATGTTAAATTTTCATCATGACATTATGGAAAATAATGAACTTTATCTCAATATGCTAATATTTTGAGAAGGACCTGTAAATGTCCTCAAAGCATTACAGTCAGATCAGGCTACTAAAAGTTCACAGGATACGTAAAAGTTTAAACTTTCAGTTTAATGACAAACATATCAATAAATATGATTATTTTCAAGGGTTTTATTTATGTAAAATATAATGAGTTTGGCTTAACCCAAACTTTAATTAATCCGAACATTAGATTATTACATAAGATCAATAAAAATTGATATTTTAAACAGAAATACTATGCTTCCGGATAGTCTGGTCATTTCTATGAACTCAGCACTTGGTTGGGCCTCCGATTGCATGAATTGCATCAATGCAGCGTGGCATGGAGATCAGCCTGTGGTTCTGCTGAAGTGTGATGGAAACCCATTGATGGCGGACTTCAGGTCATCTTCATTGTTGGTTCTGGTGTCTCTCATCTTCCTCTTGACAATATTCCATAGTTCTCTATGGGGTTAAGGTCAGGCCAGTTTTGCTGGCCAGTCAACACCATGGTCATTGAACCAGCTTTTGGTACTTTTGGCAATGTGGGCCAGTACCAATTTCTGCTGGGAAGTGAAACCAGCATCTCCATAAAGCTAGTCAGCAGAAGGAAGCATGAAGGGCTTTAAAATTTCCTGATAGATGTCTACATTAGCTGTGGATTACAGAAAACACTGAACTTCAAGCAATGTGGATTCGGTGCCTCTCCACTCTTCCTCCAGACTCTGGGACCTTGATTTCCAAATGAAATGTAAACTTTACTTTCATATGAAAAGAGGACTTTGGGCCACTGAGCAACAGCTGAGCTCTTTTTCACCTTATCCTTGGGGCGACCATAAGGATGATGGTAGGGGTTCGTCCTGTGACCTGTGCTGACAGTGGTCAGAGGGCGCGGTGGCAGCGATTGTATGTCAGTCTGCCCCAGGGCAGCTGTGGCTACAATGTGCACTACGCCTGTCAATGTGTATGAATGGGTGGATGACTGATTGTAGTGTAAAGCGCTTTGGTGTCTCTGGGGAATAAAGAGCTATACAAGTACAGACTCTTTATCCCAGGTAAGACATGGGCTGATATTGTCTCCAGTTCAGGAGTGGTTTGACACAAGGAATGGGACATCTGTAGCCCAGTGTAGGATTAGGATTAGCTGATTGACTTCCCAATATTGAACTTTTTCACAATATTCTAATATTCTGAGACACTGAATTTTGGGTTTTCCTTATCTGTAAGCCATAATCACCAAAATTACAAGAAATAAAGGCTTGAAATATTTAGTCTGTGTTTAATGAATCTATACAAGTTTCACTTTCTCAGATGAGTCACAAAAAATAGATTTTTTGTTTTAACGGTATCCAAATGTTTTGAGGTGTACTTGTACAGTGCTGTACAAAACAATGAGCCACTTACAAATGTTTTCTGTTCCTGCTTTGCTGTTACTCTTAAATGTTTCATCAAATGAATTTTAATATCAGAAAAAGATAACCTGATGAAATACAACATTAAGTTTTTAAATCAGTGTTTTATTCAAAGAAGGGGAAGAACAGATTAAAATAGTCATATTCAAAAAATGTATGTGTGTACAAATGAGGCTCGTTTGTCACATTGAGAGTATTTTTTCAAAATAGCCTTTAAGCATTTATAAAACATACTATTTTAAAAAGCCCACGTTTGTGTATTAAAGTTTTCTGTTATTGGTCTGGTGTAATATTCTAATCTTAAATGTCGTATTTTCATTGGGTTGTAAGCAGAAAATCCTCATAATTAACAGAAATAAAGACTTGACAAAATCAGTTTGTGTGCAGTTAATCTATACAGCTAAGTTACTGAAATAAATGAACTTTTCAACAATATGCTAATTTATTGAATGGGTCTGTAGTCATTGTAAGCCTTTGGGCCTCCAGTAAACCAAATGGAGAGTATTTATCCACATATGGAGAACAGTGGTGAGCGGGAGAGGAATTAGAAGAAATAACACTTTTTGAGAAGTTTCTTGTAACAAAACCCCTGAAGATTCCATATAAAATTGGCTCCATTTGCTTGTTGAGCAAACGCTGGGTTAAAGGGTTGGGCATCGTTGAAGATCGAACGGTTCCGGTTCTTAAAAAAGTAGACATGGTTTAAATAAGCTAGCTAATCAGAGTTCTTTCTGGATTTGAACTTCTCTATGAATTTTAATTCTTGTAACTTTTTATGAACTTTACTATGAATTTCTCACAGGACTGTTTTCAACCAGCATATAAATATCAAACCTATGAACCTTAATATAAATGTTATGAAGTTTGTTTTTTTTTTCACAGGGAAATACTTTAGCAAGAAAGAGAGGTTTATTTCTGAAAACCTCATTAAACACTTTTCTGCATATCCAGTGTCTGAAGCTGCAGATACTTCCACATGTTACTGAGCTCTCACTGATGGGCTACCCTGGAGCAGAATATCAGACAAACAAGAAAAGAACAGCTTGTTCAACCCAGTCCAGATTAGCAGCAGGTACTGTATAAAATCAGAAAATGTTCCGGTTGAGGAACATGATCAGATCTGCCTCCTCAGGCAGTATGTGAGAGCGTTCTGGACAGATGGTGTTTCCTGCAGTGGAGAACACACATTCGCTGGGAGTAGAAGAAGCTCGAATGCATAAATAAGAGAAAGGGAGATCTGACAGCAAAGGATAAGTCTGTCGTTGGTTCCGCCATCATGCAGCGGGGTCCTCAGACATAATGGAGTAGTGCAGTCTGGTCAGCTTCCTGGCTAACGTTAGCTGGGTGTGTGCATTTGAGATGACCCACTGTTTTTAGGTCAGGTATGAATTGTTAACGGCCTCAATGTTGGTAGAAGATGTATGTTATTGTTTTACTGATCTGATTGTGTTTATGGTCTTAAGTTGAGGGGCTTAAATCATTCCTTTGAAAATAATTAAGAACTTTACTAAACATGAGAACAAAAGGAAAATCCGTCTTAGCTGCTAAATTTAAAGAAGACTAATAGTTTGAGACTTTTCCACATTGCTGCATTTTTACAAATATTTCCAGTAATTGATATGATCCATTTTTCTATTTATTTTTTTTTGGGATGTATCAATATGAAAATTTGGGCCGACAATGATAACCGATTTACCATTACTCTATACATTATATTATAAGTTAGATATATATATATATTTATCTGTAAACAAGGTACGGGGGCTAAAAGATTTTCAGGGATTATGCATGCTGTGTAATGAACCCTTGAACTGTGTGTGACAGACAGGTGACGTGATGCCTCAGTGTGGGTTCAGCTTCGAGTGCAGGCGGAGGGAGGCTCATCACAACACCTGTAAGGCCAACAGTCTGCTCCGCAAAGACAATCCTGATGCAGGTTGGATTAGCAGGGCAGACCGCCAACATGGAGCCAATGAGAGCGCTAAAGCTGGCTCACTGGACCCCCCCTATCCACCACGCAAGAATAATGGTTATTTTAACTATTCCCACAACAGTAAGAGTACCAGAGCTGTGTCCCGGAAGAACTCCTCGACACAAAAGGGCACATTTTCACCACTCGCTACCGGTGCAACAGCTGGAAGATTCACAGGTACAGATGTGCTGGGCTGTTCTGCAGCCATTGGTGCCGCCAGGTTTGGTGGTGTCGACCCGTCTGAGCAAGCGGTACCAGATCCCAGCTTATCTGCATCCAAGAGGAAACAAAGAGGAAAGAAACACTTCAGAAACGAGAAGAAAAGGTGAGCCCAGACATCTGTCAGCATTGTTAACTGAGTCATACACTTTCAGGCCTGCTGGGTCCATTAGTCAAATCTCCAAAACATAAGCGTTAACGTGGCAATGGTACAGCTTGTTTATCTGACCGTGACACAGTGTTGAAGAAATAGTCTTTTATTTTTTTGCTGTTGGATTTCTGATCTTGCTTGTGTTTCCACCAAAGGACTCAGCCAGGAGTACTTTCTATGGGACAGAAAAACAACAGGGGTACTTGTGGTTCACAGCTTAGTCAAAATCTTTCTTTGATAGAAGCACAGCTAAACACCAAAGCACCTTCTGTCCTCCTGACTGAAGATTTTTAGGAATGTGCTGGCAAAAACTGTTATTTGCTGTAAACATGCAGACATTTAACGAGAACCTACAACAATTATTGAATCTGTTTTTACAGAGATAAGAACATGACCGATCTAGGAGGTTATACGCCACTCGTGATGCCGTTGCAGGAGGAAGAGGACTGGGAAGAAGAGATCCTAGAGGCCACTTTCAAAAACAGGGAAAAGATGATTTTAGAGGCCGCACCTTATGGTAAAACAGCCTTTCTCTAAACTTCAGAATTCAATTCTACATCAGTGTATAGTCACTACAAACTGACCAGTCACAATATTATGACTACTCATTAGTTGGTTTAGCTACATAATTTATCATGACGGATTTCGGGTCCCGTTAATTGCTGATCTGATCCCTACTATTTCACTGCACACACCCTTTTTCAATTATGTGGATAATCAGGTGTGTGTGGGCCTAGTATGTAACATTAAGGCTGTCTCGATGTTGTGCCTTATCAGATATTATGCCACTGGAAAGAAAGAAATCTGTTGAAATAATGAGATCAACACTTTAGTTAAATGTCTAGGCCCTGACTGGCATCCTGTGCCTTCTGCAGGTCCAGAGGACGTGCTCCACTTTTCTCTGCAGGATTTGACACTTCGGCAGAGCGACTCGGTCAACCCGCCAGCGACGGCCAATTACAGCCCCGCCGTGCACCACGCACACCCCATCCGATGGAGATGCTGCCGCGTTCCTGCTGAATCAGAGCAGTTTGCAGATGCCGGGGAGTAAGCCAGACTGTTGAGGCAAAACTGCCATCGAATAAGATCTGGGGGCTTAGCTATTTTAAAGTTGACCCTGTTTGGGGATCCTGGATAGAAACTGCAAATAGAACAGTTGCCATATGAGCGTTTTTTTTTTTTTTCTTCAAATAGGGCTTCAGTTTCATAAATTGAAAGGTAAATATTTACTCTAATTTCAGCATCAAATACGTTAATTGACTTTGAAGTTATAAATTGTAAGAAAGCATCTAAGTTGTAGGCAGGTTCTTTTATTCTAGGTTCTATTTGATCATTTTAGTTAGGATTTTTATTTCTTTTTTAACCCAATAATCATTTATTTAGCTCTTGCCTTTGTGGTCTTAAATGTTTTTAGTTATCTACCAGACTCCTGCTATTCTTGCTCTTTTTATATTTTTAAATATAATTTTAATAGTTTTGTTTTAAAGGTGGCTGATTTGAGAAGAGCGATCAATTGTATTGTCTATAAAACAGCACACGTTCGTCAAAAACAGACATGAAGGTGGTATTTTAATTTAACAAAGGAAAGTCGGCTTCCAGTGGAAATCTGGTTCAACTCTGTAACACCACCAACATATCTGCTTCTTCATGCTCTACTTTTCATTTTCTTAGCTAGAATAAATCAGATTTTCCTCAAATTTCTCCTCTGATGTTTTTGCCTCAACAGTGTCCTCTCTTTGTGATATTCTACCTTACACAGTTGGAGCCCAAAGTTTTGAAACTGACAGAAATGTTGGTTTTCACAAACTTCACTGCTTCAATTCTTGGATCTTGTTGGGGTGTACTGAAGTTTAATAAACATTTTGAAATGTTTTTATTGAGAAATGCCATAAGGGTATGCAAAGCAGCAGTTATTTCTTGTATAGTTTTAGAATACCTGATATCAGCGTCTGGTCCAAGTTCTGATCAGTGATCCGATCATGGTTTATCAGTGCTTTGAGGTATAGTTGAACACAGGATTTTCTTGCTATGGGTCAAAAATGTTTTCATCCTTGAGTTTCTGGGTTCACTTTTTTTTTTTTTTTTTTTTTTTTTTTTTTAACCGTGTCCTGTCCGGCAGAGTAGCGCTCAGAATTGTTGTCTGAGTGCCAAAAAAAAGCCCAACAGATTTACTTTCACAAGTGGAGCATTACAGCTAACACTTTAAAGCTCTGCTTGATATTTATAAAGGAAACTGCTGTGGGATTATTTGGCCCGAGCAGCTAAGCGCTGCGAAGGCCTATAGCTCCGTTTCTTATTATTATTCATCCGGGAAATTAATTGGCATTTTGGAGGCCTTAACATATTCAAAAACTCACCAAACTTCACAGACATTTGTCCCCCAATGGAAATGTACGTATTCTAATGGATTTGAAAATGGGCGTGGCCAAACGGCTCTACAGCGCCCCCTAAAGTGAGATAGGCCAACTGGTAAGTCCTAGAGAGTTGAAATTTGGTACATAGCTAGATCTCCCCAAATCATGAAAAAAAGTCTCCTGAGGGTATGCCCTGAAACCAACAGGAAGTCGGCCATTTTGGGTCAAAGTGTCATTTTTGGCCTTTTTTCACTTTTCATACATGTCAAACTTTAACAAACTCCTAGGAATTTTGAGCTACCGGCTTCATATTTGGTCAGTATGTAGTTAAGGCATTGGGGATTAAAAGTTATCAAAATTGTAAGTTTTTGAGCATGTTGAAGGGGCGGGAACGGGCCTCAAAGTTAGCCTTCTCGCCGCAAATTTCAAACAGCAATAATTTTCACATAAATTGGTTGAAATACACAAAATCTGGTATTATTGATCCCTCTCAGGTTACCAACAATCCTATCTGGTTAAATAATGACATTATCAAACCACGCCCCCTGAAAACAGGAAGTCACTTTTTTCACTTGGAAAGGTGCCTCTCTGACCCTCTTGACCTAATCAAATTGAAACTGTCAGAAGGCAGATAACTAGTGGGTCTAACTTCATTTGAAGCACAGTGACTTTTCATAAAAGGGTGTGGACATGGCGCCACGGCGATGTCAGACGTCACGCCATGGCCATAATTTCCACATAGATCATCTGATCTGCACCAAAATCAATATGATTGATCCTAGTACAGTCCCCCAAAGAAATCTGATGACATATTTGGTGGGAGTGGCCTAATTTCTCCACAGCGCCCCCTGCAAGACTTTAAAAAATCAGCCCCAAGCCATGCTTTGACCGAGGATTGTGAAATTTGGTACACGTATGTATCTTCTCAGGACCCACAAAGAAGTCTCTTGGAGGATTGGTCCAAACCCTACAGAAAGTCGGCCATTTTGGGTTGAAGTTGTTATTTTGACCCCATTTTTGCTGTTTCCAGCCCACGTGTCTGAGCGAACTCCTACAGCTTTTGACTTAGAGACCTGAAAATCACTCAGTATACTCTTAAGGCACTGGGGATCAAAAGTTATCAAAAGCTTTTTGATACATGAAAGCGTGAGGGCGTGGCCACGCCTCAAAATATGACTTCTCGCCATAAATCACGAAATTAATATAGCTCCTACAAGGAAAGTCAGAGACCTAAAACCTTCTAAGATTGATCTGCCTCTGGCCCTGAACAATATTCACTGATCAGATGCTGACATCATCGAAGCCACGCCCCCTGAGAACAGGAAGTGTAATGTTTCACTTAGTGTGGTCCATGTTTGATCCCCTCCACCTAATCAACATGAAACTGTCCCAAGTCACAGATATCATGATGGTCTAAGTTTGTGTCTAGTGCTACTGCTTTAGCTGGAGGGTGTGGCTATGAGGGTGTGGCGAAGTCTGATGTCACGCCACAGCCATACGTTTGGCTCTAAATTACACATGCATGGTCCGATTCACTCCAAAATAAATATGGTTGATCTTTGTCAGCCCCCAAACACCTCTAGTGGATTACATTGGAATTTGGATCAACAGCGCCCCCTAGGACATTACAAGTGCTCTATCTCCTTCATACATCATCAGATCCACTTGAAATTTAGTGTACATCATCATGGATCAATGTTGGACATGTTGACACGATCAATTGACATTATTTTAGCCCCGCCCACTAACAAGTGAGTGCAACTTCCATCGGGAAGGTTGCATTTCAGACAAATTTGGAACATTTCTTGCCAGAGCAGAACTTAACATAACCAAAGAATGTATGAAAGGTGGCTTGCAGCGCCACCTACTGGGAAGGTGTGGAATCGAGCGGCGGGCTCCTCAGTGGCATGGAGGAGGCGGTGCCAGGCTCCCGCGGTCGCAACACAGGCGCTTGGCTGCGAGGGCCGCCCAATGCTGCTTGCAGCTTTAATTTCAACTGTTACAGACACGGAGACGAAAAGGAAAAAAATAAGCATGAAAGAGACAGGTGGGGAGAAAAGAAGAATGGAGAAGAAAAAGGATGAAGAGAATACAAGATAACACCCTGCTTGCTTCTACACCTGCAGAAACGTTCATATTAACAGCTTTTTTACTGAAAAAGTGCTCGGTACTTATGAATGCAAGATGTATTTAGTGGTAAATGCAGCACAGTATAGAACATTTGTGTATCTCTTAACACCTCAATCTAAACACCTGTGGGTCAGAGTGTGAGCGTGCTTAAGGTTTCTGTATAAAAATATGCAATAGCGAGTGTAACGAGCCACAGACCTGGACCTGGGACCGATACGGAAGAGATCTGAGTCATAGACATCGAAAGGCCCCCCAGAGCACAGCAACCCCTGGAACCCCCCCCCTCCCCCCAGAGAAGAGCAGGGGAGAGTCCCAGGGGAACCGCCCAGCAGCTACAGTCCAGAAGCCCCAGGGAGCTGCAGCGATGAGCCCACAGGCCCCGCCGGCAGCCGTCTTTGACCGCGCAGATCCAGCCATGGACCCAGAGACCTGAAACCCCGAGACATAACACTACCCAAGCAAAGGCCCGACAGAGCCCAGGGGGCCTGGTAAGCAGCCACCGGGAGTGAGCCGGCATACACCAAAGCACCACCCAGCCCCGGACACCGAGAACCACAAGTACACCAGCGGGCAGAGACACCAACCACCGCCAAGTAGTGTGGCAGGGAGGAAATAGGTCCCATATTTGATGGGGAACCTAAACTGATCCAGGAGAGGGAGCAGTCCAAGACCCAGCCTGACACAAAAAACTAACGCACACAGTCACAATCTCACATTCCCACCCTCATGCGTACACATAAAAACACTCACACCCACGCACCCAACGTAAAGACAAACAATGGATGTCGTACACTCACACTCCCCATACATACGCTATACTCCCAAGTCCAGGTGCTGATACCGCATAGGGGCAACCAGCCCCCAGACCACCTGAACATGGGCTCGCTAACCTGGGCTGCTGCCTGAACCTGAGCGGCCCTAGCCCGGATACTAACCCCCCGCCCCAACCCCAGTCCCCAACGACCCCCATTCTCATCCGAAGAAGGGGAGCATGTACAAAAGAGGGGTCTATGTGGTCCAAAATAGCCTGCCAACCAGAGCTGCCACAGGATGAAACAGTCCTTACCTCCAAATACATTTTGATCATGAGCCCCCCACCCCCAATGAACCCCAACATGAATTTCCCCACAGGGCCACCCCCAACCAGGACACAGATATCGAGCGCATGGCCCCGAACCCAAACGCCATGAATTGCCTCCCCGTGAGGCAGGTGAGCTCCAGGTGAGCTCCACACCCACACAGCGCACCACGACGGCCAGGCAAGGGCCCCGCGCAACGCTACCCAGGGCACAACAGGGCAGACACCACCGAGCGCCCCGCCCACAACAAGATGGGACAAATGCGCCCAGCAATAGGTCCCCGGCCAGTGGAAAGCTGGCAGGGGACCTCTTCCCAGGTTCACTTCTGCCTTGGCATAAGGAGCTCCATCGGGCTGGAAAAGTTGCTTTTTTTGTCACCAAACTGCTCCTGGATCCTTTGGCAAAGCAACTGCTGGTGTTGATCCTATTCTTTATTCATGGCACTGTTTTTAGGCAAAACTGCACGAGCGTCCACTAACCTGGACAAGAGGCAACCCCACACACGAATGGGTTTGAAGGTGCTTCACAGTCAGCATGATACTGAACTTATTCTTATTCCTGTCCAGGAATTCCAAAGGATGTGAAGGGGCATCATCTTTCCCCCAGTCCTCTGCAGTCCAGTTTTAGCATTTCCTGCAGAATGTCAGTCAGTTCTTAATGTTTTTATCAGAGAAAAGCCACTTCTGCTCCCCTTCTTAACAGCTGGCCACCATCCAAAATTCTCTGCGTCACTGTGCGTGAAGAAACACAAAAACCTGCCTGCCGCCAATCCCCTGCAAGCTCTTTGCAGGTGGCAACTTGATTCCTATAGTTGAATCCTATTTAGAAGACGGTCCTGGCACTTGTTGGACTTTCTTGGACGCAACAACTTGAACCTTTCTCTTTGATGCTTTTGATGATTGGATAAGTAGTGGATTTGAGTGCAATGTTCTTAGCTTGTGAGACCTTGTAATGTAAAGTGACAATGCACTATCAAAAGAAGTATTTTCATTCTTTAGTTGCAGTTAATTGAATTCATCTGATCACTTTTTAAATCAACCTAGACCTAATGGAAGAAGCCATCATTAAAAACTGAAGCCGTAATCTTTGCAGAAAGCAACATTTCTTTCTGTTTCAAAGCTTTTGGCCACAAATGTGATCGATTAACTACCTGCGGTTGCCACTGCCAGCCACTAGATGGTGCCATCAGTATATGATTAGATTTTTCTGAGACCGCTCCCACACACCTTGGGGAGTTCAATGGGTTCATTCTTAAAGGCTTGAGAGGCACAGGCTCCTGCTTGCACACACTGCTCGGCCCCCCCCCCCGTTCTTTAATTCACAACGCAACTTACAGTGGGATTGCTACTGAGCAGATCAAGGCAGTCTCATTGTTGTAAATCAATAACCTTCACAGACCCCATGTCAGACTGGATTGAAACTGTGGTTTCTCTACCATTACTACGTGCTGGGTCAGAATTTAGAGTAGCTTTGTTTTTTCAAGTATGAACAGAAAGACTGCAACATCAGATCTGTCTTTATCAAAGAGCCACAGCTGCTTTTGATCTACTCCACACCTTAACTTGGCTTCCATTGTTGAAGTAAGAGGCAAGTGTGACCGAAAGGAGTGGTGATGATATGAGGATGATGATGATATGGATGTATATTACAGTCTTTGTATACTCTCACAGAGACCTGTTCATAGGAAGGGGGCTGGATCATCACAGAGCTGCTCATATTACTGAGTGGACAGATACTATGTAGTAGTGAGTTTGGAGGCTAATGTTTAACGTCCCAGAAGTAAAGAGTCGTTGTCCTGGGGTAGTTTGCTGACATGTGTCATAATTGTTAGGAGATCTGAGACTGTTTTAGCGCATTTTTAGCATGCAGTAAAACCCTGTAGAGGATGCTTTGAAACCGCTTTTTCAGGATAGTTTTTAGCATCGTACCCCTCATCCTTACAGTACCTTGCTAAAGTATTTACACTTTATTTTCTCAATTTTCAGTTAGATTCATGTCTAAACCATGCTGTTGTTCTGGCTGTGTTTTATCCTGCTGTAAGGTGATCCTCCGCCCCAGTCTCAAGTCTTTTGCAACCTCTAACGGGTGTTCTTCCATGGTTGCCCTGTATTTAGCTCGGTCCATCTTCCCATCAGCACTGACCAGCTACCCTGTCCCTGACGGTGGTGGGGGGAAGCATCGCCACAGGACGATGCTGGATCCATCCAGGTGTATCAGAGTGAAAGGGCTGAAGATAAATGCATGACAAACTCAGATTTTTTTTTAAATCCACTTCCTTCCACCTTACTATATTGCACTACTTTGTGCTGGCCTATAACATTATATCTTGTTAAAAACACATTAGCTTGTAATGTGACCAAATGTTGAAAAGATGAAGGGGGTTGAATACTTTTGCAGGGCTCTATACATAAAGACATAGAGGGGAAACTTGTCTAAATATTAGTGACCATGTGCATATGTGTTTGAGGCATTTATTCCCAGAAATCTGCCTGCACTGACACTTTTTTATTTTATTGAGGATAATCTACTTTGTAAACTTTTCACACCTTGATATTCAAATCTGCTCTAAAGGAGAGTCTGCACATGCTTGTTTTATTTTTGAAAGCATAAGAAATGTTTGTAACTGGTAGAAGCATGGATCCGTTGTTGAGTGTAATCGGGTTTCTCTCTTTGGACGTGAAGGGGGTGACTCCTGCTGTTTTCACATCCATGTGACAGGTTTTTGTTTTAAAGCTTCTGCCTGTAACTCTCTCCCCTAACTTAACCCCCTCCAAGAGCACTCGGGCTGTGCACACAGCCCATCTGTTAGTGATGGGCTCAGTTTTTACTCTGCAACTCTGTTGCACGTTCATAAATCTTAATTAAGCAGCGTTCAGAATAAGAAAGTGTATCGCTCCAGGGTTGAGAGGATTTCCACTCCGAGTGCTGGAAGCAGCTGGAGTAGTTCTGCTTTCCGAGTTGTTGGGGTTGGTATTAGAGCTCCAGAGTTGAGAAAGACCATCTGTCATGTAATCGTGGTGCATGATGACACCCCTTTACGGATCCTTGACTACGTTCACTGTTTGACCAAATAAACTGACACAACGTTGGGCTGAAATGAGCAGGGTCACTCGACATCCTCACTGCTACATTGCGCCTGTGCAGCTTTTTAATACAATCAAACTTCACCGAGTGACTTTTACACGTTATTTTTATAAATTGCTCTGACCTACCAGCACTTTGGTTATGTATTACTTGTAAAGATTTCCCCATGCGGTGATGGTAATCAGTTCCACATTTAAAGACTCATTTCCCAAACGTGAGTCACCGTTTTTGTCTGTTTTTAAGTGTGACTATTAATTTCTTGATCTGGTCTGTTAGGTCTAGCACATGAAGAGACTCCGATTGAAACGCGGAGGAGGTTCGTGGTCAGCTTGAACTTAAGTTGCTAAGCAAAGGACCCGCATTCCGGATGTGCAGTTTGTTTTAAAAATTGTGGTTAATCCAACTCTGGGCATCCAAAACCTTACATAGAGCTGTGAAACACTGTTAGCCCACTTACCGATGTCCTGTTTTTGCTTTTTTATTGTCACACTTAGATGTTTCAGATGTAGTTTTCAAATGATGATTCCATTTTTTAAGGGGAAAAAAAGCTATGGCACGAAGTGTTTGTGATACTTGGCAATGAGTCTTACAACACTGTGGAGGAGTTCTGGTCCACTCTTCTTTGCAGAATTCTTTTAATTCAGCCAAATTAGGGGGTTTTCAAACATGAACAGTCTGTTTAGGGTCATGCCACTGAATCTCAGTCTGATTTAAGTTTGGACTTTGACTAGGCCACTCCTCAAAAATCATCCTTTTGTGCTTTTTTTAAGGCATCCAAAGGTGGACTTGCTGGTGTCGTTTAGATGACTGATGGCTTGACATTGTCCTTTAGGATTTTCTGCTAGTTAGCAGAATTCCTGGTCCAGTCAACTACAGCAGGTCCTGAAGCAGCAAAGCAGCCTCAGACCATCAGATTACCACCACCATGTTTTACTGTTAGTATGATGTTATTTTTCCTTAAATGCTGTTAGCAGTCAGAGAGTTTGCTAAAAGCCAATATAGGGGCCACAGCAAGCATGTGGACAAAGGTGCTCTGGCCAGATGAGGCCAAAAATCGTAGTTGGTAGATTGCAGATCAGTATGAACACAACATTGTCACTGTAAAACATAGTGGTAGCGGTATCATGCTGTGGTGATACACTACTTCAGCAGAGACAGGAAGCTAGTCAGAGTTGAAGGGAAGAAGAATGAAACAAAGACCAGGACAGTGGATTGATCAAAGCTCATTCATGTAAGTGGACCAGTCAAAGTCCAGAGCTATATCCAATTGGGATTCTGTGGTCAATTTTGGAGTTCTGTTCGGACACCCTCCTTATAATCTGACTGATCCTAATACGAATGGACAAAGTTTTCAAGCTTTAGATGCTTAAAGCTGATGGAGCCATGAGCGACAGATGCTTCTACAAAGTACCGACTCAGTGGGCTGAATATAACTGGATGCTACATGATTCAAATTATTTTAAAACTGTTTTGGACTTTTCCTCCCCTTTCCAACTGTGCACTACTTTGTGTTGATCTCTCCCATTCATTTATCTAATGAAATACTTTCACAAGCAGCTGTAGGTCATCTAGCTTTTTACACAGCAGTTTCTTTGCTGCCCTTTTTTTTTTTTTTAAATAAACCCAACATTCACATGAGAACCTTTCCAAACTCCTCCTCCTTTAGTCTTATTCAAATTTCAATTATGGAAATTGTGAAATCTTTCTAAATTTCAGCTACTCAAAATACTGTATTTACATGTTTTACTCTATTTAAATCCTGGAATATTTGAATAGTTTATTCCTGACCTAGAAACCCCAGATTGTTCTGAATGTATCAAACATCACCCATTGCTCAGACTATATGGAAAGTAGTATTAATTAATGGCTGTCAGGCTTCGTGTCAGTCCAGTTGAAACAAATGGCCATTTTGACGCATGGTTCAGTTGTGCCTTTAAGTGAACTGGCAAAGAAAGGTCTCTGGTCTCACATCTTTTGCCCATAAACAGCATCCCTGTCCTTTTCCGTGGAAGACCTCCCACAGTGCACGAGAAACAGTACAAGCAGTTCAGAAAAAAAACCTAATCTGTTTCCTCTCCTCTGTGACTCACCTCCTGTCATGGCTTTTTCATATGTCTTTAATGCAGTTATTCTTTGCCTTTTCTTTTTTGTGCCTTGTTTTAAACTCATGCTGTAACAGCATATTGGTGAGTACAGGATAAATCGGTGGTGGGCTGAGTACAGTCAGAACCTACCGATACAAAAGATAAATGCTCTGTTTGGAGGTTTCTGGTAAATTGGAACCATAATGTGCAGTCGACTAGTTGTTAAAATTGGTAAAAGATGGAAACTAAGCTGGGCTTTGGAAAGGTGGCATCAGTTAGCCTGGCAGATTTATTTAATTTACTTGCTCAGTGCCGGCAACAACAAATGACTTCTGGGAAATTAATTCTTCTCACTTTCAGGAAATATTTGTTGTTTTTGTTTTGGTCATATATAGATTATCTTCTGTTTACATTTGCAAGGAGCTGGCAGAAAGAAAGATGTTCCCATAACAATTCATAAGAAGTCCTGTTTGCCACAAGCGATGTAGGACATGGCTAATGTGGACGAAGGTGCTGTGGTCAGATGAGAACAAAACTGAGCTATAAAGCTGTGTGGCAGACAACTAACACCACACATCACCCTGAACACACAGTGTCCATGGTGAACATGGTGGTGGCAGCAGCTTGTTATGAGGAGGCTTTTCAGCAGAGACAGGGAAGCTGGATGGAGCTAAAAACAGGACAGTGGATTAGATCAAAGCCCATTTATGTAAGTGAACCAGTTAAAGTCTAGGGCAATCCTGGAAGAAACATGTTGAATGCTGCAAAAAATGTGAGACTGGAGCAGACTTTCACCTTCCAGCAGGGCAGCAACCCTAAACATACATATCCATGTAAGAATGGCCCGGTCAAAGTCCAGACCTAAATCTAATTGAGAATTTGGAAAATTGCAGTTTGCATGCCCTTGCCACCCAATCCTTGAGCGCTTTAACTTTTTTGTTACAAAGAAGAATGGGCAGAAATGTAAGTCTCTGGTTGTGTAGAGCAGTCAGACACATAAGCAAAAAGTGACAATGTAGTAACTCAGCGGGCCAAATATGAATGGATGCCACTCTTCAGATGCATCTGTTGCTCCTAGTGAAGAAATCTTGCACCTTACTGAGACAGTATGCAGAGTTCAAAGATCTGGGTGAAGAGTACACAGAGTCTGTGGAAATAGTTGGCAGTAGTGAATGTACTCTAAAGGTTATGATGGCCTCATCACCAAGCACTGTGTTTGTTAAATGTGATGAAATGTAGAGGTCTCGCAAGGCTCCAGGGTGTTGTTACTTATACCTCCTAACCCTGAGCCATAGTTTTGGATATATATTGATGCTGATCTTTCTGGAATTTCTCTGTTGCAATTATGTCTTCATGTGTCAGGATTTGTTGGTGGATTGTTATAAACGGCATCGTTGCCACATCTGGGGTGCAGAGGAAAAGCAAATGCTGAGTCAGACTGATTGAAATCGAGACGCGTTCGCCTGGAGTCAAATTTCCACCATATGGTGAACTGCAGCTCTCCCCACTTTACTGGTAAACTCACTTCCTGGCTTTCATTGTGAAGTTATTGCAGGGTGTTTTTGCTGAATGACTCACTTGATGGAACGGTTGAGAAAAACACGTGCTTTAACTGTCCTCGAGTTATACACCGCGATCCCCAATCTCATAAAGACAAACTACAGAGCAGAAGTGCTCAGCATCATACCGCCTCATGTTTACAGCTAAGATGAAAAGGAAGATCGATTTGTTGTGTGCATTGTAGGGTACGGGCATTGTATTTTTGAATGTATGACGGCTGTAAAACCACTTTAGTTGCAGTAAATTAGATAAATGCTTCATTAGATTACTTTTACTAAGTTACATTAAATACTAGGAGCCTTTCAGCACTATGCAAAAAAACACCTGGACAGAGTTTGATGGATAGGTGGAATATGGTCATAGTAAGCATCGAAAATATTTTTGTCCACATTGACATGACATTAATAACAAAGAAAGTCTGCTAAACAAACTGGTCCAGTTGCTCCGAGGGCCTTTTCTGGTAGTTCTGATTGGCCTCTGTTTGCCCAATCAAGTCATTACACACTATACCTAAGAAAAAAAAACAACAAAAAAACCCCCCAAAATATATATATATATATATATATATATATATATATATATATATATATATATATATATATATATATATATATATATATATATATATATATATATATATATATATATATATACAGGGGTTGGACAATGAAACTGAAACACCTGGTTTTAGACCACAATAATTTATTAGTATGGTGTAGGGCCTCCTTTTGTGGCCAATACAGCGTCAATTCGTCTTGGGAATGACATATACAAGTCCTGCACAGTGGTCAGAGGGATTTTAAGCCATTCTTCTAGCAGGATAGTGGCCAGGTCACTATGTGATACTGGTGGAGGAACACGTTTCCTGACTTGCTTCTCCAAAACACCCCAAAGTGCCTCAATAATATTTAGATCTGGTGACTGTGCAGGCCATGGGAGATGTTCAACTTCACTTTCATGTTCATCAAACCAATCTTTCACCATTCTTGCTGTGTGTATTGGTGCAATGTAATCCTGATACACGGCACCGCCTTCAGGATACAATGTTTGAAACATTGGATGCACATGGTCCTCAAGAATGGTTCGGTAGTCCTTGGCAGTGACGCGCCCATCTAGCACAAGTATTGGGTCAAGGGAATGCCATGATATGGCAGCCCAAACCATCGCTGATCCACCCCCATGCTTCACTCTGGGCATGCAACAGTCTGGGTGGTACGCTTCTTTGGGTCTTCTCCACATCGTAACTCTCCCGGATGTGGGGAAAACAGTAAAGATGGACTCATCAGAGAACAATACATGTTTCACATTGTCCACAGCCCAAGATTTGCGCTCCTTGCACCATTGAAACCGACGTTTGGCATTGGCATGAGTGACCAAAGATTTGGCTATAGCAGCCCGGCCGTGTATATTGACCCTGTGGAGCTCCCGACGGACAGTTCTGGTGGAAACAGGAGAGTTGAGGTGCACATTTAATTCTGCCGTGACTTGGGCAGCCGTGGTTTTATGTTTTTTGGATACAATCAGGGTTAGCACCTGAACATCCCTTTCAGACAGATTCCTCTTGCATCCACAATTAATCCTGTTGGATGTGGTTCGTCCTTCTTGGTGGTATGCTGACATTACCCTGGATACCGTGGCTCTTGATACATCACAAAGACTTGCTGTCTTGGTCACAGATGCGCCAGCAAGACGTGCACCAACAATTTGTCCTCTTTTGAACTCTGGTATGTCACCCATAATGTTGTGTGCATTTCAATATTTTGAGCAAAACTGTGCTCTTACCCTGATAATTGAAGCTTCACACTCTGCTCTTACTGGTGCAATGTGCAATCAATGAAGACTGGCTACCAGGCTGGTCCAATTTAGCCATGAAACCTCCCACACTAGAATGACAGGTGTTTCAGTTTCATTGTCCAACCCCTGTATATATATATATATATGTTCAAAGATCAGATCCAATAACACAGCCCAATTCAGTTGTGATTACAATATGAACAATCAGATTCTCTTGAGCTGTCAGTTGGTAACATGCATTTAAAGTATCTAAAGACCAGCTGGCTGCATCAAACCAAAGATTCTGCAGCAATCCCTTGTCCTGAGCAAGCATCTAGTGACAGTGGAGAAGAACCAGTCACAGACCTCCAATAGAACCAGTACAGGACGCAGATACAACAATCAAGGAAGGCCTGGCTCAAGAGTTCTTTTTATGGGAGAGAAACACAAGAGTTAATGGCAGCAATAGGTCTGTTAATGGTTCTGTTTGGTAAAGAAAAAAAGCTTAACAGAGAAGCATGGAGTCAGGGGTACTTTCAATGGACAAAACAAAGAGAGTACATGGTAGCAGTAGCTCAATGTTGGGTACCAGCCATGGGTACAACATGAAGGGCCAGTAAGAACTTTTCTGGAACTTTCAAAATAAATCGTATTAACCTAGTTCCAGCACAGCCAAGAACAGGGAATAACAGCGGACTTAACGTGACGTCAACGTCTGAATAAAAACCCTGCTTTTGCAACAAACTGACCTCTCCCGCACAGGTCCCCAGAGGAACTGGACGGAGGGACTCAACGTGCTAATGTCTCTTTGCTGGCAAACAGACATAACTCTTCAAACTGGATCCAAGAGTGTATTGTCTTGTCTTGACCCTGTCTCTACGACGCCGAGTGGAGCAGTTTTTCCCGGTCTGAAGGAAGGACAACGGGACCACATCACCGTGGCTACAGCAGTAACATGCAGATTGGCTGGCCTGCAGAATGAGCCGCCCCACCTCACAGCTACGGAGGTTAGCTGCAAGTTAACCCTTTGTTCACTGTGGATGCTTTCTTCAACATCGTTGCCCCGGACAACTTTTCCTCAGCATGCTTCACGTAAGAGGTGTTTTGGACAGAGAGAAGTAATTTAGAATGAAATAATCTAAACATTTTTCATTGCAAAATCACTGCAAAATCATATGCTGCCACGATTGGCACCTCCCTAAAAATTCCTATGAAGTTAATGTAACCCATTCATTTTCCCAAGGGTGTTTATACGAACCGTGGCCTGTTTCTCGTAGCCGTTCAGCAAAATAGGGAGGACGAGCATTTGTCATTTAAGTTAGGCAGATGCTGATTATCCATCCTTTTTCTATACACGCTTCTTCCGTAAAGGGTCACGAGGGAGCTGGTGCCTATTTCCAATGGTCTACAGACGGTAGTCGGGGTATACCCTGGACAGGTCGCCAGTCCATCGCAGGGCAACACAGACACACACAAGACAAACAACCATTTAGAGAGACCAATTAATCTAACAGTCATGTTTTTGGACTGTTGGAGGAAGCCAGAGTACCCAGAGAGAACCCACACATGTACGGGGGAGAACATGCAAACTCCTGCTGATTATCATAAAACAGGGAAATAGTTACAGGAAAGTGGCTATTCACCCAAACTCACCCACATCTACAGTCACTTCAGTAATTAAACATTTGAAGAAACTGGAACTGTGACAAACATGGCTGACATCTTGGGGTCACCAAGTCTCCATCATAACCAGTAGATGCTATTTACATGCCAATCAGAGTTTTTATGTCCTATCACAAACATAAATGTATGGAGTTTGCTAAACTTTACCAGGACTTTAACTTTACTCTGTTTTGGTCAGAATATGGCGAAAATATGCTGAAAAGCTTCTAATGGCCAATGTTGGGTATGGTGGAGGATCTGTAATGGTGTGGGCCTGTTTCTCTGCTGAAGAACTGAAGAACCTTGTTAGAGTGCATGGCATCATTAACTGAATAAATGGATGGCCAAATCATCACAGAAATGGTTCAACAAACAAAATCAACTCTCTTGCTTGACCATCTGAGACCTAAATCCTAAAAAAACCTGCAGGATGAGCTAAAAACAGTGAACAGCATAAAAGAGGACCCAGGACTCTGGTTGATCTGCAGAGGAACGATCAAAGACTGATCAAAGATCCCCCTCTCTGTATGTTACAAGCTTGTGAAATGTTATAGGAGAAGACGAAAAAATATAGTTTTCCTCTCTGCATTAATGTTCTCGAAGTCAAAGCTGTTTCAGTATGAGCTTTAAGTAATGCTGTCAGAAATAAATAGGTTTCAAGGTTTTTTAAGCATTCTTACCAGGGGAGCCAATATGTGTGAAGGACACTGCATCTTTATGGCTGTGAACAGCCCTGACTGAAATTTTCCTAAACCAACTGAGCTTAATAACCCTTATCATCAGAATCAGAATCAGCTTTATTGCCAAGTTTGTACATACAAACAAGGAATTTGACTCCGGTACACTTTGCTCTTTGGTTTTGTTTTTGCATTACAGAATATACATATTTACAATGTACAATATACACATATATAAATAAAAAGGTGCATTTGCAACATCTGTATGCTGTTGTTTTGTACTCTATTGATGTTCAACAGAGAAACAGCCTGGGGAAAGAAACTGTCTCTGTGGTGGCTGGTTTTAGCGAACAGTGCTCTGTAGAGGCGGCATGAAGGTAAAGCTCTGAACAGTTTATGTGCAGGGTGTGTGGGGTCTGCAGAGATTTTAGCAGCTCTTTTCCTGACCCAAGACCTGTATAAGTTCTTGATGGAGGGAAGGTCAGCCCTGATTATTCACTCTGCAGTCCTGATTATTCGTTGCAGTCTGGACCTGTCCTGTTTTGTGGATGAGCCAAACCACACTGAGATGGATGAAGACAGGACAGACTGAATGATGGCAGTGTAGAAGATGACCTGCAGCTCCTGTGGAAGGTTGAACTTCTTGAGTTGCCTCAGGAAGTACAGTCTCTGCTGGGCCTTCTTTCGAACAGTGTCTATGTGTGAGGACCATCTCAGGTCCTCAGAGATGGTGGTTCCTAAGAACCTGAAGTGGTCCACGGCCAATACAGTGTTGTTGAGGATGGTGAGAGGGGTTTATGGGGGTGGTGTTCTCCGAACCATTTCCACAGTCTTGAGTGGGTTGAGTTCCAGGTAGTTCTGACAACACCAGTGTACCAGCCGATCCACCTTCTGTCTGTATGCAGACTCATCACCGTCCTGGATCAGTCCAATTACAGTGGTGTCATCTGCAAACTTAAGGAGTTTCACGGACGAGTCCGCTGAGGTGCAGTCATTTGTATAGAGAGAGAAGAGGAGTGGGGATAGAACACACCCCTGGGGGGCACCAGTACTTATTGATCTGGTTTGGGAGAAGATGCTCCCCAGTCTCATCTGCTGCTGTCGGTCCGTCAGGAAGCTGTTGATCCACTGACAGGTGGAGGTTGGGACGTTGAGCTGGGTGAGCTTCTGGTGGAGGATGTCTGGTATGATGGTGCTGAAGGCCGAGCTGAAGTCTACAAACAGGATCCTGGCGTATGTCCCTGGGTGGTCGAGGTGTTGCAGGAGGAAGTGTAGGCCTAAGTTTACAGCATCATCTGCTGACCCGTTTGCTCGGTAAGCAAACTGCAGGGGGTCCAGCAGAGGTTCTTCATCATCATCATCATCCTCCTCCTCATCATCCTGTACATGGTGTTTTGCCCAGCTGTTCTGGCTGCTCACTTGATGGCTGTTGCCCTCATCTATCTCTGTGCCACCTCTAAAGCTGTCCCAGACTTCCTCCATGCAGGGACGCAATTTGTAATTTAAAGACCTTTCCGTAGACAGTACACGAATGCCGTATTTCTTTTTGCTTCTTATCTTTCAGGACCATCTATACCTGATGGGTGGGTCGTGAATCATTCATGGCTGTTTGCTACTTCACGTTCCGTTCTATTAATCGGATTGGGGCAGTGGGACTGAGAGCCGCATTAAAGAAAACAATGGGAGAAATTCACACTGGCAATGGATAACTGACTGTAAAGTTGGGATCAGCAAAACTACATAAAAGCTATTTAGTTGTCTTGATAAATAAAGCACTTATTCAACTCTGGTTCTGAACAATTCTGTCATGTTACTTGGTGTATATTTTTAGTGGCTGAGATACTAAGGCTCACAAAGTGTGGTGGGGACACTGTGATGAAGGAAACAAAAGAGCAACAGCTGATATTGTCCTTGCAATAGGGTCACAAGAAAACATTTTTCCGATATTGTGCAAATGGAACAACTGCTCCCCCGTTTTTAAAAGTGGGGAAGCAAATTTATGTTTTGGCATCTGATTAACCCCAGCAGTCTGGCAAATTTATAAAGTCTCATCCCCCATAAATCAAGGAACAGTACAACAGAAAACTTTGTACTACATTGTATTACTCGGTCTGAATCGGCTACATGTGAACACAGTCTGGTGTCGTGCAGTCAGTGTTGCAAAGCAGCTCCCTGCCACTGGTAAAAATAGCATTCCAGTGTCCATTTCTGAACTAAAACTAACTGAACTCTTTAAACAGGCTCATTAAATCAGCATACAGACAAAACAGAAACTGTCAAAACTATTTTTTTTCTGGGAATCAAACTCTTCTCCGCACTTCCTCCTTGAGATGTTGGTTAGAGGTTTTAAACCCAGGGAGGACTTACACATTAGAGTAGCTCATTTCTATTTTTATTTCTGTTTTTTATTTTTCTGTTTTTGGTCATCTGATGTGATTCAGTGTTTTTTTTTTTTACTCTTGGGTACTCTTTTCTGTTTCCAGGCGTTTCAGTTTTTCGTTTGTTAGACCTAAAATGTTTCAGAACTGAAGTTTCCCAGATAAACTGTATCACCACAGCTTATTTCATCCAAATGTCTTAATATAATGCTCTTAAAAATAAACTTGTACCACAGGATCTTATTTAATCGGTATGTTGTTTACATTGTAAGCTGTCAATCAGCTGAAGCAGTTGTCTTGGTTGTGATTTGTGACTGTGATCTATGGGGCATTTACTGCTAAAATTGTTCTACCAGAGAAATTGCTGGAGTGTGGGTGTATGTATGGAGCATATGCAGCATTGCCCCTCCTCCACTTGTTACAGCATGCTGTCGGTCATCTGGCTGAAAAAAATGCTAGTAAATTTTGCCTTGCTTAAAAGACAGGCAAATTTGGATGGTTGGGCATCTTTGCAGTTGTAAAACAACATGGGCCCTAAAGCTGTACCAACCATTACTTTTATTAGGATTGCGCTGGTTTATAACTTCAGCTGAGAAGCTAGAATTGGCATATGGTCAAGTAGTTCACTGTAGGCCAGCTACCTCAGCAGACAGCCTGACTAATTAACCAACTAAATTTGGCTTGCCTAAGAGAACAAAAAGGTTGAATAATCTGTTCATTTAGTGCTTGAAACCTATTACTGAATTTAGCATGTTTTTCTTCTATATTCTTGCTTCTGTGTGTTAGAATCAAAATAGCAAAAATACATGTTATAGGTAACATCATAACTGATATTTTAGCAGCAGTAGGAATAAATTAAACGCATTCACATCATCTTTTAATTTTTGTTTTTTTTCTGATAATGTGAATAACGGGACACAGACACCATGCCGAGTGCCTTTACACGCCCACAGTTGATGCCTGCAGTACTGCAGCAGGCCCAGACCGAGGCAGTGTTTATCAGCCATGCAGTTGCTGACCATCTACCCTGTTGGGATGCAGGGCTTGTAGCTCAGCCGGCTGCTACGCATCACCGGCCTGTGATAACCTGCTTGTCTGGTGATTCTGCCTACCTACCTGTCTGTCCACCACTCATCCACCTGTATCTATCATCCGTCATGTTTAGTACTGTTCAGACACACTTCCTGCCTTTTTTCCCCACACTGCTCTCCTGTCTACCTGAGCAGCTTGCAAGGCTCTTGAGACATTTTCCCTCTTGTTGCTTTGTTTTCTTCACACACACCCCCTCGGCCTGTCAGTCCTGCTGCAGTAGCTGACTGGTTGTCACTCCTTTCTCCTCTCTGGCCTCCTTTTGTCAGTCTATCTGCACGGCTGCCTGTCTGGCTTTCCAGTCGAGGAATGTCCGGGTAGGTGCTGGATAACAAGCGCCCTGCAGACCTACCGCTCACAAGGACAGAGGCACAGATGAATGGTGTGAGAGAGAGGGGTGGGGGGTGGCTGTGACAGATAAAGGGAGAGATAAATGGCAAAAAAGGAGGATATAAATAGACAGGTGGGAGAAATGATGTAAATCTAGGAAGGGAAGCATCTTTTTATGGCAGAGAGGAGGTAAACCAGATGAATCGGGGGTCAGCTGAGTGGAAGCTGTGGAGTGACAAGACATCGGGAAACGGAGAGTCTCACTGCTTATTAAGAGGCTTGCACTCTGTGGCTGTGCTTTTGTTGAATTAACACGTTGATGTTCTGCTAGTCTTTGGAGGAGCAAGAGTGGGACTCTGCCAGGGCTCCTACATGTGCTCTCCCTCACTATCTTCCTGACATCTTCTCTCACACCTTCTCAAGCAGTTATCTGGTATCAGACCGGGATGAGACTTACGGCTGAGTTAGACAGAAGAAACTGTTAAGGGCTTCAGTCAGAAACAAGCACCTCGTTTGTATAAGATGAGACTTTCAGATGACAGAATTCTCACCGAGAGATGGAAGGAGTGGGGATCTCCCTGAAGGAGTATCTGCCTTCAGACGTTTCTTCCTCTAGTTCAATTTGCATCACAGATATTAGTGCTGAATTTAAAGTCAACGCCTCCCGGCGGTTGAATGATGAGTCCAAATTATGTTGCAATCTCTCTATTGTGTATCAGCTCATTTGCTGTGAGCTCATTCCTCTGCATTTGCACTATAGGTTTGAGACGTTAGTTGTGGATTTTGGTAGTGTGGCTTTCTGGTAAAGCATACCTTTAAATACATGTGGATATAAAGACACCCCTGTTAAAATGCTAGGTTTTTGTGACATTTATCCAGTGTGATTCTATAGCAAGACTGAATTAACTGATAGAAAAGCTGCAATAACCTGGTTGCATAAGTGTGAACAATCCTAAATTAATATTTTTCTGAAGCACCTTTTGATTCACTTATAGCATGAAGCCTTGTTTAACAGAGGTGTGTTAGCATGCTCCATTATGACCTGGGAGTAACTTCCCCCTCTGTCTGGCAAATGTTCACCAGATCCCTCAGTTTATGAGCGTCTCTCATGTCTACTTTCAGATGGATAAAAGCAATATATTAGCTGTTGATGCTGCTCATGTTGTCACTGTACATCTGTTTAATTGACTAGAAATGCTTGTATGTTTAACCAACGAATAGCGGCCCTGGTCTCTTCACTGTTATTTCATGGGTTAGTACTGCTCGAGACAATTCACCATTCAGTCACTGCACTTGTTACTCTGAGATGGGGTAATCCCTGGACAGAACCCCATTGAACCCCAGTGATCTGCAGTATCACCAGTATGGACACAAATAAGAGGCGGAGACCTCTTAAAGTTATATAAAACAAAAAGGTTTCTGTGACCTGAAAGCACCTTCTTGTAAATCCCTAGGTATCTTTTGTTGCACAATTTTGCTAGACTTTGACCCAGTTTTTGTACCAGTATTTGTAGCCTTAGCAGGCATTTAAATATACTTTGCCTTGAAATACAAACAAATCTGTAACCCATAGATCTAGTATGGGTTGAAACATTTTGTTGAAGTAGATTTGTTTATCGTCAAACCATCACCTTGCCCTTATCCAAGATCAGGTGGTGGTAACCGGTCCACGTGCTCATGGTGTTTTACATGGTTGTTGGTCTTCATGATCTCACATCAAGCTTATGGGGAATCCACTTTATGTTTCTCTTTCCTGGAGAGTTGAAGCTAAAAAAGAACCACTTTGTCACTACCAGAGCTTTGGGTGGTGGAACACAAAGAACCGGTACTAAGGCCACGCCAGTTTAACACTGGAACCATTTTGGTGAAAAAAAAAAACCCTGTTGAGAAACATTGTCTTAGGTTCTGACTCTTTTTTTTCCCAGCCACCTGAATCAATCCGTTGCACGCTAAAGGTCTGGGTTTGAAGATGACAAGAGAACTACATCATCAGCAAAACTCAAAGACGAGACCCAGAGGTTTCATTTTTGAGAAGCAGAACCAGACGGTCTCCTCCCACTGAATAGACCATGGGATTCCGACTATCCATGAACACCACAAACAGTGGAATGGGTCGGTTCTGCCAAAGTCAACCGGCACTGGTAAAAAGCTGGGCTTTGTGCAAAGAATGCAGACGCAGCTGTTGCATTGCAATATACAAAGAGAAAATCATTCAAAGCATGCCAGACTGCCTGCAGCACTCCCAAAACCTGCCTCAAGGGACACAGTCCTGGGCCTGCTGTAGATCCACAAAGCAGTATAACTAACATATCTTATCCAGTTGTAATTTCTAATTTCATTTATATTAGATAATGATTGTATCAAGGATTTAAGGATTAACTATTCAAGTGAAAGTTAATCAAATCAGCAGTGTTTATTTGGATAACCCGTCTCCTGTTTGTACGGCTGCTGACAAGTGTTGACATTAATGCTAATACGATCTAGCTTGTTGACAGACGAATGTCACTGTTTTGGCAAGGTGTGCTTGGCATCAGGCTGTACAGTTGATTCAGACTGCATCTTCAAACACAGGTGGTATATTTCATTAAACTGACCATGGTCCATATTGGAAAACATTGAGCAATCACTACTACCGTTAGCCTACGTGCTGTTTTTTAAAACTCATGTGTGTGTGTTTGGGTTTATTTGGAAGCACTGGAAGCTTCTTGGTGTCTTTGATCAACAGGCAGAATCCAGAATCCTCTGTCTTCACATTTCTCTGTGGAGAAGTAAGATGAGTTGTAGCTAGCCAGCTAACACCTCCCACACCCGTTTGTGCAACACACTCACACAGACACCATACATCAACCAGGAATATGCCCTTTTAAAGATGAATCACTTTCATTTTCCTGTCTCTGTCTGCTTCTCCCTTTTTTTCTCTCTCATACACACACATACCTACACACACACACACACACACACACACACACACACTCACACACACATACACGCACACAGTTCATCTCCCAACTGAAACAGGCTAATACATGATTAAGTCCAAAATTTGTCAACATGTCTGCCATCCATTCACAAAAATGTGCCTTTTTTTTAACCCATTGACCTGCCTCGTTTGCCTCAGCCCATGTGTTCTGTTTCCAAGCTTTTTCTAGCTGCGGTCATCTGAACCATCTCTGCTATTGCATCCATAGTCGTAACCAACTTTCCGACTGGGAAGGGCCCATCCAGCAGCACATAACATGTGACCCAACTGTCAGTTGATAGTGATATCTGTGCTCCTGTGTGTAAACTTGCACCCCTGCCATATCTGGTGCTGTAGATCAACCAGTTTCAGCTTGATTACTGTGTATCAGGTAGGTTTGATGAGGAAGGATGAGGTAGGATGATAAGGAATGTCTTATTCAATAATCTATTTGTCCCTGATACCAATCCAGGTCGATACCGAGTCATGGGCCGACACTTTATTGCAATCAAATGATGTATTTGCTTGAAAATCTGTTGCTTTAAAATAGATGACCAAAGGTTCATTTTCTTTTCAACAGCTTTACCACTATTAGAAAAAACTAGCAGAAGACAAAAAATCTAGGGCAGAATTTTACCAAAATACAAACCCAAAAGTAATTCAGCTACTTGACAAAAGTAATTACGACATTAATAAGACATTTTTGAGAAGCTAAGCCTTTCTTAGGCACAATGCATTTTATCACATGACAACAAAATTGAATGATTCTTTTTGGGATTTAATCAGAATTAAAGCGTCTGAGCAGTATTATGCTGCCAACACAATGTTTCACTGAGGGAATGGTGTTCAGGATGGTGTCCAATTTTTTAGGTCAAAAAGTACTATTTTGTGATTTGAAGTTGCAGCATTTCAAAAGCTAGTATTTTTGTTTGGGTCTAGGTTCACTGCCTATATGCACTTAACTGTCTCATGGTCTTAACATAAAACCACGGCTGCCCAAATCACGGTAGAATTAAATGTGCACCTCAACTCTCCTGTTTCCACCAGAAACGCCGGGAGCTCCACAGGGTCAATATACACGGCCGGGCTGCTATAGCCAAACCTTTGGTCACTCATGCCAATGCCAAACGTCGGTTTCAATGGTGCAAGGAGCTCAAATCTTGGGCTGTGGACAATGTGAAACATGTATTGTTCTCTGATGAGTCCACCTTTACTGTTTTCCCTACATCCGAGAGAGTTACGGTGTGGAGAAGCCTCAAAGAAGCGTACCACCCAGACTGTTGCATGCCCAGAGTGAAGTATGGGGGTGGATCAGTGATGGTTTGGGCTGCCATATCATGGCATTCCCTTGGCCCAATACTTGTGCTAGATGGGCGCGTCACTGCCAAGGACTACCGAACCATTCTTGAGGACCATGTGCATCCAATGGTTCAAACATTGTATCCTGAAGGCGGTGCTGTGTATCAGGATGACAATGCACCAATACACACAAGACTGGTGAAAGATTGGTTTGATGAACATGAAAGTGAAGTTGAACATCTCCCATGGCCTGCACAGTCACCAGATCTAAATATTATTGAGCCACTTTGGGGTGTTCTGGAGGAGCGAGTCAGGAAACGTTTTCCTTCACCAGTATCACGTAGTGACCTGGCCACTATCCTGCAAGAAGAATGGCTTAAAATCCCTCTGACCACTGTGCAGGACTTGTATATGTCATTCCCAAGACGAATTGACACCACAAAAGGAGGCCCTACAAGGCCCTACACCATACTAATAAATTATTGTGGTCTAGAACCAGGTGTTTCAGTTTCATTGTCCAACCCCTGTATATCTAAGAAGCCACTGAACTGATGAGCAATACCAGCATTGTTGGCAAAGGAAAGAATGATGCAGTTTTAAATATGCTTTCGTGAATCTTATTAAGTAAAAACTCAGATTTCTAACATGTATATGCTTCAATTATTCTATTATCAAATGACCTGAATGGTTAAAGAAGAAAATTAAGCACATTTGCCTTTTATTTTCACCTGAAAGACCACATAAAATCCTTGGCAAGTAAGCTTTGAGACTGAGCTGTTTCTCATGGAGCTGCATCTCTGTGCTTCTGTAACCTGGTACCAGGTCCAGGCAGGTGGCAGCAGGCTGGGAGTATACTTGGCAGACAAACGGGGAAGCAGGCACCGTATTCAGGACAAGCAAGGACGCCTGCCGGTTGATTGAGTGCTTCTAGGTGTGGGTGACCTCCTTCGCTTCCCCTCAGTGGCAGAAGACAGAGGAGACTGAAGGGAGGAGAGCACAAGAGAGAAGATGAGGCTGCTTATGAACAATGTACTGATGCCGTCTGTCCCACTTGCACTTCCTTCTTTAATTTTGTGGCTGCACACTCACTCATAGAGCTGTTCTGTATTCATATAAATTACATACTTATCAGGCCAGAGTTTAACTCTGCCTTCAAACACACCGTTTCGTGTACATCTCTTGTGTATTTTGATATGTGTATAAACTGGACCTTGCCGTGCTCATTATATATCATTAGACCTTGTGTACAATGTAAATGCAGTCTCAACGCGGCTTGGTCCTTTTCAAATTTTGTTACATTACGTCTACCAACGTCAATTGACCAGCACAAAGTAGTGGTACTTGGGAAGTGGAAGGAAAATTAGACATGGGTTTCCTCCTCTGAGTCAATACATTGTAGAACCACCTTCTGCTGCAGTTACAGCCTCCAGTGGTTTAGTTTGTTCGAATCAGTTCTACTGATCTTGAGACATCATTTGCTCATTCTTCTTTAAAGATGCTTTCTGTTGGCAAAGTAGCTCAAGCTCAGTCAGATTAGATGGAACTCATCTATAAAGAGCAATCTTGAAGTCTTGCCAAAGACTCATTTAGATCTAGATTTGGACTTTGACTGGGCCATTCTAACACATAAATACCATTTTACTGTACTCTGGAACAATATCCATCTTTCCGTGAGGTCTGTTCGAACTTTAGATTATTTAAAATCTCTTTTGAAAATTACTCTTTTTAAACTGGCTTTTGATTCTAGACAGTACGACCATTAGGTCAGTCTTCTTCTATGGCTTTTATTGCTGATTTTATTACTTATATTGACAACCTTGTATTTTATTGCTAAACTGTCTCACAGTCTTATACTATTTTTATCTTTCTTCTATTTTATCTTCACCTGTACATCACTTTGGTCTGTAAAGCTCTTTATAAATAAATAAAATGGTAAATGAACTGAATATATATAATGTTTTTCTAATCATACTGACCAATCAAAGCGTTTTACATTATAGCCACAATCACCCAATCACACTTACTAAGACACACGCATTCATACACCGATACCTACCGGTAGGCAATTTGGGATTAAGTGCCTTGCCCAGGGGCACTTCGACATGTGACAAGCAGATGCTGTAATCAAACCCACAACCTTCCGATTGCAAGACGACTACCCACTGATCCACAGTTGCCCAATAATAATAATAATAATAATGGTTTTAACACAGAGATTATGTCATGAATCACGTCTGATCGCTGCCCCAGTCAAGTCATGTCACAGTTTATCATCTCCTCATTGTTTCTCCCCGCCCGTCACAGAAAACGTTAATCAGCGTCATGCCACTCACCTGTTCTTTTCAGTACTTAAGGTCCACTCTCCCACAGCTTCAGTGACAGATTTATGAACACTTTTTGCCAAGTAGTTGTCCAGCATTCATGTCTCTTCTTGCCTGCCTCGTTACGATCCTGTTCCTGGTATTTGTTCTCACGTCTCCTGCCTCAGCCCCTGTCGGACTTGTTCAGTCATCTGCCTCTCAGATTTCGACCGCCCTTCTGGATTTTGGATTCACGTTTCCTGTCTTCGCCCTCCTCGGATTTGTTCAGTCATCTGACTCACGGATCTCGACCTTCGCCTGCTCTCCCCGACCATGAGTTAAGTCTGCTCCTCCTAACCTGGTTACTCTTTCTGATCTTCTGTGTATGACCCCCGCTTGTACCACGGATTTTCCCCGAACCTCCAAGTCTCTCCGGAGTAAACTCTGTAAACACGGAAGTAACGTCGGACTTCATCTTAGGCTGTCCACGTCATTCAGAAGTTCGCTCCGGACCAAACGCTCTCTGAAAAGGTTAATGGCATCATTCAAAGTTAATTCTGCTCTCCACTTCAAACCAGCCACTAACCTAATCCTCTCCTGCTTAGAGCTCCGGATCCCCTTGACGTGTCCAGATCCTGCTTTCTGTTTCTTAATAAAACTTTTAGAACTATTCAGGTTTCTGGTAACGTTGTGAAACTCGTTTCTCCAAACATTACAGATTAATTACAAAAGCAGAATGATCTAATTGTTTTATTTGAAACACAAAAACTACAATTATTACTAGGGCCGCATTATTTACTAAATATGTTTGGTTGCAATACTGTTCTCAAAAACTGCGACAAAGATATTGATTACAATTATCTCTTATGTTGAGGAAACTTTTCTTTCATTAGCAATGCTTAATTTCTCATTAGCTTTTGGATCTCAGCCGCTAAAGAAATACACCTTGCGTGGCCCTTATGAGTCCATTCAACTGGCTAAATACACTGCTCAAAAAAATAAAGGGAACACTTAAACAACACAACATAACTCCAAGTGAATCAAACTTCTGTGAAATCAAACTGTCCACTAAGGAAGCAACACTGATTGACAATCAATTTCACATGCTGTTGTGCAAATGGAATAGACAACAGGGGGAAATCTTTGGCGATTAGCAAAACACACTCAATAAAGGAGTGGTTCTGCTCACAGCCCAACACCGTGCAGGACGCTTGGCATTTGCCAGAGAACACCAGGATTGGCAAATTCGCCACTGGCACCCTGTGCTCTTCACAGATGAAAGCAGATTCACACGGAGCACATGTGACAGACGTGACAGAGTCTGGAGACACTGTGGAGAGCGATCTGCTGCCTGCAACATCCTTTAGCATGACCGGTTTGGCAGTGGGTCAGTAATGGTGTGGAGTGGCATTTCTTTGGAGGGCCTCAAGGCCCTCCATGTTCTCGCCAGAGGTAGCCTGACTGCCAGATCCTCAGACCCCTTGTGAGACCATATGTTGGTGTGGTTGGCCCTGGGTTCCTCCTAATGCAGGACAATGCTAGACCTCATGTGGCTGGAATGTGCCTGCAAGATGAAGACATTGAAGCTATGGACTGGCCTGCCCTTTCCCCAGACCTGAATCCGATTGAGCACATCTGGGACATCATGTCTCGCTCCATCCACCAACGTCATGTTGCACCACAGACTGTCCATGAGTTGGGGGATGCTTTAGTCCAGTTCTGGGAGGAGATACCTCAGGAGACCATCAGGAGCATGCCCAGGTGTTGTTGGGAGGTCATACAGGCACGTTGAGGCCACACACAATACTGAGCCTCATTTTGACTTGTTTTAAGGACATTACATCAAAGTTGGATCAGCCTCTAGTGTGTTTTTCCACTTTAATTTTGTGTGTGACTCCAAATCCAGGTCTCTATTGGTCAATAAATTTGATTTCCATTGATGATTTTTGTGTGATTTTGTTGTCAGCACATTCAACTTTGTACAGAACAAAGTATTCAATTACAATATTTCATTCATTCAGATCTAGGATGTGTTATTTGAGTGTTCCCTTTATTTTTTTGAGCAGTGTACATTACAGATATGCAGAACTTAAGGGAAAGACATTTAAAATATTAAATCCTAACAAATATTGCATCCAAGCATTCCCGTTGATTGCACTATTGCACACACAGATATTGCGATCACAACTGCAAGGTGACATGCTGTGCAGCTCTAATTATTACATCAGAGAGAATTTAAGTACACCCTTTCATCAAACTTTGACAGGTGGGTGGGACTTCCAGTGAGGGTGGGATTTCCGGTTGGCGCCATGTGGGCGCCATGTGGGTGCCATGTGGGCAGGAGGTCACGTGGTCAAGCAGGTGGTGTGTCCAAGGGGGCGTAACCGTGGATGCTGATTGGTTGTCGTCATTAGGGGCGATACCTTAAATGAGCCAATTAAAACACACAGGGGTGTGTTTAAGGGTGTTATTATATGAAATCCTAATAAAATGAACTGTGTAACCTGACAGAAATTGTAAGTTCATTTTGCTTTTACAGCAGGACCTATTTTGTTGAATATATGAGCCAGTCTAAATCAGTTCAAAATAGAAAAGACCTAAAAAGTAAATTAAAAGATTGTGCTTCACTACATCGATGGAACGAGAAAAACCTTCAGCTTCTGCATCAACATACTGGAAAAGCAGCTGAAAGAGGTAAGACGAATATGAGATTAACAGAAAAAAAAAAGAACTTCAGTATACTGTTTCCAAGTTATAAATTGACTCTAGCAATGATGTGTTTGTTTTTGAATCATGAGAGACTCCATTTTAGGAAAAATGAATGATAATTTTAGTTACCTGTAGCTTTTCTAAAACATTTACTTTTTCATCTAAGAGTAAAAGGTTATTCAGGGGGGTTACAGTTATTCTATATCCAACTGTTAGGGGCGATGTCAGGAAGGGCAGTTAGGTCTGTTCCTTAGATAACCATATCACCTTTGAACTCAAGAAGGGTTTTGGTCTTAAAACATAGAGTCTTTGCAGTTGAGATAACACTGTCATGTTCTGGTATAAATACTGTGAGTAAATGTTGTCCGGGGGCTCTGTTTCATTGGCTAACCTCAGTGTCAGGGTCTTCAAATGCTGAATGTCTTTGAACCATAACACTTGTTACATTGAAAATACCAGTACTGACAAGAAAAAATGCCGGTAAATATTTCAGGAAACCCGGAAATTGTGGAATCTACTTCTGATAATTCACAAAAGTACAATGACATCTTTAAAAGTAAGTAAGTAAGTATTCATCTTTAAGAAATCATTAAATGCATGTGAATGTTCTCTAATTTTGTTTATATATATATTGTTTATATATATATATATATTTGTTTCTTTGTCATAGAACCCACCGCTGATGACCTTGATGATTTCATCTTGACACAATCAGATTATGGTAAGTAAATGTTAAATGCAATAATATATATATATATATATATATATATATATATATATATATATATATATATATATATATTATAGTTAACCCTTGACAATGTTTCAATTTATAGATTTGATGAGAGAGGTAAACGCGAATGATCAAGTTGGAGGGTTCAGTGGCTGGAATCGACAGTCAAAATTGAGAAGGCGAATTATTTCCAAACAAGAAAAAACCCGCAACATCTGAACTTTCTTCTAACACAGAAATTAAAACTGATTCTTTGAATACTCCTCCGTCAATTATCATCATTTCCCCTGAAGACACACCGGATACGTTACCGGCACCACCAGAAAGTAAGTCCTAAGAACTAACTATTTTTCTTTGAGAGTGAATGTATTTTAAACCTCAGATAAAAACTGTTTACAGATGCGACTGAGAGCTCTGTGGAAGACACAGCTGTCGAGCAGCAGCAAGGTATATATATATATATATGTGTGTATTTTAAGCATAGTTCAATAAAATGTCATATAAACCTGTTTACAGATACATCCAAAGATGCCACATTGAATCCGCCCACCAGAAGGTCGCTTTTCAAAGATCAAGACAGCTTTCAGCAGAGAGGCACCGTTTCAGTTCAACAAGAAGCGAAATCTGGAGGTTTTACCACAAAGAATCGGAGTAAGATTTAAAAAAAAAACTTGTGTATTTTAAAAACTATTTTCGTTTTATTTATGAACGCTGTGCTGCGCAGCGTAAGATAACTTTTATTGTCTTCTGTTTTTACAGAATATTTAACCCCGGCCAAAAGACAGCGACTCTCTGCGCTACATAGCAGAGCAACGCTAGCGAGTGGTTTAATGAACGGTACGTTTTAATTCATACATACTGAATTAATTTGAATTCCTTTGTTTTTTTTTCAGCTTTAATGTGATTATTTCAATATATATATATATATTTATTATCTATTTATTTATTTTTTGTTCATTCTCCTTACAGAGGTAACGTTGACGGTAGGACAGATTGGTCACAGAAACGGACAGCGCAGGAAGACAGTCTCTACAGCCTCACGGAATCTTCGTAATACGGCCTCTTCGTTAACGCTTCTGGCAGCATGTCAGATTCTGTTAAAGAAGCATTTTGGTGACATCAAGGTGATTTTAAACTGAACTGATCACTGTGGCTTTTTTTTGTTTTTTTTTCTGTAGGTTAGTTTTATTTAAAAAATTTTTTTCTTATTTTCATATAAATGGATAACCGAATCAGACTTGCCCTGGATGAAATAAGAAATTTAGTTAATGAACTTAACGAAATTCCCATTAATGCAGAAGTAGCAGATAACATCGTTTTAAATGCATCTCCTGCTAACAGTGAAAATGTAATAAATGAAGATAAGCACGGTGACGTTTTAAACGTAATCAATCAGGCTCTTGAAGATTTATATAGAGCTCTGTATCCACTCAGCATTGAGCAAAATGATCCACCTGACACTCATCAGAATCCTTCTACGTCACACGCCGCAGATCGGCACGGTGACGTTTTAAACGTAATCAATCAGGCTCTTGAAGATTTAAATAGAGCACCATCTCCACACAGCAGCATTGAGGAAAATGATTCACCTGACAGTCATCAGAATCCTTCTACGTCACACGCCGCAGATCAGCACGGGGGTCATTTCAATACGGACGTAGCATTTAGTTCTGATCAAATAGGACGAAACCCTCCAGCCGTGGTTGAACGTGAACATTTTAATAACCATGAAATAAGGAGACCTTTTACCATACCGCCGCCCTGTCCAAGTAACGTTCCAGATTTAGCAGCATTCTATACAGACATCATGCGTATTATAATTGAATTAGCCCACGCTGTGAGATCGTTAACCAGACGTAACGACGTTGTGCAACTGGAATTAGTGGGTGAAAATCTCAATCGTCACATCACATTTACTGTTACAGATGATGGAAACATGATCCTGCCTGCTTTCGAAAACTTCCTCGACGATTTAGTACAATCGAATGCAAATATACCTGTAGATAATAACATGGAATTTGTTCTTCAGGTTGTTAATGACCCAGCAGGAGGTTCTAAGCGTAAAGCTGCAGGAACGTTAGACTGTGAACTGTTTAATAAGAAAATGCGTCATTTGTATATTATAAACAATACCGGTAATCAGTTATGTTTTGCAATCAGCCTCGCACACGTCTCTGATCCTGAGCTCACGGATCACCGTGCTGTAGAACTGGGGAGGAGATGGCAGCATCAGGCAGGCCTTGACGAGCAAACAGCAGTTACTTTTAGTGATATTGGTAAATTTGAAACCATTCTGAAGAGAAAAATTGTAGTGTTTCACAGAACCACGGCCTCTACTGCTCTGTGTAAATTTGAGACCAGTTTCCCTGATCGTTCAAACCCTTTGTTTTTGCTGTTATTTCAAGGTCATTACTATGGGATAAAAAATCTCAAAGGTTTTATGGGGTGCAGATATATTTGTAATTACTGTTACACCAGCTATGAGAATGCAAACACACACCATTGTGAAGGTTATTGTCCAGTGTGTCGAACATATAAATGTATGCAAGAAATTAGCAATCCTGTAAGCTGTGCAGGCTGTCAAAGAATCTGTCGTAATTCCTCATGTTTCAGCAGACACAGGGAACCGCGCATCAGAAATAGTGCTGAAAGGCCTATGAGTGACTGTGAGTTGGTAAAACTGTGTAAAGTATGCAAACGGATATACGTTATTCCAATCAGTAAACCGAATAAACCACACGTGTGTAATGTAAAATGCAGTATTTGCGGTGAAAATGTACCCCCCCAGCCTAGACATTACATGCGATGATCATAAGTGTTACATTCTGCCTTGCAGTGCAATTAATCAGCTTGATGATAAACTGATTTTTTATGATTTCGAATGCCTCGTCAATGAGAGCGGCGTGCATACCCCCTTTCTGGTCTGTGCTAAAACGTTGAAAGGTGATAAATGGTACGCTTATGGACTGAATTGCACCCAAAAATTTCTCCTGCATTTCAGGAGGCCGAAGTACAGAGGCTTCACCTTAATAGCGCACAATGCGCGGGGGTACGATGGTTACCTGATTCTCACAGCAATGCTGCAGTTAGGGATTAAACCTCATCTCGTCATGGTAGGAAGTAAACTTCTCTGTTTAACCGACCCTGATTACAGGTTAAAATACATTGACAGCCTGTCATTTATGTGCATAAAGCTTAGCGCCATGCCGAAAGCGTTAGGCTTTACCGATCAAAGCAAGGGTTTTTTTCCCCACCTATTTTCCTCTGAACAACGTCTCCAGTATGTGGGGCCTTTTCCTCCTCCATCCTGCTACGCTGTAGAACGCATGAGTCTTCAAGACCAACAAGTGTTTAGCAGCTGGTACAGAGAAGCGAGCAAAGAGGTCTTTGACTTTAAGAAAGAAGCTATTCCTTATTGTAAAAATGACGTTGAAATTCTTTTTCAAGGATGCTTAAAATTCAGAGACGAGTTCTTTAAGGAGACAAGTGTGGATCCGTTTAAAAGTATCACAATAGCATCAGCCTGCATGAAGGTTTTTGTAACCAATTTCCTTCCTCCTCAAACCTTAGCCATTCCATCACCTCTGGACTACAGACGTAGCAGTAAAACGTTCTCCAGCACGTCCATTCAATAGCTCGGCTGGATTGCAGACAGCAGAGCCATATTTATCGAGCATGCATTAAATAGGGGTGAAAAGAAAATCGGCCCATATTCAGTGGATGGGTATGCAGAGATTAACGGTGTCAAAGTTGCGTTTGAATTTTATGGCTGTTTTTTCCACGGCTGTAAAAAGTGTTACATGCCTCATGACAAGTGTCCGTTGAGAGGGGTCGCATTTGAACAGTTTTACGCAGCCACTGTTGAGAGAAGCAAGGTGTTACAAACTGTGTACGGCCTTCGTCTCGAAGTCATATGGGAGCATGAGTGGATTGAAATGAAAAAATCAGACCCAGGGGTGATCAGCTTTCTTGAGAAAGTTAATGCACCCGAACCGCTATCCCCCCGGGATGCGCTGTATGCTGGACGCACCTGTCCTATGAAGTTGAGGTACACAGCGGAACCGGATGAAACTGTACATTATGTGGATTACACATCTCTGTATCCTTATGTAAACGCCAACTGCGTTTTTCCCCTCGGACACCCCACCATCATTTACAAAGATTTTGATGACCCCAGCAGCTACTTTGGTATAATCAAAGCTGTGGTCTACCCACCACGTAACTTGTTGTTCCCTGTTTTACCTTACAGAACATCCCAAGGTAAACTTGTGTTCACTCTCTGCCGCACATGCGCCTTAATAAATAACCAGTCAGGTCCCTGCATGCATAATGATGAGGACAGAGCTCTGACGGGTGTTTGGGTGAGTGTAGAACTCTGTAAAGCTTTGGAGTGTAGTTATCGTCTTGCTAAAATCACAGAGGTGTGGCATTTTGAAAAGAGAAGTGATACAATCTTTAAAGGTTACATTCATTGCTTTTTAAAGGGTAAGCAGGAGGCTTCAGGCTATCCGTCTGAAGCAGTGGATCAGGAGAGTAAGTCAAAGTATATAAGCGACTACAAACTGCATCAGGGCATCCAATTAGACCCTGAGAAAATCGAGGTGAATCCTGCCAAAAGGCAGGTTGCAAAATTGTGTTTAAACAGTTTTTGGGGGAAATTTGCGCACAGAAGTGATCTGTCTCAGACCACAGTCATCACTAACCCTGAAGACTTTTTCAGCTTCATGTTCTCGAGTAAATACAGGGTTAACTATTTTCATTTTTTCAACCCTGAAATGTGTGTAGTGCAGTGGAATTTCAGTAAACGTGTCATCTCTCCTCCAAGTAAGACAAATAATGTGTTTATTGCAGCATTCACCACCGCTTATGCACGTTTAAAACTTCTCAGCAGCATGGAGAAGTTACAGGACAGATTGATTTATATTGACACGGACAGTTTGATTTATGTGACAAAAAGTGGTGAAACTCCTCTGGAATTGGGGAATTATCTGGGTGATCTTACTGACGAGTTAGATGGTGACAGCATTTCGGAGTTTGCATCGACAGGACCCAAGAGTTATGCATACCAGACCAAGAACCGTAAAAATGTAATGATACGTGCTAAAGGCATCACTCAGACGCATGAATGCAGCGAGAGGGTCAATTTTGACAGCATCAAAGGGCTGGTCGAGGGCTACTTACAGGGGTCAAGTGAGGGTGTCATTGAAATCCCTCAACACACGATCAGGAGGGATAAAAAGAGATTCCGTTTGACAAACGCGACATTTCTTAAAAAGTTTCGACTGGTGTATGATAAGAGACGTCTTTTTTCTGACGGGACAACTCTGCCTTTCGGTTATTAGAGTTGAAGAAGAAATAAAATAAAAAGTCACATGGATTTACAGGAGATTGATTTTGATCCTAGATTTAGAGCACCTTTCTCATGTATGATAGTTGGACCCAGCGGCTGCGGGAAAACTTTCTTTGTAAAAAGTATTTTACAAAACTGTAATCATGTCATGGATATTGTTCCAGAAAATATTGTATGGATTTACACATCTTTTCAACCCATGTATGCTGAATTGCAGAAGATGAATAAAAATATTACCTTTGTGGAAGGATTGCCTCATTCTTTTGAAGATGAAAACCTGTTTCCTCCTGATCAGAATCATCTGATTATTCTAGACGATGTTATTGCTCAAGCCTCAGATGATGAAAACGTGATGAAGGTCTTTACCCAGTTTCGTCACCATCATAATATGAGTGTTATGATGTTGACTCAGAATGTTTTTCATCAGGGAAAGTTCAGTCGCACTATTAGTTTGAACTGTAATTATATGGTGTTGTTTAAGAACCCGAGAGATAAGCTGCAGCTGAATATACTGGCCCGCCAAATGTTTCCATCTCAAAAGGGTCTCTTCTTGGAGAGTTTTGAAGACGCAACGAGAGAAGCTCATGGATATTTAATCATCAATTTTACGCCTACCTGCCCAGAACATTTCAGACTGAGAACGGGGATACTTCCTCAGCAGTGGCCTGCTGTGTATGTGCCCAGAACAAAGTAAGTCATCATGTCTGCGCGTATAAAAAGGAATTTACCATTATTCAGAGCTTTGTACCAGGCCTGTCCACAGAAACGTAAAGATATTCTCGCACACTGCTCTCCCGACTTTATTCAGGCTCTGTGCGAGATTGCACTGAATATCCTAAAAGGTAACATTAAACTATCACCCTCTCAACACCGACAATTGAAGAAACAAAGAAATATCATCAGATTGTTGGGTGATAAAAGAACTGGGATAAAAACTAAACAGTTGGCTCTCAAAAAGCAACGAGGTGGTTTTATTCTCCCCATCTTAACGGCTCTTGCACCCTTGATCGGTGATCTATTGGGTGGAATCATCAGGAGATAATGTCTCTCAGAACATCGCAGAAGATGTTTCTCATTTCACCTCATCAATTCAAGCGTCTGACCCAGGCAGACACGTCCATCAGACAGACGGCGGAGGAGAATTTGGATGCTGAAATGAGAGCGATATTAAACGAGCCGGGTTTGACTTCTTATGAAAAAATTAAGAGATACGATGCTCTTCTCCAGAGGTATCTGACTTTACTTAAGCAAGGTGTCAAAGAAGAAAAACAGCAGGTCAGTTTAATGCTGCAGCGTGACACAGAGGTTCCTGAACATGAGCGGTCCCAAGAAAAACAAGGCCCAGGGCAGGACGAGGCCCCTAAGGATCAGGTTCTTACGGAAGTACTGAAAAGCCTTCCTAAACACAACCGTAAAAATGCCGAGTACATTTTGAAGAAATTATCCGAAAGAAGTGAGAGTTGGACTTCGCGAGGTGAATTTGTATTTAAAGGAAATGTTATAAAAGGGTCCCACATGATTGATTTGTTGAAAAATCTCATGCTTCCGTTTAAAAAATCTGGAGCATCACAAACCCGAGGATGGTCTGACTTTCTACACACCTTGTCAGAGGTAAACATCCCTATATCTTCAGTCATTAACCCTTATGCTCGTGAAGAATATAGACGTTTCAAAACAGAGGGTACATCGATTGAAAATGGGGGTACACCCCCCAGCGTTAAGCAGAGAAGAAAAAGAAGAAGAAGGCAGATAACTCATTCTCCCTACTGGTCGAGATCTGAGCTGGAAGATCCAAAAAATGCTGATGGGAGATCAAAAAGGTCTCTTCGTAAGACGACACTACCACCCCGATGGATTACATTTTCACCATAAACCGTTATAAGAAAATGAAACATGTAGCCTATTTCTTTTATTCAATAAAATATTTATTGATTATATTTTTCAAGTCTAACTTCGTTCTCTACTTCACACACTAACATATGATATCATTACACAAATATAAAATCATAAGAAGAAAAAAAAAAAACAAACAATGAAAAAAAAAAATAAGACAATTTAAATTCCATAACAATCCAGAAACATCTCCAAAGAGCATGTTCCGTGAGTATAAAATGTACAACTTTGATTAACGACACATTTCTGATATTTTTTCACAAAGGTAGATACCATTAAATCATTCTTAATCACATCTCCGTTGTATTTCGACAACACTTGCTGCATTGATAATCCGCACGCTCTATGACATAGATAAAAAATGCAATGGTGACCGCACACAGTGGACAGAGTGTTTTGAAGCTGATTATTATGATACAATATTTTTGAGGATCTGTCTTCTAAAAATGTTACGATGCTTGATGGGTAGAACTCGAAATCCGGAGAGAATCCATAAGAGTCAAAAAAGCTGGATTGACCATTCTCATCCAAAGTCAGAGCTAACCAGTGTTCTCCCGGCATGTGTGAAGGATGTGTGTTCACAATAAAGTAGGCCGGCCCTGGGAATTTGTCAGCTAGCAGCGGCAGCTGGTCGCACGGCCATACACCACAAAACAAATCTCCCAGCAGATGACGCATCAGGCTCTCAATTTCATGATTATTCATGCCTGATTAGATTAATAATAATCCACCAGCACACGCCTCTTTGAATCAATCTCTAAAATAGAATCATAACAAGCGTAGATGATCAGCGTGGTGGTATGAGGCAACGGGTTTCTGAAGCGCATTTCCAATCTTAAATTTCCACTGGAAACTGGAGATAGAGCATCTGTGTCCTCACCCGGGTTAAGATTAAATGTGAATAGAGAGTATCCTTGATTAAATTCCTGACGTGTTATACTCAGCGTAAGATCTTTTAGATGTCATCCTGTAGCTGTAAACAAGTTGTAATACTCTCTCACTGAATGACCTTGGTTAAAATTGGGCTGGAAGGCCTTAGCTGGAATTTGTCTGCTATCCTTACACAAAGCTAAATATTCCATATCAAAATGATTAAAGTCAAACGGATTGAGATTGCGTGTTCCTGTAAAAGCATCATGATCCAGTAACGCAATCACCACATACTTGGGAAAGACGCCTAAGAAAAGATTCTCTTGGTTGCATACCCTTGAATTATCAGTGATGTTTTTACATTCACACGTGAAAGTGGATACAGAGCATTTGCCTTCATTAAAGCTGAAGCGTGCCCCAGTCGTACAGCTGGAGAGACAGTAACTTTTTTGATAAAAAGAGATGCTCCTAATATCCTGAGTTTGTAAGTGGAGTCTCTTGCTGCCATGAGACAAAAGGCATCGTTGGCTCTTGTAAGTTTAATTTTGAGGTCAACAGAGTTTAAAAGAAGTCTCTCACAGAAAAATATGTCTGCATGCAGGGGGCCTAGGAGATGTACCTCCCTGGAATTTGCCGTAAAGCCTGCTCTGCTGTTAAGACCTTGGTTAGGGCCGTTAGTTGTAACAATAGAGTTCAGAGCACCTGCAGTGTCTTTATAAAAAAGACCAGAGCTAAACTGGATTTTTAAAGAATCCTCAGAAAAGTTTAACAATGTCTCAATCATGGCTCTATATGGATGTGTAGCGCTGGATTGTGAAATCATTCAATCTCCGAGAGTGACGTCACACTGACTGAAGATGGTGTTTAACGGGTAGTTGATGAGCCCTACAGGTGCATCATCTGGCAGGTTTGTTCCATTCTCGTTAGTAATTTTCACTCTGAGATGCAACAGCGTATCGTTGAGATCCAGATACTTTTCTCCGTCTCCCGGAATGAAAAACTCGATCGGGCCTCCATCAGTGATTGCTGATAAAGGCTGGATCTCGGTGTAAATTTTATCTTCGATCGATAGCTGCGTCATCGGGGCAGAAAATAAGTCCAACTCTGCCAGCGTGCACTCTGATGATTTGTTATGTAAAAGAGCCATTATTTAAATATATCAAAACTTGCGGATGACTTCCTTCCTCTTCGTTTGTCAGCTGCGACTGATCTCCTTTTTTGCGTTTGTCGTTGTTTTTTAACCGTCCTTAAACGATCACCAGGGGGTCTTGTTCTGGGTCTTTTGGATAAAACCATAATTCCTGAACCTTCTTGACCGTCGATGTGTGTAGAACCACTCATTTTACTCACGGCTCTACCGATGACATCCGAAGCGATATTTGATGCAGCCGTTTTAAGATGGGGTTTTGCAATTGCAAATCCTTTTTTAACCAGAGGGGATACGAAGCGGAATAATTGTGGAAATAATGATCCAATTCCGCGTCCGTACATGACCGGGGCCCCATAAAACCCTGGCAGATTACCGCCTGATTGACTTACATAGTAATTTACAAAGCGATTTGGATCACGTCTCAGACTTAGCTGTGCCATGTTCTCTCTTGCTTGCTTGATGCAGTGTTGAATGACCAGCGTAATATGAATGATAACCAATCAGTCTTAGAGGTTATATACATATCTCTGGAATAGTTTATACAAATAAAATTTATCTCAGGCTACGTTGTGATATCACCGGTCTGAAGTGTAGTCTTATGACGGTCTTTCCATAGACGAAATTTACAGGAACATTTTGGTCCGATTTAATTTCTATATTGATATTTTCAATATGTCTTCTGGAGACTGGAAGGTAGTGGGCGGGGTTAAACGTCTGAGTAATCATATCACTGAATTTGCCTTGTATTTTGACGGTCCGCAGTAAAGGTGCAAAAGTGTCGCCTACTATTTGTGGGCTGACCACGTCGCTGTAACAGTATAGGTGATAGAAACCAGCCTTTATATCCGCCAGAAAAGGAGCCAGTTTTGGTTCAGAAACATGAATCCATTCCCCTGGTTTCACGCCCATCATATAAGCTAGTGTTGAAGAAGCGTATTTCATATGGACTGTTTGCTTGAAATGCAAATCTCTTTTGAACTTTGCTGAATTTAATGCGTAAACCCAATTTCAATTTTTTGAAAAACATTTCCATCTCTGTCTCGAGTTGAATAACGCTGTTATAGTAGCCACTTCTGATCCTTTGCGTATTGATCTCCACATCACCAAACTTCCTCCATTCAAAGTAGGCATCATAATCCGGTAAATTATGCCATGTATGAGGGTATGAAATCTCGGCTAATGCAACCATCCATTGGCCTTCTAAATCAATATGTTGAGCTAAATTTACACGGAAACTTGAACTGGTATTATTTTTAAACACTTCCATGCTAGCATTAGATGGAAGAGTAACGTAAAAGCCATCATCCTCTACCTGACGGTTCATGATGCTGTGTCAACTGTGAGGTTTAGTGCAAACCTTTTTTATACGTTTCGAAGTTCATCAAACTTGATCCAACTGTTGAATTTCTCAGGCCAGTTTTTCCAGCTTACAAAAACCTGTTTGACTCCCTTGACCGTACGTCGTTTTAATATTTTTTCCACTTGATACATCTTGTCGTTAAATATTTTTACTTTTTGAATGTCCTCAGCGTAAAAGGAACCCTCGATAGGTTCTCCATCCAAATCTTTGAGTTTGTATACAGGAGGAGATCGGGGTATCCGCTCATACACTGTAAACACTTCATCCGTAAAACTCTGTTCGTATTTTTTGTCAAACACTCCACGGACCTTGGATATTCTGACAAGATCCCCTTGTTTAAACGTTGTCACTGAGTCCTTGCAATATCTGTTGGACTTGACATCATACAGATTCTGAAACACTTGAAAGGCATTTTCTGGGGTCACTTCCATAGGGCTCATTTTAATGCTGGAGTGGTAGGAATGGTTGTAGCTTCTAGCTAGGTTTTGCAGTACATCGACGTACCGCCGGGTATTGTTAGCTGTAAAATATCTCCACATCCTTGTTTTTAATGTGCGGTTAAATCTCTCGACCACTGAAGCTTTTGCTTCACTCGCTGTGGCAAAATGTTCAATACCGTGTTTCTCCATTAAAACCTTAAATTTCTTGTTAAAAAATTATTTACCGGCATCAGTCTGAAGTTTTTTGGGGATCTGACTTTCTGTAAAAACTGATTCAAATGCCTTTACCACCTCAGCGGCTGTTTTCCTCTTCAAAACTCGTACATACGCCCTTTTTGAAAAGATGTCAATGACTGTTAATAAATAATTATAACCATCATTTTCCATGGCCAGAGCTTGCATGTCACAGAGATCAGCCTGGAACTGCCTCAATGGTCTGGTGACAAAAACTCTGTTTCTCGGGAACTTTATTCTTGCAGGTTTATGTAGAGTATAGGTATCTTCTCCTGATAAAAAATCTTTAACTTTTTCAACCGCAACCTTCTTTCCCATTTCATCTTGCATAACCCTCCTCAGCCTATCTACACCCCCAAAACTTCCCAGATTTGAAGGGCTATAATATACTTTCTTCATCAGCCGTCTTCCTGCCATCTCTTCCTTATGCTCACTCTGCCGATTACTTGTTAAATAATGAGAAAAAACACACAGGAGGGTAGATTTATCCTTATTTTTTTATTTTATTTTTGTATTTAATATTTAAAAAAAACAACCAAAAAACAAAATCAGATAAAATGCAGATTAATGCAGATGAATTCAAACACTACTAGCTTTTAAACAACACTTTTGGGAAAGGTTACTATGTTCCTACTTTAATTGTATTTAATAGTAAAAAGAATAAAGAAATAAAATCATATAATGCAGATTAATTAAAGTACTGGAATACTGAAAAAAAAAAAAAATGAAACAACAAGTCATCAAACATGTGAGATCAGTTTGTCAGTCCATAGCACTCTGAAACAGAGTAAGTTGTTTGAGATGTTTCTCATCGACCATGCGATCATAAACGTGCGCTATTGCACTGTGGATGCCTTGTACCGATTTCAGTTCATATAAAACCGTCTTGGCAATCGTCTTCACTCTGAAGTCATCCGCTTGTATGCGTCGAAGTACCAGAAGATTCTGAATAGCAGGAATGAGTTTGGGGGTTACGAGTCGTCGTACGATGCGTTGAAAGTTGACTTGGTAATAATCCTCCCCCAATACCTCCAGGCAATGGTGTTGACGCTGGCTCGGGTGGTTCGTTATACATCCATAGCAGGTTTCTCTGAGATAGTTCAAAGAGGTTATGTTGAATAAATGAAGTATCGCTGTTTTCACCGTATTGATGAGGGTGGTTGAGAACCAACCGTCAATTTCGTCCTCCTGGTTACTCTCATCCTCTGCTGAAGGCTGAGGGTCCTCCATCGGTTCCAGGGTTTGTGTAGGGGCTTCGGTAGAGGGTGAGTAGCCGGTGGCTACCTCCTCCTCCACGACCACCTTCATGTCTTCAGGCAGGACATTCGCGTCTACAGACTCAGCCATGAATAGCGGTGATGGTGAGCAGAGGTCTGGAGAAAGCGGTAGATATTTCATGTTGTATCCTGTAGGTGATGCAGGACTGAAGTGGTTCTCTGAGAATGAGGATGTTGAGGTGGATGGTGAGAAGAGGTCAGGGGAAGGCGGATGATATGGTCCAATGTTGAAGCTTTCATCGTGCTCAGGAGAGAAGTGGATCTCTGCCCGGTGGTTGTAGAGATCCCTGCATGGTGTCGGTCCACTCATTCTCATGATACGATTCTCAGCTTGCAGTTTTCCCCCCGTATATATATCATAGGAAGGGGTGTGTCCTCAGAAGAGGGTTCGTTCTAAACGTAAAACAGGAAACGTCAGCGTTTTTTTCACTGACATGACATCGATCCAACTTCGTGACTTGTGGAAAAGGTCGGAAAGACGATGTCCAATTTCACTCATCTTCTCTGCCCAAGCTTCAAACGGCAGAGCCAGCATTGTCTTGAATACGCCGCAGTCCTGATTGAAAGCCTCCAACACAAACAGATCTGAGGGACTCGTCCGGTTGTTCTTGCGTCTGCTTGCCCGAAAAGACCAGCGGCCATTTGCTGTGGTTTTTGACCCCCACACTACGCTAAAGAGAGGTTCTCTCTCAGCTATTTCAACATCGGATGGTATATGAAACATTCTCGCCCGTTTTACAGGTCGAGGAGACAGTTCATTTTCTTCTTCTTCTTCCTCCCTCTCCTGCCTTGAGACTGTTTCGGGGCTATCATTAAGGTGCGGGATTGCAAGCCTTAACACAGCCCAGTCGCTGTGGGTGAGAGTACACAGAGCCAGTGATCCATTAAATACCTCATCTTGATCCAATTGATACAGGCAAAGCTCTCCTATTTCATACATGAAAATATAACCCCAGCTGCCAACCAGGCCATATGGCTCCAAAGACCATTCTTCCTGCAGAGTGTCGAACGGGGGTCTTTGTACCCTGCAGATGTAGTATGTTGATTTCTTAGGAGCATTCAATTCACGGGATGAATACTGGTAGACGGTCACTGGGGTTTCGCACAGAACTGACATACCTCTTGGCCGACCCGAGGTCTGATTTTCAACCATGGTTGTTGAAGTTGATGTTAGATCCTCATCATCGGTAGAGTATGTCATGACGGGAATTCCGATAGGTATCTCCGTTGAGGAAGTATATGATGCAGTTGCTTGTTCATCATCATCATCTTGGCACACGTTGCATTTCTCCTCCGCTTGACGATAAACTCTCTTAACTCCAGCCATTGTTGAACGGGTGTTCTTTTTTCCAACGAATGCTGCATGTAAAGTGCAGAGTTTTATCTCTGTATTTAAAGTAAACACTAAAGCACGCCTTATTGTTTTCATTGGGTTATTCAAGGTTTAACGATGCTTACAAACACACCCCCTCTATTTTTAATTGGTGCTGATGCCAGTTTCCGATAATACCATATTTGTCTTGTTCTATTTATAACAAACACACCCCTGTGTTTTAATTGACTCATTTAAGGTATCGCCCCTAATGACGACAAGCAATCAGCATCCACGGTTACGCCCCCTTGGACACACCACCTGCTTGACCACGTGACCTCCTGCCCACATGGCACCCACATGGCGCCCACATGGCGCCAACCGGAAATCCCACCCTCACCGGAAGTCCCACCCACCTGTCAAAAAGTTTGATGAAAGGGTGTACTTAAATTCTCTTACATCGCTGCTGATAATAACGGTTATAGTATCATTTATTTATTGGTGTTTTTGATTTTGATACATAAGCACATTCAGAGAACAAGAGAACACAGCTGGGTGTGTTGGCAACCACTGTTCAAAAATCAGCGTCAGTGGTTTCATGCACTCATGACAATCATTCAATGCAACTTCAATTCAGTTCATAAATGCTTTATTAATCTCAAAGGGAAATTATATGTTGTAGCTCATTATACATGTTTTTCAAAGAACCATTGTAGATGCTCATGGCTATGGGCAGGAAGGATCTCCTGTAGCGGTTCACAAAAAATACATAGTCAGAAATAAGTTTAACTTCAGCTAAAGATATTTAGACAAATATCAGTGTCAGCTAAATGGTACATCATTTAAAAGATTTAATTAACACTTGTACACAGTGGTGGAAGACTAAAGCCAAATATGGAATAAACATCCTCTGAATTTAGTTGAACATTTGCAGTAAACATATTGCACAAAAAATTATATCTCTGTTGTTTTTATAGTAACACTGGGAGCCTTACAAGCTAGTATTAGCTAAGCTAGCTATTAGCCCGGTTAAGCTAATAGCTAAGCTATTAGCCCAGTTAGTAAGCGTTCAGTCTGCTGTTTAACTTAACTTGTCTGTTTAGCCTGTTAGCTTGCCAACTGTTCTTTCAAAAAGCATTATCTAAATGGCAGTATGGAGAGGAGCACCTTGTTTTTTCGCTTTTCAAACAGACAACTTGCTTCCTGGTTAACAAGAGGAAGGAGAGAGATGGTGGTGCACTGAAACCAGTGTAGTAGGGGCGAATGCAGAGCTGCTCTATACAGCCAGAGAAAACTAAGTGGCTCTTGAAAAATCTTTTTCTGGGGTTTTATTAAAAAGACTCTAACCCATAGAAGTGCTAGGGCAGAACATGTGGAAAATGATAAACCGTAACTGTCTTAAATCGTGTTATACCTTAAGGCCTGCAACTGGCCCATAGCCCAGCCTTAGGCTCTAACAGGTTCTCTTCCAGGATTGTTCTGCCTTCACCTCCATCCATATTCTAATTAAATGTGACCACCTTTTCCTGCTGAAGGCAAGAATCCCCACAACATGGTGCATCTACTACCACGTTTCAGTGGGGAGGGCATGTTCAGGATGTGTTAGTTTGCCACCACATAGGCTGAAAAGTTCATTTTGATTTTCTTTTAATCTGACCACCCTGTTTCACATGTTTGCTGTTTCCCCTACATTGCTTGTTTTTTTATTTTATTTTAAAAGGGGGATAAATCCTGTAATTCTTCCAAAAAGGTCAAATTTGTGGACTGCAATAATTGTTGTCCCATCAGCAGATTCAAGCTGTGGATCTCTGCATCTCCTCCATAGTTACCATGGTTGTCTTGACTGCTTCTTTCATTAATGAGCTCCTGTAATCTGAGGACATTTTAAAAACTTTCAAGGGATGTGAATACTTTTGTAGGACAATGTGTTTCTCACTCATTTCATGAGGCCCAGGCTTTATAATGGGCCATATTATTGTACCCTAACAGTGATTGCCATCAGAAGCGGATCGTTCCTTTTTACAGTGACAGATGAGCATGTTGGTAAGTCAGTGGGCATGCACATATCTAAAAGGGGTCTGTGACTGAAAAATAACAGTCAAGGTAAAAAACCTGTCTGTGTAGACCTGTGCAGATGTGAGAAGTAAATAGAACTGGTGAGTGGGGAGCAGCGAGGAACTAAATTATTTGCTCTTGTAAGCCATCTACTGAGACTCAGGTAACGGGCTATTGGTTTCATGCCTGGAGGCCAAGTATGAAGATACAAATGGCAGCCCTTTTACACCTCTAATTTTAAGACTTGTAACATGAGAGATCTGCCAATATAGGTGACTTTACGCTGGAATAGTTGTCACTTTGCTGCAGCAGAGCTCAGTGTGTTCCTACAAACTTTAGAGTAACAGGATTAAAAATTTCTTGCTACAGTAGCACAGCACTGTTGCAACTCAGGCTGGATAGGATTAGACTTCATAGATTTTTAGATATTTGACAAAAATAGCACCTGTTTGAATGGCAGAATGCAAGTTCTTTTTTCTAGAAAGCATTGCACTGTAAATAGATTCGTCAGATTGTTTTTGCTGATTGATGCATTTATTTAGATAGTACCCCTGCAGAGAGGAACTTCTAGTAAAAATCTGACAGTTGTGATAGATGCTGCTTGGGTAAAATGGGATGGATTGTATTTTTTGGACAGTAACTATATTGTTAACATTCTAGTCTCGTGCTCATCTGTACAGCTTTTTTTTTCTATATGCCTTCTTGTGTGTGAGTGTGTGTGTGTGTGTGTGTGTGTGTGTGTCTGTGTGTGTGTGTGTGTGTGTGTCATTGTTTTTTGTGCGTGTGTAATGGTGAACGAAACTAAACAGTGCTGTAAATTTCAAGTGTAGAGCTTTGAAAAGGCAGGTTTGTCCACCCACAAGACAAATGAGATGAAGTCAGAGCCTCCCACATTCTTGTGTGTGCAGTTTCATGTCTGGGAGAGCAAGCTTTATTTCAGTTAACTTACTAGTACTCTTTTTTTTAGTCAGTTACTTGTTTATTTGACATTCCTTGTTGCAGGTTAGCTGTAACCTAAATATATTTGCATTGCCCCCTTTACTACATCTTTTAACCCTCTCTGCGGTCCTTTTTATTTCCACCCCTCTGGCTGCTCCATTTCTAGCATTTTTTATCCTCCATATTAACTGTCCCCCTTCTGCATGTCAGAGATGTACAACTCATTTTTGAGAAGTCTCGGGTCTTTGAGAAGTTAAGTCAGAGTCAAGTCTCATATCTCTCAGGACTACAATAAACACTTTCTTATTAAATGTATGCCATTTAGTCTGCCTCACTGTTGGTTAGGAATTCAGGTCCCATACTGTTTGTCCCTGGGCCTAAAAACACATCCACCTTCAGTAGCACTACCCCTTACACCTTTGCTATTCCCCCTGTCTCTCTCTGGTTCACAGAGATTTGGCTTCAACCGAGTTTCCTATTCTCCCCAAAGCATACCTCAACCTTTACATGCTCTCCTCAGAGCTCTCACTCTTGCTACAGATCACAATGTCTTCTGTGAACATCATAATCCACAAGGACCCCTGCCTGACCTCATCTGTTAACCTGTCCATCAGCTTTATGAGCAAAAAGGAGCTCCAAACGGATTCCTGATGTAATCACACCACCACCCTGAACCCATAAGTTACTCCTACCTCACACCTCACTACTGTCTTACTGTCTTGAGCAGCATCACCATCACATTCCTCTACGCCACCCCTGGGTACTTATTTTGGTATCACAGTTTCTCAGTTAGCAACCTGTTATATGCTTTCTGTTGGTCTATAAAAACAGTGCAACACCTTCTTGATGCTTCTCCATATTCTTCTCCATTAACACTCTCAAAGCATTGTTATAGACCTATTTAGTCTGATCATGTCTTGAAAAATGTGTAATGATTTCCAGGGTCTGGAGAAGCATAGAAAAAAAGAACATGGAAACTTTTATTTCTAGATTTTGTTCCCCTTCCCATTCCCTGGGTCCCTCCCCGATCTACCCACCCACCCATCCAGTTCTTTGTCATTTATCCATCAATCCATCTATCCATCTGTTTGCCCATCTATCCACCCTTTTTTACAGTATTTAAATTCCAACCTTGATAGAAAGCTTATGCCTCCACAAGGTATGGAAATAAGTGGAGCATTCCTACTAATATGCTAAGAGTTGATGTATGATTGTTTTCCAACATGCTTTGCTGAGCGCAGTCTGTCACATGTCATCAGCGAAGACAAACACAGTTGGTCTTAGATATGTGCTAGGCTGGCGTGTGATTTTGTTGACTGGATGCACTCCAGAGAGATTTTTAAACAGAGTGGATTGATTTCTTCCTTTTAATTTGCATGGACGTTGTGTCTACATGCATGTAAACTAATGGAACCAATCTCATTCTTTTAAAACTGAGCTGGCACTGAGGAGTTGTTAACCTGTTTGATTTTGACCATCATTGAGGGGTTTCCTATTGAAGTTAAAGGGATTTTACAAAAGTTGCTGCGATAATGAGAGCAATTATGGTTAAAATATGAAATTACGTGAACCCATTCAGTTAGAACTCAATTTTTCTTTTCTTTTTTTTTTGCTGTAAGCCTCTTCTGGGCTTTTCAGTAATGGTAGCCTCAGCTGGTTTCCCTGGTTTCTAATAATTATTCAACCTTGTCTGATCTGTTGTATGGCAGTAAAGCAACTTTTTCTCTTTTTGTAGCTGTCTCCTTTTGTCTTTTTTAAATCCCTAAATAAGTCCTGAACCTGCTCTCATCTATGGCCTCCATTGCTCAGAGAAAAAGGGTTGATACTGTTTCATTTCCTCATCCACAGCCTCCAAAAATGCAATTCACCTAAATATCCCTGAATTGATTTGAGAAGCCTCAATAACTCTCACTCATTCACTAGTAGGTCTTACTGGGGTTTTTAGTGAAAATGGAGGTACAGCCCCTTGCAAAATCATTCATATCCCTTGAACGTTTTCACATTTTGTTGTGTTATAACCACAAACTTCAAGGGGTTTTCATAGGATTTTATGTGACAGACCAACACAAAGTAGTACATAATTGTGAAGTGGAACAAAAATTATACTTGTATTCAGTTCACTTTATTTGCACTACCACAACCAGCCTTTCTTTTTTTTTCTTTATCTAACAAAAATTGTTGTACATACACATACATGTACATATACATACTGTTCTCTTTTATTCTTTTTTGTATTTCCTCTGAAGTTTATATATTTATAGTTGGTGTATGTACGCTGTGAGCTCTCAAAACCGTATCCCTTGTCTGTACACACAATCTTGGCCAATTAAGCTGATTTTGATTCAGTGTTGCACACTGAAATAAATCCTAAAGTAGGTTAGGTTATAAAACAACATCCCAAGCTTTGAACATCTCAAAGAGAACTGGAGAACTGTTTAATCCATCATCCAAACAAGGAAAGAGTACATCACAACCAGAAACCTATCAAGACGTGGCCGTTCACCTGAACTGAAGCCTAAGAGGCCCATGGAGGATCTGAAGAGATCCACAGCTCAGGTGGAAGAATCTGTTTGGACAACAGGACAGCTATTTGTTGTATGCTCCACAAATCAGATTTTTATAAGGGGAAAAATATGTCAGGAGAAATTACATTTACATTGCCAGAGCCATACTTTTTGGCCTAAATCCAAATCATTGTGTGGCAAAAAATGTAAGAGGCACAGCCAATGTGAAAAATTTTAACTTTTTGGCATACACGCAGAACACTGTAGGAGAAAATATACACAGTATGCCCATCACCTTGAACACACCCTCCTAGCAGTAGAGCATGGTCGTGGCGGCATTATTCTTTAGGGATCCTTGTCTTCAGCAGGGAAAGGAAAGCTGGACAGAGTTGAAGGGAAGATGGAAGGCCAATCCTGGAAGACAACCTGTCAGACGTTGCAAAAGACTAAGACCGGTTGGAGGTGCACTGTCCAGCAGGAGAATGTCCCTAAACATACAGCCAGAGGTACAATGGAATGATTAAGCATCCAATTCGACTGAGCTTTAGCCAACTTGCATAGAAGAATGGGCAAAAGGAAACATACATTCTTACGGGTGTAAATGCAGCGAAAGCTGCTTCTAAAAAATATTTATTCAGGTGGGCTGAATACAACCACACGCCACACTTTTCAGATTTGTATGATTTGTGCTGGTCAATCACTTAAAATCCAATAAAAATGCATCAAAGTTTGTGGTCGTAAAGTGAGAAAGTATGAAAATGTTCAGGGAATGGGAATACTTTTTGCAAGGTACTGTATATGCACACTTTGTCTGAAATTGACCCCCACCCCATCCCCGCCTCCCCATATTTTTTTAACAGGTGCCTGTAAATGCTCTGTATCTATGTCTGCTGAGATATGTGCCTGGGATGATGTGTTCGTCCGTGTGGGTTTGTGTGTACATCTGAGCGTTGGCACTGCTTTCTACATCCTCTGGGGGAGGGCGGGTCATCGGGGGTAAACAGATCTTCGTGGGCATCAACAAATCCTATGGCTTTGGCACGTGCTCTTTACCATTCTATTATCCTCTCCGTCACATGCATATAAACAAACGCAGGCCGGGGCATAAACACGGCAACTCATGCATTAACACACATTGTTTATCTGCTGGTCAGAGGCTTTGGTCTCTCTGCGCGCTCCCTGTTACACTCTCTGCCCCTTTTCCTGACAGCAGGGCCTCCTGCTAGCTTTACTGTTTCCAGGAAACAGGCAAAACCAGTCTTGCGTTTCCCTCCCCTCCAATCCAGAGCTTCCAGGTGAAGAAAATAGACCCTGCTGTCACCCTTGTCCAAGTCTGTCCCCATGCTGGAGTAGAAAACAAACATTGGAGCTGCCTGAAAGGTCCATGGGGGGGAAGTCATGAGGACCTGCAGGCTTTTTGAACAGAGTCCAAGACAAGAAGTAAAGAGACCTTACAAGCTGCACTGCTGCATTTCATACTGTTCTCCATCTCCTGCCAGGTTATGTATCTGTCATTTATACCACCTTCTGCATTTGACAGAGTTACTGTTTGTAAGATGTCAAGTAGCTGAAAATAACTCTAAAATAAGCTATGACCGATTCTTCGAAGGACAGCGATGCTTTGATGCTTCTCAGAAACCACATGGCAATGTCTTCTAAGTAGCACCATTAGCTGCAAGGTCTCATCTTTTCCCCCCGATTTGAGCCCAACCTCCCTGACAGCTCTCTACAGAAGAGCGCAGGAATTTCCGGCAATGACAGCAACTAAAATGACATCGTTTAGGAGGACTGTAAGGAGTTGAAGAAGTAAAACATGAACACCGCATAGTATCTAATAATAATGATAAATAATTAATAATTAATTAATAATAATAATGATAAACCAACACAAAGTAGCATATAGTCTTTAAAATGTTTTATCAATAAAATATAAAAGAGGTGGATTGTGCATCTGTAATCAGACCTCCTGAATCAACCACTTGTAGAACCACCTTTCACTGCCATTACAGCAGAGACGTAACCCATAGTCGTTTTTGGGTTTTGTCTCTGCCATTTTGCACATATACAGACTGATCGTTTGTTGCATTCTTTTTTCAAAGCCCAAACTTAGATACCATGGAAAGAATCTTTGAACATCAAGTTTCAATTCTTACCACTGATTCTTAATATGATTTAATATCAGGACTTTGACTAGGCCAAACTACACATGAATGTCTTTAGGATAGTTTTCCTGCTGGAACGTGAACCTCCACACCAGTGTCAAGTCTTTTGCAGCCTGTAACAGGTTTTCTATCAGGATTGCGATGCATTTAGCATCATCAACCAGCTTTCCTTTCCCTACTAAGGAAAAGCTTTCCAACAGCATGATGCTGCCACTACCATATTCCACCTTTGGTATGTTGTATTCAGTGCCATGTGCGGTATTAAATGTTCCCCTATACACACTGTTTTGCATTTGCCAAAAAGTGCAAGTTTGTTCTTGTTCAAACAGAGCAGCTTCTTCCATATTTGCTGTGTCCCATACGTGTCTTTAAGCAATCTTTAAACTGCATGCCTTTGTTTCAGTAGTCCTTTTCTTCTTGCCCCTTTTCCAAACAGCCAGATTTGTGTAGTGCCAAACTAGCTGCCCTGTCAGCAGATTCAACCACCTGCGCTAGGGATCTCTGCAGCTCCTCTAGAGTCAACATGTTTCTCCAGGCTGCTCCTCTGACTCCTTACCCCTTGCCTGGCTTGTGAGTTCAGGTGTCTTGGTTGGGTTTCCAGCTGTGCCATTCACGCCTTGGTTTATTAATTTATATTCATCATTATATTAATTTAAAACCTAATCTGGCTTTAAACTTTGACAATTGTATCCCTGATCTGTCTGTATCTCTTGGTCTTCATGATGCTGTTTGTTCTCTAAATATACTGAGATTAAATTACACAAAGTGGACTCCAGCAGATGAAGGCAGTTGGTTGTACTGCATTTAAGGGTATACATTTAAGAGAAATCTACACCTTACTTTTCGAATTTCGATTTCTAAACAATATTGAAAACCATGTTCCTTTCACATGACAGTTGTACAGTACTATCTGTCAATCACATCAAATCTCAGTAAAACACATTTATGGTTGTAACAGGGGTAATAATACTTTTGCAAGGCACTGTACTTTAGTGAGCCTGGTTATCCAGGCTATTCCCTTCAATGAGCCCAGGGCTGCATCTGTCCATATTTGACTCAGGACAAATGAATCTAAGTTTGTTTGCTAATGAATTCCACCACTTTCTAGAGTTTAATATTTGTTGACACATTAATCAGTTTGCTGGGGATATACCATAAATTAATACCTTTCAAACACTTTTTACCTTTTCTACTTAGAAAATATTTTTTTCTGCCTTCAGGCAGAGAAACAACATTTCCTCCTAAAGCCCTTCTAAACTTCCCACACAATAGTTCCCCACCGTCCTGGCAGCTGAGTGACGGAGCAGTGTTTTGGCATGTCTCCCATATGTGTGTGATCACTGTTTGCTGAGTTTCAGGAAGGCTCTTGTTGCCAGCGGCCCTGAAACAATAGAGCACGGTTTTCTCAGCCTGTTGCTGCTCAGTGTAGGCCCTTTGCCTGGAAGAGCAGGAGGGAAGCTCTGGACTTGCCACCTCCTGTCTCTCCTCCCCCTCCTTCTTCTTCTTCTTCATCTTTCACCTCTTCCCCCTCCGCCCTCTCTTCCCCCTCCGGGTGACTCAGAGAAATGTGCTTGGCGCCATTTCCTGTGGCCAAAGCGCAAGCCCAAGTTTGATAAAAACGGAATGAAACTGGCTGAAGAGTCCTCTCGAAAAATTTGACTGGATTAAGAGTGTAAGTATTTTCAGATGTGCAAGCTCCGTTAAGTCCATTAAGACAAAGATAAGTTGAAGATAGGGAAAACAGATCCATGTTCCTTAACCTGTGCTGTGTCATCCTGTTGGAATCGATTGAGAGCAGCCAGTTTCTGCCAAGTACAGTTACAAAGTGCAACAGTTGATAGAAAGGACATTTCTTGGAAAATAAAGAAGGATCTAATTCAGGATAATGTTGACTTGTGCTCTCAGTATAAACCTGGAATGCATTTGTTTTCTTTTAGTTTAACTGTAGACACTGACATTGATCTTATTAGTTTTAATAAATTGCTCAAATTATCAGTTTTTTTGAGTAAACATTTTAAATAATTTTTGAAATTATGCTAGTAGTTAAAATATGTTTTAGAAAACCAAATAAAGTTATATTAAATGGTATTGAAGATAAAAGTTATTTGAAATCAAAGAACAATTAGGTTAGTAAATTATACTAATTTCAGTCTTATATTTTTGAAAAATTATAATGAAAATACGCAGAATACATGAAACATTAACTTTATTTATTAGTAGTAATTATTAAACAATTGTTTTTGTTTTTATTTGCAGAAGTAGTTTTTAATTTTTATCAAACACTTAAACTGACAAACTTTGTTCTGTTACTGTTAGTAAAATGTAAAAAAGAACTGTAAATCAAAATGTTAGGCTAATAACTGGTCTGCACCCACACATGCATAAATACACACACACACACACACACACACAAATTTGGCTAATTTATCGTTACTAATCTTTTTTACTTTGTTGCGTTTTAGACTATATTTAAAGGTACATTTTAGGCTTTAAAAAAACAATATATGATAATTTAAAACATTTTATTCAGTTTATATTTACTTTAAATATTTATATGTTAATTGTCAAAAGATTTTATAGTAAGATTATTTTGAAAACATATAAAAAAAAATTAAAGGCCTGAAATCAAAAGTACTTTAATAGCAAATGAAATTATGAGGACTTTTTTTGCTTGAGTTTAAAGGTATTTTTGTTTGACAGAAGAAAATAAAGTGCTGAGCTGCAGGTCCAAAATGATTTACTGTGGAAAACAAATCAAAAGTTTCAGCATGTCAGTTTGCTGCTTCTTTGGTGACAACTTCTTTATTCTTGTTTTTTGTGCCCCTTAAATAGGCTGCTTCTGTATTTCTGCTCTGTCCTCTGAAAAAAATTGTTTCTCTTTGCCTCAGTAGATCTATAATAGCTTGCTGTCGGTAACTTGAAATATCTATAGTTCTTCTTTACTCTGATCACTGGTTTTCACCTCTTTTTTCAGATGTCCTTTTTCCTATCTTTGTTTTGCAGAAGTTCTGCTGTCTGTCTTTAAAATAATTATTAACACTTTGTGGAATATCTCATCTGACTTTGTCTCTTCTTTATGCACCACACACCTCTGACTATAAGTGATCACACACAACATTCATTAAAAGTTCCTGATGGTTGTGTAAAAAAAACAACCTCCTTATCACAGCACCCAGGTTCTGCAAAGGTTTGATTAGTTCACTGTTGTGAATGAGAAGTGTAGTGAAACAGAAATGGCTTATTTGTCCATACAAGCATGGTAGAGTTTCTCGGCAGCACCTTTGTGGGTTAGATTACACCTTTAGCTAGAATGGTGTTGGACTGCTGTGGTGGGTGCTTTAAAGCAACCTGTGGGCGTTGTACACCTATAAGCAGTGCACCAAAGATCCCAGTCGGGGGTTTCAGTGGTAAAGAGACTGCCCCGAACATGTACAAAATACTACTAATAATAGTAATTTGCAAGGAAATTAGGATCCATTTTATCACTAAGACAGATTATCTATTTTTTTAAAGGAACCACATGTGTTTTAAATCTCATCATAGAGGCTACACCAAGCCTCAGCTGAGATCAACTCATCTGTTTTTATGTGGATTCAGAGAGGGAAAATGTTCTGTAAGAAAGATTTCAAAAGGTTTTGGATTCACCAAACCCAAGCTTATGCACTCAGACTGACCCCACATGGAGTTTTGAGCTTATTCTCATCTTCACTGCATGCATGGTGGAGTATTGAGCTTCTTGTAACAGAAAAAAATTGTCTTCTGTAATGAGCAACAAAACACATCTGACATTTAATCCTTGGACTGAGGTATGAGAAATCAATGTGTTAGCAAGTCATTCTTAAATGGTTCATCTGCTTATGAGAGCTTGTATGAATTTATGCGCACATGCAGAAGTATACAACCGAGAAAGTTGTCAGTTCGGGGGTGGTGCGCGAAGGACAAAAATGGGAGGAAACAGATTAGAAGCCACTGCTCTAAACTTGCATTATAGTGGAGTTCCACAGGGTTAAGACATTGGCCTTTACACGTTTTATTCTGGAATATCATCTGTTGTGTCTTTGACTTTTATATTTTGTCCTTTAAATTTTTTATTTTAGGTATGTATTTTTTATAACATGATCTAACTAGGTCTCTCTAGATTACCATTGGGAGTGAGTGTGTGTGTGCATGGCTCTTTGTCCTGTGTGTTTACCTGTGACAGACTATATTTGTTGGGCTATCTGCTCTGGTAAATTGCAGTGAGTATCTTCACAGACATCCTGCACGTAGCTTGCCAACTGTAGTTCACCTTAATACCTTTTTTTAATAATCATTTCTTTTTAATTTTATAGTAAATAGGACCACAATTGTAAACTTTTACTCAAAAGCAGACCTCGGTGCACCCAAGTCTGCATTTACTTGATTCATTTAACATTTTGAAAGAAATAGGGACCCCGATCAAAGACAAAACCCTTTTCAGGTTTTGGTTCTGCAATAAGTTAGCAGGTGAAAACGTAGATTTACAATTTGTAAAACTTTCTTGTCATTGTAGACTGTTTTTTGTCTTTCACAAATACAAAACACCTCTTCAGTTTCTTAAGTATAAGTGCACAAATTGTATTCTTTGAGTTACACACAAAAGACTGTTACATTCACAGTTTTGCTCCAGATATTCTGAAACAAATTGTGCGAAATAAATTCACACACCTTCTCACAATTTGTTTTATCAATTATTTTTCCTTTAACACAAACACAAATCAGTGAATACGTGAGTCACAAATGTTGCTTTACAAGTTACAACTTCTTTTTGGTGCGCTTTCAGTTTTGCCCCAATTGTACCGCTGAAGTAGGAGCAAAATGATGTGGGTAAAACCTGTGGGTAATTTGGATGGCTGTACACCAGAGGGTGCTGCCTGCTCCAGACTCTGTAAGTATGCACTGTAAATACAAACACCACCAATATTGATTACTAAAGAAACTCAGGGGTTGCATCATTCGCAGGCAGCATTCGGGCTATTTGTGTTTTTCATCCAGAGGTCCAACGAGATACTGTTGGTGGATGAAACCTGGACATCTGGACACCCCTTTTACCAGTCACTAAATTTAACTTTCACTAAAACACGTTTAGATTCCTTAAAGCTGAAAAAGGCCACAAAAAATGTATACAATTCAAGAAAAAACAAAGCTGGTTGATAAAATGAAGGACGTCTCACATACTGGGAGCTGAGGCTGGAGATTGGGTGCCAGCCTTTGGTGTAGGAATGAAAGCGGCAGCATCAGACAGTAGTCATCATTAACCCTAACCCCCCAAAACTGTTACGAGTTGTATTCTTGAACTGATTCTGAAACACGCTTTTGAACAAGACTTGGGATAAGAGTTGAGTTTTTTTCCATTGGCTACCAATGGCAAACCATGTGATCTTACATAAAAGTTGGACAGTTATATATGACAACAGGTCAACCAACTCGACTTTGGAAATACAACAATAGAGTGTATAGAAAGCTGTGCAAAGCTGAAGTATTTCCTCCACTTCCTGTATGTTGTGTTTCACCTCAGCCGGCGAATCTAAACACAAGGCAAAACAATTATTAGTTCTGTCCACAAACCACTCATGTGTTTTGTACCACCTGGACTCAAAGATAAAGTCACTGCAGACTTAAAATTTACTACATGCCAGGACACAATTGTTAAAATAAAAAAGATAAGTGCATGTGTTCATGCACTGTGTTAAAAAAAACAGGCTGGCCATCAAAACAGTAAGTCTCCATCCAGTTGACTTTAGTGATTATGATACTCTGCGTACTTAACAGTAAAATATTTTGGCTAATGAGAACACTTGAAAGGGCAATTTTCCTAAGTTACACAGTAACACAGGAAAAAAGATGCTAATGCAATATATTAATGCAGATTTTGGTAGGGGGGGTAGATAGAAGACATAATTGTTATATGTTTAATGTATATATTCACACACGTGTTTAATGTATTGGTTGGCATTTGTGTCTCCACTCACAGAGGACTTTGGATAGTGGTCAGTACTGGCAGGATTTTGTGGGAGCTGAAGAAGCAGACCACACTGACTCAGGAAGTGTGTGCATCGGTGTGTGTACTGTTTGCGGGTGGGCAGATAAGCATGTGTATGTGTGTTTTAGAGTGCTTGCATGACTTAAACAGAAGCTGACTGACATTTTGTTTGAAGCCTGCTACTGAAACTAGCATCAAACACCACCTCAACTCATCGCCCTGCAGCCTGTAATCACACACTTGCACACACAGTTTCACAATCCTCATACAACTCAGACTTCAACTTCCTTTATGAGATGCATTCAGGAACCCACGCTCCCATTCTGATATCCTTCACATATCGCCCGGATAAAAACTTCAAACCTCCAGCTGCTGATATGCTTTTGTCTTCACTTCCTCCACCACATTTGTCTGTTCTGTCCACCTCCAGGACACTCTCACCAGTCGTCTTGTTAGTCAGATTGCTTGGTTATTAAGAATGACACGTTTGTGCATATGGACTCATGATAGCAGACATTTACACAATTAGATAATAAATATTTAATAAAGAAAATAAATGAAGTTTATTAGCAGATTGACTTGAAAATTACATTCAATAGTTATTCTAACACAAGACAAAACAAACTGTTGTTGTGTAAATGAATCATGTTTTAAGGTGTGACTGTAGCGATGCTGAAATCTGCAGGCCCCTGTGCAAATGACCTAGATTTGTTGATTCCAACACATCTCCAACAGGAAGCTGGAAGTAAGAATTACTGTCTTTGGTGAAAAACCAATCCGGGAAATTCCTCGGTGACTCAGCCTGAGTTGGTGTGGGCTTTTTCTCTGGGGTTTGGTAAAATTTTTGGTTTCCTCAGCCAATCCGAGAGTCAATGAATGGGTGGGACGGCAGGGCAGGGCAGGGCAGGGGGAGGGTGTGGTGCAACAGGTCCAGACTGAGTCATGTTTGAATTTGAAGGACTTCATACTTTATGTCAGCTCCTGTTCACACCACACCTTATTCTTACAATGGTCTGCCATTATACGCTGTATTGTAGGGCTACACAGTTGCCTTCAGGCATCTGGTTTTGAATCTGGGTCAGGACCCAATTAGGAGCTGAGAATGATTTACACATCATTCAAACATATTGAAGGAAAATGGATATTATCTTTACTGTTGCCCCGTTTCAAACAGTTCTGGTGTCCCTTCTCTGCGACCCTGTAAGTATGTCATCTTTACACACCAAGGGAAAGGGTTGCATCACTCAGGGACCAGTCTGCACATGATGCAACCACTGCCACAGATAAACTAACATAACAGTCTAAAAATTCTGTCTGATTTCAGTAGGAAAGCTGTGTTGAAACTTTGTAGAGTTGGACGTTTAGACTCTCCAAGGGACTGCTGCTAATTACTAAAGCTACATTGGCCCAGTGTGCAGTTCTGTATGACAGTGGCACGCACTACACGCCTCTTTTACAGCTTGCTTTGTTATCTTTTGAGCAATGCTAGTGACAGGACCTCAGGAGATGATAGTGCCGGAATGTCTGCCTGTCTGCTTGTTGGTTAACTAGCCACATTGATTAAAGCCTAAATATTTCAGCCAGAACGATACACCACGTTTTTATGCTGATGAAGGGGCTTTTGTATCATGGTCAAAAACATGGTGGCATGATGAGACCTAATAAAGCCCCATCATGAATGTCATTCAGAAGTATTTTGCCATCAGGTTTTTTCCCCCATGGGGCTCAAACCAAGGTATGATTCATTTAGGGGTCGCTGGTGTTTGGTGGTCCTGTCCATGTCTTTTGTGGATCTGGAGAAGACTTGAGGAACGATTGTGTCCCTCAAGGGACTTTGTGAAGGGCAGGAGCAAAGGGATATCTGAGTCGGTTTTAGGGCTGTCTACTTCTTCTATACCTAAAGCTAGGGCTGTATTTGCATTGTCAGCACAAGATCAAGTTTATTTCCCATGTTGGTTTGACCAAAGCTGTCTCTTGTCCTCAATACTGTTTGTGCTGTTCATAGATGTGATCTCAAGGCTTAGTCATAAAGAGGATGGTGTCTGGTTAGGAAACTTCGTATCGCTGCTTTTTGTAGATGTGTGGTCCTATTTGCAACTCAAGCCATTACCTTCAGCATCTGGTAAGACGCTTGTGAAGCGGCCGGTATGAGAGTAAGCTTCTCTAAGTCCGAAACCATGCTTCTGGGTCAGGCAAAGTTGAGCTTCTCTCTCTGCTTCTGAGTTCATTCTCCACCTCAAGCAAAGGAGTTTAACCATACAACTTTCTTGTTCATAATGTTAGGGTGGAATACGAGATGTTTAGATGGATGGGAATTGTCTGGTCTGTTGAGGTGAAGAAAAAGCTTTAGCTTTACTGTTGTGTCTACATTCTGACCTTAACCTATGGTCATGAAATATGTGATTCGTGACTGAAAGAGCAATATTCCTGGTTCAATTGGCTAAACTCAGCCTACATGGTGAGGGGCTCCATCTACACCATTGGAGCTTAGAGTAGAACCAATTCTACACTTGTTGTGAGATATAAATGCTGTATATGATGATGATTTTATTTGTCTAACGCAGAGATCTTTTTCTTCTCAAATCCCTGGTTTGTTGGTGATTCCTATTAGACAATTGTTGGACATTTGAAACACATTCAGCCACACAGTCCACAAAACAGTGGATGTGCTATTTTGTCTTCTTTTTATTTAAAATTTTCCAGCCATTGGCCCAGAAAAAACATGTTGACACGTTTTGTTTTGTTTTTACTTTTTTGTCCAAAGTCTGCTGGCCAATTTCACCCCCTTAACAGCTCTTCATCTACCTTTAGACATCTATTGATGTCTAAAGGTAGATGTGGATATCTTTTCACATTTACACTTTACGTTTTTTAGAAAGTAATGCTGTTTCTGGTAATTTAAAACATTTTTTAATTTAAATTTTTGTTCAGAGGACATTGATGAAGTATAATATCTTCCTTGAGATAGTAGGAGATCAAACAGCTTTTGGAAAGCGAGTAGTATATGCCATATCACTTGGCTCAGCAGCAGGAAGAGTCATTTAATAAATCACAGTGAGTTATCCATCAGCAATGTCTCTACATCATCCTATGCTGAGTTTCCATGGTAACCAACAGATGTGCAGGTCAATTGATGGTCATAGTCTTACAGAAAAAACCTGGTTGGCATGAAAATGACCTTTTAATGAATGTGTTTTGCAACACCTACAATAATTAAAATTAAGACACAACATTGTACCCATGGATTGACACATCAATCCATGGGTACAATTTACTTTTTATATACTGTATGTCCAGCTGGATTCTGAGACGTTGCTGTGTGGAAGGTAAAAAGAAAAACCACAACTGTTTGATGTGGCTTTCAGACCAAATGTAGTCTGTAGTAGGCTTGTAGTCTGCAATGAACCCTTTGGAGCTAGACGGAAGATAGCACAACCCTGTGCTTTGTTTATCCACAAAAGACTATATTAAAAAAGAGGTGGAGTCTTACCAATAACAAATAGATGGCCATGTTACGAGCAAAACCAACAACATGCCTAAACTAGCTATAGTGGGACTTGGAGGAAAAGAAAAAGCGGAGAACCATATGAAAAGTAGCTAATACCAAGAGAGCAGTGGGTTGCTTGTGCTCAGTTTTCACATCGAATGGCTGCTTTCTACTGTTTGATAGATATTCTCTCTTTATTGGCTGCGAGACTATCCATCACATTGCACAGCAAATTTCAGTTTTAAGCAGTTCAGCCACTCCCCTTGCGCTTACCTTAGTTCAGCACAATACTGTTTTTGCGAGGCGTACGCAATACACATGGGTGGGATTCAGAGCTTGGCGTAGCCAGTGGCGCTTTCAGGCTGAAAGGTCCATTTGTATCAGATGTACATGCTGCATGTATATTTTCAGCTGTAACTAAGCTGAAAAAGCTGCTGCAGTAGTTGCAGGTCAGCTCTAAGCTGGCTAACGGCTCTGCTGGCCAACCTCTGCCTCCAAACATGCCACATTCCCTGCGTTTTAGCTCAGTAAACTTGGTTAGCTGGCTGCGTCCTCAGCAACCGGTCATGCAGCTTTTCCTCCAACAAGCCGTCAATTATCTTCCAAACACCATAAAAGGTTATCCTATTTCCCATCAAAAAGCAATAAAAACCCACGAAGACAAAAATACATGTAGTTTTCCTGAAGCAAGAGGGCCAACTGTGGATGTGTGCACAGCCAGTATTGACATGACGGGTTTTTAACGACAATTCTTACTGATTTTCAGATTGCTCACCAGCTCAAAATGTACAGTTTTTCTCAGGTTTTTGTTGTTGAATTAGGAAATTAAATGTAATGACTTTTGAAAAAGCTGTACTTAGTTTTATTCTGTAAATCCTGTCATGATGAACAAATCAGCACGTGGTTCAGTCATATTTTTAAGTATACATTTCCCCGCATACTTTTTCCATTCCAGCTGCAGCACTAAGCTGAAATCTGACTAAGATGTTGTGTGATTAAATATTTGATTTCTAATAAAGACCTTACAACGAGAAAAGTTACTCACCACAGGCCAGCAACTCAGAGTTAAAATAAACAGTCATGTAATTTATGTATATAACTTTTTAACCTTAGATCATGAATGTAATGCTGCGTGCTGGAAAATGGCCTGTATAAATACACGGTGTGCTGTTCATGAAACTGAGGGAAATTTCTGAAATATCTCTGAGTCACAACACTAATGCATGTGAACGAGAATATGGTCTGCAGGCCATTTAAAGCTCGTTGATGTTTCTGGTTGATATGGAAGTGTTTTAAATCACTGGACGTTTTCAGCCATTGTGTAGTAAGAGAGCATGCACAGACAGTTCCCCCTTCAGGAATGGATGTGATTAATGGAGAGTCGATATGTTTGAATAATTGCCAAGGATCTCCGTGGTAGACTGTTTCCCTCGGGGATAACTCCTGCCCTCCAGCCTTCAAACTCCTAATATCCAGGCAAATGTGCTGAATAATCAACTTGCTTTTTGATTTGCAAAACTGCCAAAGCATCAATACTGGCAGCGGCTTCATCTCTTTGAACATAGTACTCCTCTCTTAGAGCCTGGCAAAGAGCTGGATAACTGTCACTAATTATTGGAGGAAGAGTTTTTATGAACACATGAACACTCTTAGCTGTTGTTTTCCAAATAAGTCTCAGCTTCTCACGAGAAGAAGCAAAACACAAGTCAAGAAGACAATGTTCAACCTCAAGCAGGTAAGCATCAATATTTGACTCCTGACTACCTGGATCAAAAATTTCTATGTCCTTAGTAAGGGATTCAAGCTGCTTAAAACGGATACCATGCTCCCAAGGTGGACCATGTCCATCTGAGAAGTCATGCTGGTTAGGTCCATGAAATGGCAGAAGATCATGATCTAACTTCTGGGGAAGAAAACAAGTTTTCTCATGATTTAAATGAGAGCTTTCTAATGAATGGACTCATGCAATTGGTGGTGGGTCAGGTTGGATTGAGTCACCTGAGAACCATGTGTGTCTCTCCTGGACCCTAGAGGTCGACACAGAGTCAGAAGGGAGAGGGGTGCCGATCAGGTTGGAAGGCTGCTCCTTCCACCCAATTGGACCACTTGTGCATGCTGAGTCCGGCACTCGGTCATCTTGGTGGTTGTTTATTGCAATGGGATTTGGCAGAACACCACTGGAGACAGTCTGACTTCCAACACTTTTGTTAGGGTCTGTGGAAGTATGTTGAACACTTGGACTAAGTTTAGGAAGGGGAGACTCTGTAGGCACTGGATGTTTGTTGTCTGAGTCTGCCTCCTGCTGTGGCTGCTGCAGCTGCTGTGAGTGAAAATGCAAATCAGGTACCTGAGAGGTGGGGGTCTGTTCTTCAGAGCTTGAACCTTGAGATCATCATACTCTGCTTCAGCTTTCTCTGTCCTCTCCTCTCCTCAGCTCTTGAGAGTTCAAGCTTTGCAGTATTCTCTCTTTCAAGGGCCATCTGATAGGCAGTCTGTAACTGGAAATATCTTTTTGCTTTCAGTTGTGATTTCTGCTGATACAACAAGGTGAGCCTACCAACAACTTTAGAAATCCGAATCTCTCTAGTTGGATTTTCAATTAGTTCAAGTAATTCTTGAATCTTTTTATCACATGCAGCAAGGTTAAATTGATTTAAAGCATTCCACTCATCTGGAGACAAACAGATGAGATTAGCAACAACCTTCTGGATCTCCACGTCTGCCAAATTGATAACAGAGTAGAATTCCATCATTCTGGCAGACACTACAAAACAATAACAAAGTTATGAGAAATTGCTGAAAGCAACAATATCTAACAAATGTATGTCCAGCTATATATGTATCTTTGACCATACATATATTGCAAAAATTTTTATGAGTGTAAAACAGGTGCACAGTTGACCATTCAACCTGTGACTTATGACAACACTATGCTCTAAGTGTTACAATGCTACTCCTTTCTTTAGGAATATTTTGTGATTTTAGCATTAATTCTTCACCTTTCTTTGGGAGGAACTAGTGATTAGACACTATTCCTAACCTTTAAGGGAATTCTGTGATTGTAGTGAGTCTTCACCCCCCTATATGGGAGGGTGGATTATGTTTAAAATGCAAAGGAAATAGAAAATTGCTACACCTCCTAAGGGTAATACTTGCAATTTGGCTTTTTACTGGAGTTTTCACATTGACGAAAGTCTAAAATTGTGAACTCCAGGAATGTCACGAGTTATACTGTTCTCTTAAATATAATCAGTGACATCTGATGTTAGAACTCTGATGTTTTGAGTTCTATTGTGACCAATGGTGGCTGGTTTTAAGCTCATCACTCGGTGCATCAATAATGTGCAGATGTGGTTTATTCGTTCTCATTTATGTACAGTGCAAGCTGTTCATAATAATGCCCACCCAGGGACACCAATAATGTTGTGATTATGAATAGGAAAATATTATATATGAATAGAAAATATTATATATATATATATATATATATATATATATAGAGAGAGAGAGAGAGAGAAAGAGAGAGAGAGAGATAGATATATATATAGATATATAGATATACTATATCGGCAAGAATGTTCACTCACCAATCTATTTTAAAGATTTCTTTTGCGGCACTAACAGCCTTTCATTTGTCATTTTTCAATGAAAGTAGGCAGACAGGAAATGAGTTGAATAGAGGAGCAAGACATGCAGCACAGGTTACCCCAAATGTGTCCACCTCACCCACATTAAAGAAAAAAGAAAGATAATGAAGTGTTGGTTATCCATTTTTTGATGTTCTAAACTGTACAGCCATCTACTTGTTTTTACTATGGAGTTGTGTGAACCCTTTTTTTGCACCTTAGTCCCATAACCACCTCTTTGTATCAAGTTATGAGTTTCTTGTGAGAAAATCACTTTAAATCATTGATTGTCAAAGAGGGCAGAAATATCCTCCTGGTGGGTAGTTGTTACAAAACATCCTGTGGAAGACAGCTCCTTTTCTTATGAGCATTTCTACTGGAAGTGAGTTGTTTCCTGTGTTGTTTTCTACAGAAACGTCTGTGTTAGATCCACCTCACACTGTTAAACTTTAATACTGTATATCTATTGATAATTTTCTTTAAAATACAAAGTTGGATAAAACATTTGGGTCTCATCACTTCTCATTAAAAATACACCAAATAAAGCAGTAGGGGTTGCCATTGCAAAGAGTATTACATTTAATGTTTCTAACAAGAGAATGTACTTTTTGGTATGATTTTGACTTGCACCACTTTTTTTTTTTTTTTCTAGAGTAATACACATCAGAATTTTGTGGCCTCTTTCCAGCTTGAATAAACCACAAATGTGTCTTGTCTGTGGGTCATTCTACTGTAGAAAATTCAGCTTCACAGCTTAAATCTGTCATATGTATTTAAAACGTCTCACTGATCCTGAAAATAGCTTAAAACAACTCTGAGTCTTCACTCAGCAACAACTTTCTCACCAAACAGTGTTGTCCCTGCAACATGACAGCAGTTAGTACGGTGCATTCACAGATCTGATAAATATCTGATTTTTAAGTTAACACCTGGCTGATTACAGATCAGGGTAGATCAAGCTAAAAATCCCCAGATTCAGGTCATCAATCAACTTTTCGGTTGGTTTTCTATGAATCAATATTTTCTTACAACATTGAACATCAATGTTTAAAATAAATACTTTTTTTCTGCTGACTAATTTATGGTTGACGGTGTTTGAGTTGGGATAAAGCACTGAATAAACCAGAAAGCAATTCTACCCACATATTAACATTTTATTTCATGGGATTAATCAAATATTGCCAGAAGAAAAACAATAAAGAAAAACTTAGGAAAAACTTTGCAGTTACTCTACAAAATATTTCTTAACATTTAGAAAAGGAGCCCATAAAATGAATTGGCCACCTCTGACCAGAGCATAGGCTTGTGAAACAGGCCAGTGACTGATCAGGATGGTGCGTCATGTGGGACTAGGAAAGCAACCAAGGCCTTGTTTGAGGAAGGAAGTCACATTTCTTTAAAATTAGTTTTTTTCTTGCTTGCATGGTTTTATCTTTTAATCCTTTTATTCTTCCGCTCTCCTCCCTCAGTCATTCACATACACATGTATGTGCCCAAACAGCACACCGTGTGATGCTGTGGGAAGGCCTCAGGAGGTTTGGCTCCAGTCAAATCTCTTGGAAACAACACCAACATGGTGACTTGAGCAGTACGACTGGCTTGATCTGGTCTGAATGATCCATTTCTGCCTGGTGATGGAGGGGGGCAGCTGGTAGGTTGCTAAAGAAGAGAAGGAGTTGTTATTAAAAGGCGGTCTGGCTTGAGTTTGATCAGGAGTGTGTATGTGTGTGTTTATGTGTGTGTGTTTGCTTTGAATGGAGCTTTTTGTTCCAACGTGACTCACCATGTTCTAGCCACGGTTGGTGCCTGAAGGGAGAGATGAAGGGAGGGTGAACAGTGCCGAGCAGAAAGACTTGATGTGGTTAAGTCATTCAGAGACTGCCTGACTGTTGCTATGTCAAGCTTCTGCCTGCTTCTCTGCTTAATCAATACAACGAATCCCTGCCTGCCTGTAATCCACATACAGAGCATCGGAGTGCTTCTGCAGTTATGGTAAAAAGTGCAACCTTCCTCAGTTCAAAGGTTTCACATATCAACAGATAACCACAAAAATCATGCCCTCACCAGGACTTAAAACAAGGCAAGTATAAACTAGACAATATGAAGACAAGTTACCCACTAAGCAAAAATAGACAATTCATTGGATTCTATCAGCAATGGGCCAATCAGAGTATTTACTCAAATTTTATAAAGTTGTGACCTGTTGTTGTAGGTCTTCTGATTTTTCATCATAACCTACAGTAACATGTCACATGACAGACAAACTGAGAACTGCAGCAGGTTCTCTTTTGCTGTGAACATCATTGTAAAGGGTACTGCTACCTTGGCTAAACATCTAGTTTACAACTACCTATGGAAGCCACCTAATCTGTGAACACAGTCCACATGAGTGTTTTTTAATATCCAGCTGTTCTGTGAAGGCCTCAGTGGTTTGTTAGAGAGAATCAATGAACAATCAACAACATGAACACCAATGAACACAGCAGACAGGTCAGGAAGAACACTGTGGAGAAGTTTAAAGCACTTAGGTTATAAAACAATATCCCAAGCTTTGAATAGAGCTCTGTTCAATGCATCATCTGAAAATGGAAAAAATGGTACAAGTGACAGGCCTAGCAAGATAAGTACTAATCAGAGACACAACTAAGAGGTCCAGGTTAACTCTAAAGTATCTGCAGAGATCCACAGCTCAGGTTGGACAATATGGCCACAGGACAACTATTAGTCATGCACTTCAGAAATCTGGGCTTATAAATGAGTGGCTAGAAGAAAGCCACTGTTATACGAAGCCAAAGGAGGTTCTGTTTAATGTTTGTCACAAGCAAATGTCGAGGAGCAGAAGAATATGTTATGGTCAGATGATACCAAAACTGATATATTTGGCCATCTTGCTATTGGGATGCAGCCAAGAGACCCGTTGTACTTCTAGAGGAGCTGCAGAGATTCTCTGCTCAGGTGGGAGAATCTGCTGACAGGACAACTTTTTGTAACTCTATCCATTTGGCCAGTATAAAAAAGTGGCATGAAGAAGCATTTCTTGAAAGAAAGTGGTAAGATGTCCTGTTTAAAATTGCCCCTGGGCCATGTCGGTGATATCTCAAGCATGGAAGAATGTGCTCTGGTCAGATGGGACCAAAACAGAACTTTTTGACCTACGTGCAAAATACTATGTGTGGTGGAAAACTAACACTGCACGTCACCCTAAACACACCATCAATATGGTGGTGGAAGCATGATGCTGTGGGCATTCTTTTCCTAACCAGCGATAGTGTTTAGACTTGACAGGAAGACGAATGGAGATAAATACGGACAATTCTGGAAGAAAACTTTGAAGACTTATGACTGAGGCAGAAGTTCAGCTTTCAGCAGGACAATGACCCCAGACACCCAGCCAGTGCTACAAATGGCTTTGAACAAAGCAGATTTATGTGTTAAAGTGAAAATGTTCAAGTCAAGACCTAAATCTAGTTGTGACTCCGTGGCAAGGCTTTAAAATGCAGTTCATGTATACTCTCATTCTTTTAAGAAATGCTGTGGCAGAGATGATCCTTAGACTGGGATAAAAAGAAATAAAGTTGTATGAGTGAAAGTCCACTTACTGTTTGACGACTGTATCTTCTGGCTTGGTTGGATCAGGAATGTTTTAGACTTTGGCTGAAAGTTGCATTTTAAAAACAGATTATTTTACAGATTATGTAATCTGGCCTGTTCATAGATGTCATAAGTCAAAGCAAACTGCTTGAGAGTTATCAAAATGTAGTTTATTTGAATATTTGCACTCATATTTTCATGGTTCTGTGAGGCCATATATATAACAGAAATGATTTCTTGGTTGCCTCGAGAATGATGTTTGTTTTCTTTTTGTTAAGTGTTGAAACTTCAACACTAGCAATTAACGTCAGAGTTCATCACCCATTTTTAAAAAATAATATCTGCCTTTTACAATCGCTGCAAAAGTGCCAACTGACACGCTGGTCTCATGAGATAGTGGAGGGAAACTCCCATTGGGCAACTTTTGTGTTCTTACACCTTGAATGCAGAGCTGCCCAGAAAACCACAGTTTTCAGGTTCGTTTCTGAAACAGAAATATACAAATGTTAATTTCTTTCCTTCCTTTTCACCAAAACCTGCACAGGGGGCCTTAGATATTAAGTTCTATTGATACAAATAAAGGCACGTAATAGTATGGGAGACCTTTTTATCATAAGTGTAGAATTACATGACAGGAAAGTTTGGTACATTAATGCAAGTGGAAGATATGTATCTTGATCTGGTTATAGCTCTTCTTCCTAGCAGTGGCACTTTTGTAATAAACCAACCTGGTTCTTCAGAGAGTTTTGTTTATTTGGCTTGATTTTAGCTGAGGATATACTGTAACACTGAAGGTGTACACAGTAGATCAAAATTCACAAGGTTGGTGTTAAAATGTAAAAAAAAAGTCTGTGTCATACACATATTTCCTATAATGCACATGATTCATGTCGACATTCGGTTGGTTTTCAAGGCTTAATGCCAAAAAAGAAGACATTTTGAGTTGGGCTTGCATCCTAAAGACTAAACTGGACTAGAATTAAAATCACAAATTTGTTTGGGTAAATAGATATTTGAAAACTGTGTGCTTGAACGCCCACTTCACAGAGTATTTGGCTATCCCTTCCTATTTCATGTAACAGACCAGATCAAACTAATGCATAGTTATAAAGAAGAAGGAAAGTGATTTTTCTTACATTTTTTACAAATAAAGATCTGAAAAGTGTGGCGTGCATCAGGTTCAGCCTCCCAGAGTCAATACTTTGTGAAATTGGCAGCAATTACAGCAGCAAGTCGTTTGTCATATTCACCTACCAGCTTTGCACTTCTGAAGATTAAAATTAGTTGCCATTTGATTTTTGTAAAGTAGTTCACTCTCAGTCAGACTGGATGGAGAGGGTCTGTGAAGAGCCATTTCAAGTCTTGCTAGAGACTTTCAATTGTATTTAAGTCTGGACTTTGGCTGAGCCATTCTAAAGTACTTTGATCTAACCCATTAAATTAAAGCTCTGGTTGTATGTCCTGCTGAAAGGTGAATCTCTGCTCCAGTCTCAAGTCTTTAGTTGCCTCTAACAGGCTTTCTTCCAGGACTGCTCTGTATTTAGCTCCATCCATCTTGGCATTACCTATTATCAGCTTCCCTGTCCCTGCTGATGTGAAGCACCCCACAGCATGATGTTGCCACCAATATGTTTCACAGTGATGTGTTCAGGTTAAGGTGCCTTTTCCGGTGCCCCCTGAAAAGCTTGTGGCAAACTGAAAATGGAACTTCATACGGCTTTCTTTCAACAGTGGCTTTCTTCTTTCCATGTTTCCATAAAAGCCAGTTTTGAAAAAAGCACAACCAACATTTGTTGACAAATTTTCCCACCTGAGCTGAGAGCCTCCTGCAGAGTCTCTAGGCTGTTTCTCTGCATAATGCTGTCCTTTCCCTGTCTGTCAGCTTAGATGTTTTCTAACCTGGAAAAGTTTTAGAAATATTTATTATTTTGTAAGGCACTGTATATCTAGCTTGACACAATATGAACCATGTTTTTTTCCACCTGCTGCTTACCCTGCTGCTAACCCTAACCCTAACCCTGCTGCTGACCCTAGCCCTAACCCACCTGCTGCTTACACAAACCACCAATTGTCTGACAACCCCAAGCTCATGAGAAGCACTGGGGAATAAAAAAGAGAGATTGTTAAGAAGGATGTCCTCCTGTGCATGTGTGTGTTCACAGACTCCCATACCACTGACTTAGTGCAGCGATGGGTCATGTGTCGCTGTAGGCCAGAGGGAGATTGCTGCTGTAATTTGAGATATCTTAGTCTTGCAAAACTAAGACGTTGAGGTTTATTCTCATTCCCCTTTCACCCATATTATTATGAAAGTTTCTATTTTAAAAATCGTATGTTCTGTCATGTCACATTCCTGCTCATTCTTGAGGCTGTTGTTAGTGGGCATTTGCACAAGGTTCTTATTTGTGACCTGCAAGATGCTTATTTATGGACATTTTAAAATAAATAAGTAAGTCATGTTCCAAGCATTAAGCAAACAAACCGACAGTGTGAGTTGCCACTTTTGACAAAAACAGTCCATTGAATAAAACACTTAGGACCTCTGAGGAAGAGACGAGACTGATCAACAGGTTGAGCAATGGAATATGTAAGTAAGTGAGCTTGCAGCTTTCTGTTTGCACCTGAAACATCATCTCTCTCAGTGGGACTTGACTAATGCAGGCAAGAGGATATGTGTTGGAGAAAGTTGGAAGCTGCTGTGCATGGAACTTTTGAATTAGCTCATACAGACAAAATCCAGGACACACTAAAACTAGGACCTTGATTTAACTTAAAGGGCTTGTTCAACAAATTTGAAGGGAGGTTTTGTTAAATGGTTGTAAGTCGTTAGCATCTTCTCTGTAGAAGATAACGTTCTTATGATCTTCATGTAGAATGAATCCATATTAGTTGTTTCTGAAGGCTGAAGCTCACGGCTAAGCCAGGGTTTCTGCAGGTTTCAGTGATTTTTATTGAAGAACCTTTGAGACCTTTTTGACGCCCTGATTTATTCAGTTGAGTACCCACATGAATTACGAAAAACAATTTTGGTAAGTTTCCTCCTCTGAAGTCGTTAGCTGTAGTAGATCCCTTACCTGTAGTAGAAAGACGTCACATCACTGTGATTACCTAGTCAGCTTCTAACACTTGGAGGATTTATTTACTTTTTCAACCAGCCACTGTGATATGACATGTTTCTACAATTGTTAAGGGAACTTTTCCCCATAATAACTAATTCTTTACCTTCCTAATTGATAACTCATATGAAAAGTTACAAAAAGACAATCTGAGAGGCACAATTCTGTCGAGGGTTTAGGGGATATGATGGCTGACTGGACCTTGAAGTTTTATTACATCACGTAGTACCATCCAGATTCCTTCGCCAGAACAACAACTGAATGCCCCCAGGGGATTTATTAAAGCCAGAAAATAATAACAATTTAAAAACTGTGGAAGAATCAGTATTTTAATAAAATGTACACATTTTAAATGCAACTAAATGTTATTTAAACCTATTAAGAAAATGTGGACACGTTTCTGAAGGTCTAAAATTCAAGTGATTCAATATAGGACACAGCAGAGACCCTGAAAGGGGCCAAGACTGAAGTGGATGCCAGTGATTTTACACAGGAAACAGAGAAAGGAGGTTGTGCACCACCACTCATTTTCCTGTGTGAAACAGATACTGAGAACTGAACATGTAAAGCATTTCCAGTCACAGTTACTAGCTAACAGAAAAGCATGGCAGTGTAAAAGTCAATTATATAGCATTCATATAACCCATTACAATGTTTTTTTTTTTTTGCTTTTTACATGACTTTATTTTTATATCAGACTTTTACTTTACCCAGAAATGTTTCACCCATTCTTCTCTCAGTTTGTGTTTCACACTGGAAGATAAATGGTGTGTTGTGACTATGAATCTGAAAAGATTATTTAATATTTAATATTAATAATTTAATATTTTACCAAATAATATTTCGGTCTGTTAAGGGTTATCCTGTGAATACCAGCCTAGTAAGGCGGTGGTAATAGGACAAAATCAAAAGGGTGAGCCAAGCTCTGACATTATTGAACAGAAAAAACTCTGCACACACATGGAATGAATTCACACAATTTCTTAAAATACAAGAATTTATTAACAAAAATAACTCAACTCAAAGTCAAACATATTTCAATCAACAAACTCTTTACTATGCTAAAACAATCCAACTAACTACCAAGCAGAATTAAATAATAATGAAGACTAATGGGTTATGTACAATATAAACAAGTTGATTAAAGATGGTTAAAACCATGACAGAAAGAGTGATGCAACATTACCATGCAATGTTTATGTTTGAGAACCAAGGATTATCTTGAAGAATCTGGAATTGAAGTTAAGTTAGTCTTGGAACTAACTTAGGAAATAATCAGCAACGTTTAGACAACCGTTCACAATGCAAGATCAGAAAAAATATTATTTTAATAAAATAATGTTTTAAAGAATGATCTGCTGAATAAAACCAACCTTCTGGATGACTAATTCTCAGCGGTGTCTCATTAGCTGCCTTTATTTATTAAAATAATATTTAAAGAAATATTATTAAGGAAATGGTCAAATATTTAAGGAAATATTTTGGAAAAGAGCCAAATCTTTCTGGAGAAATGGGGCTTAATGGTGTTTACTTAGTTATCAAATCAAATTTAGTAAAATAATGTTAGGGAAATATTATTTATTGGATTGAAAACTAACAACCTTTCTGGGTAAATATTCTTTAGCAGCAAGCAAGTGTTCTTACTTGTTAGCAGTTAAAGCTAACAAAAGAAGCTTAGCACCAGAATCAAACACACACCTTTAAAAATACAGTCAATAAAAGGGTTAAAATGCATAAGCACGGACAACGCGTTATGATCAATCTTCTGTGTTTAAAATCCCCCTTTAAATAAACTTTGTCTTAACTTTAAAAACACACAAACAAAGAACACAAACCTGAGCACGTATGCTGCTGATAGCCTGCTAGCACTAAGATAGCTGAGTATCACACAAACAAAACCAAACTTCATAAAATGAAAACGTTTAGATCATTTCATCCTACATATCTTTCTCTGCCCAAACACCTAACCTCATTTGAAACGTGTTGAGGAGGAGTTGTCCGGGCTACGACAATGTTTGAAGAAAGCTCTGTGAACAAAGGGTTAGCTTCAGCTAACCTCCGTATCTGTGTGTGAAAAATGGCTCCTCTGTCCGGCAACCAACTGCACAGTTACTGTGCATGGTCATGCGGACTTTGTTGTCCTCTTTCCAGACTGGGAAAACCGCTCCACTCGGCTTCGTAGAGACAGCGTCTGTGCAGGGAATTTTCTGGAACACAGTTTGCTTCTGCAGGCCTCAGAGAGAAAATCAGGCCAGGCTTGTACCTTAATTCCCGTTCATGAATGAATCTACCGGATACACAGACAGTATTTCATTCGTACTTAACTTAACTTAGTCCATATGATTGATGATCGTATGACACTCTCGGATCCAGTTGAATAGTTATGTCTGTTTTGCCAGCAAAGAGACATTAGCGCGCTGTCCGTTCCCTCTGGAGGCCGTGTGGAAGAGAAAGATTCCTTGGAAAGGGGGTGCTTTTATACTGCCAGTGGCATCATGGGAAGTCTGTTGTTACCCCCCTTCCCCTTCTGAAGTTGTGCTGGAAGTCGGTTAAATGCTATTTATTTTGAAAGTTCCAGAAAAGTTTGTACCGGAGTTTTAATGTTGAAATCCATGGCTGTGGGTTCCAACATGGTGACACTGCCTTCGACTTCAATTTCCCCTCTAATTCACAGCTTTTCTGTAAATAGCCATCATTTGGTTTTAAGGTTCACAAAATAGCATTCCCATTATAACCGCAATTACATTTTTCAGAAAGGAGTTGTTTTAAGATGGCTGAAGTCTGTTTGGTCATGACCATTCTAAGGCTACCTGTGAGCTCCAGCCTCTGGGAGCAACTAATCTGTATTTATACTAAAGAGTCATTTAGACTAAATGTCATCTTCTGCAGGTATTAGCTGCCTGAAAATGTTTAAGGGAGCTGCACTTCAAAAATCCTGAACTGATATTTGTGACATGTTGTGATTTTGAACAATACGGAGAACAACTGTTTAAGCTACACTAATGCTGAACTTGCAGGCATGTTGCAGTCCATGTGACTTGCAGTAAGATTTTCATCCTTCTCATAGAATATTTCACATTTAATACAAATAGATTGGTGTGCAGAGCGTGGGCCAGTTCCTCCTACTATTTATTGTTAATGTGTCCCTTGTGATGGAGGTGCGTAGCTGCCAGCATTGTTCACTGGCTCCTCTGGATGCTCACAGCTGTGTGTGTTTACTGTTGATAAAAACAAGTTACTGCAGATGTTCTAATTGTGTTTGGTTATTTTGGAGAGCTGTGCCTTGAATATTGGTAAGTGCATTAAATGCCTGCAAGCATGGATTGATCCAGTCTAACGCTGTTTTATCTGCACACATTTGTGTATCTGTCCAGCATCGGATAGAAATGCAGCAGAGATTAGGCTTGTCGACATGTTTGCGGGGTCTAGCTGTTCTTGCTGGATTCTGAACAGTTCCTCCAGCGCAGCTCTGGGGTGTGGTTGACAGACGGTCCGACCAGACCTCCTGATGCAGCTCTTCGATCGGGTACATGTCAGAAACTCTGCTCCTGGGTTCACAATCTTATGGAAAGACATTGCTTTGGGTGGAGCTAGCAAACTTGCTTTTCAAAAAAGGATGAGTTGGATGATTGACAGTTGGAATATTCATTAGACATGTGCTAACAATACCTTACAAAATGAATGAACATTGAACCTTTCCATGGTTTGTCTTGTACCACATATTTCTATGTATTTTTTGGGGAATTTATGTGATGGACCAACACAAAGTAGTGCATAATTGTGACATAGGCACATAGTTTCTAAAATCCCTTAAAATAACAGGCCAGGCACGGAGAGTATTAATCAGAGAAGCAGCCAATGGTTACTCTGGAAGAGCGCAGAGATGCACAGCTCAGGTGGGAGAATCTGTAACAAGGACTTCTGTTATCCATACACTTCACAAAATGTACCTTTCTGTAAAAATGGCAACAAGAAAGTCCTATTTGAAAGAAGGCCATACAAAGTTTTAGTCCGGGTTCGCCACAAGTCAAGAAAGGAACACACCAAACATGTGGAAGAAGGTATTCCGTTCAAAACTGAACTTTCTGGCCCACACTGTGAAACATGGTGGTGGCACAATTATGCTATGGGGATTGTTTTTCTCAGCGGGGACAGGGAGCTGAGAAAATATGGATGGAGTTAAATACAGGAGACTCAGCCACAGGTTCACCTTGCCGCAGGAAAGCAACCGTAGACATACATCAACAGCTACAATGGAATGGTTCATATCAATTTCATTTGTTTGAATGGCCTATTCAAAGTCTAGACCTAAACCTAAAAAAGATCATCTTTAAACGTGTAATACTGGTACATAGACGACCAAAAAAACCTCCAGCTGCATTGAAAGTCATTTATCAATTTTCCTCCACCTTATAATTATTTGCTATGCAAAAAATCTCAATGAAGAGTACTGAACTTTGTGTTTTTCGTGTGACAAAATGTGAAAGGGTCAATGGGTATAAATGATTTTACAGCATTCTGTAGATATGCAGAGTGGTTTTACAGCAAGATTAAGAAAACGCATTAAAGAAGGAATACTGAAAGAAGTTGTTTCAATCCTGCAGAGTTGTAATAATCCTCCAATGAGTTCCTGTCTTGTGTCAGTCTGACTTTTATGATTCTCAACGTTTCCAAACTGTTTATGCCTTGCTTTGTTTAGAACAGTTAATAATTTGGTTGGGAGGATTTAAAGGATTTTTGTGGTTTGCCATTTTGAGCTTTCAAGAGTTAGACAAAAACACACCACAGATTCTTCACACATGACTAATGATGGTATCAACACAAACCAGATACTGCACAGCAAATTGCTAAGTTTAAACCGGACCTACTTTAAAACATCTACATTTGCCTTTTTGGTCTAATTTCTTTTTCTCGGACAGTAACGCTGACTTTTTTTAGAGTGAAAGTGGTTCACTGGCAAACAGCAGCAGGTTACGTATCCTGGCTTATCAGCCATTTGTGTGTGAGATCAGTGCATTTTAAATGCATGGAATGTCTGACTCATTATCCCAGAGCTTGTCTGTGAGTCATTCCTATCTGAACAAGGTTAGTTAAATGCTTCGCACATTTCCTTTTCCCTGCTGAGTTCAGAGACTGTCTCTTTGGCTGTCACTTTGCATAGAGAATGGAGGCCTAAGTAACCTGATTTACATAGCAGTTGAAGGCTGATAACATGTGGTGTATTTTCAAGAACTGCAGAAGCTTCCTTGTCGGACCTCATGCTCTCTGTGTCTGAATGTGTTCTGCTGTGAACTCAGCATTTTAACCACAGGCATTACTCTGAAGAGCTAGTCTGTTTTTCTTCTTATGATTTTTTTCCTAATTAACATTTTTGAAAGTCCGCTGTGTGAAACAAGAAGGCTTCATAGTTAACTGGACTTTGACCATTATGTTTGCTCATGTCATGCTACTCCTGATGAAGCAGTGATAAGCACTTGTAGATAAATTAAAATATGACTACATATGGAAATATTTATTGCAGTACAACTATTCTGAATGTATTCAACATTTTTACGGGCTTCAAGTCATAAACTTTGAATTGTACATATACATTTCCTGCAGGGAGTGTTATATTATTTTAGTGATTATATTCACCGATCATAATTTTGTGGTCGATTTCCAATCTCCAGTTTTTGTGAAGATTTGGCCTGCCAAACCAATTGTAGCCATTTCTGATTTCTTCTAATTAACTGAAGATATAAGAATATAGCATTGAAAATATTTTCGTCTAGCATCCCAACTGTGAGTGGTCAATATTTAGATTAACAAAAGAGGCAACATCAAACTCCATGTGTAAGAAAGCAGTCACTGTTAAACACTTTGAAAGCTCAAAATAATAAAACAGAGCAACTTAGCCTTACTCTGTTTAGCCTTCCGGTTATCTACTGAAAGCATTACTCTCTCTCACCCTCTTGCAGCCTGACTGATATGCAGGCATGCACTTGATTGAAAAAAGAAAAGTGTTGGGTTACCCATCCAAATCTTTAAATTCAAGTGTTCCACAGGTGTATAAAATCCAGCACCTAGGCATGCAGACTGCTTTATAAACATTTGTAAAAGAATGGGTCACTCAGTTTTGCAGTTCCCAAGTTAACAGTAATTGCCTGCAGTGTGTCAAGTGTAATGTTTGGTACCAAAGGGATTATGGTGTGGGGCAGTTTTTTGGCAACTGGGCTCAGCTCCTTAATTCCAGCGAAAGGAAATCATAATGCTTCAGCATACCAGGATATTTTGGACAATGTACACTCCTGACTGTGTGTAAACAGTGCGGGGATGACCCTTCAGTTTCAACATGACTGGTGACTCTAGCAAGTACTATAAATACATGGATGAGGGAATTTGGTGTAGAAGAACTTGATTAGCACAAAAAGAGTCCTCACTTGAGCCCGTTAGAACATTGGGGCGAATTAGAGCAGAGACTGTCAATCAGACCTTCTTGTCCAACATTAGTGTCTGATCTCACAAAGCCTCTCCTGGAAGAACAGTCAAAAATTCCCATAAATCCACTCCTAAACCTTGTGGAAAAGGCTGACTCAACATCACATAAAAAATTTTGTTTTAAAACTGGGATCTAATTAAAGTTCATCTGTGTGTAAAGGCCAGTTAACCAATATTTAAAAAAATGTAGTGTATTTTAACCAAATTTAACTTCCTTTTAGCCTCATACATCTCTGTGCTTTCTCTGACCTCCGTTTTACTTCTGTTCTGATTCTGAATTTGGTTTCTTCTTCGCTCAGAAACAACCTCTACATCAAAGAGTGTTATCAGGGTTACCGCACAAAGATTTTCTGACCACCCTCTCACTGATTAGGCCCGATTAAGCTGAAAACATTGTGTCTGGTCACCAGCCAGTTTCTTGGTGCATCTCTGTGTCACTCTACACATGCACTGAGCCCTTTCTTTCACTGATCTCATGTATGATGCTTTTTAGCTCCTAACAAATGTGCTCCTTGATCCAGAGTGTGTTGATGTATGAGGAACTGAATTATGTTTGACCTCTTATTCATACAAACAGATTAAAAAGGATTACCACTTTATTATGTCTGTATCTACATGCAGACCATCCCACCGAGACATTTTAAGATGTTATGGTAAACTGAAAATAAAAGCACGGAGCGCGACAAGTTTGATTATTTTGGCAAAATCTTTATTGACCACTTTACATTCATTACAGTAACAAACAAAACCAGTCTACCACAGTGACATTTATTCTTCATCATTTGGGTTTATGGACTCACCTCACCATCAGTTATGGTCACATGCAGGCCTGCATTTCAAAACTTCTCCACTTGATTATTTCTGCAATCAGCACTCAGACAATCGTCCCTCTCCAGAAGGAACCCCAGATAACTTTGTTTTAGCATACATTAAATTAATTTAAGGCTCCCCAGTGGACTGTGGCCAGCTGCCTCTGGTGGTGCTTCCCTGTGATGGGATTACACAGACACACACACACACAGACACACACACACACACACACACATTCTTCTCATATATTTCTGCTCTGTTTGGGTTAATGATGTTGGATAAGCTGCTTCTTCTGAGTGTGGGATGCTTTGCTTTATTTCCTAGAGAAGCTCCTCTACATGCAAACGAAACACAGTTTTGTCACTAAATCTGCATCATAGTGAAGTAAAACTGGAACTATGACACACATACAGCACTTTCGCAGTTTATTGTCAGCCCTGGTACAGATGGGTGTTAAAACAATATTACACTTGAAAAAAATCCACCATTAAATTGAGCACAACATTTAAAATCATTAACAAATCTAATTGGCAGAAAGGTCATCAACATAAAAGGCTTCATTACTTATAAAACTAAAAATGTAATTTATATGATACAGTGCCCATGCAATAAAATATACATAGGAGAAACATCCCCTCCTTTAAAAGAACAAATCAATGAACACAGAAGGTCCATCAAGATCTCCATCAATGATCTAACTAGTCCTGTTGCAAGACATTTCAATATAAAACATTGCATTGCAGCTCACCCTCATTGTAATTTTTTATAGGTATCAAAGCCATTAAACCCAGCCAAAGAGGGGGTAAAATCAATCTTATTAGGAAAAAGAAAGCCGTTTGGGATATTTTACCTTAAGAGTTTTGCTCCTACAGGTATGAATGAGGATCTATCTATTAATGGGTTTCTGTGACTGACCCCATTGTTACATTTATGTATTTTATCATTAGATTATTTTATTTTCTTAATTTGATATTATAGTATCTATATGTAGAAATATAGTAATGGCGTTGTCTATTTCTGTAATCAAGTTGAAATTTTTATCATAATACTATTATTTTTAGTGTTCTTATGGGTGCAGTGTGTGGCTTTTGTGTGTTTGAATTTACTGTGCATTTCTGAGAATGATGTGCTGATATAAATGTGGGATGTTATGTCCCCTTTTAAGGCAAAGTATTTTCAGCCAGAGCCTAATTGCGCACTGGTTTAACCAGTCAGTAAGTGCCCTTCCCCTGTATGCTGATTGGTCAGTTGGTGTATGTGTGTACATGTTATTGGTTTATTTGAATTCTTTCTGGATTTTAATTTTTATTTAAATACAACTTGTGTGGTGATTTGTAATGACTCTGAAGAAGGCTACAAGCTGAAATGGTCTGCTAGTAAAGTTTGTTTCAATTACCTTAAGTGTTAATGAAGTTTTCACTGTATGAATTTACTAAACTTACCAGTACTCAAAAGGGAAACATATATTTTTTCATTTTGCATTTTTATAAAGGATGAATAAAATATATTTAGCAACAAATGTATTTGATACACACAGGTTTTTGAGCAAAATACTAACTTTAGTAAAGAGTAAAAAGTCTCAAAAGTGCTCCTAAGATATGTTTGGCATGCTAATAGTAAATACAGAGGTGGATCTGTGATGCTGTGGGCTGTTTCTTATCCAAATACCCTGGGAAATGGGTAGGCAGCCTGGCATCATGAACTCTTTCAAATATCAGGACGTCTCCAACAAGATCTGGCAGAAAACTGAAAATGGGTCATCGCTGCATCTTTCAGTGGGTAAATGAACCTTAACATTTGGTAAAATAAACACAGAAGACATCAAATCAGCATTATTATATGACCACCACAGCCCCCTGAGTGGTCCTAAGTGAATCACAGTGATTTATTGACAACATTCCGCCACAGCTGAATGTTTTCAAAAGCTGGAGGATTTTTTTTTTTTTAACTCAAGCATTTTATACACTTTTAACCACGAGACACAACGTGGCGAACGGAATAGAGACCTCATGACTGCGGACAAACAGGACAGGCGGAGAGGCTCCGTCTGCCCCCATCAGCTCTCTCTGTGGGACGCTTTTGTCCGATAAAAGATCACGCACCACACCCGATTTAAGTCATGTGTTGCTCATTACACGATGAGCAATGCAGGACAACAGGGATGTGTTCTGTGACTTATGTGTGTGTTTGAGCTTCTTTTGGAGCCCATTTTCCTTCTCTGTCCTTCTGTTAATGTTTCCCAGCAAATGGCCATGTGTATCTTTCTTTACTGCATAGCCAAACCATGAAAGCATTTTCTGAACCGGAGAGGACATTGCTATGTCCCTGTGAGTGGGTGAACACGGTCCAAGTCAAGACCTTTTAGTACTTTAAAACACTAACTGTGCTCCAGGGGAATCTTTTTCACACCCACGCACCATTCCATTAAACTTTGGACCACATAAACATGCCACAAATCCTATGGCTACTCATGCATACATGCAATCTATTACTGCCATGAGAAACACTTATATAGCCTGCAGAACACTGTTTGTCAGCCCATGTGAGTCCTAAAGGTTCAGGTACAGCTTGGCCACAGTGCATAGCGAGTGACAACTTCATCGTGCTGCTGAAGGCAGCACATGAACTAATTCAGGTACCTAACTGAGGGCGCATACTGATAGCATCTGGTCACAAAACCCGTTCAGTGTTTAATTACGAGTTCAGATTCTTTAAACTACCTGTCATGGTTCAAATGGGCCGTTCTTATTCTTCTGTAGAATTTTCTGTGTTATTTTTGTTACATAATTTATTGGTGTGTGTATATAAAAGATCTAAAAATTTTAAATTATTCATACCCCTGGCAGGTTTAGGTTAAAAGTTATCTTTTAATTTTACCAACATGTTTCTTTTGGCTGGAAGTGATATTCAACTTTTGGAGCAGTCCAGTCAGGGTACTGATTTGAATCTGATAGAGAATCTGGCAAGTTAGCAAAAGCTTATGGTGATGGCACGGAGGCCTTCCAACCTCAAAGACCTGGGGCCCATCACTAAAGATGAATAATAACAGCAGAGGAAACAGGCTAACATATTTCTGTAATGCCAATAAATACATTTCCATTGATTATTGAAAAGGATCTAAATCATTTTTGACTTACTAAGTCGCATATGACTTTTAAAATCTTAATAAATGCACACATTATTTTTATAAAGTGATACTCTTTTTTTTCTTTGCTCTGTATTATGAAATGCTGATTGGATTTTCTATCAGGAACAGACTTCTTTTCTTCTTTTACTTCTTTTAAATCTAAATCTGCCAGGGGTATGAATAATTGTAGGCTTAACTGAGGTCCCACAACTAGATGGGTCACAATACATTCAAGACAAGACTTAAGGTTTTCACAAATAGACTAAAGATTCACAAAAGATAACTTTGAAATCAGTGTAGAATTATTCAATACATCCATTTTCTATTGGTATTTATGCTTGTTTAGTTGGTCCTTAATAGTTTGAACTGACAGAAATCAAAGCCAGTTCAGGCACAATAGAACTGTGAAATACTCTCTACTTTATCGCCAATAGGAAGCTTGAAAACAGAGGCTGAATTTAGCGGCTAACAGTTAATTAGCTGCGTTGCTCTCACAAAGCTTGCAAGTTGTTTGCATCTCGTCTCTCAGTCCATCACTGATTCCTTCTGCTGAGTGTTTTATAGGCCACCCTGGCCACATTTTTATTGGCCGACTGTCAACACGACGAGACAACAACTCAAGAACTACTTCCCCGTTTCCTTGAAAATAAGGGTGTCATACACACAGTGGCTGTCAAAAGTCTACACTCCACTAATAAAACGGCCGGGTTTTGTGATAAAAAAAAAAAAAAACTAGAACATGATGAAAGATTCCAACAATCCAATGTATTAAAATAAAAAATGTTGAACAAATTAAAAAGCTGCAACAAATGTGCCCTTTCTTAAAGTAATAATTTGTTAAACACCTTTTGATTTACAAACATTCGGTCATTCTTTTTTTTTTTTATTACACCTGTCATCAGTCAAACTGAGATGAAGCAAAAGTCAACTTTAGCTGTCCTAGCAGCACTTGCTTAATGTTTGATAAATTGCATCTTTACGTATATAGAGAGAGATGGAGACAAAAACAAAACAGCACCATAAGATCACACACTATAACACATGGTAGTGGCAGCATCATGATCTGGAATGAAACTACACCTTTTGTCAAGGTGGATGATATCATGAAAAGTTCTAAATCATCAAGTTTTGACCCAGATCCTTCTGCTAAAATATAAAAATGAAGAGATATTTTATTTTTCAGTGTCATACATACATCAAGTATAAATCAGCCAAAGAATAATGTTATCTGAGGATAAATAACGTATTAGCTCAAGGGCGTACAAATTAATGCAACAAGATTATTGCAGCTTTTTACATTTTTACGTTCCAACAAATTAGTTTGTTTTTACATTAAATAGGACAGGGCAAATACCACAATAATGTTTGAAAGAAATTGTTGAATTATTTATCATGGCCTCATGTTTTTAAATCTGAAAAAGGTGACATTTTAACAGGGGTGTGTAGACCTTTGGCAGTACAGGGGCTCAAACTTAAAGTACACAACTTCACATCCAGGGCACCTAATAATAGCTTTCACCTGCTTCGCCAGACCAAAAGACGCCTGGACAATGGCAACAGATGAAAGGCCAGCTGTGAGACACATTTCACTTTGGCGAGAAATATTGGGGTGTCCAGACTTTTCTTCACAGGTCTACATCATCATAAATGTGACCTGTGCTTTCCTCCATTTGGCCCATTTGACCTGCCGCACTGCACCACAAAATAAAAATTTGCCATTTGTGACCCAAACTAATTGGGAAACTTTAAAATGAAAACGGGAGTGTCAGCTTTACAAGATCTAACTTCAGATCTTTTGAGGAAGAGTCAAATATTCTGGGCAGTCAGTATCTTACGTGCAGCTAATAGCTGTCTCGATGACCTCAGTTTGGAGAAACTTGGAGAAACGTTCTGCTAGGAGACTCGAGATGATAGTTTGTTAGAGTCCAAACACTTAAAAAGCAAATTTCTCTCATCTTAAAACATTTTTCCATCTCAGTTCATGAAAACAGTATTTTAAAAATCTTCATACCATTTTTTTTACAGTCATCATTAAAAGAAAGTAAACCCTCTTTTAATTTTAAGTTTTTTTTTAAAGTGGCAGGACATAATCTCATCTCTAACCAGGTTGAAATCACATGAAGTTCACATGAACTAAAGCACTCAACAGATACTGTTGAGTGCTTTAGTTCTATACTGTCATTATTAATTAAACAAAGATAACCAAGATTCAAAAGGGAGAGCAGCATCCAGGTGCTGCCAAATAAAGTACTTGTTTAATTGATCATATAAAAACAGGACTTTTGGCACATTGCCGCTCTGGAGAATATATGTGTGTGGTAACACAATGCCAGGAAGGAAAGACATCAGCAATGAGATGCAACTGTTGCCGCCCCCCACTCATGGAAGAATTATATATGAACCATTTGAACCGAAAAACAGCTGCCAATCCTCCCAGCAATGAATGTGCCAGCAGATCCAATCCGATGTCAGATAGTATAATGTTCAGAGGAATGGCATGAAACCCAAAAGCTCCTTTTCAAACTGTATGGGCCTCAGTTAGCATGTCAAACATTAAAGTTTCCGATAGTAAAATTAGAAAAAAACATAAATAGAGAGAGAATACCTCATCTTTCTAAAAAGAACATGGCAGCAGCATTTAGGATTGCAAAACTGGATCTGAATAAACCACGAGATTTCAAAAACAATGTCCTTGTGGACAGATGGGACAAAAATATAGATGTTTGACCATAATGCATATTTATTAAAGCACCAAGCATACCAGTACAGACACCTCATACCAACTGTTGAGCATGGCGGTGGAGGAGTGATGATTGGGGCTTGTTTCACAGCCACAAGACTTGGTCACTTTGCAGAAATTATCAAAATAAAAAAAATAATCAAGGTGTTGCAAAGGCTTAGTCAAAGTCTTGACCTCAACCTAGCAGAAATCCTTAAATGAAATCCTGCAGTCTTTCAAATTATTGCTGCTAAGGGGGATTCTACAAGCTGATGAATTATGAGTTGTACTTTTTCCACAGATTTTCGTTGTATCTGTGTTTTTGTTTAATAATAATATTGTGAAATTTGCTGTATGTCTTTGTACTCTTGCAATTAGATTTGAACAATTATTAAACCACATAAAGACCAGATTATTACAAATATGACTTCAGGAATAAACCTCTGTATTTGAAAGAGGGTGTACTTTCTTTTTACCGTGATTTTAATTATATAACTTGTAAAACACAAAAACAGAACTTCAGTGTATTAGTTTTAGCAAATACAATTATTTAACAGGCAGATTATGACCTTCGATATTTCATCATCAATAAACAAATGATTGTATAACATACAGTATTACTACTTTTTTCTATAAAAAATATCAAACATTTGCTCTTTAAACAAACTATTTACTGCAGATATTTGGATATAATTGCATTAATGTGATGAACCAACACAAAGAAATGTATAATTGTAAAGTAAAAGGAAAAAAATACATGGTTTTCTTTTCTTTTTTTTTTTTTTTTTTTCTACAAATAATAATAAGGTGTTGCATGCATCTGTGTGCGCCTGAGTCAATACGTCCTAAACCTTTCACCACGATTACAGCCGCAAGTGTTTTGTGGTATGTCTCTAATATGTTTGCACTGAAATTTCTGTCCATTCTTCTTTGCAAAAAGACTCAAACTCAGTCAGATTGGGGGTTGAGGATCTGCAAACATCATTTTTCAAGTCTTGTCACAGATTTGGATTTAGGTCTGGACTTTAACTGGGCCATTCTAATGCAAGCCATTACCCTGTAGCCCTGGCTGTATGCTTAGGCTCATCCTCCTGGAGGGTGAACCTCTGTGCCAGGTCTCAAGACTTTTGCAGCATGTATTGAAAAGATTAAATGTATTCAGTAATTTATATCTTATTCATATCTTGGGTACATCGGCACATAATCACTTTTCTTTTGAGATTTAATATCTGACATTTTATGTGTGAGTGTCATCGTATGAGCAAGAGCTGCTGCTATTCCATAAAGGTCCAGGGAATCCTGCTACTATACTGAATAATAAAAGACATAATAACTCCCTGGGTAAAAATCATGCTTGTCTGACTCCTCACTGACTGGCTCCCAAAACACTCTGCCTCCACAAGCCTCCAACATTGTTTCTTCCAGGATTATCCTGTATTTAAATCCATCAAACCTCCCAACAGCTCTGACCAACTGCTATGTCACGGCTGAATAAAATTGGATTTTTTTAGTTATTTTTTGTTATTTTTCACCCAAGGCTTTCCTCTTTTCACTTTTCTGCAATGTCAGATTTATGAAGTGCACGACTAATAGTTAAATGATCTCTGCAATTCTTCCAGAGTTATCTTTTATCTATTTTATTTTTTATTTCACAAAATATTTGCTAAATTGTGTTTATCTTTGAGATTAAATCCCAATAAAATACATTGGAATTTATAGTTGTAATCTGAGAAAATGGGAAAAAGTATTAATTGATCGTTTTAGCGGTATAGCACAAAGAGGGCTCAATACATATGGATGGCATATGTTCCAGATTTTTGTTTGTAAAATAAAATTAAACCATGATTCATATTCACTCCACTGTACAATTATGCGCAACTTTGCTTTGTCCCATATTATTTCAGTAAAATACGATGAAGCACTCTGCATCACAGACAGTGTATCTTTCAGTTTATATAATGGATTTATGGATCCACACACACATTCTATTGTTTTTCACATGTGCTTGCACCTGCATGCTTACACACTGTGGTGTGTCTTTTTGTATGAGTGTGTGTGTGTGTGTGTGTGTGTGTGTGTGTGTGTGTGTGTGTATGTGTGTCAGGACCATGGGTTGTGACTCACTCTGACTGGGAGCTGAAGCTTTTGGCAGAGAGAGCAGTGGGCCTGGCAGGTCCTAGCAGGGCTCTGAAGCAGCTCTGGAGCTCGGCCCAGCTCGCCCCTCGGTTGCCGGCCCGTCTCGGTGTCACACTGAGGCAGCACTCACTAGAGCGCCACACTGGGGGGCCTCCAGCATGAAAAGTAGGACAATGTCATCAAGTCTTGCTGTTGGCAGCCATGTCAGCACTATAATAGATTCAGAGCCACTGTGGGGAATTGAGGCATGGGCATTTATTCCATATGTGTACAGTGTTTGTCACTTCCCCGTGATAAATGGGTGTAAGGTTATGGTTGCTGCAGGCCCATTCAGCAGTGTGGCACCTTTTTGATCCTAAGACCAAAACTGCTTCTGGCTCTTTTTCCTTTTCTTCGGTTCAGCAGCAATGCACTGAAATAAAACATTCAGACCATTGTGTCCAGATAAAAGATTTTAGATTAAAATAAATCTGAGATTTACAGGCTTCTCCTGACACATTGAAAATAACTTCTAACAGGGAGCTCAACTCAATAAAATTGTTTGCAAATTACACCCTGTACATTTTTACATAAAACTGAGAATTTGTGGTCTTGTCATGTGTTATCAGCCCAGCCATGACTGTGCCAGACCAACTGTTGAGGCTGAATTCACAGCAAACCGATCTGCTTTGCACTGTTCTAAGAGCCAGAAAAAATTATATGCCCATAATGCCTGAGTGTATCTCTCAGCTCATGAGATAAAAACATCTGGGAGCAAAGCGGAGCATGCCTGAACACATCCAGCTCATATATCTGGCTTATTTCGCCGAATACTGGGGAGCAGTTTTTAGAAGCCAGCCAAGGACGTCCCTCTCCTTCTGTTTATCTCTGCTCATAAAAAGAGGTTCCTCCATTTACAGATCCAGTGACATGTACTCACCTTTGGCAGCAATGACATATTATTTGGACTTTTAACGATTTATTTGAACTGTTCTTTTTCATAGAGGAGATCATAATACAACATGCCACGTCATTATTTTTATTTAGAACAAGAATTTAGGGCAAAACGTTGAATTCATTGTGGATTTTCTATAAGCAACGTATGGCTGAAACTATACATACAGACACAGATGCACTCCCCAGCCACTTTATTAGGCATAACTTGGTACTCGCATAGTTTTGTTTTTTGAATGTCCTCAAATTTTCATGACAGGGACTCAGCAGGAACCTAGAGACCTGAAGAAAATATCTCCACACCATTACACCACCATCACCAGAGTGAGGTATTGACACAAGTCAGGAGGGATTTCCATGATTTCATGTTGTTTATATCAAATTCTGACCCTACCATTTGAACGTCACAGCTGAACTCAAGTCATCAGACCAGGCAACATTTTTTTAATCTGTTCTTGTTCAGTTCTGGTGAGCCTGCATGATCAATAGCTTCGGTTTCCTGCTCTAAACTGATAGGAGTGGCCCCTTGTGTGGTCTTCTGCTGCTGTAGCCCATCTGCTTTAAGGTTCAACGTACTGCGCTTTCAAAGATAGTGTTCTAAATACTAGGGATTAATTGATGGCAAGGAGCAAAGGAGCAAAAGACGAGATGTCCAAAACACCAGTGGAGGCATGCGAAAAAACATATCAGCCAATATGAAAAGCGTTTCATTGCTGTAATGTAAAAAAGGCTTATCCATTAATCTTTGAGAAGGGTATAAATAGTTCTTCACATGCAGTGTTTTTGTTCCAATGTAAGTATAAACAGAAGTAAATGATACCCCCAGTGCACTGTCTCACCTCTAATCAAAAACACTCTTCTTGTTGAATGAAACTTCAAATAAAGGTCCCATCTGTGCCATGAAACCAACCCATGTAAAAAGACGCTACAAATTCATATAAGAGCAGGTCAAGTGTCCAGAGAGAATTATGCCAGAACCTTTGTCATGGCTGCACAAAGTGTGGCGTTTCTCTGATATTTGCTAAAGGACATTTAGCATAATATTACTGCATGGGGATGTATATTTGAATGTACAATTTTCACTCTGTGTGGATTGAAAAATAAAATCTACAATAAACTCCAACGTTTGAATGAAATCACTGTTTCTGAAACAATTTTTTTGTTGTATTATTATTCTACTCTGAAACAACCAAATTAATATGACCTTTTTACCCCCAGTAGGCGTATTTAAACGTCTGACCCAAATTATAACTTTGCTTTTCTTGTCTTGCTCTAAAACACTGCTACTCTAAACTGATTGTTTTTTGTGACGCTTATAAATCCTGAAGTATCTGTCTTAATATAAATTATTGAATATATTAATTTAATACAAATTCAAAAATACTTTAGTAATCCCGAAGGGAAATTAAATGTTGTTGTTTTTCTATTTGCTAATAGAATAATAGAAAGGATATTTATGCACATTACTTTGTTCTCACTTATATATTTAATGCATTGGGATTAACACTGATGACATTCATGATTCAGCAGATCCCAAAGAGAAAGGACAATGAGAATAGAGCATGAATGAATAGACTGAACAAAGGCCTGAAGAGGGAGAGGGCCTAGATGAAGATGAAATGATGTGCAGAGGAGGGACAGCGAGAGCAAGGTTACGGCCTGGACTCTGACCCAGATTATAAATACGGCCTCTGAAAACCCGATCTGACTGCGCCGCTGTGTGGTCCTCCTTTCTTTCAGCTCGCTGCGGACCCAATAGGACCACACAGCTCTCCTCTCCCTGCACTCCAGTGCAGCCCTTCGACGAGTCAGAACACGTTCTTTAAATGCTGCATGAACATAACGAGGTCACAGGATCACAAGATTTAATTAAAAGCTGCACAACAACCACATGTTATCAAACTTAGAGCCCAGAGAGAAACCTGGAAGGCGAAGGATCATAAGCGGCTGCTTTATGGCTGTGGTCCTTCTTCAGCGTTCTGCGTGAATCCATTTTCCTCGCAGGCAGAATAATGCTGTAACTCAAGGACGAAGACAGACCTTTTTTTGAATGTACCAGTAAGAGAACAGCTATGGGTACAGGCAGAAGTCTTTGGCAGAGGCTATTGGCACCAGTTTGATTTTCGCTTTAGCTGGTTTGCTGGCAATGCCTACCCCTATTTGGTTATTTACTGGCCAAGAAAGAGCCAGACGAAATCAGAACTGTGGGTGTTTTTCTGGGTTTAACTGGATTATTTTTTTGATACTCAGCATTAACAGTTTATTTAAAAAAAAAAAAAAAAACTATACATTAAGGAAAAAGTATGATCACAATAGCTAGTCACACATAAGCAGCTGTGAATAGAAGAACAAGCTTCTCATTGTCTGAAGATTTCATCGTCTTTTCAGGATGGCCCGATGTTCGTGTGCATTTCTTGAATTTATATTTGTCCTCTGTGGATAAACACGGACCAGCGCGCGCACGTACACACTGACACCTCCGGCTCTGTGTGTTGAGATCGCTTGGAGTTAGGTGACAGATACTGAGAATGCCTGAGACTAAATTAAGCCCCCTGCTTCATCAAAAACATCCTGCCTGAGCTGTGGCTGCTGGGACTTCTAATGGGGGCCACAGGTAAACTTCTGGAAATTGTTTTAAACACAAAAAGCTCAAATATGGGCACAAGTGTTGTCACCTCTGCTGACAATACATTATCCATCCATTCATCCATCCATACATCCATCCATCCAACCATCCATCCATCCATTACAACACCTTCAGTTACTCCCTCATAGCTCTGCTGCATATAAATCCCCAAAATGGCACCACCTAGGCTTAAAAATTGCAGCACTGATGGCCCATAATACAGTGCCTTGCGAAGATATTTGGCCCCCTTGAACTGGTCAACCTCTTGCCACATTTCAGGCTTCAAAATAAAGATATAAAATTCAAATTTTTTGTGAAGAATCAACAAGTGGGACACAATCGTGAAGTGGAATGAAATTTATTGGATGTGTCACAGGTGGATTCTATTTATCATCATCAGTCATTTGGGACAACATTGAATCGTTCAGAGATCCTCACTGAACTTCTGGAGTGAGTTTGCTGCACTGAAAGTAAAAGGGCCAAATAATATTGCACGCCCCGCTTTTCAGTTTTTTATTTGTTAAAAAAGTTTGACGCATCCAATAAATTTCATTCCACTTCACGATTGTGTCCCACTTGTTGTTGATTCTTCACAAAACATTTTTATTTTATATCTTTATGTTTGAAGCCTGAAATGTGGCAAGAGGTTGACCAGTTCAAGGGGGCCAAATATCTTCGCAAGGCACTGTATTTCATACTAAATTGTCTTCTTACCTTACGCACTTCTTTATACATTTCGCTTGGGTTTGTAGCTTACAACAACGCTCCAATAAAGTCCTTACTGTAGTGAAAAGTCTCACAGCTGGACCAAAGCTCAGAAGCATTGGTTCAACTGGTCTATGCTGTATTATGCAGTTACAATTTCTCCTCCTCCTTGTGATAGTTTACATGATACAGACTTCCTTCACTCGCTCTGCACCCAATGTAGAAACACTTTGATTAAGAGTGAACACAGCCTCTAATGCAAGAGTCCTCACTGCTATCCGGCAGTTTTGAGATTCAAAAACCAATGAAAAAGAGGACTAGTCTGTGGACCAAGTAATTTTTGTGAAATATCGTATTTTGAAGAGTTCATGACGCCATGCCTTCTAAAACATCTCACAGCATCACAGGTCCTCCACCATAATTACATTGGGTATGAAGTTCTTTTCCATGTTTTCATCACCTGTTTCTTGCTAAATCCAGCCAGATTGTTTGCTGCTGAAAAGCTCAATCTTAGTCTCATCTAACCAGAGCAGACAGTTCCAGTTAAAGTCCCAGTACCATTTAACAAACTCCATATTTACGTCTGTGATCGTAGGACAGAAAAGGTTTTTTGCAGCTGATATGTAGACAGCATCTAATGGTTGTATAAAGACTTGGTGACCCCAGGATTCTTCTCTTTGCTGCAGTTCTCCAACAGTGAACTCTGGAGATTTGTTTTTACCTTGCCTACCTTCCCTTCCCATCCTGCTAACTGTGTAAATATGAGTCCTTCAAGGCCTGAAGTGATTTCAAAGACATTAGCCTCTGTGTCACATTATAGTTATGCCCAAAAACAAACAGAAAGTGATGGATTAATTTTTGACACTCCTAGAAAAGTAAATTAGAAATTTACAAAAATGTTTTTGCTATTTATTGTGGGTATCCCAACAATTATTTCAATAACTGCTAAAAACTGTTATTTCCTCACATGGGATTTTTCCAACCTTGAACACATGTACTTGTTCAGTGTGAGATTATTACACTACTGCAATGAAAGACTAATTTAGTTTAAAGCTTTTTTACACATCTTTGCCAGGGGTGCCAATATATGTGGCTGGCCCCACACTCATAGTGATGCAACATGTCTGCGGTTAAAAATCCTGACCTTTGCTTTAAATGCTGCAATGTTGCTTTGCTTAAAAGTAATAGTTTGAGCATTTTTTCCATGCACCGTGGAAAAAGGAGAACATATTCACCTGGATGTACACCCAGTCTGACCCATATACAGGAAAGATCGGGGGGGCAGCAGAGCAGGGAAGATGAAGGAGGTCTGCAGGGAGGAGGAGAGTTCTGCACCACCCTGCTCCAGCTCCATTTACACTGGTGACCCTGTGGCTATAAATCTGAAAGTGGAAGCCGCCTCTCTCCAACTGATTTCTTTCCTCTTTACATTTTGGCACTGAGCAGACATGACTGTCAGTTTTTAACATGGACCCACATGATTTTCACAAGGAAGTTCAGATTTTAAAATCACCCCTTTCGTGCAGATGTTTTGGTCTGTTTCATGTCAAATTAAACAAATCCTTTAACTGTTTACTTGCCTTTTTTAACTGATAAATTTGTCAAGTTCACAGATTTAACAGAAACAGGAACACAGCCAGTTTTACTCTTTATCTTCAAGCATGCATGATTGTGGTGGGCATGCTCATTGTGCTATATTAGCAAATTGTTCCGACTTCATTTCCTGCAACATGAAACTAAGAGTCAGAAGTGCCCAAAAAAGCAACCCACATTTCCAAACTTTGACTTGAGTTATTGTTTTGGTGAAGAGCTTGTTTGGGAAGAAAGCTCCTCGTCTCAGAATGAACTGTCAGCATTTCTGAACTGTTGTCCCAGAACACCGACTGTTGTAGTCACAAACATGTCTTCACTGTGGTTCCACTGAACGATTAGGTCCCTGAGCAACAGGCTGCTCTGCATTCCCAAATATATGATCTGAAGCTAGAGCTTCGACCTGAGAACAGTGTGCTTTTATCAACTTTTTAAAAAGAAACACATGCCTTGATACCATGATCTTGCAAAAATCACTTGTGGTTTCTGGAGCCTTGCATAGTTAAGTTGCTGTTTATTCATTCAGAACAGGATTTCAGTATGATATTAACCAACCACACAGATGCAGGGAGTTAGAGAGAAAGATCTCATTTCAACTTGGACTTCAAAATCCTAACATGGTGATCATCTGGGTGTCGTCTGCTCCTGGAATGCAATCTCTCTGGCAAAAATTAACAAGACGCTAACTTTTCTGACCCAGTTTCCTTCCAAAACCATCCCACAGAAGCATCCTGCATGCAAGTTGCAACTCCCCTAACTTGATGGTCACCTCTTGGTTCAGGGTAAATAATGGTTTCACTTATAGAATTAAGTTTAACTTTTCCAGCTGACGCTATTTGAGTTACAGTCATGGGGGATTTTAAAGTAGGTTTAATTTATTTTTAGGAAAAATGGCTAAATCAAGCTTTATCTCAACATTATCTAAAGTGTGGCTTTTACAGAGGAACAAAAAAGTATGAAAGGGATATTTTACCTTTTTGTGTTTTTGAATCTGGGCTTCCATGAAGTACTTGTGAGTAGCAAATGTCCTACCCACATTACGCAGCGGTCAGAGCATTCTCAGTTGTACAATCAAACGGATGTTCTGATTGGCGACGGTAGATATTTTGGTTTAACTCAAATCCAAAAATTCATTTGTTCTACAAATATTACACTTTAAATACACATATCACCTCTGCACCAAACATCTATTTTCCTTTCAGTATTTTCTCAACCAAATGTGTGTTAAGCCATTGATCTATCTATCTATGCCTGACAATCCCACTGGTTAATACGCGCAGGTTAACTATCACAGAGAATGTTCTGCTTGGGGCAGCAAGAGTGGGCACTGCTCACTCACAACTAACATGCTCTGACTTCCATACCCAGTGAAAAATGACAGTAGCCTTACTGTCTTTAAGTAAGGTTTATCAGATACTGTGATCCAACAAAGCCAGGAAGATACATACAGTATCCTCTATCAAGATCACTGTAACTGCCTTTTTTGGTCTTTAGGAGACGCTTTCTACCAAACCACATTAGACAGTTTCTGTATTATAGCCCTTACGACACTCACATTCTAGTGAGAGAAAACGATCTAATCAGCTTTTTTTAACAAGTGTAAACATGTTGAGAATACTAACTGTATCACATCTACCATGAGAGGAACGGTTTAGTTTGCAGTAAATATTCTTTAAAGAACTTTTCTCTTAAGGCTTTCAAACCCAAACGTAGCTTTGCACTTTGTTTGGGAGCAGCCTATTATAGATCAGTGGAGGGAGCGTGGACAGTGGGATTGCAACTGAGGGGAATTTGGTGCACTGACAAAGTTAAGTCAAGCTGATCCTCCTAACTCCATCACCCTATTACTCCCCCATCCTCATCCTCCCAAGCAGCCTTGAGAAAAATGGGACTGTTTATTCTCCTATGTGTACGTGCCTTTTAGCTGGTTGATTTATGAAACAGCTGAAAGAGCTGCTAAGGCTCTGCTGGCAGAATAAGGACTGTTGCCATTATCGTAGCCTTCATTGAAACAGCTTTGTTCTCCATCTGCTTCATATGGGAAAAAGCAGCAGACAGTTAAACCTAAGGATTTAAATTTGGTTGGAAGCAGAAAACACTGTCAAAATGCAAGTGATAATTTGTTATTGCATCAATGTTTCTAGATCTGTGTAGACTGGCAGAGATGGAAATGACCCCAATCACCTTCCAAATCCAACTAAAAGCGACACCTTTTAATTAGGCCTGCATGTGCATGCTCAGCTTTTTACTACACAGCCTCCTCAGTGTTGTGCATATCTAATGCAGCAGCACAAACAGCACTGAGCAGTGACAGATCCAAACTGTGTCATGGATCTGCTGCATCATCCTCCAACTGTGTCCATTCAGAGAAGGTGTTAATCCATTCACTTTTGAATATGAAGTAGTTCTTTTAAAGCATACAGACATCTCAGAGTAATAGCTCAACATTTTAAGAAAAACACTTCCTTATTTTTGTGCCAAGAGAAGATTGACACCATTCTGTACGGTAAACATGCAGCATCAATCTTACAGCTGTGCTGCAGCCTGTTTCAGTTTGGCGGGAGGCTGAAATTACTGCATTCAAAAGACAAAAAATTACTGTGCAACTATTTTGATAGCTGAGTGAAACTGCTGTGGTTTACTACAGGACATTAAATTAAATAGTATTGTGCTTTTGATTTTTGGTCAGTAAAAACTTGAATTATAGAATGTTAACAGGTATAACAATACATCCAGCTCACAAGACGAGGCAATATACGAAATTCAATTTATGAGAACAAGACAATATTCTAGCAAAATGTTTCTAAATACTGAGATGCCTCTTTTTTTGTTCTTTCACACAATAACAAACTGTGTTTTAAAGCATCTGTGATCAGGGTAGAATATTTCAGTCCAGCAATGATCTGTCTATACTGTGTTTTTTGACCTGTCTAATTCTCAAGTGGTCCCAGTGCCAAAAGATGCTTTTAAATGTAAGTTTTTTTTTGGTTTTCACAATTTTTGCTTATTGAATTGTCTTTATTCATCACGCCTGTATGTGAATATGTGCAAGCTGAAATAAAAAAAAAGGAAGATAAAACTGAAATGAAAAACCAACGTTTCATAACAATCCAGTTCAAGTTTTATCAATCTAAGTATTTTAGATTTTGGACTAGATAAGACAAAATGCTGTTCAGATTTATTAATAAAACTGTAAAATAGTCTTTTAGTTTAAGAAGCTACGAAGCAGATGCCAACTTTAGCATGCTTAGCGGCTAACGGTTAGTGATGCAAAGATTTTAATGCGTTGCAATGATGCTGATGTTGGAGGAGAAGCAATGAACAAAACAAGAAGCAGAAATTAAGAATAAAATCACCTGCTGAGTGATGATATAGATATTCATTTTTTTATTAACAACTTTTCAGTCCCATCTAGCACCTTATTTTCTGGTGTTCTGGAGCACCTCAAAACATACCCCAACTCCTCCTTTTTTCTCTATATATCTTAATATACCTTGTTTCTTTGGTCCTCAAGAAAAACATTGCATGTCTCCATTCTCTGTCCAATACTGCAGTCCCTTGACCATTCAATACAAATACTCAAAACCAGCAATAAACCGCCAAACACAGTCAGACACGCTACTGCTTCACTGTATGACTCAGCTTAATGAGCTGGATATTACCTAAATCACTTTCTCTACTTATGAAATCATTGTTAAAACTCAATGTCCCATTGGACTGATATGTCTCTCACTATTCAGCTTTACAATTTCTCAAACATAGATATAACAGGAAGCCAAGCTAACAGCTCTCACTGTGATTTACAGGCCTATAATAATAGCTTACTTCACCCCAGAATAGGTGACAAACTTCACTGTGATGGCAAGTACTGTGATGTTTTAATATTGCAAGATCTCATGTAATCAAATCTCAGTAGACTCCTATGGGGCGTCATATAATTTACTGATATTTTATACTTGAAATGGTTAAACTGCATGCTTACAATATTAGATAATGAAAACAATTACGAGTAGCAACAGAACAAGTTTGCGCTTGTTTCAGAAGTACAGAGAGGAAAAACAACAACAGTATCTCATTAATAATTTCTCTATATAAATGAGAGGAGATGATTACTATCAGAGATATGTGAGGGCTGATTACGGTGCATGTCTTTTGAGTTTAGTAGTGCCAGAGCTGGAGGTCTCCCCGGCTGAAAACAGGTCAGGAAGGTTCATTTTCTAAAACAATTGGATTCTCTTGAAATTCGTGGAAGAAATGCATGCTTCAGTTTTTCTGTCTCTTTTTGTCTGCAGTTGTTTGCTCCTGATTTGACTTGTTCCTCTGGTGATGAAGTGCTATCGGCCCACACCTTAATGTTTAGCTTACCCAGTGGTGTAATGTGACTAAGTACACAAACTTAACTGGTTTACTGAAGTAGTCTACTTCAGCGTTTTTGCTTTACAGTGCCTTGCAAAAGTATTCATACTTTGTGAGCAGCCAATTCCCTTCATAAATCACTTAATTAGTACAATCCCTCTGTGTGTAATCTAATCTCTGTATAAATCCAGCTGTTCTGTGAAGGCCTCCGAGAACATTAGAGAAAATACAGCATCATGAAAACCAAAAAACACACCAGAGAGTTCAGGGAGAAAGTTGTGCGGAGGCTTCAAGTTTAAAAAGTTAAGTTATAAAACACCTTTTAACATTTTACTGAACACAATTTGGTCCATTATCTGAAAACAGAAAACATCTGGCACAACTGCATAACCACCGACATAAGGCTGTCCACCTTAATTGTCAGTCTGGGCAAGGAGGGCATTGATCAGAGAAGCACCCAAAATGTCCATAGTAAGTCTGGAGGAGCTGCAGAGATCCACAACTCAGTTGAGACAATTAGTCGTGCACTCGTAAAATCTGGATTTTATGGAAGAGTGGGAAGAAGAAAGTCATTGGTGCAAGAAAGCCAAATGTTTACAGTTTCCCACAGCCATGCAGGTGAATCAGCAAACAGATAAGACTAAAACTAAATGTATTTACCTATATACAAAACGCTATATTATGTCATGGGGAACCAACACTGCACATCACCCAAAAGTATCATCAACCCAGTGAAACATTGTGGTGGCACCATCATGGTGTGGGGATGTTTTTCTTCAGTACAGCCAGGGAAGCTGGTCAGAGTTGATGGGGGGAAGGATAGAGATATACACAGAGCAATCCTTAAAGAAAACCTTTTGGAAAATGACTTGACACTGGGGCAGAGGTTCACTTTCCACCAGGAAATTGACTCAAAACATAGCGTCAGAGCTACAATGGAGTGGGATAAAGCAAGGCTTTAAAGCAGACTCGTAGTAGAATGACTTGGAAATTTTATTTTCAAAGTTTGTATCCATCCAATCTGAGCTTTAGCTATTTTAAAAATAAGAATAGGCAAAACTTTCAATCTCTAGATGTGCAGAGCTGATGACTATAAAAACTATGTATAATTCTCCTTCCACCTCACAGTTTTGAAAACTTTGTTGTAGTCTTACATAAAATCCCAATAAAATACATTAAAGATTGTGCCTGTAATGTAAAAAAACAACGTTTAAGGGGCATGTATGCACATTTCCTTATCTACTTAGCTACATATTTTATTAATAATATAAAACTGTTGTAGTAATTGTACTGTTAGACATTTTTGCACAAACGTAAAAAAAAACTTAATGAAGTAGGTGTTTTTTTTTTATTATTCTGTGAAATTAGGTCACTGAGTATGCATTAGGCTAGTATTCATTGGCTTTGCTAGTCACCATTAAGAAATCATGATTACATTATGATTTTGGACACAGTGGGCATAGAAAGGTAGTCCAAGGAATGATAGCAACGTGGCATGAAAAATCAAATTTTTACAATGAATAAAAAAAATGAAAGTCAGCCTAAAATAATGTGTTAACCACATATATACAAATATATGAGATGTAAATGTATGCGTTGGTTTTTCGGAGTCATCCAGTCAGAGAACCACAAACTCATGAAATGAGGAAGTTCAAAGAAACTCTTGAGATCTGCCTGTCACAGTCCTGCTCTCATCACTCTCACTCCAACACTAAAACTGCTCGTAATTTGACACACACACAGACACACTCACAGGCAGTGTGTTTGTGCCTGTATCATTTACAAAGGCTACAACGATTTAAAAGTACGCAGATTGTATCCCAGTGACTGTTGCTGCCAGCATTAAGAAGCATTAAGATCCCAAAAGAAAAAAAATAAGAAGGAGCAATCACTGTTTTTCCAGTGGCTTGAATAACTTCCAGTGACAGTTTTGACAGAAGCAGAAAATCTATCTTCTTCATTAGAAGAGGGTCTGGGGGAAATCCCATCTTTTTTTTTGTAACATCTTCAGAGCCAAGCTTGGCACAGAGGCCTTCTATACTCTGGGACGCAGGCTCGGACAGTGATGAAAGAACTCCAGCTCAGCAGCAGCAGACTGAGGAAACCATCAGTGAGACCATGAGGTTCTGTCGTGTTTAGATTAAAATCTTTAGTTTGGTAAAAACAAATGCACCACTGAAGTCTTTGAACACAGAACAGATAGTGTGGCCAAAAAATCCCTTTTGAGGAAGTATTTCAGCCCCACGTGTAAACCAAAATGAACAGCATTACAACAGTGGTCCCATGTATTTATTGCATTGACTTCTTGAAGTTTCTAGACAGGGGAAGGATGTTTGATCATTTCGTGATTCACACTCCAGCACAGCAGGGGGCAGCACCAAGAAGCAGGAGTGGTAGCTTAACAGGAAAACGTTTAAGCCTTGCCTTCACAGTTTTAATAGTACTTTAGGATCACAGTTTGTCATATTCAGCTTAAGATCCATGATTATTATGTCCATTGATGCCACCTTTTTACGTGAACATATCCTGAACTGGAAAAGCTGGTCTGAGTGACCAAATTAATAACCAAGACTATTTTGATACTTTGTGTGGACTCATTGTATTTAAAGGGTCTTCCACAACCATTGACATGCTTAGCAAAAATAAATGCAAAAGCCTTAAAATAAATGGTTGTCATGGAGACTTGGTAACCTCCAAGATGCTACTCTTTGCTGCAGATCTTTAACAGTAAACTTTAGATTTTTTTGCCCTCCATACCATCCTACAGCCAACATGTGTATATGGGCCCCATAGGGATATTGCTCAGGCTGGCTGGGTACTTCTTGGGCCTTGGTTTCTAATGGGCTTCTTGTATGTAACACACTTAGATATACCAGTTGGGACACCCTGTGTAGGTCTTAGCTGGGTCTAAAATGGGTTTTAAGAAAATGAGCTGAGTAATACATCTAGGGCTCATATGGGTCCCACGTTTTACCCACAGTTGTCCTGCATCAAACCTTTATAGGGTACCTAGGCATGATAAACATTGGTCCTCTTTCCGCCTTGTCATATATTTTCTCTTATTTTATTTCATTAGATGACCAAATTAGGACAAGTGGATATTTTCTTGTAGCCATTTCTGGCTTATGAAGGTTATGAGGGTCAACACATTTTGCTTAACTGCAACATTTTCTTGTCTTATCCATTTTGAAAAATAGCAAAGAGAAATGGGTCTTTGTGGCTTCTCATATTTATAGCTCATGAAAACAGAAACTCATAGGTTATAATTAAAAGTGTCTGAACACTGGTTGTCTTAAAAAGGTCAAGTGTAAATGTAAAACATTGTGCTTTTATAACTGAGTTTTAGTCATATGTCTTTCTGTCTGTAGCTTAGACAGAAAAGATGAAGATGATGATGTTCTTTAAGGCAAGCTTAACTAAATAGAACCAAACTAATGATTTAAGATTATGTTTCCTTTCTTTAAAATCTCAGAAGCCAACATGTGAAGAAATGCAGTTTTTGGTCAAATTTAAAACCACACAAAACTCACACTGAAAAAAAGTCAGCCACAGCTAACCACGGCTCCCTAGTCCTCTCATCTCAAACAAAATGCAGCAGAGAGGATACTGTGGAGGGTAAAAATGGCCTTCTTGTCATTTTGACTCGAGAAAGGGTTGAATGGATAACACACTCAACGCCTCAGGTTTGTTTGGAGAGTTTTGGCTGCGGATCCACTTCTTTGGCAAGCAAACGCTCTGCCAAAACAAAGACTCGCTTTTCCTCGCCCTTTTTATACAAACACACTTGAACACACTTCTTTCACTTGCTGGCATGACTGTATCTGAAGCTTCAAACACACTTCTGCCAATCGCCCCACGGAGCTCAAGGTTTCTCAATACCGAGGCACACAAACGCTGAGCTGAGAACTGCCTTCGACTGACTTTGCAATGCAGAGACAGTGTCGCTGAGAGCAGCCAAAAAGCACTGTTGGCAACAAACAGCCAGAAAACAACTGGAAAAGGCCCTTCACTGCAGGTGGGCAAAGAAACAAGATCAGTCTAGGTGGAGGAGCAGCTCACAACTGTAACGTCTGCATTCCTCCTTGTGCTGCAGCAAATAATCTCAAACACAACCATCAGCACTATTTGGTGAGGCACGCTATTATTGCACAATTTAAACACAATTACAAATCTAAACAGCAGAAGATGCAGCACTGCTGGGATGAACTGAACCCGTAAGTGTGCACAAACCAGCAAGCTGTTCTACAACAAGCAAACAACAAGAGGTCTGGCTAAGGGCACTTGTGTCTCACATGATATTGCACACAGTTGTGACCTTGTGAGGCTAAAGATCTTATTCTGATCTAAGCGTGAAAGACAAAGAAATTCCCCCTCCTCTTCTGGGTCAAGTCATATGTAACATTTATTTTGACCTTTCTGTGCATTTTTCAGAGCTTCTCAACGGCAATCTGTCTCTCGGAGCATTTACTTTAGAGGGCTTGGGACCCAAAGAGTGGATGGTTAAAATAACTTGCTTTTAAACCAGTGATGCACATCCACTATTTAAACTTAAGGAATGCCTTTGCGAGTGGAGACAGTGGTAATGTTTAAAAGGGTTGCAGGAAAAACATCTGTGTCTCTGTACCATCAAAAGGATTCAACAGTGCTGGCAGGAAATCACTTTTAGCACCACAAGCTAAAGCAAATGCACCAAAAGATATTAAATGCAAATGCTACATTTTTGTCTGTTGGTTTTTCTTAGCTTTACATGCAATTATACAAACATATCTTTGTGCTACTGACTAAATAGAAACACTTTAATGTTTGTCATAATAGATCATTTATTTTGGGCAATAATAGTCGGATCTTCCTTCATTAGAGAGCTCCATATACTGCATGTACAGCTAAAACTCTAAATGGGGCGTTAGCAATGTAATATCAGCTTTTTCATCTGCAGTTAGGCTTGTCAACCTTTCCTTAAAATACAGAATTGTCCCATATTTTAACCTAATAAGAGCTGTTCAATATTAAATACCAGTGGACATGCTATGGTCTGTATTTTTAAGTCAGTGCAAATGTATTTAAAGATGCCGCAGCTCAATCCGAACAACGAATCCATCAATCATTACTGGTTGGGTCTACTACATCCAACCAGTAGTACTGTCTTTCAGTGTTGCTTGGACACGCCTTTAAACAGCAAGGCATTTTTAGAAAAGTACGAGCATGGTTAGCTGGTAAGAATAAAGACCATGGTTGAAATGTTACAAGGCACATAGCAAGTTTGATGGTGGTCATTTTTATTTACTCACGGAGCAACTGGTGATGACAGTGTGCCAGACACATAGCAGGAGCAGGACTCTGTTCTGTTGCAGGGGTTTACTGTCAACGAGACATATGAAATGCTCAGTGTGAGGTGCTGAAGAGACTGTCGTTGAGTTGGCCAACAACTTAATTTAGAAATGAATCAAAATTATAAGAATTGATAAAAAATCTGGTTAAAATAAAAGGCCAATGCATCTCTTGGGATATGCTGAACTGTAACGATGAATACCAATAACATACTCAGTGCCTATCTGCAGTGGTCATTGGGTGAGAGACAAGGTACACCCTAGACAGATCGCCCATCCGTCATAGGGCAATACAGAAACAAAAAGGACAAACAACTGAGTATGCACAAAATTAGAAAATAAGAGCATTTTTGAAAGATCAATTAACTCACAGTGGATGTTTTTGGACTAGGGGTCGAAGTACAGGAACAGGACCCAAGAATGCAGAAGGAGAACATGCAAACTATATATAGAAAGGCCACTGACTGGGACTTTCAACCCAGGACCATATTGCAGCAAAGCAACAGTCCTATCCACTGCACCACCATGCAGCATTGTAACGTGATTCGCAAATTCCACTTCACTCGTCGGTGCTATTAATGTTTTGCATGGCTCTTTGGCTAATTTAAATAAGAGGGATTAATAAGAAGGAATAAATATTAAAATAAGCCATTACAATTCCCTCCATTCATTTCTTGTGTATCAGCAGTTGGCGTCTCTATCTAATTGGCTAAAAACAGGTTAGGAGGGTATAACAAGGGCTGCAGGAGGGATTCACTCAGGGGAAGGTCTGCTCCAGTTTTTTCCGTTGTGTAGCTTTTGTCTGCAGTGTTTGATCTGGATCTGAGTGGTTCTCCTGGTCTTGGAGCACTGTCCGCCCACACCCTAATGGCAACTGTTTGAACTGGGAAGGTGCCGCCACTTCTAAGAGGAGGGTATGAGCTGGTGCTCTGGGTCAGCCATTTCACCTGCTGAATCAAGCCAAAGTGGCATATTCATCCCCCATTTTTACAGAATTTACACACTGTGGCATAGAAAGGGTCCTAACTAAAGAACCACAGGTGTGTGTGTGTGTGTGTGGGGGGGGGGGGGGGTGAAAGATTGGCCTAATTCTCCACTACTTATACACCAAGGACGTCTACTGATTCAGCTGCTGAAACCTGAGAAGACAAAAAGAAGACAGTGTGCATGTCATGGTCCTGGCCATTTTGCCTATATTTACTGTCTTGTCATCACTCTGCACAACTTTATCATCTGCCAGCTCCTTGTAGAGGCACATTCGTCACTTCTAAAGCGGATTCACACAGGCATGACAGTGTAAGCTGAACAGTAAACGAAAGGCTGCCTTAAAATGTCACTCTGTGTACATATTTATAAAGACATCTTCAATTTCTCTTTTCTTAAGCTTCTTTGATTATATATTTTTGTTAGTATTGCCAAATTTGGGGCAAGTAAAAAGAGGACCAAATCATCTTGTTGTAATGTACACCCCTGACCCCAAGCAGATGGCGAATGAGGTGAAACTCATGTTTAAAATATTTTGCCTGGATAACGCTTCCCATTCTGGGTTTAAATCAGGAACTGGGCCTGTTTGACCTCCCACACTCTGCCGTTTCAAGAAATGACAGTAGCCGCCCTACTTTACTGTTCCCTATAACTCTAAATGACACTATAAAGCTGAACCTATGCTTATCAGCACCCACACCCACAGTTGAAATTCACATTTTTTTGGTCAAATAGTGATGAACTATTTCCTAGATATACTCATCAGACATAAGAGACTGAGCATTTGGGGAAAATTTCATGTGACTCAATGTAACTGGAGTGGATTCAGCTTTGCCAAAGAATTCATTTATCAGTGTTTGTCCCTTATGACTCTCCACATTGCCCCTAAGCTTGTAAGGACCCTGCTTTTAGGAAAGAAGTTAAAAAGCCATCTGCAAGTCTCCCCCAGTCTTCACCTTCCCCCCGTACTCGGCCAGTCCAGAGCTGGAGCCTCTGGGACTTATGGCGGGCCGAGCGGCAGCCTTGGGGGAAGCACGCTGCCTGTCCTGTGATTGCCATATGAGATTCCACATGCTCTGATGAGTAATTCCTCCCTCCCCTCTCCTTCGCCATGTGGTTCATGGCCCTGAGTCATCATCCACACTTTCCCTCACGCCCTCCCCTTGTCTGTGAAGAGGATTCTTCCTGCCTCCAGCAGCAGTCGTTCCACAGGGAAACTCAAATGAATATGCTCCCTGTGATGATTCATTCACCAATATTGAGACCTCCACACCACCCGCTCCCCAGCCATGATGGCCCACCAAACCACACCCATGCCTGGGTTTGAGTCCTCCAAGGCCTGCTTGCCTCTCAGTCTGTTTTCCTTGTTCTTTTCCTGCCTGTCTTTTTCTGTCTTCTTGCATAGCTGCTGTCCTGTCGATGTGTTTTTCCTGGATTTCTATTTTGTTGTTCTGAAACACTTTGGATATGTACTGATTACTTGTCAGCAGACCCTATGTTTCAGAATACCTTTCAGTCTTCCTTTGTGTCTGTGTCTTGGAGAGTCTCCCCTGGTACTTTACGGCAATGTCAAAACACAGAAAGACACAGAGTGTCTGCTTTCCCGTCTGCATATTAATACTAAACTGGGGTGACTTAGGCAGATATATAATGACAACACAAGTCAAAACTGCCAGAGAGAAACATTTGCACAGTTTGTATAGAGATGCTAGTCATTCTGTGTTCCCCCTGACAATTTTGCAAACATTTCCAACTCAAAGGTTATCTTCACTGGCGTGAAATGTAAATTTGTGTCCCTGCTCACATGTATTTTGTTTTTGATAAATTCTTTGAATTCTATGATTAGTTAAAAATCTATCAGTGTGACATCAGTGACCCTTTCATAAGGACCCAATTGTTTCTTGGCTCTGGAGTGCGACATGTCCCTGCATGTTGCTCAGAGATCCTCGGCATGTTGCAACAGGAGCCTTGTTGACCATTGCAAGAGCAATAAGGATTTTTAGGGGCATTATGACTGAGTTAATAAAACACAGCTGCCCCTAAAAGTCCCTCACTTTTCTTGCTGCCTTTTCGTTCTCTCTCTCTCCCTGCCTAACCTAGTATTTGTCTCTCATTCCAAACTTTTGAGATCAAACAGCAATGCTTGCCGGCTTGTCAAACGTGATTCTGAGCATAACTCTGGTATCTGTTCAGTCGAAGCAGAGGAAAGTGACCACAACATGTGGAGTTTGACCTTTTCACAAAGGCTGGTTCATGTATTTCAATAAAAAAAAAAAAACTTAGTTTGCTTTCCAGCATTTGTGAATTGTATATTTATAATGGCAGAGTTTTATTGGAATTTACAGTGACGTTTTTAAAAGGGGGAGGTAAACGGGTTCAGAGCAGAATTTCCAAGAAGGAACGCTCCGTGTGCTTTCACGGGAGAAGTAAACACACAATCCTTCCTCACGCTTTCTATACTAGCCTCTCCATGTCCACTTTTAACAAACTAAACCCACTGACCCACAATAGACTATTTAAAGTAGATCTAAATCGATCCCAAACTAACAATGGACCAATATGATATTGTGGAGAGGGGAAAAAAGCAACGCTGAGCAGCAAGTGGCAAGATGAGTCCATTTGGACCTTTTAAACAATGTGAAAATGCCAGTGAGAGCGGTTTGGCAAGCAGCAGCAGCAGCCAGCAATGTTTAATATCACAATTTTAATCAGCGGACTTGGTGACCATCCCAGAGCTCCCTGTAGCCTTGCTGCTTTATTCAAACCAGGCCCTCAGCTCTCACACTCATGCCGGTTTGCAGCATATATGGACAGCTCCTGGCTCCAATCTTTTATTCATTTATATTTTTAACCTGCTTTCTGCAACGTGTCGCTGAGTTTTTGTGGACCTGCGTTGGAGGCAGCTGAGGATGGTGAAACGATCGTTTTAAAATCTGCTCCACATACAGTTGAGAAACAGTGCAAAGTGTGGTGTACGTGTATGACTGGTAATAAGCATTAGGATGTTGCTGAAACTGTTGAGGAATTCAATTAGAACCAGTGTCAACTTTCCGTAAACCTCAGTCCACAGCAACTTATTATAAACTCAACAAGTAATAGCAGGCTTGTAAAAACAAATGACCTGCCACTGATGTTATCATACATCACCTGAAATAACCTGTGGTGATTAGTATTAACACCTCAATAAATAAAAGCTGACACATGGCTGCTTTTATGCTGTCAGTGGGCCGGGGGTTCTTTTTCATTTACATGGCTGTTTTAGGTGAGCTGTAAAAATGCCTGTGCCCGCCTTGTGTTTTTAAAAATAAGAATCCCATACTTCAGCGAATGTCTCACGTATGTGTCACTGGCAGCATGGAGATGCCACCCTGGCCTTGCACTCTATTAATTACATAAAGCATCTAGTGTCAGGATGCTGAATTCATTAGCGTGGTATGCAAGGCATGCCGGGGTCAGAACAGATATAGAAACAAGCCTCCATACTAGACTTCTTCCCCCCTGCTAAACAGCTAGTGGAACTTTGTCATTTTTCACAACCTGACCCGTTTTTTTTGTTTGTTTTTTTTTTGTTAATACAGCTATATGCATTTAATTTTGTAATATTAAAAAGTTTTTAATGCATTTTGAATTGATCTGCTCATGAACACTGAAAAAATCAAATCATAATAAATATCAGGTTTCTTATATGACCTGATTAATTAAGCTAAGGTTATATACTGAAACATGTTTGTTTTAAACAATTAATCATTGAGGGAGTCGCAATATTTGCTATAAAGGAGATCTTTGGGTATTCTAACACTTCTGTCTTTGAAAGTTGCAGATAAAAAGTCTGATTTCACTCATCAAACCTTGCAGCCACTATATGTACGAGCTGTACATTGGAACCGTTTGACCATCTGCTTTCATAAATGGTTTATTTTTCATAAATAGTACCAAGTTTTCGTTTTGCATGGGCTCCAACATCTGTCTCTCCTGATTTCTATAGAAACACTTAAAACCGTGTGTGACTGTACTTGTGTCTCTGTTTATGCATCAAAACTCAAAGCATTTTGTTGGTCTAGAAATACATTAACTAATAGCTATTACTTTGATGGACTTCTTGAAATCTAATAAAAAACTGTTAAAAGTTAGGGATCGCGCTGTGATGCATAAATGGGGATATTCTTCCACCTTTATTAAAGAACACGATCAGAACATTTTTAGCCTTGCATGTGTTATGGTCCATGGAAATAGTAGGCTAGGCTTCAAAGAAGACTGAAAATTGATTATCGGCCAGAGGAAGCCCGATCAGTCCAAGTTATATATACGTGTGTCTATACATACATATATATATATATATATATATATATATATATATATATATATATATATATATATATATATATATATATATATATATATATATATATATATATATATATATATATATATATATATATATATATATATATATATTTGTGTGTGTGTGTGTGTGTGTGTGTTTAGTTTAGGGTTGTCATTTAATTTTGCTGATCCCGACTTGAACCTAGCGTTTGTGGAGGGAGATAAAGATTAGGGTTATGACAAGGAGGTGTTTCAATCTCAAAAAAAGGGGAAACATGCAAAAAGCGGCTCAGCAGTTAGTAGGGCTTGATAACTGTGTCAATGAAGATTTTTCCATTGTTTTTTGAAAAGCGTATAAAGAATTTACAACGTGCCATTTTTAATGTAAATGTATAAATTCTATTTATTATTTTAAGAATTTATACATTTAAAATGTTTTATTATCTTTTGAGAGATGCTTGTCTCATTTCATTTGAGAAATAAACTTCTTGGTTGAATGAAAATTATTTTACACGTAATTTTGCCAGGGGTATAAATACTTTTGGGCTTAACTACACATTGTTAAAAAATAATCCTTAAGTTTAATGAAAATCAGATAAGGTTTGGGACATGGGCTGTGATGCATGAAAGGGAATACATTACAATATCTAGATGAAGTTACCCAATTTATTTGATGCAGAAATGGCTATGTTGCTATAATTAAAACAACATATTAATATTATTTTTTTAATGGCCCTGGGTATACTTTTCAACGTGATTTAGCTTTATGGACGGGGAAATCAGAAAAAACGGCATGTCGGACCTCGAACAGAACTGCAAATTTGTATTGGCCAGAAAAGCCAGAAACAGCACATATACACATGTATATTATATATATATATGTGTGTGTGTGTGTGTGTGTGTGTGTATGTATATATAAAAACAATATTTTCTGTGCAAAAGTAAATAAAAAGGGTTTCGATTTTATTTAAGCTCGCTACTATTTTGTAATGGTGCATGTGGTTCTTGCTTTTTAAAAATAAGTCTGTATCAGAACAGTTTGTCTTGGACATGGTGGGCTCATGAGCCAGAAACTGGGACTTTGTAGGCCAGTTGAATGAAGTGAGGACTCACCTTGCCCGCAAAGACCCAGCCTCTGACACACACCTTCAGCTGTGTAGTCCCCAGGAGGAAACTCCAACAGGTTTAATCCTGAACCTGCATGACTTCGCATCTAATGCAGAGAAATGCGCTGATCCATGCATGCCCGCTGCCTATCGGTGTGTATGCAGTTACCTGCGCTCCGGACAGGTGTCAGCATCCCACAGCCAACGGGGGCCCGTCTGACTGGCTGTGCGGCTGCCTATCTGACTCCCTGTCGGCCTGCAGGGGATCACGTCTTTGCAAGCGAAGTTTAACTTCACCGTCCAGCACCAGTTCCAGCGCCACCGCCGCCTAACTAGTATGTGATCACTTGGCGTTGCGCGGATCCCAAATTTGTGCAAGCATATCCCTTTTGGGGGTGGAGGGGGGAACGAATTGTCTTTTGGGAAAAGTCGGACAGTCCAACCCCTGGCCCATCTTTTTACCGTGTGTCCAAGGAAAAAAAAAAAAAACACGCAACAGTGTCGCGCCGTGTGCCAGTACACCCCCCCCCCCCCCCCTTTAGAAAAAAAGCGTCTGCGTTTCCTCGCCCTGAGATTCACTGTGCGCTCCCAGTCCAGTCATCCAGTTTCCATTCTAGAAAGCTGGAGAGAAAACGAGAACATGCAGCTTGCTGCTCCTGCTGTTGCTACTACTACCATTTTACAGCCTCGACAAATCCGAGCAGGATATCCCCAAACAGCTGGAAGAAGGTGATATATGGTGCTGCGCCCTCATGCTGGCTGGGCCCTCCCCAAAATGGACCGGTACTGTGCGCTAACCTGGTTATTTTCAGCGCGTCATTGCTCTCGCATCCAATTATAGGTTTCCGTCCGGGGGCGCAGCAGTTGTTCTGAAAGAGGACTTGAAAACGATCAAGAGCCCTAGACAGAGTAATGTCCGAGCATATGCCTCTCTGCTGCACACATTCCTGCGGTACGTTATGGCTCGCCCCTGCACACGGGCCCGGGGGTGCGCTCCGCCACCGGCCCTCCTCAGCACGTCGCCTCCGGGGCAGTTCGTCTGCGCCTCCCTCAAGGTGTTCCCATCTTTTTATGATTCTGACTGTGCACATCCCGGGTTCATCACACCTCTCCCGTTATCTCTCCTCACCAGGAACATGTTGGTGTACAGCGGCCTCTGGCGGTAGAAGCGCCCTGATTACTTGGACAGGTTTGGAGTGAGTGCCATTTTTGCGGATAATCGTATTTAATAAATCAAATGAATGGGTTCATAATTATTTAAATATGTAAATAAAGATAATTAAATACTCATATATGATATTTGTTAGTTTAAATTTGCACTTCCTTTTAGTTAAAGCAATTTATCTTTAGTATCTTTTCAATTGTTGTATGACTCCTGTGCTTATAGATGGGGAACCAAATCGGTAACAAAGACTTAAATTGCTTACTTAATAAAGACTCCAGATTTATTTGATGTGGTCAGGGAGGAAAGAAAACCCAGAAGTGTAAATAATCCCAGGGAATAATTAGTGTTGGCCCCTCATGAGTTGCTGTCTGTATATATACCAATGACCTGTAGTCATGGTAACGTGATGTATTGTACTATGGGTTTTCTATAATGTTTCTCAATTAAATGTGGCAGTAAGAGGAGTTAACAGCCGTTATTATAAATTAACACTACAATCAAGCAACTATTTACAGTAAGTCAGCCATAGACCTCAGCACCGTCAGCTGGTTGGAGCATTTGTTGTCATCATAATGACCACATGGATGTCTCCCTTACTGATCTCTGCATTAACTGACTTTAAATGTCATTTCAAAATAAACTTACCTAGTCTCTTGCTGTAAAGCTGGCGCCATTATGAAGACATTTACAGTTTTTCAAAATAAAAGCCCTTTCTTATTGCGTTCATTTTAAAAAATCACTTTTTCCATCAGATTTCCTTGCACTTCATTCTGCGCACATGAAGCTTTTATTAGGTCTTTAATTCATTTTACGGCCCCGTTTTAACAACTACTACTTTTTTATTTTACACCCACTGACTGACTTTCTTTTGACATTTTAAACTCTGCTCAAATTTTCTGTTTTGTCATCCTCCCAATTCTCACATGGCTTCAGTCAGCTGCTTCACATAACGAGGTCGTTTTCTTCAAAATAAAAGCAGTTTCATGTTTGGCCCTTCAAAAAGGTAAGTCGAGTAACAAAGTAGACGGAGTTTTCACGTTGTCTATTTCCGTATGTGCAAAATATTTCATCTAAGCATTACTAGTAGCAGAACAGCGGTCTGTTATGTGGGTTTGCCGTAAAAGGTTTATGCCTAGAAAGGCTTTTATCGTGAACCGCTCAACCGGAAACGAGGCACACTAACGATGGGAGTCTTATTGTAGAATAGAAATGACAGACTTTGTGCCTAACGGGGACACCCCGGCTTCTCATGAACGGGGTAATTCACCGCAGCAGCACCAACAGGACGGGTGTTGATTACCATCCACATCTGAACCGTGTCGGTGAGTTTTACTTCAAAAAACAAAAAAACTTCCTCGTCCTCCTCTTACAGCCAGAGCACAGCTTGCTCTCTCTGCACCACACATTCCCAGCGTTCAGTACCTCATTCCCTGGATGACGGGACTCAGCGGAGATTCAGACCAGAGATGTTGACATTTTCTGAGCAGGATAAAAAGCCAGATGATGAGGATGGAATCAGGTTTTCTGATGACACGTGATGACGTCACCACGTGTCGAATGAAACCAGGATCAGCGGAAAGAGGCTGCATGTGCTGACAGGAAGGGAGCTGTTATTTGTGGACAAACTGTCCTGTAAACAATACTATATGTGGAAGCAATAATTAATATGTTAGTCGTTGTTTTTTGAAGTGATGCCATACCCAAAAATATACGCTGTATGTCAAACAGCAAGTTTGGCCAGGTGGAGCCAAGACTGTCCATCTGTACTTTGTTGTGACAAACCATTCATACCTCTTAAACTTTTTCACATTTCTTCACGTTACAACCACAAACTACAATGGATTTCAATTGCATTTTATGGGATAGACCAACACAAACTGGTGCATAACTTTAAAGTGAAAGGCAAATTATCTTTCCATAAAAATCTGAAAAATATGGCATGTATTTGTATTCAGCTCCTTTTACTCAGGCGCCCCTGAATAAAACCCAAGGAAGCCACCTGCCTCCAGTTGATAGAGTTAACCTGTGCATAATTTAATGTCAGTATAAATGCAGCTATTCTGTAGGCACGTCAGAGGTTTGTCAGAGAACATTAGTGAACAAGCAGCAAGTGTCATGAGGCCAAGGAACACACCAGGCAGGTCAGGGAGAAGGTTGTGGAATAGTTAAAAGCAGCTTTAGGCCATGAAGCCTTGTACTAAGCTTTGAGCAACTTACAGAGCCCTGTTCAACCTATCATCTGAAAGTGATAGATTGAAAAACTAAAACATGGATGTCCATCTGAACTGACAAGCCAGGCATGGAGAGCATCAATCAGAAAAGCAGCCAAGAGGTTTAGCTTTGGAGTACTTCCAGAAATCCACAGCTCAGGTAGTTGTGTGCACAATTCTGGCCTTAATGGAAGTGGCAAGAAGGAAGCACGTGTTGAAAGAGAGCCACGAGATGTCCTGTTTGCAGTTTGCCACAAGCCATGCTGCATGGGGAGACAACAACCGTGAAGGTACTCTGTTAAGATGAGATCAAAATTGAACATTGTGGTCTATATGCAAAACAATGTGTGACCATCTGTTCAATGGTGAAACATACTGGTGGTGGCATGCTGTGGGAATGCCTTTCTTAGCAGGAACAGGGAGAGCTGGTTGGAGTTGATGAGAAATGGGTAAGCTCTCATGGAAAAAACTGTTAGAGGCTGCAAAGGTCTCAAGACTGTGTCAGAGGTTTACCTTTCAGCAGAACAGTGACCCTAACCTACAGCTGGTAGCAACACTGAAATTTGTTTTTCACTTACTCTCTCCATCGTTGAGCTTTTTAGCAAAACAAAGAATTTAAAAAAAAACTACGTTTTCAAAGCTGATAGAGACACACCCTAAAAGACTAGTTGTAACTGCTGCCAGAGTTGGTTCTGCAAAGTATTGATGGAATGCACTATTTATTTTAACAACCATGTATCCTTGTTCTTCTACTTCACAATTAGTCACTACATTGTGTTGATCTATTGAATAAAATTCATTGAACTCTGGTGGTGGACAAAAACTTAAAATCTCATGGAACTAACTGTAAGAATGCATTATGACAATTCAATTCAGGCTATTTAAATAGAGCCAATTCACATCACTTGTCATCTCAAGGCACTTTACAAAGTCAATTTAGTAGAATCATTCAGATACAATCACCCTGTGGTACTCGACAATTAACCCTAGAGTTTAAAGATGATTTATCATTTACATGAACAAACCAGAATCGATCAGACAAATAAGATTTAAACCAGCCTAGCGCTGTTCCCCTGATCCCTACAGCATATTCCAGCCTTTCTAAGAGAAAATTGTGGTCGACTGTATCAAATGCAGCACTGAGATCTAACAGAACCAGTACAGACACAAGTCCATTATCTGAGGCCATAAGAATATCATTAGTGACTTTCACTAGTGATCATTACTGTGTAAATGCTCACACACTTAATTAGCAACTATTTTATCAAGAATTTTAGATAAAAATGGAAGACTGGATATAGGTCTGTAATTTTTTAAGTCATCTCGATCAAGCGAAGGTTTCTTAAGTAAAGGTTTAATTACAGCTAACTTAAAAGCCTGTGGTACATATCCATTTACTAAAGATAGATTAATCATATCTAAAATGGGGCTGGTAATCAGAGGGAACACTTCCTTAAATAATTTGGTTGGGATTGGGTCTAACATACAAGTTGAAGGTTTAGATGAAGCTAATATTTCTGATAACTCAGGAAGCTTCACAGGTTCAAAACAGTCCAAACACAAATCAGTTTCTAAAGTTACTTCCACTGTGGTCTCACTTACGGAGAATGAATTAATCATGTTCAGTCGGATACCAATGACTGCATTTTTAATAGAATCGATTTTATTTATAAAGAATCCCATAAAGTCTTTACGGCTGAGAGCTAAGGGAATGGATGCCTCAATAGAGCTATGACCCTGTGTAAGTTTTGCAACTCTATTAATATAATACCTAGGATTATTCTTATTCTCTTGTATTAATGATGAGAAATAAGCTCTTCTAGCTTGGCGAAGTGTCTTTTTATACAACAGTAGGGTATTTTTCCAGATTAAGTAAGAGTCCTTTAGGTGTGTAGAGCGCCATTTTCTCTCCAATTTTCTAACATTGTGCTTTAAAGTACGCAGCTCTGAATTAAACCATGGAGCCAGCCTCCTATGAATAATTACCTTCTTTTTCAAGGGGGCTGCATTGTCTAATGCATCACGCAGTGAATTCATTAGACAATGCAGCACTATGAACAAGAAAATCAATTTGTGAAAGGAAAGAGATTAAATTACTGTGTTTTTCTGTGATAAAGTGCAGCAACAGAAAATACTAGTTTTGATGTGCTTATGTGTTAGAATAGTTTAGAGATGTCTCAGTAATAAGAATGCAGATCAAATCGAGAGAGCCTGGCACATCAAGCAATACACAGAGTGCAATAGCGAAAACAGGAAGTGATGTAATACACCTATTAGAATAATAATGATATTTTCTTTGTAAACTCCTCAGGTAGGCCCTGAATGTAACATTGGCAGAAATCCCTGCAGCACTGTTGACTGGTTGTTTCCAAAAAAAAGGAAAATAAGTTTGACCACTTCATGTTAAAAACAATATAAAATGTAAAAGCCTGTCAGTCTTTTACATTTTATACAGCCTGCACAGCAGATGTTGTATTCCTCTGCATGTCATTACCAAAAATACAAAGAGTACAATATGCAATGCAACCGGTTACTGTAATGTGTTTTTTTTATGCAAAAGAAAAAAAACTATGCTCACACAGCAATAACTGAACTCATTTACCATTCAGTGTTGAATTTCTCTACTGACCCACTTTCCCTGAGTCAGTTAAAAGGGAAAAAAGTTTACTTTTGGGGCTATAAAAATCTGCATGACATTAATATAAGATTAGTCATTTAAATAATAATTACATCCTGTCTCAAGCAAACATAATTTTTAGGCTGTTTGACAAACAAAAAACAAGCTTAAGTAACTTAGCTTTAGGTTGACTGGTTTCATGTAAGTGTTTTCTATTTTTAGCTCAAACTAAAAGTAACCTCCACCTTTCATTGTAGCAGTTTAATCTCCTACTTAAAAACACCAAACCTTGAATTTTCCTGAAATTATTCAGTGGGAGAAAAAAATCTAATGATCAGCTATTTACGTTTAACAAACCACTCTCACACTTATTTCCACCCCTAATAATTCTTAAATAAATGTAACTGGAGCAAATTTTACAGCTAACTTGACTTTTTTTAAGATGAGCAGAGTCTCTAGGAACTTCTAACCAGTAATCCACAACTTTCTGTTTGCTTATGAAGTTATATAGAAGCCCATTTCATTTAGCCACTCTTCAAAATGGGAAAACGAGGATCATATTTAAGTAAATCAGACGTATGTTGATCCTGAAAATGTGTGAAATACAGTTAAAACTAGATATTACACTTTATGAAAGACACTGTCATTAAATCAGACTAAACTTTTAATTCTTCAGAGCCATTAGGATTAGCAAAACTATTTTTATTTGCTAAATGCCAGAATAATCCTCTTCAAATTCAAGAGTTTACATACATTTTCTTGGTGTTTTCTCGAATTACCTTTTTAATCTGTATGACTTGGCTGAAACATTTTAGGGTTTCCTTCTGCGAGCTTCCCACAACACATTACTGGAGTTTTGGCCTATTCCTCCTGCTGTAACGGACTCAGGTTTGTAGGCTGCCTTGCTCACACACACCTTTTCAGCTTTGCTTATAAAGTTTCCATTGGAACATATGTAACAATGGTCATTATGGCTAAAAAATTTAACTTCCGTTAATCAGACCAGAGGACGTGGTCTGATGAAAGGACAATGTCCCCGTGTGTATTTGCAAACTGTAATCTGGCTTTGATGTTGCTTTTAGAGTAAAGGCTTCTTCCTCATTGAGTGACCGATGTCAGTACAGGACTGATTTCTCTGTGGATAATTACATTCTCTTACCAGCTTCATCCAGCGTCACCACAGGTTATTTTGCTTTTGTTCTGTGGTTGATTAGCTCATTTTACACCGAAACACATTCATCTCTGAGACACAGAACACATCTCCTTCCTGAACAGTACAATGGGCTTGACATTTCCATGGATTTTATACTTGCACATAAGTGCTTGAACAAATAAAAGTGGCACATTTGAGCATCTGAAAACTGTATCCCAGGATGGCCAACTTGTGGAGGTCCACAACTCTCTTCCTGATATCTTGACTGATTTTGTTTGACTTACCCATGATGTCACACAAGGAACAAGTGAGTTTGAGGTGTTACTTTGAAATACACTCACAGGTGTACTTTCATTTAACTCGGATATTGTGAATTAACTAACCAGAAGCTTATAACGCAATGACATTATCTTTTGGGCTTTGCCATATTGATTAAAGGCTAACCTTTGTTCATGTAAACTTATGAATTTGAAGAAAGTAACAAAAAATCTCTAAAAGTTTCTCTCCTTATTCTGGCATTTAGAAAACATAAATAATTGTGGTAATCTTCGTTGTCGTAAAACAGGGAAAGTTTAGTCTCAGTAAATGTCAGAAAATAAGGAAAAATTGTTGTGTTTTTATACGCGTATGGTAATATATGGTGAACTGTAGCTACAAGAAAGACGCTTTATCCCTAAACATGCCCATATATACATTAGTGCCAATAATTGAATAGTTTAAAACAACTGGAAGTGTGAGATTTACAAGGCTAGATAAGGATCCAAGCTAATTTTGGCACAAGGCACATTGAAGAGCAGAATCGTAAGGGAGAAAACCAAAATCTCCAAAAGTCACTGTTAGAAAACTGCAAAGAAGAGTGGTATCAGCATCATTGGGTCTCCATAACAGGCATTAGGCAATATCAACACTCCTGCTACTATTTTTCACCATCAAAAACACTAACATATAGAGTTTACTAAACTCTACTGGGACTTAGTTGGAAGCGTGTGCTTTGGTCAAGGATGAACCTGAGCTTTTCGACAACAAACAGTATAATAGGGCCTGGCATTAAAATGAAGGAACCCTTGCCCACTGGTAAGTATGGTGGAGGGTCTGTGATACTGTGGGCCTGTTTCTTTTCTAAAGGCCCTGGGAACCCTGTTAAAGTTCATGCCATTATGGACTTCTTACACCAAGAGACAGCACAAAATCTGTTGGTACACAAAACTGAAAATGTTTAATTTGTGGGTTTTTTAGTAGGATATTGATCCAAACATTTGGCTAAATTAACATACATGTATGGTTCACCAACATCAGCTAAATCCATGGCCAGTATGTTCAAACTAGCTCCCTTACTTCCTCCACAGTCACACTCTTTATAGGTATGCCCCAAGGCTGTGTGCTCAGCCCTGTCCTTTACTTCATGTTTACCCATGACTGCAAGGCTACCACAATAGAAACATTTTGTTTAAAAATTCGGATTATACAACTGTTGTGTGCCCCATCAGCCACAATGAAGAGGGAGCCTATAGGGAAGAGGTTCGAAAGCTATCAGCATTGTACAGGGAGAACAACCTCATCCTGAATACCAAGAAGACAAAGGAGATTATCCTCAATTTCAGGAAAGGGCAACAATCCATCCAGAGCTGAGCATAGATGTTGAGCAAGTGTAGAGGGTCAGCAGCTTCAAATGTTCCACATCTCAGACAATCTCACCTGGTGCCTCAACACCAACAGCTGATAAAAAAGGGCCAGCACAGACTCTTTTTTCCTAGGAACTCTCCGACGGTGTGTGGTCTGCTCCAGGAGCTGCTCGCCAGATGTACATCTACCGATGTACAATATTACCTACAGGGGTTGGACAATGAAACTGAAACACCTGGTTTTAGACCACAATAATTTATTAGTATGGTGTAGGGCCTTGTAGGGCCTCCTTTTGTGGTGTCAATTCATCTTGGGAATGACATATACAAGTCCTGCACAGTGGTCAGAGGGATTTTAAGCCATTCTTCTAGCAGGATAGTGACCAGGTCACAACGTGATACTGGTGTAGGAAAACGTTTCCTGACTCGCTCCTCCAAAACACCCCAAAGTGGCTCAATAATATTTAGATCTGGTGACTGTGCAGGCCATGGGAGATGTTCAACTTCACTTTCATGTTCATCAAACCAATCTTTCACCAGTCTTGCTGTGTGTATTGGTGCATTGTCATCCTGATACATGACACCGCCTTCAGGATACAATGTTTGAACCATTGGATGCACATGGTCTTCAAGAATGGTTCAGTAGTCCTTGGCAGTGACACGCCCATCTAGTACAAGTATTGAGCCAAGGGAATGCCATGATATGGCAGCCCAAACCATCACTGATCCACCCCCATGCTTCACTCTGAGCATGCAACAGTCTGGGTGGTACGCTTCTTTGGGGCTTCTCCACACCGTAACTCTCCTGGATGTGGGGAAAACAGTAAAAGTGGACTCATCAGAGAACAATACATGTTTCACATTGTCCACAGCCCAAGATTTGCGCTCCTTGCACCATTGAAACGGACGTTTGGCATTGGCATGAGTGACCAAAGGTTTGGCTATAGCAGCCCGGCCGTGTATATTGACCCTGTGGAGCTCCCGACAGACAGTTCTGGTGGAAACAGGAGAGTTGAGGTGCACATTTATTTCTGCCGTGATTTGGGCAGCCGTGGTTTTATGTTTTTTGGATACAATCCGGGTTAGCCCCCTAACATCCCTTTCAGACAGCTTCCTCTTGTGTCCACAGTTAATCCTGTTGGATGTGGTTCGTCCTTCTTGGTGGTATGCTGACATTAACCTGGATACCGTGGCTCTTGATACATCACAAAGACTTGCTGTCTTGGTCACAGATGCGCCAGCAAGACGTGCACCAACAATTTGTCCTCTTTTGAACTCTGGTATGTCACCCATAATGTTGTGTGCATTTCAATATTTTGAGCAAAACTGTGCTCTTACCCTGCTAATTGAACCTTCACACTCTGCTCTTACTGGTGCAATGTGCAATCAATGAAGACTGGCTACCAGGCTGGTCCAATTTAGCCATGAAACCTCCCACACTAAAATGACAGGTGTTTCAGTTTCATTGTCCAACCCCTGTAGTGCTGCAGTGTGGTACTCTAATTGCAGAACAGTGGTGAAGAGGATCCTGCAGAGGGTTATCAAAACAGCACAGTGGATCATCAGATCCCCTTTGCCCAGGATTAAAGACATCTACTCAGCCCACCTGCTCTTTTAAGAGCATCCTAAAAGATCCTTTACACCCAGGACACGGTCACTTCTCCACCCTTCCATCGGGAAGAATGAGGGTACACAGAGAGCATACCAACCGGTTAGAAATAGCTTCTTCCCTCCGGCTGTGGACAGTCTGCTAAGGTCCTAAGGGATTGTAATGATGACTGGACACACAAATATGTTGACCTTTTAATATACACTATTGGTCAAAAGTTTTAGACACACTTTCTCATTTAATAGTTTTCTTTATTTGTATGGCTATTTACATTGTTCATAGAGTCCACTGAAGGCATCAGAACTGTGAATGAACACATATGGTATTGTGTAGCAAGCGAAAAATTACAAAAGAACTTTGTTTTATATTTTAGATTTCCCTTTGCTGTGATGACTGAAATATTAACCTTTGGCCATCTCTCAATGATCATCTGGGAAGTTCTTTCAAGACTCTTTGGAAAACTATTTCAGGTGACCACAAATAAATCTCTCTCTGCATGTTCCGACACTGTGAAATGTGACAAAAGAAGACGTGCTGCCATGTTGGCCAAGTATAGACAGCACAGGAGCCAGTTATCCCAATTATGGATAAGGTTTATTACCAGATGTTCCAACTAGTGTTAAGGGTCCTGTAGTAAATAAGCAGAAAATGAGACGTAAAAAAGGCTTAAATCATGTAAATTGGTTAATAACATAAGTCCAAAACTGGTTGCTGAAATCCTGTCCTCCTCAGCCCACACACTAGTGTGTTACCCTCTCCTCTCCCTGCAGAGCAGAGGTGCCAATGAGTAGCTGATGAGGCAGCAAGTCGGCTGCAGGTGGCACTCTCAATGGTCTCCCCCACTATGAAGGCGGTGGTGGATGCCGTGTGGGCGGTGTGGAGCATCGGCGCCTCCATCTATGACTACATCCACACCAACGCCATGGAGGAACGCATCCATGCCCTGGAGAACGTCATAACCATCCACCAGTGTGTGATCGGGCTGCTGTCCGCCGGCGTGCTGGTGCTCTTCACCTACATCCTCTTCAAGAAGCTCTGACCTAACTTGTCAAGAGAAGGGAGGCGGTTGGGAAGGGCTACATTCTGGGATTGTGGAGGGTACTTGTAGTTTTCCATGATGAAGGCCATGTCTGCACAACGTTTACTATGTTTAATGGAAGAGGACCGTGTAAAATAATGCCATTTACGCAGGAATTTGCTTTTTTTTTTTTGTTTCCTCATCATTGCATGATGTATTGGGGGCTGCAAAAAGCAATCGTTGTCTTTTCATTGGCCTGCTGTTTTTTTGGAGGTCTGACTAAACAAGATTTTATTTCCATTTTAATTTCATGATTAGGTTTAAAATGCTCCTCCAGCTTTACAGGGGAAGCAAACTCAAAATACTATCCTCAAATTTTGCCTTAATGGATTTCATATTATAAAAAAGCATTTAGACTTGTTACTTCTGGTTTCACAAGCTGAAGCTGTTGACTAACATACATCCTACACACGTCTCAGGTAATAAATGAACACCCTCCAGCATCTGAAGGAAATGTCTCCAAGGGGAATTTTCACTTAATGCTCCTGCTAACAAGATAATCATTACATCTAAGAGTGTGGTGGTCTTTTAATCCTAACTTTATTGACAAATTTAGTTTCAAAAAATCTATTAGTTCACCTAAATCCAGAGATATTTTTTGTTTAACCCATTTTTAAACTGGTCAGTTTGATCCTTGACATTCAAAATCCCATCTGTTGCCAGGAAGAAAGGCAGTTGCTCCGTCAGAGTAGAAGAAACCGTACAGTAGTGTCGTCCCCACGTCACACGTCTTACATGTCACAACCACAAACATCCATGCATTTTAACCGGAGTTTATGTGACAGACCGACACTAAGTAGTTAATTGTGCGCTGGACGCCTGGAAGGAAAGGGTTACACAGCTTTACGTTTTTCAAACCTACATTTCCTTATATTTAGCTACATCCATCTTACCTGTGCCAGCTGAAGAAAAGCATCCCCACAGCATGGTGCTGCCATGCCCGAGTCCTGCAGCCAAACCTGTGGACAACCAATAGTGGGTTCCTGCAAAAGTCCACTCACATTTTCTTATTTTTATTTTCATTTTTGTGACATTCTGGATATTTGAGCACATGCCATTCAGCTTGAACCTATTTAAATAGCAGTTGGGTCTGTAGGTTTTAGCAAATAATGAAACAATGCCAAAATTGGCTTGGGACCTTCAGTGTTTCAGTCTAATTTACTGCTTTTGTCACATCTGGACTAACCTGGGTCACAGTATTTCAAAATTTAAAATTGTGTAGAGATCAAAAATGTAGTGGAATGGCCCTTTTTTGATTTCTGAATGAGTATGCATTGGTCAGTAAGTCAAAAACAAAATGTAAAATGTTTAAATAATGTAATATACATCAATGTGAAAACTACTGCATTAAGCAGTATGAGACTTTTGTGTAGAAGAAAGGAAAAAAAATAGTCTGAAAAATTCAATATATTTTCATTCATAGTTAAATTTTTTTTCCATACTTATCTGGACCTGGTAGATGATAAAAGCAAATTCTATACTTTTCCTGATTCATAGAAACTTCTGCTTTGTGTTGGTCTAGTGCTCAAAATCCCAGTAAAATATATTGAGATTTATGGTTTTAAATGGACAAAATGTGTGAATACTTTAGTAAGACGTTCTGCATTGACTGTATCTATCTTATATCTGCTCTTAATGTTGGAGGAGAGACCACAGATTTTATCAACTGTTGTGATACAAATGTAAGGCATAATGTGTGTTATCTAGAATAGAAAGATCTATTTAAAGTGCTTTGTTTTCCATAAACATTGTATACCTCATAACCAAGACTGTAGGCGCTACTGCTGTTAAAGTAAGCCACTAATTTTAAGTGTCCTTGAAAACTGTAATTACACATAGAGGCTCATGGTCATTTTAATAGTTCATACATGGTGATTGGTACTTTTGGACAACTTCAAAACACATTTTTTTACCATGAAAGGTCACAATTTCTATGAAACTGGTAGTTTCATAGAAACTACCAGTAGTGAAGGCAAACACTGACTATGTGCTGGTGTTTCAGAGGGAACATACAACCAAAAAACACAGTCAGATGGAACATTGTTTTATTATGACAGCCTTAAAAGTCTGTATTGTCAAAAAGACAAATGGGAATTCAAAGAACCAAATGTTTGGTAAAACAGCTTCAGCTTCTTTAAGTGGAATAATATTCATGCAGTAAATTACAGACCCAAAGATCAAATCTAAGAATGGTTCCTAGAACATGACTAGAACCTAAAAAACAGGCTTGTAACATGTAACATGTAACATGTAACAACCACTTGAACCTAAAATGATATTGTGGTCCTGTTGAAAATTGCGCAAAAAGTCAGTTAAATTGGTTGTGGTTGAAATATCTTTTCAATTAATTCAGCTAAAGGCCAATAAAGTCCATATTCAGACATATCTGTGGAAGGTTTGCCAAATGCATAACCTTCCAGTCTTCCAGGGTCCCCTCACAAGTGTCCAGTCTGAAGCAGAGTGTATTTGGAAGTGAATCTCTCCACGCTCTCCCCCTCCAGGAACTTCATGGCTCTCCAGTGGATCTTTCCGCAGTTTTCCGGCTGCCCGAGCGGTCCCATCTCCTCCTGGATGTACTGCAGCCACAGGTCTTAGGAACGACAGTGAATGTTACATTTCATATACAATGGCGCTGTCCGAAATGCTCTCGACCTTGTTGTGTCGAATGCAATTCCCCTTGCTTTTTAAACAAGCCTAGGTGTTAGCAGAGTCTGCACAGATGTTCATACTGAAATAGTCTTCAGCTTTGTAGAGATAGAAAATTTACCCATCTGCCTCTGTTAATGTGAAGATGTAAATAAAAGTTTTTAACCAAGAGTACTTCTGCTAGTTTTTTCACTTGGACTCACCATCATCTGCGGTCCCAAACTCCTGCAGCACCCTCTCGTAATAGTCTCTCAGATTGTTTATCTTCTGGGTCTCCTGCAGAACAAATAAAGGTATTCACACCATTAGGATCAGAGCCAGCCCAAGCCATCAGCAAACTAAGCCACCGCTTCTTTCTTGTCAGTTCTTCTTCTCCTCTAAGAAGACAAAGCATAAACCAGCGCATTATCTATGAGCGCAACATAGTTGTTTACTTGAGCTAAAAATTGCTTGAACTGATATGTCCGTTTTTGTCAAAGCCTTTTTCACTCAGTTACAGCATCCACATCTTAAGAAAGCACAAACTGGGCGTGCTTAGGCGTGTCGCATTCGCTAACTGGAAAAGATATCCGATTTGTGAGCTCATGATCAGCTGATCAAGCAAAAATAGGTCTAATGCATGTCTGATAATAATGATAGTTACTTGTGTTTTCTATCAATTTCTTCTTCTGGAGAGTGATTTGAAGTTACGGATACAGACAATGAAAACTGAAACACATAATTAGAAGCATGAAATAAAGGTCTCAATGCAGCGAGCTCACTGCAGAGCGCTCACATGTGATTTACAGCAGTTTTTATACATACCTGCTCCTTCTCGATCTCAATCATTCTGGTGAAAAACCTCTTGGACAAAGGGCGATTTTCTTGTAAACTACAGATGAAAAGGAAAATGTTAGTTTACAGTCTTCTGTTTGTCTTTGAAACATAAAGAATGTTGAAGGATCATTGTCCTCCATTTCTTCTCTCCCTTTGGGGTTTTCTTCATTTGAGTGACACACTACCTTGCAAAGGTTTTCCTGGCTTTTTTATAGCCTCCGACCGAGTAAGACCAATCAAGATAGAGCTCTTTCATCTCCATGGCGACAGCCGTGACAGGGGACAGCAAACCTCTCTGAGAACAAAGATGTGAAATCTATGTAATCTCATACACAAAGAAGAGCTTTTCTGTTTAAAAAGAAAAAAAAAAACGTTTCACATGATGTACGTTCAGACATGGCTCTTTGCTTGAGGTGAGGGTTGGGGCTACCTTGAAGATTGCTTGTGTCTCTTCAGCGCTCTGGTTGGCCTTGCTCCACTGGAGCTGTACCTGCCACAGTGGTAGACTCTCCTGTACAAAGAAACTGAATATTACCATCACAAGTATAAAAAAGAATGCGAAAGATCATAGAGCAAGGGGTCTCCAACTCCAGTCCTGGAGAGCTGCTGTCCTGCAACTTTTAGAAGCGTCCCTGCTCGAACACACCTAAAGCAAATAGCTGAAGTACCTCCTCGCCATGTCATGAGGTTCTGTAGAAGCCTGGTAACAAACAATTCATTCGATTCAAGTGTGCTGGAGAAGGGATGTATCTAAAGGTTGCAGGACAGCAGCTCTCCAGGACTGGAGCTTGAGACCCCTGCCACAGAGGTCACATTAAGAGAATATTCAGGCATATTTGTTGACAGAGGTAGCATCTTCATGTATGGCACTAGATTGACCAAACAGTCCCTCATTAGATCAAATCCATATTTATACACTTAGTTACTGTGTGCTTTGATTATATCTGGAGGTTTAACCAAAATGAATCATTTGACAATCCTAAATGGCCAAGGTAAAAATAAGAGATCAACATTTGTTTCATCTGTAATAAACCCTCAAGTTTACCTTCAAATTTCTTTTTTTTAAATTTTATAATAAGGATAAATAGCAATTTTTTTCTCAATTTGAAGAATCTGAGGCCTAAATGCTAAGTAACATGGAAGTACTCAACATACCAGACGCCAACCTGGGAGGATTAAACCTTTCCTCCACACCTAAACAGAGAGGAAAGCCTTGCATAATAAGCAGTGTGTAATCCTCCTCAAGCAGCTACTTTAAAGAGCTACAGTGCTGGGAATTCCCACCACAACAAGCAGCTATTCTGCAGTCAGCCATCAAGGCGTGTGACCGAGTTAAAGCAAGTGTGTTAGGAGAAATGCACCAACAACTCATCGTCTTGCTAATGGTCAACCGGTCCTCTGTCAGAAAAACAGGCAGAGGCAGCAGTGAATGGTATGGAGCAGAGACTAATTGGGCCAGGGAGATGACCCACTTATACTGCTGTGACAGTGGGTGACGTGTGTGCCTCCGTGCATCTCTGTTCTCCAGGGAGAGCAATTAAACGGGTTACTGTCACAGCACGTGTGTGGCACAGAAATGATCAAACTGGATAACTATAAGAAACTAAGGACTAATTATTTGGATATGTGTGTGAGTGTGCGTATACCTTGGGATTAACATGTGTGAGAGCATTGTGGAACAGCCTGGCCATATCTCCACTCCCCAGCTGCATTAATGTTTGCAGACTCAAACTCCACACCGACACAGATTGGCTATAGCGCTGGGTGGCTGACAAGGCGACGGTGGCTGCCTCCTCTGCATCCCCCGACGACAGCAGGATCTCCAGCTGGTCACATAGAGAACATAAAGCTGGATTCTAAACGTGTTTTCAGGTTATTGCTACGTTTTTAATGGAATCCTTAAAAAAAAACCTTTTAGTTACATTGTTGGTCTCTGTGATCTGCTCCTAATAAATCTATAAACTATAAAGCTCTAGTCTCAACTACAAACCTTAAAATCAAAACAACAAGGCCTAAAAGGATGAAATCATCCTCCTTTAAATAGGGCGCTTAAAAGAAGCTAGTTTTACTTGGACAAAAAAAAAACTAAAGTTTTCTTTAAAAACACAGTTCACAGTCTTCATGCAAGTAAAAAATAAGTTGCAATGTTAAAACACTGAGGGTAACAACACCGTGCCTATTAAAAAGGTATTGGGAAAACAGATACACATTTTTAAATAGACAAAAAACGGAAAGTTATTGAACGCTTCGTGCAGGGGTTCCCCAAGGCTCCGTTCTCACCCCACTGTTATTCCTTCGGTACATCTGTGAAACCTGCAAGCTTTTCAAACCACTGCAACTCATTCCATGTGCTGATGACTCTAATGTGTTTGGTTGCGGAACAGATTAAAGGGAACCTTAAACATAATAATAATAATCACAAGAGTTTGTGTGACTATTAAAATATCCTGAAATTTTATTCAAACTAAATTTGGGATTTTTGGTAATTTGTTTTAAAAGAATAAACAGAAAATTTGTCAAGATATTTTTTTGCATTTAATACAATGATGATATAAATAGCATTGAAAAGTATAAAACAATTGAGACTGCATACTGTTTGCTTGGGCCTCAACCACAATTACTGCCCTAAAAACGTTTACCCATAATTAAGTGGTGCGACAGTGTTGCTAAACAGTACCCAATGACTCCAATGACTTATTCAATCATATTCTAAAACAGCGATGAAACATTAAATTATGCTCTAATGAAACCAATAATGTAAAACTAGTTGGAATATAAAAACTGATAACCATACCATCAGGTTTTAGGTTTAGCAAAGATCCAAAAACAAGAATTATCCAATAATGTATTTTCCTATCCTTGACTACAGCTTAACTGCATTGAAATAGAATAATTTATTATGATAATTTTTTATACTTATATAATTATATTTACAGAAAGACAGCAATAATATATGATGGCTAAAAATGCCAAATACAGGCAAGTTTTTCTTCACTCTGGCTACATCTTGTACTTTAGGAGCCGTGTGAGCACCATGTGATGCAGGTGTCAAAAGAAATGAGGTAGGATCTGTGTGGATCGACCCACACCCAATGGTTTGTTTTAAAAACATAATTTGTGAACTGTGCAGCTTTCAGTGTACACATCAGCATCCTTGACTAAATATTCAGGGATCTTACCCAGTTTTTGTAATAATTCTCCTTCAGCAGTGAGGAATCATGGGCACGCTGTAAAACCCCCAGCAGCCTCCTTTGCCTCTGTGACACAAATACATGACATAATTTACTCCTGAACCTCTTAAACATTTTACCCGCTGAAACTTCACAGTGCATAAGGGATAAAAGCGTAACAGATGTCATTTCCACACCTTTTCCTTAAGGTCCTGGACGTTGGTCTTCCTCTTTAGTCTTTCCAAGCAGAAAGCTACATAGCGAGTCCACATGGGCTCTTAAAGCACAGAAATAGCAGCAGCTTTTTATACAGACACATCCAACATATAGCGATGATGTTAATACAGAGTGCTCACACAATATTAAGAGAGAGAATCCAAACATGATTTTACAAATGTCATAATTAAAATCTGTGTTCTCTGAGGTCCTACCAGTGTTGAGGCTCTTGAGACCCTCCTCGTAGACCTGGCAGCAGCGCTCTTCTCTGCGGTTAATGTCCGAGGCCCGGCCTTTGGCAGTGAGGAGCTCCTCCCCTGCCCCGGGAGCCTCCAACTCCCTCTTAGCCATGAAATCCCACGTCAAGCTGTCCTCTGTGTAGTTTGTCTGTAAGCTGCAAACAGAGGAAGCAGATCAGGTGCGGCCAGAACATGGACTGCTGCTGAAGTTCAAGAATTCAGTCTCAGACAGATGCCGAACAACGAAAGAAACATTTTTGTAGTTATGCTTAATTTTTACTCTTGCAGGATGGAGTCCTGGAGTTCTTTGGTAAAGTCAAAGATGGCTGCTATCTTCAGGAGTGAGATGACAAATTCTGCTTCTGTGGGGCACAGCACCAACATTCTGGTTACATATAGCAAACAAATGCCTGCTAATGTTTATGTTTATGTTAAAATAGGTAATTTACAAAAACTAAAACTAGGAATTACACATTTACCAAACTTTTACAAAAGAATAAAACAAATCTCACCTTTGATTTTTTCCGTAGCATCTCTGTACACAACCTCAGCCAGTTTACCACTAAGGATCTCTGCAGAAAACTCATATTCACCCTGGAAGGTATCAACAGAAGGTCCTAAGACACAGCATACCGAGTCCCAGTCTCTGCCGTGCCTCGCAAAAATGGTTTAGTAACTTTTTGACATTAATCACATTACAACCACAAACATTGTGATTTTATGTGGTAGACCAACACAAAATGACGTCTGATTGTTAAATGGAAGGTAAAAGATAAATGGTTTTCTAAATGTTTCGTAGCATTAATCAGGGAAGCAGGCAAGAAGCCTAGGGAAACTGTGGAGGAGCTGCAGAGATTCAAAGCTCAGGGAAGATGGATGAAGCTAAGCACAGGACAATCCTGCATGAAAATCTGTTAGAGGCTGTAAAAGAATTCAGACTAAGGCTGAGGTTCACCTCTCAGGACGACAGTATCCCTTAACATACAGCCAGACCTGGACTGATTTAGATCAGAGCATTTTCATGTTTTAGAGGGTCCTAGTCCTAGTCAATGTCCCGACCTAAATCTAATTCAGAATCTATGGCAATACTTCAATTCAATTCAGTTTTATTTATTTAGCGCCAATTCCCAACACTCATCTCAAGGCACTTTACAAAGTCAATTCAATCGATTCATACAAATTTCAAGTCAGGTTCATGCATTCCAATTAATCCTAACTATCAAACAGTGCAGTCAGATTCAGGTTATTGTTAAAGTTGGATAAAAGTTTTTCTATCTAAGGACACTCAGCAGATTGCATCAAGTGAGTGACTTGTAGCATTCACTCCTCCTGGATGAGCATGTAGAGACAGTGAACAGTCGCTTGCATTGACTTTGCAGCAATCACTCATACTGAGCATGCATGTAGCGACAGTGGAGAGGAAAACTCCCTTTTACCTGGAAGAAACCTCCAGCAGAACCAGAATACTTAAAAACTATTGTTCCAATTTGACTGAGCTAGTTAACAAACGGGCAAAAAAAATCTCCAGATATGCAACACTCCAAAATACGCGCAGCTGTAATTACAGTGAAATGTGGTCCTAAAAACTATTAACCCAGGGGGCTGAAAGCAATACATGCCCCAAATTGTCAGATATTTCATCTATAGTTTCCTTTCTACGTAACAATCATGCACTACTTGAGTTGGCCTATCACATAAATCCCAATAAAAACACTGAAGTTTGTGGCTGAAAAGTGAGAAAAACTGAAAGGTTCACATACGTTTGCAAAGTACTGTGTGTCTTTGGGTTGGCTTGGGTCCAGCATTTTTTTTTTTTTTTTTTTTACTCACCAAATCCATATCAGCTTTCTCTAGCTCTTCTTTTTGCTTCCTCAGCTTCTCACAGTGCAGCAACTCCATACGGAAGTACTGATGCAAACAAGGGTGGAAAATTCAAATGAACACATGAAAGAAGTTGGACTCGTCCTTCTATTCACACACTTGGCCTTTTTCTTGAATTGAAGCTAAAATGTTTTCTGTTTACATGCTTTACCTCTTGGTAGACTTTCTTGCTGTTCGGGTGGAAACGCAGCGCTCGCAGGAACAAGTGTCGGGCACTCTCGGAAGAATTTCGATCCTCAAGCTCACTCTTGGCGGCCATGATCCACAATGCTAAAGTAAGACGTTTCATTTCACATGATTTTAATTCACATCTTGGATCATTAAATCATACTGGGACTATGCTTCGATGCTGCGTTTTCTGTACCTGGTTTGTCAGGGTGGATAGCTATCATAGCTGAGAACACCTTGCTGATCTGACCTTTGGTTGCCTGATGAGTGAAGTCCAACAGAAGTTAACAGCCGTATAAAAGACACAGCCTATGAGAGTATCAAAAACAAATAGTGATCTTTACATACCCATTTCTTGCAGAAAGCAACACATGAAAGCCATAGCTGCACATCATCCTGTTCATAAATAAGACAGCAGGATGTTGATAAAGGGGTACAAAAAGCAAATATATTATAGAACTTCAAGTGAATGCTATTTTGAAGACTTTCTGACTGTTAGTTTCACACAAGAAGATCATATATCTGTATTAACATTGGTACCAGCCGATGTTATTCGTTTTTAACATTTCGGTATCGGTCCCACAAGTAAAACTGGGCTGACATTAAAGCTGCAGTAGGGAGCTCTGAGAAAACCGTGGACTTAGCCAGAAAGTTTGAACAAGCAGACCTTATAGGTCCCTCCCCCTTGCTCTCTGCTGTGCTACAGCCCTCCCTCCACAGCGGAGCCTGCCGTGAACGTAGAAGCTAGTAATATGCAGCTCATATTGTTTTTAATACACCATTATGTAAACTAATCGGAAGCACACTAATTAACTACGCTTCTCAAGTGTATCACAAAATCCAGTTTTCATTTCAGCGCATATAGTCATAGCATCTGCACAGGTAAAACTGTAAAATAGTGTAAATGACAGACTGGTTGCTGAAAAAGCGGGACAGATATGTTCTATATCATTGCCTTTGTGCGTTAGCAATGTTTACTCTTAAAGAAAAGCATGCAATCATTATAATGTTGCATCAACAGTCCTGCAAGAAACCTGCTGCTAAGAATGTGGCATCTGAAAGCCAAATCTAAGAGATCACTGAAAACTTTCAGTTCCATTAAAGAAGCCTTCAGACTGTCCAAAGATTGACGACATTACCAGTTGGTGTTTGAGCGCATCTGCATGAATAGTGAAGCAAAGCCTTTAGCACAATGGCCTCCTTGTCAAGCAGAGCTGCAAAAAACTGCTTCTGTCCAAGAACAACATCAAGGACTGACAGAAATTCTGCAGGAGGCACAAGGATGAATAGCAGACGAATTGTTCTAGTTCTAGTTATTTCATCTGATGAATCCTCCTTCTGTTGGATACATCTGGACAATCATTTGTTCAGAGAAGAAAAGGTGAGAGCAACAGCAAATGCTTTAGCATTGCCAACAGTGACGCATCCTGATACAATCCATGAGCGGGAATAGTCAGAATGCTGCCATGAAGAAAATAAACGTGGATCAAGATGTCAACCAAAATCGACATGTTTCAACAATTCAGGAACAAGTTGTTGATGATCAGAGTATTTTCCAACATGATAAAAAAAGACGAAAAACTAACTCAAATTAAAACTTTGAAACTTTTGAACCTGTGACTGAGAACGTCCACAGAGTCTAACCCATGGAGAAAAAACAGGTGGATAGACAGAGGCAAACAAACTGGGATCAACTCCAAGCATAATAAAGGATTAACACTATAAAAATAGACTCTTCACATATGTTATGCTTAATAAAAGCCTTTGAAACTTATACCTTATTTCACCATTTATGATTGTACTGAATGCTGAAGTCTTGCATGCCTTCAGAAGACATAATTTAGCTTAAAAAAGGTTTGTGTGAACAGTACCTTCCACTTCTTCGTCGCTCTTCTGAAGATGCTATTTATTCTGTGGATGATGGGGAACTCGATCTCCTCTCGTTTGAACTGATAGTGTATGTGCTAAAAATGATGAACACAGAACGTAAGAAAAGGCTCTGCCATGTTGTTGCTTCTTTTGATCTGCTCATTAGAACCACAAGTTTACCAAAACTGAGACAATCTGAAATGACTCAAGTGTTTGTAGTGTCACCAGCAGCTACGTACCGCTCGTCTTTTCCTGATCAATTCCAACACATTGATTTCATACTGCAAAAACAAAAGGAAGACAGAAAGAAGAGGTCTAGCCCTCAGCTTTACCTTTAAAAACCTACGTGGAGCACATCTTATAAAGACCAGCCTCTACCTGAATGTATGCAATGAAGTCCTCCTTGTTCACGATCAGCCTGTGAAGCTTGTACTCAAGAGCCGTAGCCCTCTTGATTATAGATCTAAAACAGCAACAAGTAATAACAACGCATCAGTTTTGCACACAGTTCATATTAGAACTTTAGAAACACCTTCAAAATCAGCAAGCAGGTCTCTAATTTGGGGCTTTCGATGATGTTTTTTCAGCTGATCTTTTTAAGATTTTAAGAACTGAGACAACGTACAACTTCAACGACTTTTAAAACAGGACACAAGAGTGGATTTACACTCAAAAAATAAAACTGTGTGTCTGTTACCTTACTTAAGTCTAATCTATAGCTTCTACTTAATCAAATTATGTTTTGTGTTTGAAAATATTTAAAACATGTAGTTTTAGTGTAAAATACAACAATGTAAAATTTACTAGAATAACTTGTGTTAAAACAACTTAATTCTATTGGGTGAAGATTGCAAATCATTTCTGCTCACTCCTCCAAAACAGTAGGTGGCAGTAATGTGTAATGGATATTGCAGACTGATTTCTCAATTGCCACTTGAGCTTTTATGGCTACCTAATCAGAATCCAAGAATTCAGTCTTAAGAAATGTTCATAGGTGTTGTTCTTTAAACAAACATAATGCATGGACTGTTGGACACTGAAGTTTTAGCCTGAATGCTGTATCGTAGCACGGCGCTGCAGGTAACTGTCCGTCACGTGACTCGGGAAAGGAATTATGGGTAGAGTTCAAGTTTATTGTTAATCATTTGTGAGCTTGTTTAGCATTATTCTTTTAGTGTGTTAGTCTGTTGTTGTTTCCCATGTTTATATGTTCATAGTTTTGTTAGACTGTTGCGCAGAGGAACCATGAGTGAGGAAGGTAGTTGGCATGAAGACTTGTTGGGTTCAAAGTATAAAATAGTTGCCCCCTCGTGGAAATATCCTGTTAAACAGCAGAAGCCATATTTCTGTCAGCAGCCATTAACGAGTTCATGCTTGTGTGTGAGCGCTAGAAATTCAGCTAAATTAAATGATGCACTCAGTACCCGGCCTCCCGCCTGTAGACTGCTGGAGATAGGAACCAGCTCCCCCGTGACCCACTATGGAAGAAGCGTTATAGAAGATAAATGAATGAATGATCTGTACTAATTTTAAAAGTACTACATCTACCCTATAAAATAAAAGACTCTCATAATGATATCATATACGTTTAAACGACTTAAGGAAATTATGTTAACATATAATTTACACATCTAGTTTGATTAACCCTTGGTAATTATGTTACAGTAAGGATAATACATCATGTTCGCCCATCATAATTACATTTAAGTCAGTCAAGAAAATTGTTTCTGGCTGAAAGAACGCATTTAATTTACATGGAAATTCTTTCCATAATTGTATTGTGTTCTGTGAACAAGTTATTATTTTGAGTGTAAGGAGGATTTCTTTTCAAATCCACACAGAATTTAAATTGTACATACATGTCCAAAGTTCGAATTGTTTTAACAACCCCCCACTAATGTTTAAATAAACGTTTCTGAGCTAGTTTGGGGAACAACCCACTTTTATTCAGGAATCGGCACATTTCTTATCAGAACTGGTATTTAAACGGGTTGAAATCCTCCGCTTGAGTCCAAACATCTACTTATTGTCATTATGATCAAAGAGCTCAATCTCTGTCTCCTCTGACCATACAATATGTCTCCAGAAGCCATTGGACTTGTCCATGTGGAATAGAAAGTGTTGATTTTGGAGCAGGCATGTCTTTCTTGGTCAGTCCATGGTAACGTGAAACTGACTTCCCTATGGACATGGACGGTGAGACTGTTGTTCTACTGTTTAATGATAGGCTTGGGCCTTGGTGGTTCTTGGTTTTCTCCTGAATACTCTAATCAGTGTGTTTTCATTTGAAGGTGACAGTTTGGATCTGATGAAGCAAGGATACAGTTGGACGTTCAAATGGGACAACAATTCTGAACGCACAGCAAACCTGGTTTTTAAAAATGGGACAAAACAGGCTGATCCTATGCTTTTAGAATAGAAATGACTCTTATTTATGAAAATGTATGGACTATGCTTAAGAGTCGTTGTTCTAAACACCAGTTCTGCCAAGTAGAGCGATGGAATATCCCGCCTGAATTATGCTAAAAGCTTGTTAATGGATACAACCAGCATGTGGTTGATTGAAGGGGTGTTTATCCAAGTATTAGTGGGTGGACGATATGAACTTCACATTTTATCACAATATTTTCTGGTATTTATGGTGAAAAATTGTATTGATATTTATTGATGCTCTCATGGAACCAACAGTGGAGTAACGGTAAATATCCTAATTACGACAATACAGCCAGGTTTGGTGGTTTTCAACCATCATTAACTAGAATTCAGCGTTGTTACAATAAATCAAAGTTCTTATGATAACATTTTTCACGATAAATGCCCATCCCTAGAATGAATCTAAATCTTTGAGCCTATTTCCATAATTTTGAACTTGCAGAGGTATGGAAAATATCACACTTTCATTATTATTTCATAATTAAAATAACATAATAAAATTATTAAAACTGGTTTTGGTTTTATCAGCCCATCCAAAAAAGACCAATTTAATTTATTCCTTTTAAGATTGAAAGTAAATGACATCCATGTCCAGGATGGGCCTCAGTAGGATTCCCTGAAAACATCCTTCTGAAAGCCGACAAAAGCAACAAGCTAAGATCCTAACAGAACAACGTGCCCATAAAAAGAAATGTATCCATGAGTGTAAATTCGACACTTCCTCCTGAAACAATATTTATTGTTTATTTCTTAATAAATGCCTTTTCATACATCTTGATTCACAGCTCAGCTGGACAGACAGTTCCAGAGAATGGACGCCTTTGTCTTACTTGACTTCTTTCTTGGTGAACAGTCCCACTCTCTCCAGCTGCTCCAGCTCGGGGATCCGGTCCTCGATCCGCTGCTGAACGATCTCCGCCATGTCTCCACGGAAACCGGGACGGCAGCCTCAAACTGCTGATATCAAACTAAGCAAGCAGGAAAAACTTTAGCCCGACGCGTCCGAAGTCGATCACACTGAAGGCTTTTCATACACATGGGTGGAAGTTGTGATCGGCGGTGCTTCCGGTGTTACATCCGTAAATACGTCCGAGAAGAGACGTGAACAAGTGGAGTACAGAGTTCCGCTGTCGCAAAAAAAGAAAAATGTTATTGGACGTCAGTAATAATTAAACATGCGAAACGACCTGGAAAAAGGATGGTTCAAAAACCTCATAAAGCACAAAATTAGCAGGCTATTTATATTCTTGATGTATGTAAACGTCTTAGTGGAACAGTAACATTTCTAGGCACTGCACAGGTCCATGAATACATATGATTTAATGCATTCTATTGAATTTACCATTTAACTAGATAAAGAAATAAGAGCAAAACAATTGAATTATTATTATTATTATTGTATTGTATTATTGTTAATACATGCTAAATTAAAGTGCCATTTTTATGATGAACAGTACATATGTATATATGTCACGTTTCTGTTAGTTTCTTTGTTGTTTTTTAACCAACATTCTGTTTGAATGCTTTGCAGGTTAAAAATGAAGCGACATTTTATTGTGAAAGTTACTAAGGAACCTTTTCCTCCTCGTTTCAAACCAGCTCTGCGGGTTATGGGTTTCACCGAGAGGATCGACTGAGCAACAGGAAGGTGTTTTTTATACAAACAGAGCATTAATGCTGACTGTAAACCGTTTTTTTATCCACCAGATGCTGATTTAAACCCCGAGAGTTTAAACATTTTACTTTCTGTTCTGGAAGTGTAAAACCAAAGAACTACCGCGCCCATCAAACTCTGAAAAACTTCCACTTTTCTGGTTCCCAGCGCTATTTTTTCTAATATGCAAACTAAAAACTTTAATGAGATCTTCAGAGGGTTGAAGGATGTGGCTCCCGTTGTCACCAGTGGAACTCTCCTAGTGGTTCTGTCCTCCTGTGTTTGGTTTGGCGTCCAGACCTATCTCAGCCTGCCTCAGGACAGCCTCAGCATCGGAGCAACAGTTTTCCAAAGCGGCCATATCCACCGCCTCTTTCTGTACCCCTTTCACCACCGAACCCTCCCTCAGCTCCTCCTGAGCATCACTGCGCTGCTGTTTCTATGTGGCAGTGTAGAGAAAGGGTACGGCACGGTTCGCTTCCTGTTCCTCTTCCTCCTGCTTGCCTCCATTACAGGTGTGTTTTACAGTTTCTTGGATGTTCTGCAGGATGTCAGCATGCACACCGAGGGTCTGCTGCCAGTGATCCTGGCCTGTGTGGCCCTGACCACCCTACACACAAAGATGACCAAAGGTTTTCTCTGCGGGGTCAGTCTTCCTGCAGTGGCCCTCCCCTGGGTGCTCCTCATCATCTGCACCGCCCTGATCCCTCACAGTGTGCTTCTCTGCAATGTTATCGCCATACTAGTCGGCTGGGTGTATGGGAAAGGTTGGCTGTCTCCTGTAGACATGTCTGAGTCCAGGGCTGCCATTCTGGAGAAGATCCAGCCGTTTAAGTTGTTGAGGAGCATCAGTGGTGCCATGTTTGTCCCTGCATCCTCGCAGGAGAGGAGGAAGACCCTGCTTCCACAAATAAATCCCACTCCTGGATCATACCCAGTTCAAGCTTATGCAGTGTTGCCCAGCATTAGCTCTGCTGGCACCCCAGCCACAATGTATGAAGGCTGGCCACACTCGGCCAGCTTGATACCGCCTCACAGTCCTCATGGACACCCTTCAGCACACAGTATTGGACACAACCATGGACATTTGTCAGGCCAAAGTGTGGGACACACCTGTAACCACAGTCATAGTCATGGACCTAAACACTAGTTGTGTTTTTGTATTTGATGGCTTGAGGAGACTTCTTTGTCTTTCATTGTTTCATGTTGCAGCATCTAAAGTGAAGGACTTTGTAATATTTAAGCTTTTTATAAATGTGTTTCTGCGTAAAAATGGTTTTACTTTCTTCTGTAACTTTATACTGTCAGAAATAAATCCATATTTTAAAATGCTTCTAATTGTAAATATGATCAGATGGGTGATTAAAGTATCACACTATATTTACCAGCAGGCTGGTTACTGCTATGCCGAGGTTTTAATTGCAATTTCAAAACGAGTAAAATTGTCTGTCAAAATGTTGCTAGGGTTAAAAAATCCTTTAAGATGTGAGAGAAAGCGCCTGGACCTGGACCTTTCTTTGGTTGTATGGAGCATTGAATGACACAACAGAAAACTTAAGAAGTCATTTTTATTGAGGCAACGCTGTTTTAAAAGTACAGTTGGCAAGCAGATAGTCGGACGTTGTCCAAAGTCTGTCCTTGAGGGCCGGTGTCAGTTCACGACACCGGCCCTCAAGGACCCACTTTGGACACCCTATAAAGAACATAACTGCAAAATGTTCTAATCATGTGCAATAAGCACTTGAAACTTCTCTCAAATTTAGAGTTTATTTTGTATTTTTGCTCTATGTGTGAAAATCAACATTACAACTTTATTAATCAATAGGCATAAAAATGCCTTGTCATTTAAAAAAAAAGCAGCAACATGTACGTTTTTTTATATAAATACAGCAAATATGAGATTTTCACTCAGGTATCCTTGCTGTACTTGCCACGAAACATTTTGGATGTATTGGTTTATACATTGATTGATATAAGGCGCTTACACATTTCCATTTTGGTCACACAAATATCAGCTGATCAAACAGATGTTAATATTAACAATGATAACATGATTAAATAAAGTTTGTTTCTAAAAGGGACAAAACTAACCTGGTGTAAAACTGGTTGTGCCACCCTGGCAGAAAGAGCTGCCATCTAGCGTTTGTGAAAACATCCATTTTTTGTCCACTCTTCTTTGCAGAATTTGTTGGAGTGTTTTAGAGCATGAATGACCTGTTTAGGGTCTTGCCTCAGCACCTTCATCAGATTTGAATCCAGTCTTTAAAAAGAAAATGTTTTGTTGTGGTTTTTGCCATTTAGAGGTGGACTTGCTGGTGAGTTTTGGATCCTTTTCCTCTCTGAACTTGAACTTACATGACGTGATGACTGGACATTCTTCAGGATTTTCTGGTAGAGAGAGGAATTCATAGTTCTATCAATTGGTGTCCAGGTCCTGAAACAGCAAAAGAGCTCCAGACCATCACACTACCACCTTCATGTTGACTATCAGTATGGTGTTCCTGAAATGCAGGGTTGGTTTATGCCAGATGGAAAGGGAAACAAACCATTTCTGGTCTGTCAGTCCAAAAGTCTTGGGTATCATCAATATGCTTGTCAATATGGTTTGTATTTTTTAATCAGTGGTGCTTTTGGCCTTGGATCTCTTACTTGAATGCCATTTTTGGTCCTGCCTCTTACTTATTGTTAAATGAGCAACACAGAATTTAACTGAGGCAAACTGAGCCTGCAGTCCTTTAGATGTTGTTCTGGGTTCTTTGGTGAACGTTTGGAGTGATTTTAATAAGCACCGCCTCCTGGGAAGGTTCGCCACTGTTCCAAGTTTTTCTCTATTTGCGAATAATTCCTCTCACTGTAGTGAACTGGAGTCCCAAAGCCTTAGAAAGCTATTCATAAGCCTTTCCACTGATAATTGACAGCTAATACTGAATTTCTTCAGATGGCAGCAAGATGTCTTGGTTTTTCACATCTTTTAGCTTACTTCATGTTGTCAGAAGGGTTCTATTTAAGTGACATCTTATCATATTGTGGTTAGTCAAAGTTAATGATTTAACAAGCAGGGGAATTGTATTTTCACATAGGACCAGGTTATTTGGAAACTGCACTTTTTATTACTATTATTTTTTATTTTTCTCCAGATATAAAAATATTTTGATCAGAAACATCAAGGTGTGACAAAAAGCCAAAATCAAAAGAAATTTGTAAGGATGCAAGTACTTTTCAGCAGTACTATATGCAACTTTAAGTCATACACTTTCACCTCTGGTAAAATACTGTTGGAATTCAGCATTGCATGCGAGTCGACTTTCCGCTGCTTAAATCTTATCTTCAGTTGTAGGGATTGCTTCAATGCTTTCTAAATCAAACAGACATTACACTCTTTTGATTATAAGATGCTAAAAAATAAAACCTATGTTCTACCTGCCTTCTAACTTCTTGTGACAAGTTTCGGCCTTTTACTGTACCATGCAAACAATTCTTCCCCCTAAAACCGTGTCCCTTGGTCTTTATGATCCTGTTTGTTCACTAATGTTCTCTAACAAACCTCTGAGACCTTCACACAACGGCTGGATTTATCAGATTAAAATGTACCGATTTGACTATAAATCCGGTGACATCTGAAGGGGAATGGTTGCACTGGAATTTATTTAAGGGGTATCAGAGTCGAGAGGGCTCAAAATAGTTTTATTGGTAGAAAATGATGAAAAACTTTTAAATAAATTGTTCAGGATAAAAATTTAAAAAGGTTCAAATGGTATAAAATGTTTGAAATGTACTGTAGCTGTAACTTTTACTTTGTTTCAATAAATAAATAAATGTTTTTTTTTCCTTGGAATCAAAATGAAGAGTTATTTTCTTCTGGATTGACTCCCTGTTGTGAAATGAAGCAAAACCACTTTGTGAAGTCAAAAGGATTATTTATCCTTTTTATGTCTTACTCATCTAAAGTTGCATTTACTTTAGAGAATCTGATATCATTTTACGAAATTCACAAAACCAGATCAAACGCATCAAGTCTGTGTCAAAGTCATCAACCAGTTTGGTTTTATTCACACTTGCAATGTCACATTTATCACAAACCCAATCAAAAACACAGGAAACCAGAAAGGACTGGGCGCCCTATGTCCCACTGTCATCAGTGGTGTCATGATCCATCCAAAGAAAGACTCATTCTTCCCAGGTGTCTCCATAGATGTTCTTCTTCACTGAAACATAAGTAACATCGAAAATAAGGTCGAGTCTTTTCCACCCAAACAATGAACATCTACCTCTTTGCTTTTCACTCGTCTACTATATCTTGTGCTACAACGTTTCGACAACAGCCGCTCACCCTGTGTGTTGCCTCTCTCAGTGTCCTTCTCTGTCGGCGCTTTGAGCATCCTGTCAGCCTTCTGAATGAGCGTCACCTCGTAGTTCTCCCTGTTTTTGAGCCTCAGGTCCTCATAGAGGATGGGTTTCTTTCGAGGCTCCTCGTCTTCATCCATATACGACTGTACTGAGGGGAACAGAGAAAGATTAGGAGAATAAAACAAAAACACAGTTATCCATAAAGTAGAATTATTCTTTGGAAAAACATGCCACATAAAAAAAAACACAATGAGAAATAATCAGATCAATATTTAAAACAAAATAAACACAAGGCAATTATATGTGGGTTGGGCTTCTGTAGACAAATCACCTTTAATCAGTAGGCAACATCAATTAAATTTGATTGCATTGTATTATAACTTGGATGAAACTGGGCTTTATATAACTGACTTTAATTGGTCTCTCTGACTTTACTGATTCTAAATTTATACATAACTAGAAATTAATTGGAACCGTTTGTCCTCCAAAGTACCTTGAGATGACATTAATTCTGAATTAGCACTATTTAAACAACCTGAATTGAATTATATCTGATTGACAACTAATTGTGTCTGCTGGTTGGTGTGAATTGTCTGCTGGTTACTAGTATCAGGGTATAACAGGGTATTAAAAAGCTAAGGTTCACAAAAACCAACAAGCTGGCTGAAAGACTATTCTCTCAGTTTAAAGAATGATAAATTTGACTGTTTAGAAATATCTCCACTCACTAAAAACATTGACAGCTATGAACTACAAGAGCACCACCTAGTAGTGAGCAAGAATATCATATAGTTGTCTTTTGTAGTAAAATCTCCCCATGTTAAAGCATAGCTCTGAAGGAAAAAAACACAACAGCCATAAACAACAACTCCTCTATGGGGGATGTAGTTTAGAAAAGAAAATTTCTAAACCGATTCCAATTAGTTTCCACCAGTTTTGCAAACATGTGTGAAACAAAATTGACATTTAAGAAACATTCTTAGGACTTGAAGTAAACCATATCTCAAAGGGGGTTTGTGTAACTCAGAACAATTTCAAATTAAAAACCAAACAACACGTAAAGTTCACCCCTGATAATAATATAATAATAATCCATAATAAGTATGTAACAGTAGGAATTTTTTTTTAATTATATGCACACACACAGCTATCAGTTTAACTTCAGCAGAGAAGTTTTCTGTATTAAATAATATCTGTCAGGGATTCATTTACAACCAGCAGCCTGAACACACAATGCACCCAGCCTCCATGCCGTTTATTATTGGTGAGGATACAATATACTGCTTTTAATTAGCTTTATGCCATTTGAAGTTCAAGCACTTTTCGCCCGTTTAAGGCTTTAATGTTGTGAAGGTTAGCCTCAATGATGCTACAAACGGAGAGATAAACCCTCTGGTAAATACTGTATTTAGGCTGTCTTGCTAAGTGTAATCAGACACTCAAACGCAATTCCCAAAAATCTGATGAGCTGATATATATCTCTGCTCTACTTTCTCTGCCTTCTGCGATGATACATTTGATGGGTGATAAAAAAAAAAAAAAAAACACTTTTTTTTTTTTTAAAGTGCAGTCAATAAATATTGTTTTTTTTAATCGTAATTTTATTTTTATAACTATATATATAACTATACTGATACTCTACTACTACTACCATGGTAATCATTAAAACCAGCAACCATTTAATCTCATATGAAATGTATATTTTGAAGTAGAAAGAAAATAAAAATAAAATTAAACTGGTGCATCTGAGCAAGAGCATAGAACTATAATGCATAGACAGTGTCTTAAAAGCAAGTCTACAATCTCTCTGCTGCAGCAGATCATATCCATATTCATATTCATGTTCTAATATGCTCATATGACCCATCCCTAGTGCTCTTCTTCAGGAAATGCTGTTTTAAATCTGCAGCTGTGAGCAGCATATCCGCTTAGCATTCAACTGTAAGCTCTACCCAAGCTTGTTATACTCTAGAAAGAGCTGAACTGCAAAGAAAGAAACATTTAGTGGCTGTTCTTTATTTTTAATAAAGTCTATGTATTAAAATCAAAATAATAAATGTTACAATGTTAGAAAGGTTGTAAATAGAGCAAGTACTCTTGTACTTTATAAACTAGATTCCAGTAAAGTACACTTTCTGTGTACTTCAGGTACTTCTGATATGTACCTGGAGCACTGAAGTCATCTGCTCGACCCATTTGCACAGGGGGATCAGGGCTGAATTCATATCCATGATCTCTGGTCTGGCTGGATGCTGCGCCTGGTGCATCTGCAGGTTGGAACATGGTGTCAAACGATTGGCTGTTTGGGTCGCTGAGCTCTGACTGAGCACCACCGGAGCTGTGAGACGAAGAAAACAAACAAGTGGCTACTGAGGCTGTCGCTGGCAGCTCGAGAGAATGCAGTCACAGCCTCTCTGCATGCGCGTCCTACTCACTAATGCTGAGGCATCCCTGCTTTCTGTCTCAGGATTTCTCCCAGAGGGGAGTTCTCCAGCTTCTTGAACTTTTCCTGGCATGTTTTCATGTATGACAGTTTTCCTGCCAGGTAGCCACAGAAGCCAGCGACTGGAAGATGAAACATACACAGACGTTAGTCTACGTAGAAACGAAAAAAAAAATGTTATTTTAGGGAGAATGCTGAATAGACATACTTTCAACAGTTAGAATCAAAGTTTTGCCTCAATAATTTCAGGCAACATGTGAGGGTAATTCCTCAAACTTAAGAGCAGATAACTTACAGGCCACTTTAGGTAGAGACCCAAACCTTGGAGATGGAGACAGAGCCCCTACAAATATTAACAGACCCGCATCAGGTTTAGGTTTGACAGACATCACAGTAACAAAAAGGTTGATTTTACTATGAGATGTGAAGTACCTCTGGCAACTAGGGCTTGAGTGATCGCCATGCTGACCACAGAGAAGGGCACCGCTGTGAGGAAAGGAAATTATTATCGTAAAAACGTTCATTGGGTCAAAAAGCTGCTTTCATCTTTAAGAGGCTAAAGACCTCGAAAAAATTTAAATTTCTTAATTAAACTTACATCTATAAAAGAAGCTCTCATGGTTGCACTCTCTCAACACTCTCTTCTCCTCCTCTGTGGGGATGTAGTCTACACCCAGAGGCACCTGCTGATTGTCGCAAGAAAGTTAAATTAGAGGCAAGGAATTGATATTCAACATTTTCAATATCTCATAGAGCACTGTTCAATTCAGCATCGCAAGGTGGAAAGAGATTAGCAAAACAGCAAGTCTATCAAAAAATGGCCGACTGGCTGGGCAAAGACTCACAGTTCAGGTGGGAGAATATTAGTCATACTGCAACTCTGGCAGAAAGGAAAGCCATATGAAGTCCCGTCTGCATTTTGCCAGAAGCCGTGTATGGAACACAGCAAACATGATCAGCCTGATCTTGAGAAGGTTTGCATGTACAAAAATAGGTGCAAACTGAATTGTGTGCACAAAGCTGCACCCAAACCAGGCGCAAACAGAACAGCGTGTTTAAAATAGGCGAAACAGCGGGAGCAAGCAAACTTTTTTTTTTTTTATGTGTCCTGTCCGGCAGAGTAACACTCAGAATTGTTGTACGAGTGCCAAGAAGAACCCCAACAGATTTACTTTCAGAAGTGGAGCATTGTGGCTAACGCTATAATGCTTCACTTGATATATCTGTATCTATATATATATAGATATATATATATAGATATCTATAGATAGATATCTATAGTTTATCTATCAATCGACCGATCGATAGATAGATAGATCGGGATTGTTTCAATTGCAATGGACTCAGACGGAAACAAAAAGGAAAAAAAAGAGCAGGGGAGAGTCCCAGGGAAACCACCTAGCAGCCCCCGGGAGCTGCAGCAACAAGCCCACAGGCCCCGCTGGCAGCCATCTACACTGGAGCAGATCCACCCATGGACCCAGAGACCCAAGACCTCGGGGCACATCAACCCCCAAGCAGAGGCCCGACAGAGCCAGGGGGCCCAGGCCCCGGCAAGCAGCCACCAGGAGTGAGCCGGCACACACCAAAGCACCCAGCCCTGGACACCGAGAACAACAAGTACACCAGCGAGCAGAAACACCACCCACCGGAAGGGAGTGTGGTGGAGAGGAAATAGGGCCCACATTTTCAAATGTTTTTTAAAAGTGCATAAAATTATTTTTTCTTGGCTTTGAACTTCGTCTTTTACGGCCACTCAGCTCTCCCAAGCTGTCCGTGATGACAGCCAGTAGCACACGTAAAATTCTCATTTAAACAGGGTGGTCTGCACCAGTTTTGCACCTGTTATCCATTAAGCATGCAATATTTGTAGATCGTCTGCTCAGTTAGTGCACATGCAATTTTTTTGGCAAAAGCCATTTAGCGCTGCTTATTTAGAATTTTTGAAGATCAGAACTTGAAGTGACACCAGAAGTCACTTAAAACAACTATCAACACTGCAAAACATGGTGGTGGCAGCATCATGCTGTGGGAAAATTTTGATTTTTGTTTTGTCCCCAAGCAAGGACTTGGATTCTAGTCTGTGTTGATGCAAAGATGGATGGAACTATATATAAAGAAATCCTGACATATATCCATTTATCAGAACAGACAAGTCAAAGTCAAGACATTCATTCAACAGAGAATCATTGGCAAGAGTTTAAAAAAAGGCTGTTTACAGACACTCTCCATCCAATCTGTCAGAAACCAAGATATTTTGCAAAGAACAGATATAAACTGACATGCCCCCACAATTTACAGTTGTTTTTGAGGTTTAAAGTTGTTCTACAAATTATTCAGGCATTGTGGATGCAACTGCAGGTCACATTTCCAGATTGCATTCCAAGACAATGTTGAAAACCATTTTATTTGCATTGTATCATTATATGCAGCTTTATGTCTCTCCATCTTATAAAATCCCATTAAGCTAAATTGAAGTGAAGTGAGGAATGACAAAATGTGAAAAATTTCAAACCGTATAGAAATACATTTTTATGGATGTTTTTGTCCACAGCAATGGTGAGAAAAATATATACCGTATTTTCCGCATTATAAGGCGCACCGGATTATAAGGCGCACCTTCAATGAATGGCCTATTTTAGAACTGTTTTCATATCTAGGGCGCACCGGATTATAAGGCGCATAGAATAGAAGCTACTGCAGTCAAACGTTTGACTGGGGTTGCTTTATGCATCCACTAGATGGAGCTGTGCTAAAGAGAATGTCAACAAAACAGTCAGATAAGTCAGTCAGTCAAACTTTATTAATACACTACAAACCAGCGTTCTGATAACTCCATTCACTCTCATGGTAAGGTCTCCTCTACATAGAATTCTATTGAATAGAGCCAACCACACGTTAGGAATGCATTGGAGTCTATGAAGTTGAAGTTGAAATCAAACGTTAGTTAAAACGTGAAAGGGAACTTTTCCCTGATTCCGTAAACACGTAAAAGAAACAGTTTGATGCACTAAATCAAACGTTAGTACATTCACAATATAGTAGCGTTAACTGTTGAATTCTCTCGCTGCTGCTCTATTCCCATGTTCGACTGCGTAGCTGACAGCCTTGAGTTTGAACTCAGCATCGTAAGCGTGTCTCTTGAAAGGTGCAATTTTGGGGTCGTTATACACACACAAGTGGTGTTGGACTAGGAGTAAGCACAGTACAGGTGTTTACCGCTATTACTTCGGCGACGCCCCTGACTACGGTAGCCGTAATGCTGCAAGCGGTGCGGCTTTGTAGTTTACCAGTCGTACTGAAACATTTTGACAGAGCGCCGTTTACAACCAGTATGGATCAACCAATTAACCAATTGATCCATATATAAGGCGCTCCGGATTACAAGGCGCACTGTCATTTTTTGAGAAAAGTCATGGTTTTTAAGTGCGCCTTATAGTGCAGAAAATACGGTACTTGTTTTTTTTTTTAATGAAAGCAACAGAAAATGCCTCAAAGTGGTGGTCCAGCTGCACAGGCTGCCACAAAGAGGAGTGTAGCTAATCGTCATTAGACTGAACTAAATCCTGTACAACATTCAACTCATTTGAAAAGAGTTCATTCCCTGTTGGTTTTTATCCGGCTACAACCAGATTTTAAGGATGTGTATAGTATTGTTATCCATGTTAAACGTCAGGCGTTGTTCTTCCTACGTACATTTTATTTATTTACATATCACTGGAACAAAAACCTACTTGATTCTTATAATCAATTAGACACATTAGGACATGGTGCCTTTAATAAACACTTCCATGCTTGTGTTTATGACATGGAGGAGGGACATGGTAAGGACTTTAAAATAAACACAAAGCAAACTCTGTTACCCAGTGACTGATCTGACCTTTTCTTAAAGGAGATTCTACAACATTGATTACAATGTTCCATATTAATTGATCAGAAAAAAAACAATCCCTTCTTTTGACCAGATTTAAAATGACATTAAGGGTTTTATTCTGAAATAGACTTTATTGACAAAGTTGTATGCAGGTCTCTGTGACACTTAAACTCGTCTGACACTTTATGAAAATACCATCAAATTTAATTTGATCCAATTAGAACCAATCCAAATTTCAGGAAACGTTTTCAGGATTTATCATTTCGTAAAAGCATGAAAGTTTGACCTCAAGTGTTAATGGGTTTATTGAACAGGTAGCCTTGCATGGTTAATTAGGTTTCATTCATGAAATAGATTTATTCTTATCAGAACATTTTACATAAGGCAAACCCCTAAAAATTAGGTAATCTAAGATTAATTGAACCCGTTTGGTTTTTTCGTTAACCTGCTCCAGATATTAACAGCAGACTGCTGCCGCCTAGACTGATGAGATTAAAAAACAAGCGTGGGGGGGCTGTTCGTGTTCAAAGTCAACACCAGCTAAAGGTAGCTAACATGCTAACTGCTAAAAATGTTTGTTTACCTGCGCTGTGTTGCGCTGCCGCTCCTCCATAAACCCTGGCGGACTAGAAGACATGTTGACGGCACGGCCAGCACTTATTGGCCCTTCAAAGCATGTATTTTAACAACGTGGAAACCGCACTGCAGCCAGACGTATTTAATGTTTGGTACAATGTCATTGCGCCTGTAACAGTCATTTAACCCGGAAGTAGAAACAAAAGTTGGCTTTATCTAACTGCTTCAGCTGAGAAAAGAGTTACTATTACTTCTTGATAATAGACATCCATTAAGATAATTATATGAAATAAAAATAAAAGAAAATTTTAACTGTATCCAACCAAACTAGTTTCCCTTTGTCTCTTATTTTGAAAGTTCAATATAAATCTCTGTCTCGGCTGGTTTTAGATTGAATGTAAATTATTGTGAATCAAACAAAAAGGTTTGCAATGAATTCACTTTTTATTTTTGTTAGAAGCTGAATGAAACTGAAACAGAGTTTATGACTGATGAAAAACCATTTTGCTGAAGCAAATAATGGCACATTTTGAGGTATTTAGGAAAGAACTTAATCTGAAATTTTGCTGACAGATGTTTTTCTTAAACTCAGAGATGTTTACTTTGGGCCAGATAAATGTGCTTCTTTTGTCCTCTACATAAATAACCTTTTTAAACGTTACATTCTCATCAAAGTGTTCCACTCCTGAGGCTCCATTGTCTTTATTCTTATATTTCAAAAAAGAAAAATGGTATAAAGTTGATTTTCCTAAATCTTAGTCAAACACATTTATTTTATTATGCCAAGAGCTTTCAAAACATTTTATTATAATTGTTCCTTCTTTTATGAATCTTTTCAGCCCTTCATTCCACTTCTGGAGAAATTTGCCAAAAATAATAAATTAAACATTTTACAACACCTGTCCAGGGTATACCCTGCCTCTTGCCCATAGACTGCTGGAGATAAACACCAGCTTCCCCGCGACCCACTATGGAATAAGCGGTAGAAAATGACTGACTGACTGACATTTGACAACAGTCTTTTGTTCGGCACTAAGAAAGTGAGACATTATTGCAGTTCTTACTATTAAACACTTTGAAAGGATAGGGTGTTAAGTTGTGGTCTTTAAAATATAGCGTAGAGCCTCATCCTGGACCTTATTAGTACTAATATTACAGTTATTAATAACTGTATACATATGGTATGTAGGGTCTCACCTTCACTAAAACTGTATCCTTGTTTAATTAGTTTAGTTTATATAATAATACATGTGTAATTCAGAAAAATACAATAGTTAACTAATTAATGGTCCACCTGTAATTAACTGTGATTTATTTCTTAATTATACTGCATCTTTAAACCTAGAGCTGTACGTTTAGAATCTGCACAGAAGATATGAAAGAGAAGAGGGAGGCTTACTTTTGCTCTTTCTACTACATCTTTCTGGCACCAGGAGATATTGTTTCCCTGTTAATGAGCAACACTTTTTCCTGTCTACATGTAGAACTAGACAATAAGACTGGCTGCAGCAATGAGATCAATGTGTTGATCTGAAGGACCTTTGAATGCGTTCAGATACGTTTGGATTTAATGCTTTTATTTTGACTGAAGTAAAGGACCAGATATTTAAACATTATGATGCAAATCCAGCTAGAAGCTCACAGAGAAGGTTGCTGCTGTTTTCTATCACAGACAGATTTACCTTCACCTGTAGCTCAGGTGAAAGTCCCTCATCATGACCCTGAAGATGCTCATTAGAGTGAACCTCCACCTCATGTCTTGCTGGGTGAATCAGTGATTAGCTGTAACTCATAATTAGCCCATTCTGAGTCAGCATTCAGGTTTTACTCCATCTTCATCTGGGTTATACCGCTCTACTTCCACCTTTTCCTGAACACACACCCACCAGGCTCCCTCTCTCCGTTTGGCTCCATGGTTGCTCTGAAATGATCCCTGTTCGAGGCCCTCAGTGTAACCTTCCGGGTAATGAAGGAGGTAGGTCGACCTGGAGTGAACTGCTGTTCTGGACTTCTTCAGAATGGAGTCCGTCTCTGGCTCTGCACGTAGTTGCGCATTCATGGTGCTGCGAGTGCGCAAATAAATATTTTTTGTCTTCTCCTTTTAACTCATTGTCAGGTTAGTTGGAGCGGGAGGTGATTATATGGAACACAATTAAAAAAATCTGATTGTTTTCAAATAAAAATGTGAAGTCCAATACCATTTTGTGGATGTATCTTTTTAATACTTCTAAATTTCTTCTATCAAGAAGTCCGGGGCTGTTCAGAAAACATCCGGGGCTTCCGCCCTTGAAGCCCAGGTCTAACTATGCGCCTGGCCTAAACTCACTACTTTGCAAAGCATTTCTTGTTTTGGCACTAGTGGCCTTTACTGAGTAGGAATTTGACAGACAGGGAGAGAGAAGGGAAGACATGCAGCAAACAGCCCAGGACCAGGTATCAAACCCTCGACAACCACATTGAGGACTATAGCCTCTGCATGTGGTGTGCCTGCTCTAACAACCGAGCCACCCAGCATCCCTCTCCAAATCATCTCTAAAAGATTTTTGCTTAGTGGCAGGGTGACTTACCCTGATGAAATAGGCCACAGCCATCAGGGAAACCAGTTTTCATGAAAGGACATACAAATCTTCAACGTTTAGGTAGGAGGTACGTGCAAGTAACATCCACGTGGATAGTGGTTAGGACCCTAGATTTCTCAGCTTAAGTTTGTCTAAATCATCTCATCACGAGGCCAACTTGCCCTCTTCCCATAGTGTATCCAGATGCCATGTGTTCCCAATTATTGGCACTCATTACAGTGGACAAGGTTCAGCATGGGCACTTCTACTGATCTGAAGCTATGCAGCTCCATGTGTAACTAACCGCTATGTACTGTGTATTCTGACACTGTCGATTAAGAACAAGCAATAACTTCTTCAGCAATTTATACTACAGTAGCTCCTCTGTTAGATTCCGACCACTTCCGACTGGAAACAGCCCAGAGGAACTGCAGTTTTGGAGATGGCCTGTCTAGGCCCAGGCTCGTTGGATGGCCTGTACGGGTATCACAATTTTGCCCTTGTCAATGTTGGTAAGATCCTTAGACTTGCCGTTTTTTCTGCTTCTTACACATCAGCTTTGATGACAAAATGTTTACTTACAGCCTGATATGTCCCAACCACTAGCAGGTGCCTTCTTACAAAGATAATCATTCATTCACTTCAGTGGTCACCGTGTTATGCCTGATTGGTGTTTATAACACTACTGTGTTTAACTACTTTCCCACCAATATCTACAACAGCCATAACAAAGTGTTTTGTGAATGCTTTCCTACAGGGGGCTGTAATAGCAGTGCTTGGACCCTAGATGATGCAATTCTGCTTGCAAAGTGACATGGATGGCCACAAATGAGCCGTTCTCTGTACATACTTGCATTAAAAAAACACTGTCATATTTCAGGATTTCCAATAGAGATGGAAAAACCAACTATGTCAATGTAACCTAATTATAGAAGTCAATTTTTACTTGATTTATTCCGTGTGAGGTGATATCTGTGTTACATACCATCCTTTTTGTCCAGCCCAGCTGTGTTCCTCAGACAGGGCCATCAGAACACTCTGTTAAAATGAAGCACAGAGAGGTTCTAGGATTATCTGCACTGACACTAGTCTCACTGGGTCACTGAGGGGTATATGACTGCTGTAATTCCTGGATCATTTAAGGTTTTTATGTTGGTTTTTTTTCTGTGAAAACTGTATTTTTCCATTAGGAAATCAGCCGTTCACTGAACCTGTGTATGACATATGAATCAGTTTAAGCATTGTGGAGACAAAGGAACAGCAGACAGATCAGGGTGAAAGTCTAAAGCAGGCTGGGTTATAAAACTTAGTAAACTGAAAATCCCGCAGAATTCTGTTCGATCTTTCGTCTGAAAATGGACACAACTGCAAACCTACCAAGACATGGCTGACCACCTAAACTGACAGGCTAGGCAAGGAGAGCAGTAATCAGAGAACCAACCAAGAGATTAATAGTAACTCTGAATGAGTAGCAGACACAGCAAACATGTGGAAGGTTTTCTTTTCAGATGAGACCACAACTGAACATTTTGGCCCACATGTGAAACTCTTTGTGTGGCAGAACAATAACACTGGAAATCACCCTTAACACACTGTCTGCTTAGTGAAACATGGCAGTGGCAGCATTATGCTGTGGAGATGTTTTTCTTCAATAGACATACAGACAAACTGGTCAGAGTTGATGTGAAGATGGATGGAACTATGTACAGACCAATCCTGGAAAAAAACCTGTTAGTGCAGAAAAGCTGAGACTGGAGCGGAGGTTCACTTTCCATAGACATTCAGTCTGAGGCACAATGGAAAAGTTTAGATCACATCATACACACATGTTCAGAATGGCCCATTCAAAGCCCAGTCTTATAACCAGTTGAGAATGTGTGTCTCGACAGACACTCTCCATTCAATCTGACTGAGCTTGAGCTACTTTACCAAAAAACAACTATGGAAATATTGTTTTCAGGAGGTGTTGTGGCACTTAAAAAGTAACAGACATGGATTCAAATCTGTCACCCACCACTGTCACAACCGCCATGGAAAATCTAGTACATTAGTTTGACCTAAACAGATTTTTGAAGTGCCATCAACTGATTTGCAGATTGACTGATGTTCTGAAGGATTGACCAATGGGTAACTACAGTAAAAAAATCTATAGATTTTACTCCAAAAATAGAACACCAACATGTTCACAAACTCAAGCCTTTTTGATTGAGGGCACATCCTGTACCCCTCCCTCAACCCAACCATCCACACAAGGTCCTAGATAAACCTTTGGGAGCCAGCTTCCCTATCCATCCTCTCCTGCGGTTAATTCAACAGTAGACTAGATGGAGTTACTGTCGTTCTAATGCTGTGCGTGAAAGACAGAACAGGATATGACAGAGGTTGGAAAAAAAGAGGATTTTCTCAGCAAAAGTCTGGAAATTTAATGGATGGTCACTTTTTCACACAGAACAAACAAAGAATTAGTCAAAGATTCAGGGAGGAAAATCTGTAAAGCATTTTGGGTGAGCTGACATTTATCAGCAGCAGGTGTTGTGCAGGGAGACAGGATCAGCTCCAGGCTTATCATTGGGACAATGTGAGCAGTGGATTGTGACAGAGGGGTTACAAACAGTTCTAGGAGAGGTTAACCAAAGTTTGAAAGGTGTGTCTGGCTTATCTAAATGTTCCAGGAGAGATGTAAGTGGAATCATCAAACCCTCTGATACCTCCCAATCTTTCCATCTCATATGTGAAGAGGCAGCCCAGGTGACCACTGCACCACTGAAGCATGGACTCTCTACAGGTGCCACAGGTAAGCAGAGAGACTTTATATCTTCCATTATAAGAACAGGGCTCAAGAAACGAAGCACGCAACATCTAAGTAATAACAAGAAAATATAACATGTTTTTCTGTGTTTGGAATTTCAAAAAGATACATTAAGTTTTTAGAAATTAAGCTTTTGTAAATGGAATCACAAATACACGTTGCATATTTGATGATTAATGTCACTAATGTTGTCTGGACAGTGAATTTAACTTTGGCGTTATTGCCAGTGGACCACTGACAATCAGCACATTTGCAACATTTATTTAATACGTAATATATGCTTCCAAATGCTTACAGAAGCTTAACAGTGATAAATTAATTTATGAGCCAACTCACAAGAGATAGAAGAGCTTTGTTATCAAAGAGTGAACTAAAAAAGACTATTTTCATTCAGTTATTCTTTTGTACATGGATTCAGTGTTCTTTAGTTTCTATTGCTGGGTTAATGGAATTTTACTGCAACCACAGCATGTGACTGTGAGATCAATACCCTGGCAAGTGATCAGCTGGGTGGTTGGGTGTCATTTTTATTTGGGGGGGTGAAATGAATGGTTGTTAGTACATCATCGTCATACTTTGATTAGATGATATGGTTACATTTGTCAGGAAAAACACAAGCACCATCTGCAACATGTAGTAAAATATATGTGTGTATATTTTCACGCATTTGATCTGTCTGTAAAAATGCAGAGTTTTAAGTGAATAGAGATAAAAACCTTTTTCAAACGTTTCCCAGAGTTAAGATACAGCAAACAGCAATCTGGTATATAAAACAAAATGTACATATGATATTTACATTCTTTCTTTTTTAGTCAACTTCCTCACAGAACAACCGTAAAGAAGGCCAAGATGAAAATTGTGAAGAGAAAATTAAAGGTTGTTCTTTCTTTAATTTATTTATATTTTACCCTTTTGGCAGCCATCTGTATAAACACATAAAAACCGTGAATTTTAATGTTGGAAATGACATTCATTTAGTCTGGACTCTTACATTTTGCAGATGTCAAGGCAAACCCTGCACACTCCACACTGGCCTTGGTGGAGCAGGACTCAGAGGACGTAGACCCCTGGGACCTTCCTGAGCTGAAAGACACTGGGGTCCCATGGTCAGGTAGGGATTTTATGTATGTGTATATATTTTCAGGTTTCCAAGCTTAATACCATTGTCCCTGTGTTCATTTGCGAACTGTAATCTGGCTTTTTATTGTACTTTTGGAGTAATGGCTTCTGCCTCTCTGAGTGTCTGAGCGGCGTCTCTCAGCCCATGTCAGTAAATAATCATTTCACTTTTCAATACTGAGACTCTCTTCACAGCTTCACCCAGCATCTTCGCAAGGCCTTTAGCTTTTGTTCTGGTGATATTACATAGATATAGCACCAAAACAATATGCCATATCTAGGATCCAGAAGCCATCTCCTTCCTGAGCCGTATGATTGCTAGACAAAACCATGGTGTTTAAACAGCTAGTACCTAATTAGTACCTAGTTTCAGCTCCCTTATATACTAACACACATGAAAGAATCTATTTCTATATCTATGTATGTTAACCAGTTCCATACAGAGTCATTGACTATCAGCTTAAATATCCCAAGAACTTAAGAAAGGAGTTTTCTAATGGTTTCCTGGGTTCCCTCAGATACGTAAAGTATTGACCTGGGAAGGAAGTCAAACCGCAGCGAAGACAATAAAATTAAGATACGAAGACACAAACACTTAGAGAGCATTAAATTGAGCTTTGGCCTAATTCTTGTATGAAGCATAGACATAATAAAATATATGATCATGGTAATAATAGGAGAATCTGCTGAGTGTGAGTCTAAATATTGCTGACATGATACCACGGTTAAGATAAAAGCAGCATCAAGGTTGTTCATCTGATCACCGCTTCTATTGCCACTTTTCTGCAACCATTATAAATGAAATAAAATAACCTAACACCATAAAAATGAGTATTGTTTTTTTCATTTGTGCCACTTTTGCATGATTTTGTTTATATATTTATTTGTTTCAGCTCTTGATACCAAGGGTAAAGTGCTGAAAGTGCTGGTGTCAGTGCTGAAGTTTATCATTCTGCTGGGCCTCCTTTACATGTTCATCTGTTCCCTCGACATCCTCAGTTCAGCCTTTCAGCTCGCTGGAGGTAAACGCATTTCGAACTGATAACTTGAAAGAAAGAGGGCCAGAATTCCTTATTTTTTAAATCTTGATTGAGCTTATCTAAATAGTACTGTAGGAATTTTAATTCTAATTTCCGATCAGGATTTTCTCCAAAATAATTACCACAGAGCTGTATTCACTCCGATGAGTGCAGTTATTCTGACGTAAAATAAGTGTTAGATGGTCCTTTGTTCATCTTGTCCAGGCAGAGCAGCAGGCGACATCTTTCAGGACAACTCCATTTTGTCTAACCCACTGGCTGGTTTGGTCATCGGGATTCTTGTCACTCTGCTCGTTCAAAGCTCATCCACCTCCTCTTCAATAGTTGTCAGCATGGTTTCCTCAGGGAGTGAGTTTGAACCTCCATACACAACACTAGCACACATCTAAGAGATTAAAAGAGCGCACATGCATAAATGATCATACAGTTTTCATTTATGGAGAAGTGATACTGATGTGGATCCGTGTTCTCTGACAGTACTAACAGTCCGGGTGGCTGTTCCCATTATCATGGGCACCAACATTGGTACCTCTGTCACCAACACACTGGTCGCCATGACGCAGGCTGGTGAACGCAGCACCTTTCGCAGGTAAAAACTTTGTTTGGAAGATGTTTACAGAATAGTTAAAGTTTCTATTGCGGTCAACGGTAGGTCCATCAACAAATTGGACCTTGTAGATTTAGAATAGGATGTCATCAAAGTTCATGTACATGTAAAAGTAGACAGACAAATACTTTTGGCAATATAGTGAATGTGATTTTTACACATGAATATATTTTGATCTAAACTACTCTATTGCAGCTCTGGCTGCTGAATCAAAACATTCCCACAGAATGGTGCTGCCACCACCATGTTTTACCATGGGAGTGGTGCATTCAGTTAAAATTTAGAGTTAGGTTTCAGTCATACACTGTGTTTTGCATGTAGAGCAAAAAGTAAAATTTTGATCTCATCTGATAAGAGCGCCTTCTTCCACATGTTTGCAGGGTCCCTTACATGGCTTATGGCAATATATAAATGAGACTTCTTATGTCACAGTTAATATTTGTCATGCCACCTGAGCTGTGGATCTCTGCAACTCATCCAGTTATCACGGGCCTCTTGGCTACTTTTTGGTTAGGGCTCTCTTTGCAGTTTGCTCTTGGCAGTTTAGGCTGACAGATATGTCTTGGTAGGTTGACAGTTGTATCAAACTCTTTCCGTTTTCATGCGATGATGTGAAGAGTTATATCCTAACCCTGCTTCAAACTTCTCCACAACGTTTCCCTGATCTGTCTGCTTTGTTCCTTGGTCTTCAGGATGTGTTTATTCACTAATGTTCTCGAACAAACTTTTAAGGTCTTCACAGAACACCTGTATTTCTACTGAAATCAAATTGCACACAGTGGGACTCTATTGACTAATGTGATGATTCCTCAAGACAGTTGCACTGGATTTTATTTAGGGGTGCCAAAGTAAAGGACACTGAAAAAAATATGTGGGGTAAAAACTGTCAAAACTTTTTTATCTATTTCACGAAGATGCACTTAAAGTCTTTGGTAGTAATGTGACAAACTGCGTAAAAGTTCAAGGTGAATGAATCAGTTGAAGAACAAACTAACTATATACAGAAAACTTTGAACCTCAGCCTAATTAAAAGCCTTATTATGACCAAATATAATAAAATAAAATACAACTGACACAAATGTGTATACTGAACTATTACAGTAACTTCAAAAGGTTTTGCTTGAAAATTTTAACGATAACGGTTCTATTAGAAAGACCAGATATCTTTAACATTTTTTCCTCTTCATGCACCTAGGGCTTTTGCAGGGGCTACCGTGCACGACTTCTTTAACTGGCTCTCCGTGCTGGTGCTGTTGCCTCTGGAAGTGGCCAGTGGTTATTTGTACGTGGTGACCGAGCTCATCATCGAGTCTTTTAATATCCAGAGTGGAGAGGCGCCGGACCTTTTGAACGTCATCACTGATGTCCTCACTGAGGCCATCATACAGGTGAGATTCCGTAAACGTTATATTAAATGTGTATATGCTTAAGATGTTTTTTTCCTTGTGTAGACTGTTAGAAATTAAGTGTTAGAAAAACAATTTAAATCTATGAATGGCACAAAAAATGGCTTTTGGATGCTTCCTCTGCTATGCATTGTTTATATTCGTTTATGATCCTTGAAACGTTGCATCTTTCTTTCAAACATATCATATTGAGAAACTTCAAGGGAGATACACCTGTGATGTTGTTATCTAGATGTTCTCATCTTTATCTGGATGATAAGAAGCCATTGTATAATGCTCTTGCTTTGAACTGTTTTTTTTTTGTCTCGTATAACTCAGCTGGATGAGTCTGTCATTGGTGGAATTGCTACTGGAGACCCAGAGACCAGAAACAAAAGCATGATCAAGAAATGGTGCCAAACCTACACCAATGCAGTAAGACGTGCAGTGAGCTGAGACACATTTGCTATAAATAACTGGCAGTGGGAGACATTAAGATCAAAAACTGAATCACTGTCAAACTGCATGTGTTTTAGACCTTACAGAATGTCACAGTTCCTGGTCCAGACAACTGCACCTCTCCGACTCTCTGCTGGGTTGATGGCAACTATACTTTCACTCTAAAGAATGTGTCTGAAACATACAACATTCAGAAATGTAAGACATATGGGCTAAGAAATTGTTCTTCTATTACATTCATTTGGAAAAACTGAAACTATGTGTAACGCAATTTAAGGAATCATACAATTCACAGTGGTGTCATACTGTGGTCAATGATCTAAGGGGGCATTGTTTTTGCCTTGCCTGGTTACTCATTGACCTCAAACCTTTTTACATTTTGTCACTTTATAGCCACACTAATGATCTCTAATAAAACTCAGAGGCCTTCACCGAGCGGCTGCGTTTCTACTGAGACTACATTACATATTGGTCTAGTTGGTAATTAGCTAACCTTTGAATGTACTTGTTTGCACAGGATTTTAATTAGGATTTTTAAGTAGGGTTATCAGAGAAAATAAGGCTGAGTACATACATGTACAAAACTTTTGATTTTTATTAATAAAAAAAACTGAAAACCACTTTTGTTTTCATTTTACAATTATGAATTCCAGTAAAAAAACAAAAAAAAATAACCTTTGTTAGGCATTGTGCAAAACTTTAAAACTATCCCCAGTAGGGTAATGGTACACATATTCATACCGTAAATATTGGGCACAGCCCCTTCTGTACAATCCATTGTTCTCTCATATGAACACATGCAGAATGTTTATGTGCAGAAATAAGTGTGCAATGCAACGTTCTGTAGGGCAACTTTAAAAAGTGAAACCAAAACAAAACAGATGGGACTCCCAGCTGGTGAATGGTATGGCAGTTCTTATGAGCGTACTGAATCCCTAGAATCAGTTCATTAAAAATATTCGTTCACATGATTTGTTCACTGAATTGTTCAGTTCTTGCAGTTCATTCGTTCAGTGTGCAAGTAAGTGATGCAGGGCCACTTCCAGCACAGTACATATTGTGTGCAGTAGGCTCGGGAATCTTGCGTCACAGAGAACTGCTGCTGAGGAGTGGCTGACCTCTAACATTTACAAGGCTCTGTAACAGAGAGATGCCACGTTCAACGTCCCTTAAATACTTTTTCATTCTCAGTCTGATGTGAAGTTTAAATTACCGCTCGTAAATGTCTAAATGCATTCAACTGCTGCCATGTGATTGGCTGATTCACTATTTGTGTTAACAAGCAATTGAATTGGCGTACCTAGTAGATGTTGTATATATCATCACCATATATACACATCATTCTGAATGCAGATGCCCTCATCCCCATGTTGATCCCATGTTTCTGTGTGTCTTTCTGCAGGTCATCACCTCTTTGTGGACGTGAACCTGTCTGATCTGGCTGTGGGTCTCATCCTGCTGGCTCTCTCTCTGCTAGTTCTGTGTTCCTGCCTGATCTGCATTGTTAAGTTGCTTAACTCCATGCTGAAGGGACAAGTGGCTTTAGTTATCAAGAAAATCCTCAACACCGGTGAGCAGTTTCACACTCTGGATATCCAGTCAGCTGAATAACATGAATGGGTTGGCAAAACACTAAAACATTGTGTGCATGCATGTGTATGCGTGTGTTTGCACAGATTTCCCGTTTCCATTTGGCTGGGTCACAGGTTACATCGCCATTTTAGTCGGAGCTGGAATGACTTTCATTGTGCAGAGCAGTTCGGTGTTCACATCAGCCATTACGCCACTTGTTGGTGAGATCAATCAATGTATAAAATAAAGCAGACACAAGAAGTACTCTTGAACGATTTTTCCGTTTATGTGAAAATATCTGCATGGTTTAATTGATCATTTTGGTGAAATAGGTATTGGTGTCATCAGCTTAGAGAGGGCATATCCACTGTCTATGGGCGCAAACATTGGCACCACCACCACAGCCATTCTGGCAGCCATGGCTAGTCCTGGAGACAGACTGGCTAAAGCTCTACAGGTCAGTGAACCACCCACAAGGGGACTGGTAATGATTACTATCTGGGATTGCTTCTGAAATAGTTTTATTAGAATTTTCTTTAAATCTGTGTGGTGTAACGTTGAAGACAATTGTTTGGTCTTTATCTAGATATATAGTTATTTAAAGAAAATGTAGCTAAATGTAGCTGAAACCATTTTATAATATTCCACAATAAATGAGCAAAGATTAAAAAAATCTAAATAAATTAAAACTAGGAATCCAGAAACATTTAAGTTGAATGAAGATTTTATAATGGGGAATGTTGATTCTGTATACTACTAAAACCAATAATAACAGGCATGTCATATTCGCCTCTCACACATCAGAACTACTGCTTCAATTTTCAATGGTTGTAGAAAACTTTCTCAGCATTTCTCAGCAATAACAGCTAACCTAAAAAAGTTGCATGTCCTTGCAAAGATAATAAAACAAAAGAAAAAAAAATGTAAGCAAACCAAATTTCTGTGAGAACATTATTAATAGCTTCAAACTTCACTTTTTATCAATCTTTCTTTTTCATATTTCTTTGATGATTGTTGGATTTGTTCCAGTAGGGGAAAGTAGGACAAAAAGTCCTTGAATACTATCATGAAAATTGATTAAGGAAATATAAAATCTGTTTTAATAATAATGTTTTGTTTTGCTCTACAAAGTTTTAAAGTTTGTTGTGTGGATGTGTAAAGTAGTGATCATTGGATGTAGGGACTAGTTCCATCTAGCACTTATACCTTTAAATGTACATTTTTTTACTGTGGAAGTACTTAAGATAATTGCTTATTCAAAAATACAATACAATACAATAGCTACTTTTTAAATCATAAGTAAAATAAACGTAATCAATAAAATGTTTCAATCATTTTTCTAGATTGCCCTTGTGCACTTCCTGTTCAACATCTCTGGAATCATTTTGTGGTATCCAATCCCCTTCACTCGCTTCCCCATACGCATGGCTAAGAGTCTGGGGAACATCACCGCCAACTACCGCTGGTTTGCTGCAGTATACATCATCGTCTGCTTTCTTCTCTTACCACTCTTTGTATTCAGCCTGTCGCTGGCCGGTTGGGGGGTCCTTGCAGGTGTGTGTATACCTTTAGTTGTCATGTTGATCATCGTCATGGTGATCAATGTGCTGCAGAAAAGGAAACCTGGATGTCTGCCTACAAGACTGCGATCCTGGGACTTCCTCCCTCTCTGGGCCCACTCCCTGGATCCCTGGGATAAACTGGTTGTAGCGTTCACAGCCAAATGCTGCTGCTGCTGCAAATGCTGCCAAATTTCAAATGACAATCAGGAACATAAAGAACAAGAATCTGTGGAACAGAGCATAAAAATAAACAAAGAAGTGTACGATAACCCAGCTATGATTGTAGAAAATGAAGTAGAAAATGTAAAAGAGATAGAACTAAATATTTTAAATAGAGCACAGCTTTGAGATTTCATATTTATTATATGTGTGTGACTGTGTGTGATTGACAGAGGAATAGTGCTTATAGCACATGAACTAACATGAATCAAAATATTTATATGATAACTTAAATTGACATTTTTCTGTAACATGTGAAAGAAAAATGATATACACTGTGAAGTGATGATGGCTGTGGTTCATTGAAGTGTTCTTTGATTAATTAGGAATCTACATTTGTCTTGAAATGATGTATCCCACGTCTGTCAGCATCAGTGGCGGATGCTGGTCTTTCAAGGAGGGGAAGCTCAATTTCAAGATCGCTGATTCGCTGATTCGCAATCAATCAAAAAGGGATTCAGCCTCAGACAGATCATCCAATCATCATGCAGAAGCTGAGCATCCGGCCAGCCGAGGCCAGCCCACTGCCCCATAGACCCCCAGAGACGCTGAGCGTCCGATGGGCGGGACAAAGCCCAGCAATTTTACTTCGCTACTGAACTCACTGTTTAAAGCACTGTGAAACTAGGGGAATGAGTGAGAGGAAAGCCTCGTCGTTACCAGTGATAAGAAGCTGATTCTGAACAAAGCTGAGCGCGTTGTAGCGTACATTTAGTCAATGACATGTACACACAACAGTATATATTTGATCACTTATTTTTTGACATTTTAGGGGAAGCTGAGCTTCCCTTGCAGTCTTAGAACAATCGCCACTGGTCAGCATCCTGCTCTGTTTGTAACTTTCACCTTACTGATTTCACTTTCTAGTTGATATTTTTGAAGTTTGGTAGTATGAAGGAGTGATGAGAAGTCAATCAGACAATCTCAGTTTGGAGGATATGAAAGGTTTTTTCGGGGCTAGTGGGTAGTCAGAGAGGGGTCAGTTCCAAAGAGGATTTTTAAAGTTTTTAAAATGATGTTATATCAACTTATGCACATCTGTCACATTTACTTTAGCTGATTCTTTACTTGATGTTTGCAATATATTATCAATGAGGTTCCTTGTGAAACAGGTTGTAGATAAACAAAAATAACAACCTAATGGAAAAGTAAGGTAGATAAAAAATTTCTAACATGATTTTTTTAATACTTTAATATTAGATACTTATTTTGACTAGGTACTAGAAGTATGCTTGTTTTTCAGTAGGTGTTTCACATAAAACACCTTTTTAAGAAAAATCCAAAGTTACTTACAAAGAAAGTTTTGTCTGAACATAATTAGCTTGAATTGTATTGAGTTGTTGCAAGTCATATCAAAACAAATAATAAACTTACTGTTGAATGTTTGGCTAGCATAAAACATGTCTAACATTTGAGCAGTTTGCTAGGCTGCTAGGCTAGCCGTTTGAGTCAGATATTTCTTTAGTATCACGGTTAAGCTATGAGTGTGTTTGGTGACAGATTGTAGAAACATCATTGTAACTTTCATAGACAAGTTAACTCCATATTGGAGCTATATATTATGTCTGTCTCTGGTTGGGGTGAAATATTTTCGCTGTCCAGAAAAAAGGATAGGAGAGACTGCAGCTTTCTGAACGCCATTTGTGAGTAAGTGTAATACTAATAAAGTATAATCTTGTATTTCACACAATGGGCTGTATGGTGGTGCTGTTGGTAGTATTGTAGCCTTGCAACAAGAAGGTCCTAGGTTTGAATCCTGCCTGGGTTCTTTCTGCATCCATGGGTTCTCTTCGGGTACTCAGGCTTCCTCCTACAGTTCGCAACATCCTAAGTTAATTGATCACTCTGAATTGCTCTCAGGTGTGAGTGTGTGTTTGTGTGGTTGTTTCTCCTGTGTTACCCTGTGGTGGACTGGTGACCTGTCCAAGTTGTACCCTGCCTCTCACCCTAGGACAACTGGACATAGGCACCAGCTACCCAACAGCCTTACACGGACAAGCAAGTACAGACAATGGATGGATGGTATTTCACAACATTTTCAGTGCTTTGATCTTTCACTTAACTTAGCTTTAACTTGATCAATGAATAGTCGAAGCAAAATTTAGTATCCACAAATGAATCCTAAATTGCGCTGAATGATATGGAGGACAAAAGAATCCTGATGTGAACATTCCTAACAGAAACAATAATGACTGAAGATTTTAGGTGCACCCATGAAACACTGCTGGGGCTTTAGCTGTTGTATATGGCCGAAAGATGCAACAACCAAACTTGCTTGTAAGATAATTACCATAATTAAAAGACATTCTTGTAAGAATGTTGTTATATATTTGTTATATAAGAGCAAATATTTAGATATAGCTGAAACCAGATCTCTGCTTATGGTTCTTGTTAACCAACTAGCTAGGGTTAGCACTGTGGCACAGCTAGCTGCTATGGGAAGTTCAAAACTCCTGTGAGCCCTTGCCTTCAATGTTTTAGGTAAATGTGTGTAAATGCAGGAATATTCATCTTTCAATCACAGACTTTTACCATACAGTGTACCTCGGGTAAATATGACCTGTTAGTGTAAAACGATGGCAAAGTTTCAAATACCTAAAACAATGGAGAAATATTAATGGCAGAATGGGCGTTTTTAGGGTCTCCAATAACTGGGGGCTTTAGCCCAAACCCAAAATATTTAAATTTCCATAAGACAATTTCTAAGTAATTTAAAGTTAAAATAACATAGGACATATTGTACCAGTTCTCTGTCTCGGCTGGGTTTGGACTGAATATAAATTATTGTGAATCAAACAAAAAAGGTTTACAGTAATTTTACTTGGTTTTCATTTTTGTTAGAAGCTGAATGAAGGATAAGGAGAAACAGAGTTTAGGTCTGATGAAAAACCATTTTGCTGAAGCAGATAATGACACATTTTGAGGTATTTAGAAAAAAAAACTTAATCTGAAAATTTGATGACAAAGCTTTTTCTTAAACTCAGAGATGTTTACTATGGGCCAGATGTGCTTCTTTTGTCATCTACAAAAATTCCCTTTTTAAAAATGACATTCTCACCAAAGTGATCTACTCCTAAGGCTCCATTGTCATTATTCTTATATTTCAAGAAAGGAAACTGGTATAAAGTTGATTTTCTGAAATCTTAGTCAAATTGTAAAATCCTGAACACATTTATTCATTTTAATTATGCCAAGAGTTTTCGAAACATTTTATTAATATTGTTCCTTCTTTTATGAACCTGGTCTGTTTTACTGCCATATTTTCAGCCCTTCATTCCACCTCTGAAGAAATTTGGCTTGCCAAAAATAATAAATGAAACATTTCACAACACAGTCTGCAGTTCTCCACTGAGCTTGTGAGACATTAATGCAGTTCTTACTATTAAACACTTTGAGAGGAAAGGGTGTTAAGTTGTGGTGTTTAAAATATAGCATAGAGCCTCAACCTGGACCTTATCAGTACTAATATTACAGGTATTAATAATTGTATACATATGGTATGTAGGGTCTCACCTTCAGTAAAACTGTATCCTTGTTTAATTGGTTTAGTTTATATAATATTAAATGTGTAATTCAGAAAAATACAATAGTTAACTAATTAATGGTCCAGCTGTGATTAATTACTATGATTTATTTCTTAATTATACTGCATCTTTAAACCCAAAGCTGTATGTTTAGAATCAGCACAGAAGATATGAAAGAGAATAAGGAGGTTTACTTTTGCACTTCCTACTCTGTTTCACTAGCACCAGGAGATATTTATTGAGCAACACTTTTATTCTGTCTACATGTAGATCTAGATTATAAGACTGGCTGCAGCCATGAGATCAATGTGTTGATCTGAAGGATTTTTTTATGTGTTCAGCTACGTTAGGATTGAATGCTTTTATTTTGGCTGAAGTAAAGGGCCAAATATTTTCACATTATGATGCAAATCCAGCTAGAAGCTCACAGGGAAGGTTGCTACTGTTTTCTATCACAGCCACATCATTTAACTTTATCTGTAGCTCAGGTGAAAGTCCATCTGCTTACTGTTCCTCATCATGACCCTGATAATGCTCATTAGCGTGAACCTCCACCTCATGTCTTGCTGCGTGAATAAGTGATTAGCTGTAAGTTACAATTAACCCATTCTGAGTCAGCATTCAGGTGTTACTGCTATGTTCAGCCTGGGTTATACCCTCTGCTTCCACCTGTTCCTGTACATACACACACCAGATTCCCACTCTCCGGTAGGCTTCGTGGTTGCTCTGAAATGAGCCCTGTTCGAGGCAGGTCGACGGCCTTGGAGTGAACTGCTGTTCTGGACTTCTCCAGAATGGAGTCCGTCTCTACCTGTGCGCAAATAACTATTCTTTGTCTTCTCGTTTTAACTCATTGTCGGGTTAGGTGGAGTGGGACGTGATTATAGAGAACACAACTGAAAAAAAACTGTTTGTTTTCAAATAAAAATGTGAAGTCCAATACCATTTTGTGAATCCATCTTTTTAATACTTCTAAATTTCTTCTATCAAGAAGTCCAGGGCTATTCAGAAAACATTTATGTCTTCAGCCCCGGAAGCCCAGGTCTAACGCCGCAGCTAAATGGCATCTTCAGAGATATTACACTATTGTGGCATTTGATGTTTAGATTGTTAGACCGAACCTACCTACTCCATACCTGAATGTGTGCACTTAAATAATCTTAATTTGTAATTCAATTCAATTCATTTCAGTTTATTTACATAGCGCCAATTCAAAACACATGTCGTCTCAAGGCACTTCACAAAGTCAGGTACATACATTTCAATTAATCCTAACCATTGAACAGTTCAGTCAGATTCAGTTATTTATTCAAATTAGATAAAAAGTTTTTCTGTCTAAGGAAACCCAGCAGATTGCATCCAGTCAGTGACTTGTAGCATTCACTCCTCCTGGATGAGCATGTAGAGACAGTGGACAGTCACTGGCGTTGACTTTGCAGCAATCCCTCATACTGAGCATGCATGTAGCGAAAGTGGAGAGGAAAAACTCCCTTTTAACAGGAAGAAACCTCCAGCAGAACCAGGCTCAGTGTGAGCGGCCATCTGCCACGACCGACTGGGGGTTTGAGAGAACAGAGCAGAGACACAAAAAGAACACAGAAGCACTGATCCAGGAGTCCTTTCTATTAGAAGGAAAAGTAAATGTTAATGGATGTAGCTCCTTTAGTAGTTTCATCTAGAAAGAAAGAACAGATAAACTCTGAGCCAGTTTTCAAGGTTAGAGTATGAAAGAGAGCACATATAATTAGTTACAGTAAAGCTCAGTCAATCGCCATGTCTAGGAGAGAGAAAGGGTTAAACACTGAAAGACAGGGCCATGTGGATCATCGGTAGAGGGTGAGCATTAAGTTGTTGCCAGCAGAAGCTTGGACAATGCCCCTCTCCAGAAAGGTGTCACAGAGTCAGGCCAGGTGTAGCTTCTAGGAAGAGAAAAGAGAGAACATAAAGTTAAAGCTGAAATAACAGCAAACAATGCAAAATTGGAAAGTAGTGTGAGAATGTAGCAGAGAGTGAAAGTGGTCATTATGTCCTCCAGCAGCCTAACCCTATAGCAGCATAACTACAGAGATAGCTCAGGATAACCTGAGCCACTTTAACTATAAGCTTTATCAAAAAGGAAAGTTTTAAGCCTAGCCTTAAAAGTAGACAGCGTGTCTGCCTCACGGACTAAAATTGGGAGCTGGTTCCACAGGAGAGGAGCCTGATAACTAAAGGATCTGCCTCCCATTCTACTTCTAGAGACTCTAGGAACCACCAGTAAACCTGCAGTCTGAGAACGAAGTGCTCTGTTAGGAAAATATGGAACAATCAGATCTCTGATGTATGATGGAGCTAGATCATTAAGGGCTTTATATGTGAGGAGGAAAATTTTAAATTCTATTCTGGATTTAACAGGGAGCCAATGAACGGAAGCTAAAGTAGGAGAAATATGACCTCTCTTTTTAATTTTCATCAGAACTCTTGCTGCAGCATTTTGAATCAGCTGAAGGCTTTTAACTGCATTTTGTGGACATCCTGATAGTAACGAATTACAATAGTCCAGCCTTGAAGTAACAAATGCATGGATACATTTTTCAGCATCACTCCTGAATAGGATATTTCTAATTTTGGCAATGTTCTGGAGATGAAAGAAGGAAATCCTAGAAACGTGTTTAATATGGGATTTAAATGACATGTCCTGGTCAAAAATAACACCAAGGTTTTTTACTTTATTACCGGAAGTCAATTTAATGCCATCCAGGTTAAGTGATTGACTAAACAGTTTCTTTTTTAAAGACTTCGGTCCAAAGACGACAACTTGTCTTGTCTGAATTTAGAAGCAGAAAATTTAAAGTCATCCAAGTTTTTATGTCTTCAAGACATGCTTGTAGTCTATCTAACTGGTTGGGCTCATCAAGATTCATGGATAAGTAAAGCTGAGGATCATCACCGTAACAGGGAAAATTTATTCTATGCTGCCTGATAATTTGACCTATTGGAAGAATATATATAGTAAAGAGGATTGGCCCAAGTATTGAACCCTGTGGTACTCCACAATTAACCCTGGAGTTTAAAGATGATTTATCATTTACATGAACAAACTGGAATCTGTCAGACAGATAAGATTTAAACCAGCCTAGCGTTGTTCCCCTGATACCTACAGCGTATTACAGCCTTTCTAAGAGAATATTGTGATCGATTCGACTGTATCAAATGCAGCACTGAGATCTAACAGGACCAGTACAGACACAAGTCCATTATCTGAGGCCATAAGAATATCATTAGTGACTTTCAGCAGAGCTGTTTCAGTGCTATGATGAGCTCTGAAGCCTGACTGAAACTCTTCAAACAGATCATTACTGTGTAAATGCTCACACAGCAACTATTTTCTCAAGAATTTTAGATAAGAACGGAAGATTGGATATAGGTCTGTAATTGGTTAAGTCTAGGTCAAGTCTGTAATTTTTCAAGTCATCTCGATGTTGGAAGGAGCTACCTGAACCAAATCTATTTGTTAACATTTACATTTTGAAATGTCCATAACGTGCTATGAGCTTCATGTACAGGTAGGCTATGAAATGTATTAGGGTGCAAAAAGGTCTGCAAGAGACTAACTAGATATAAAACTCTAACATTTTCGCATATCTGTCAGGTTTACTGTGTGTTTTTATATCTTTTTATGTTACTGTACATAGGTGATACACACAGATCATTTACACATTGTTTGAAGGTGTTACATAATTTAACAATTTAAAAGATAATTGTATTCAAATAATTTTGAGCCTAATTCTGGACAGAATAACATCTAACTAAATGTTTTTCATGTTTATTGTTTCATTTTAAGTTATGCCTTTTGAAAAATTAACTATATAAATGATTGATTGATTGGGGCAGTTCAGTGACTGGCGGAAACCACAAGACCCATCATTAAAACTTTACCTGTACAATATGAATGCTGACCCTGTATTTTTTCCTCCTTTATCAGAGATACCTGGAGTCATTTCCTTGGCAAACAAAGTGGGTGTGATTGATTATGCATTGATTGTGCACTAATGTGCAGAACACAACCACAAAAGCACATGCTCATTGTAGAGAACTGGAACTACACATTCACTTATCTAAACATTTGTTGATATTTTGATAAGTTAGTGCTTAAAGTGCTTCTTTATGACTAACTTAATAACTGCTTCTGATGTACTTATTATATGTTGCTGCATCATCTCCAAGAACAAAGGTTGAATGTGTCAACTCGAAGTAGAAAAAAAATGTATTGAAATTATTCCCTGACCTCAGTCACTTTCAGGAAATTAATTGTTGGAACAGTGTAACAATTCCCTTTGAGTTATTAAAATAAAAGATTTTGTAGTTTAAGGCATGTTTCGTAGATGTGTTTAAATTTCTTCCAAAGTACTTATCACCACCTAAAATGTGGAGCCTACTTTCATGTACAATGCCATGTGAAAAGATTGACACAGCTGAGCTTTTTCATCTTTTGTTATGTTACAACCATAAACCTCAGCGGGATTTTAAGCAAAAGACACAAAGTAGCACACGATTGTAAAGTAAAAGGCAAGGCAAGACAAGGCAAGTTTAATTGCACAGCACGTTTCAGCAACAAGACAATTCCAAGTGTTTTACATGATGAAAAAAGTACATCGCAGTGGGATGATAAAGGAAAGGTAAGAAAGTTAGTTAATAGTTTAGACAATCAATCCATGGCAACTCTAAAAAATTTGTTTTTAACCTTGATTTAGAAGAACTCAAGGACTAAATATTTGACTCAGTCTTTTTAGATCAGTGGAGCATAAGAACTGAATGCTGCTTCCCCATGTTTGGTTCTGATTCTGGGGATGCAGAGTAGACTTGAACCAGAAGAATTGAGTCGTCTCGAAGGTTGATAAAAACAACAATAAATATTGAAAATATATTGGTGCTCATCCATTCAGTGACTAGTATTTCAAAAGGATAATGATACATGATTTTTGCTTTAGTTTACCAATAAAAACCTTAATGGCGTGGTGTATATATGTATTCAGCTCCTGACTCAGTAAAAATCACCTTCTAATGCAATTACAGCTGCACGTCTTTAGGGTGTGTCTCGGACAGCTTTCCTCTATGAATTGTATCTATGAGTAGTGTCTGGTACATAGACATGTTACATTACATAAACACGCAACCTGTACACCTTACATAGACACAAAAACATATTTTTGGCACTGATGGAACCCCATACAGCTTTGACTGTATATTTAGAATCATTGCTGTGCTAGAATTCAATTCGATTCAATTCAGTTCAGTTTATTTATATAGCGCCAATTCACAACACATGTCGTCTCAAGGCACTTCACAAAAGTCAGGTACATACATTCCAATTAATCCTAATCATTGAACAGTGCAGTCAGATTCAGTTATTTATTCAAATTGGATAAAAAGTTTTTCTGTCTAAGGAAACCCAGCAGATTGCATCCAGTCAGTGACTTGTAGCAGTCACTCCTCCCAGATGAGCATGTAGAGACAGTGGACAGTCACTGGAACCAAACCTCTACCCCGTCTCACTTCATTTGCAACATCAAACAGGGTTTTTTTTTTTTCCAGTGGTGTCTTTTTTTACTTCATCCATTTTCCCATTCATTTTTCTTTTTTTTTTTGTAGCTTTGTAGCTATATAGTGAAGGAAATGCTGCCACAGCCATGTTTCATATGTTGTGCCACACTTTTCCCATTTTTAGATTTTACCAGAGCTCCGTCAGATGTTCAAAGTCTAGGATATTGGTTTATAACTGAACCTCACTTTAACATTATCTAGAATTGTATCCCTGTCCTATCTAGTGTGTTCCTTGGTCTTCATGATGTTGTTTGCTAATGCTATCTAACAAACCTTTGAGACTGTCACAGAACACTTGCATTCATTAGCTTACTCTCGTTATCAAAGGGGGTCAATATAAATGCAAGCTCCACTTTAACTGTATACATTTTGAAACCATGTATCCTTTTCCATCTATTTAATTGATTGGGTTCTACATTGTGTTGATATATCAGATTAATATACCAATAAAAAACTTTAAAGATTGAAGTTGTAATGGGAGAAAATGTTAAAAGTTGACTTTTGGGCAGAAATTTTCTTGACCAAAAAGCTGCCCAACGCTGCCATCTATTGGTAAATATGCAGCAAGCACGTGCCATTCTACGACAATTGCAGAGTATAAAAACTTTTCTTGAAATAAGTAAAGGTTTTAATTTTTTATTCTTTAACACAATCCAGTAGGCCAACCTTAAACTTAATGGTATGTAAATCATAAAACAGAAAAAACAGTAAAGTGCATGATTAAAAAAACTGTAGAGCATCCTAAGAACCAAACAATCTGATCAACATTGCAGACCCTTAACATACTGGTCCTTCTCAAAAAATTAGCATATTGTGATAAAGTTAATTATTTTCCACAATGTCATGATGAAAATTTAACATTCATATATTTTAGATTCATTGCACACTAACTGAAATATTTCAGGTCTTTTATTGTCTTAATACGGATGATTTTGGCATACAGCTCATGAAAACCCAAAATTCCTATCTCACAAAATTAGCATATCATCAAAAGGGTCTCTAAACGAGCTATGAACCTAATCATCTGAATCAACGAGTTAACTCTAAACACCTGCAAAAGATTCCTGAGGCCTTTAAAACTCCCAGCCTGGTTCATCACTCAAAACCCCAATCATGGGTAAGACTGCCGACCTGACTGCTGTCCAGAAGGCCACTATTGACACCCTCAAGCAAGAGGGTAAGACACAGAAAGAAAGTTCTGAACGAATAGGCTGTTCCCAGAGTGCTGTATCAAGGCACCTCAGTGGGAAGTCTGTGGGAAGGAAAAAGTGTGGCAGAAAACGCTGCACAACGAGAAGAGGTGACCGGACCCTGAGGAAGATTGTGGAGAAGGACCGATTCCAGACCTTGGGGGACCTGCAGAAGCAGTGGATTGAATCTGGAGTAGAAACATCCAGAGCCACCGTGCACAGGCGTGTGCAGGAAATGGGCTACAGGTGCCGCATTCCCCAGGTCAAGCCATTTTTGAACCAGAAACAGAGGCTACAGAGAAGCAGCACTGGACTGTTGCTCAGTGGTCCAGAGTACTTTTTTCGGATGAAAGCAAATTCAGCATGTCATTCGGAAATCAAGGTGCCAGAGTCTGGAGGAAGACTGGGGAGAAGGAAATGCCAAAATGCCAGAAGTCCAGTGTCAAGTACCTGCAGTCAGTGATGGTCTGGGGTGCCGTGTCAGCTGCTGGTTTTGGTCCACTGTGTTTTATCAAGGGCAGGGTCAATGCAGCTAGCTATCAGGAGATTTTGGAGCACTTCATACTTCCATCTGCTGAAAAGCTTTATGGAGATGAAGATTTCATTTTTCAGCATGACCTGGCACCTGCTCACAGTGCCAAAACCACTGGTAAATGGTTTACTGACCATGGTATCACTGTGCTCAATTGGCCTGCAAACTCTCCTGACCTGAACCCCATAGAGAATCTGTGGGATATTGTGAAGAGAACGTTGAGAGACTCAAGACCCAACACTCTGGATGAGCTAAAGGCCGCTATCGAAGCATCCTGGGCCTCCATAAGCCCTCAGCAGTGCCACAGGCTGATTGCCTCCATGCCACGCCGCATTGAAGCAGTCATTTCTGCAAAAGGATTCCTGACCAAGTATTGAGTGCATAACTGTACATGATTATTTGAAGGTTGACGTTTTTTGTATTAAAAACACTTTTCTTTTATTGGTCGGATGAAATATGCTAATTTTGTGAGATAGGAATTTTGGGTTTTCATGAGCTGTATGCCAAAATCATCCGTATTAAGACAATAAAAGACCTGAAATATTTCAGTTAGTGTGCAATGAATCTAAAATATATGAATGTTAAATTTTCATCATGACATTATGGAAAATAATGAACTTTATCACAATATGCTAATGTTTTGAGAAGGACCTGTAGACCTGTAGTGAGGGAAAACACCTCTGCCTGCATTCTCCACTCCTGGTAAGCCCAAAATTAAATGTCTAAACATGCCTATTTTACTGATTGGAAGAGTTAAAATCAGGTGTCTGGGCATTGAATATAAACATCCCACTACTATCTAACAAAAGAAAAACATTATTTTTCAGCTTCCGACATAGACGTTGCATGGAGAATAACATGATCAATTCGAAATTTAACTGGACAGTCCTCTAATTTTATATTTGGCCTTTTTGCATGACGCAGCATCTTTAATCTGCAGCATTTACTGACAGTTTTTACTCTTTTACTCTTACTGTTTCCACATGAATAATTGTATACTCAAAGTCTTGCAAGAAAACATCAGTGAACCCAGAACACAACTGTCAAAAACACCAGAAAGACAGGAGGAGGACCTGCAGTGGTTTTCAAAAATCTACACACCCATTCCATCTGGAGAAAAATAAGCCCCCATCATTATGCTGCCACTTCCATGTGGCCCAAAGATACCTTTTGCAATTGTGTCCCAAAGGTTTAACTTTGGTCCTATCAGAATGCAACACGTTATCCAAAAAGGTTTTGGGAGATTTTTGTTTTCTGTCCCTAATCCTTAGTTTAAACAAAAGAAAAATACAGGAAATGGATTCACATGTAAAAAGCCATAAAAATTAATTGCCACCCCCACAAATCTCTTTTATTTTGCTCTGTTGCTAAGTTTCATCTTGAAGATCATGGAACAAATGTTAATATTACATAAACCAAATTCAAAAAATTTTTTAATTATGTAATTTCAGTAAATAAACATTTTAACTGTCTTACAGCATGAAGTGGTCTAAAAGATCTCAAAAAGCAACACATCATGCCTTGATTGAAAGAAGTGATTACTAATACTGGGTCTCCAGTGAACCACAGTGAGATCCACAAATAGAGAAAACACAGAACCATACTGAACCTTTACAGGAGTGGTTGGCCTATTAAAATATATTCATTCATTCATCTTCTATACCGCTTACTCCATACTAGGTCACAGGGGGCTGGTGCCTATCTCCAGCAGTCTAAGGGCGAGAGGCAGGGTACACCCTGGACAGGTCGCCAATCCATCGCAGGGCAACACAGAGACATACAGGACAAACAACTAGGCACACACCCATTCACACCTAAGGTCCATTTAGAGAGCCCAATGAACCTAACAGTGATGTTTTTGGACTGTGGGAGGAAGCCAGAGTACCCATTGAGAATCTACAAATGCACAGGGAGAACATGCAAACTCCATGCAGAAAGACCCCCAGCCTGGAGTTGAACCCAAGACCTTGTTGCTGCAAGGAAACAGTTCTATCAATTGTCCCACCGTACAGCCCATATATATTAAAATATATATATATACACATATGTAAGAATATACATATGTTTGGTAATTTGAATGTAGAAACTATCATCCAGTTCTGCATTATCTGCATCCAGACGTGAATGTCATGTATTGTTCATAAACGAGTACTTCATGCTTGTTTTTTGCTGGCAACCTCGCCAACTTGTGTCTTTTCCAGTATTGACCATAAAGCAAATTCAAACTAAATTGTAGCCTAAGTCCTTAGAATGTGTCTGTGATGCATTACTTAGCAGATGTTAATTACAACCCCAGAGACCTACATGTAGATCACAGCAATAAATAATCACAATAACACTGCTATTTTTCCACATTACAATAAGGACAACACAGCAATTTGAAAAAAAAAAAACTATTTATTATTTTTCAAACCAAGAGGCAGTTTATGGTTATTACAGACCTCTAATGTGTGTTTTTACACCTATTGCACACAACCAAAATCAGCTCATTTCTACATCTACTACTTAGTAGAACTGCATGAGATAAAATACAAAGCACAAACTAAAAGAAAAACATTAACACACAATACATTTCATATTGTAGCACCATTCATTGTATCACTCAATAGGATAGAAGAATCATTTACACTTGGATGGGCCTCTACATAATTCACAGGCTTATGTTTCCATGTGCCTTTTTCAGAAAGCCTGAAGGGGACCCTTAACATACAGGACTGCTGCAGGTGCCCATGCACACAATGACAAGCAGCTTATAAATTCAGAAGACAGCTCCGGTTTCTCCCTTTTTATTTATTTTTCTGCTCCTTTCTAGGTTTAAGGTAGTTGTTTTAATGTTACTGCTGTCAGAAGGCCTGAGAAAATGTCCAAAAGCAGATGAAAGACAACTATTTAACTTAGAAAGGGACTGGCCCATAGTAGGCAGTGTACGCTGCGACGATGCCTTCAGTGGCAGCCATGTCATCGCAGGCAACGTTCAGCTCACACACCTCTTTCAGGCTGGAAGAAATGGGGGGGGGGGGGAATGAGTCACACCTGTTTAGCATAATTTATTGATGTTACAGTGATTAGCTAAATTAACTACAAACATTTCTACAAATGTCAAGTTCCTAGAAGGTTGGACATGTTCCTGTTAAGCAATTCAGCTTTATTGCCTATTTTTACCTTTCCAGCTGCAGGGGGCTGAGCTGGCCTTGGGCAGCTCTTCTTCTCCTGAGAATAACAGACGCCAGGTCTCTCTTCACAACTACATGGGAATCTGGGGAAAGAAAGAGAGAAGAACTTACTTAAATATTTTTATTTTAAATTCTAACAGAACTATATTTTAAAACCATGAAAATATTCACAATAAAAAAAAACAAACATCTGATTACCTTCAGCACTGGCTGACTCTGAGGAGGAAGAAGAAGATGAAGAGGCAGCAGAGTCAGAGGCTGAGGAGTCTGATTCAGAGGAGGAGGATTCTGAGGATTCCGTGGAGGAGGACTCGGAAGACTCTGAGGACTCAGAAGAGGAGGAGGACTGTGATGTTGAATCGGAGGCTGAAGAGTCAGAGGCAGAGTCGGATGCAGAGTCAGATGCAGAGGATGAAGCTGAATCAGACTCGGATGAGGAAGAGGACGATGAATTGGGAACATCAGCTGCAGGATCAGCGGCAGAATCCACAATGACCTCTGGTTCCACAGCTAAGCAGGACAAAACAAAATGTTAAACCATTTTCCGGTATTTAGATTGTCCAAACACAACACTGTGAGCAATATCAGATGATGCAAAGGTTTTGACCTTACCTCCCATGGACCAACACACTGACAGAAGAGCACAGATGGATAGCAGAGCCAGGGTCTTCATGATGTCTCGTAGATGGGGTCACTCTGTAGTCAAGATGATTTTTTTATCAGTTGCTTTTCCTCCGGTGTCTCGTTCTGTTTCTGTCCCCAGAGTGGAGGTTAATATATACTGTAGTCCAGCTCTGTTGTCAAACCAGACCCACACATTAAACACAACTCTCTGATTGGCTGGAGAATCAAATATCAATGTTTCCGCTTCCACTTGTCATGAACGCTCCCACAAACACCCACACAACCCCTGGCACTGAATCGAAAAACTCATGCATCGTACACAGCCACAAACATTCTTTTCATTTGCCTGTTTGCAGGCTACATGGCAGGGCTTGTACATTTACAATGCCTTGTAAACGTATTCACATTCAAATGGGTTTTTTTCACACTTTGCAATGCTGCAGCCAGAAATTTAAGTGTATTTTGTTGGGATTTTATGAGAATAATTAAGTGGAAGAAAAAGGACAAATGATTTTCATTCTGTAGGATTGGATGAGGAGTGTCTGTGAACATATTTTTTTTCAACTCTTGCCTCAAATTCTAAATTAAATTTTGGTCTGAACTTTGACTTGGTCATTCTAATACGTCTGAGTTACATTGCATTGTAACTCAGATGTATGTTAATGGTCGTTGTCCTGCTGGAAGGTGAACGTCTTCGCCAGTCTCAATTCTTTTGCAACCTCTGACAGGTTTTGTTTTCCAGTATGGTCCTGTTTTTCGCTCCATTCCTTTTTTTCCATTAATTCTGACCAAATTCTCAGTCTCTGTTGAAGAAAAGCATGCCCATAGCATGATGCTGCCACCACAGTGTTTCATGGTGAGGAAAGTGTGTGTTTAAGATGCCACACATACGATTTGATATGTAGGTCAAAACGCTTAATTTTAGTCTAACCTGAGCACCTACTTCCAAATGTTTGATGCCTTCCCTACTTGGGTTATAACAACCTGCAAACATAGTATGAGGTTTTTTTTTTTTTTCAACAGTAACTTTTTTCTTTGTGGAGAGACAGGTTCTCACACCTTAGCTGCAGATGTCTGCAGCTTCTCCAGAGGTAATTTAGTTTATGTGGATGGCCATGTCCTGGTTGGTTTGCAGTTTGCCATACTCTTTCCAGTTAGGTTGTGCATCATGGATTGAGGTGTTTAAAGCTTGGAATCTTGTTTCCTCACCCAACCCTACTTTTAACGTCTCTACAACATTCACCCCGACCAGTCGGCTGTGTTTTTTGGTCTTCATGATGCTGTTTGTTCACTAATGTTCTCAAACAAACATCTGAGGCCTTCACAGAACAGTTGCAATCACACTGAAATGCAATTAAACACAAGTGGACTCTATTTACTAGACAGGTGGCTTTTAAATGGTAAATCATTCCAATTGATTTTATTCAGGGTTTTTCATATAAAGTAAGGAGAAATACAAAATGTACACCAATCTTGTCAGATTTTTGCTTGCAAAAATGTTGAGAACTTGTCAATCATTTTTCTTCCACTTCAAAATCCACTGAAATTTGTGGTTGCAAAGGGACAGAATCTGAATAGATTTATGAGGTTTCAAAACTTTTGCAATGCAATGTGAATACTAACAGTCAACCTGCTAAATTTGAGGAATCACCTTCATGATTCATCAGATTCCCTTTGCACACAGTTATTAGCTAAATAGAATTTGTTAATGCCCAATTGCAGATGTCTCTATAACAGTAATGTAGTCTTTCCTCTCTCAATCATTTTTTGAGGTCAAACCATTATTTTTATATTTATTTTTTCTGACAGTCTAGTACATCTTCTTGAAACCATAGTTTTTATTACTAAGTTATAAGTATTGCAACAACCCCTGCAGGCCTAAAGTGGTGGTGTTACAAGATTTCCATAAAATATCCTTAAGATTTAATTGGATTAGAATCCAATTAAATCCTTAAGATTTAATTGGATTCTAATCAGGGAGACCCAATGGAGTGCTACGTCTTTCACAACTATGTTGCTTTTTGTCCTATCGCTGTTTTGCTGGTACACCCTTTGTCCCAGATGTGATCCCCTACCCCCGCAAACCCCAAACCATAGCCTGAGACAACCACAAGCTACTAATCGAGTGACACAGAACAGCAGTGAGCCTCATTATGCGACAGAGTTTAATTAGAGTGCTGCACAGTCCCTCACAAACCGCAGTCAGCCACTATTTCCAGATCCTACTCAGCCCAGGTCCTGGAGAGATACAGTACAGGGCCACGGCTTACAAACAACAACTGGTGGCCCAACACACTGCCTTGCTTGAGGTATTTCAGTGTATGTGGAGGTATATTTAGGCAGCCCTCATGTGTTGGATGCAAAGCGTTATGCATGCGGCTTTGGCTGCAACTTTCTGTTTGTACGATATGGTTCAAGTGTGGCCTTAGCTGTGGTTTTCTTGATAAAAATAAATATTTGAAGTTTGCAAATTTTGCTTGAATTGTACTGCACTTGTAAAGATCAACAACCATTTATGCTTCATATATAAATATCCTTGAGGACCCCTGATCTGTCAATCTGTCATGTAGGAGACTTAGTCTGCTGCAGAGTGACCTCGGTGTCCGTAATATATGGCAGCCAGCCGTTATTCCTGGTGTCAGTGATTTGTTTTGGACTGTAGGCTGTGTAATTTCAATGTCTGGTTCAGTGTCCATTTTTGTGGATGGGTTTTAGTGTTTGTGAGGGGACAAAGCTGCAAAAAACAATTGCCATAATGTCCCTGAAGAGACAGGAAATACAGTGTCTGGGGCTTTTCTTCCTTGGCATAGTCTCTCCTGTGGTGCTCGGCAACAGGCAGTACTCATTTTCTGTTTTTCCAGGTTGCTGCCTGCCCATGCATGTCAACTGGAAAAACAAACTATGGAATAGATCCTGTGCCATGAATTGTCTCTTTGTCACACAGAGCATTCTGATTTCCTTTATAGGAGATCATCCCACAAGTGGACTATCTCAGAAAATATAACAATCAGAAGCAGAATTAATGTGCTCTTAAGACACAATTTTTATTGATTTGATCTTACTTTAGCTTAAAAAGTATTTATATATTCTGATTGGAAGTCAAATCTCCATACCCTCAGCGCTGTTGAAACCTGTTAGAGGCTGCAGAACACTTGAGACTAGGGAAGAGGTTCTCTTCCAGCAAGATAATAACTCTAAACATGCAGCCTGAACTACAATTGAATGATTTTTATCAGCATTTGGTGTTAGAAAAACCTAGTTAACGTCCAGACCTAAATTCAATAAAAATGTGTGGCAAGACTTAAAAATTGATGCTTACAGATGCTCTCCATCCAATCTGATGGAGCTAGTTATTCTGTAAAGAACAATGGACCAAAAATTACGTCTCCCTATCTACTCCAATCATTTTTCAAACATACTACAAAACACAGCCTTAATTGCAGTAATAGGTTGTTTGACCAGGAATTGACTCAGAGGGGATGAGAATACATTGAATACACTTAAATTTGTGGTTGTAATGTAAAAGAAAATGTGAAAAGTTCACATTATATAAATGCTTTTCATAAAATAAATCATAAATAAGTTGACTTCAGAAATTGTGTTACTCAGAGTAACACCTTTAAGTTTATATCTCTCAGATCTTTGACTGGGCTCTTCTATAGATTTCATTTCACAGCACTTTAAGCACTACTTGGCACAATGCAAACTTCACACCTGAATAAGTGGGACATTTTACATTAATTATGCCACTGAAAGAACAGCTCAAACTTCAATATTTCCATCTCAATGTGTCACAGGTTATGTAGCTGAAAATATATTTTTTTAATGTCATTCAACAATGTTATATTTTTTGTTGTCTAGGTGGTGCATAGAAAGCAATGTAGGCTTTATTGATAGGTGACAAACTATTCAGGGAAAACCTGATCTGATTCAGAGGAATAACATTCAGTCTTTCAAGTTTGCAAAAATTACATCTGATTTCTAGAAATACAGCTGAATTAAAAAGTCCTCTGGAACACTAACTATTAAGAGTGCAGACAAGGAAGCAGAGCTGTACTTTACAACACCTTTCTGTAACTTCTTCACCCGCCAATTGCCCCATTGGAACAGTGTCTGCCTGACCATTACCCCATTTAAATCAATTCAAATATTCAAAAGCTGAGATTCATGGAAATGTCAGAAAAATACCATAACAATAAAGTTAATCAGTTAAAGATGGTTATTTGATCATGAAACTTTGTTCATCAATGACTTTGTTAGTTAATGATTTGATTAGTATTTATTCTACTTTACATAAACATCACCACAGCAGGCGGATAAAATTAATTATAGGAGTCAGCTCCTTTCAATTGCCTAATATAATTTAATTATATTTTTATTTTTCATTTTACCTTTAGTTATACAGGTAAATAATACTGAGATCTCAGATTAAGTGCTAAATAAAAAATAAATATATTGGTCGGTTTTTATGTTTATATGAAGGTTGAAAGAGAGAGGCTTCAAGGCTAAATGTAGACTTCAGTGCTATCAACACGCAACTGTTTTTAAACAATCTTTACAAATCTTTACAAATCTACACACTCCTGTCTTGTGCTAAATTGTTGCATAGAGTGTGAACAATTCAAAGAACTTCCCTACAACTCTACCTATTTTGATCGTTTTTTTTTATTCTTATTGAGTTTAATGAAGGACTACCCCCAAGATAAGGTTTTATTTCAATAGAACTCAATCCAATAATGCTGTAACAAATTTTAAGGAATCTATTCCATTAAACATTTCCTCAGTATTACAGCGTAAGTTTTGCTGATTGTGTAATAGCTTCAATTTGTGTAACACTCCACACTAAAAAAGAGGGAATCCATGAAAAGAGACTGCATTATGTCATTAATAGAGCTTCTTTAACACACACATCTAAGAAGCTAGGAGAAAAAAATGACAATGAATTTGTTGGAGTTTAATTCAAGCTGGAAAAATAGTTTATTATTGGGGAAAAAAAAACATTGCAAAGCTCAAAGAGCAAATAACTCAACAATAGACCAAAACAGTATGTTTTAGTATGTTTTGAATATGTTTCTTTGCATTAGAGATAAACATATACAGATCTCATTTCCTTATTGGCATTTTAATAAACTGTGAATGCAAAAACAATATTTAGGCAATAGGGTCATAAAAACAAAGGGCAAAAATGAGGTATTTAAGTATGATACTTTTCATTACTTTCATTAGATTTTATTTTAACATCCTTACATCCTTACACAATGAGAGCCATTATCCACAAATGGAGAAAACATGGGACATAAGCAAACCTTCATAGGAGTGGCTACCTACCAAAATCCCGACAAGAGCGCATCGACAACTCATCCAGAAGGTCACAAAAGAACACAGAACATCATCTTAAGGTCGGCTGGTCTCACTTGCAAGGTAAGTGTTCATGATTCAACAAAAATAATAAGAAAGAAAACTGCACCTGTGGGTGAGTTTCAAGGAAAAAACCTCTGCTGACCAAAACAAACACAAACGTCCGTCTTACATTTGCAAAAAAACATCTTCATGATCCCAAGACTTTTGGGAAACATTATGTGTGGACGCCTGAGACAAAAAACAGAACTTGAACTTTCTGGAAGGTGTACATTCCATACCATTTGGCATATGACTATCACAAAATTTCAGCAAAATCTATCGTATTACTAGTCGAGCATAGTGATGTGATGGTCCAGGGTGGTTTTGGAGTGGCCTAGTCAAACAGTAAAACTATTTTGCAATTGTGTGCAAATGAAGAAGACATTGCCAGTTTTCATAAACACTTGATGGTAGGTGTTGCAAAATGTTATTAGGTTTAGGTGACAATAACTTTCCATGGGACCACGTTGGTTTAGATAGCTTTTTCGCTTTGTAAATGAAATTCTCAAAACTTTTTCACTCAGGTTATCTTTGTTTGAGTTTAACATTTGTTTAATGTGACACATTTACATGTGGCAGGAAAAACAAAAACAGACAATCTGTAAGGTGGGAATGTTTATTATAGCACTGTAGTAACAGAAATACATTAATAATTAAATAAAATGTTAAAAATAAATAAAAATAAATAATTTGTGGTGTTTTTTAATTGCTGCCAAAAGAGTTCATAAACTTAAAACATTGGAATAGTTTTCCTTCGCCTTCGCCTTGGTGGGTTTGGTTAAAAAACCAAACCCACACCATCAAGTCTGTTCCCTGTGACCCCTCTCAGCTTTACATTTGTTTTCTCTGTCAGCTGCCTCACTTGCAGCCACAAACTAAGTCAGATGGCAGGCGTTGCTTACTGCATATTTCCATCTGGGCTCTGAGAAACGGTCACCTGTCAGGCTTCCCCGATTCCGCCGGATGTATCCGCTTGGCATAGCAGCACCACTAATTATACTGATCCCAGTCTGGGCCTTGAAATTCCCATCTTGCTTGATTGAATATTTTTGGGACAGGCCCAAACTTTTCTTCTCTCTTGATGTCTACAGCCCATCTGTTGTTCTTTTACTGAGCTTCTACAGCTTTTACAGCGAAATAATCATACTTTTAATCCACATTTAGAGAGCCACATATGTTCTCAAGTCAAATATAGAGTTGATTTTAATTTAGATGTCCTATTTCTTCAATGTGTGTATTTGCTACAAATGTGGCTGCTTAGCATTTTTATTGAGGATTTTGAAGTTGGCTTGGATTGTGATGTTCCTATTTTTTGCATACTTTACTATGCAGAATGATTATAACTGTCAATAACAACTCTGCCTTGACTTCTTCACTTCCCCAATTCCTATCTTCCTAGTCTACTTTCTGTCAGTCTCCCTGAGGTTGGTGTGTTGTGGTTTGGACGCCAACATTTGCAGACAGAATACGAAACTGCGCCACATCATTGCAACTTGTGGCCAGTGACCTGTGGTTGCCTAACCAGACCACAGACTGGCTCACACTTGTGTAAACAGACAAAACCTAACATGCACCACCAAACAGGTGAATGTAAACAAGATTCTTTCTCACCATATTACCTGCGCTGAAGAAAGGAAATCACATGACAGGAGAGTCAGATGTTCGGTTTTTCATGTATTTGTTTTTATTTTGATGTTTATTAAATTGGTTACAGTTTCTAATGTGTCTTACAGCTCTGTTTTAGCCTCTTCTCCGGCCTGCTTCACGTTCTGAAAAATAGAAAATTTTAAGGAGTGAATTACCGTAAAAAATATTGTATGAGCACAATACAGGACTGTGTTTTTTAATTTACATATATATGGAAATCTACATGATAGCAAATTACAGTTAAAGCACCACTACTAAATCTCTTCACCCGAAGGAAGAGAGGGTGAGGAGATTAATTAGTGGGCTGAGCTGTCCATCGATCACCACCTGTGATCTAGCCATAAGGTCTGCGGTGTGTGTCACGGCAGCATTCCCAAAACCCATTGGTGGACGCCAGCAGTAAGGGGTGCTGTCAAGCCTTAAGAAGGAGTTCTATCAGGCCTGGTTGGCAGGCCTCCTGAGGCAGCCGACGGGTACCGTGAGGCCAAGCGTGCCATGGCCCTGGCACTAGCAGAGGTAAAAATCTATGGCCTGGGAGGAGTTCAGTGAGGCCATGGAGAAGAACTATCGGTCGGCCACAAAGTGATTCTAGCAAACCGTCCTGTGCCTCAGGAGAGAGAAGCAGTGCTTCACCAACAGTTTTTACAGTGGGGGTGGGGAGCTGCTGACCTCGATGAGGGATATCATCTGGCAGTGGAAGGAGTGCTTCGAGGTTCTCCTCAACCCTGCCGTCACGCCTTCCCTGGTGGAAGCAGAGACTGAGGACTCAAAGGTGGACTCATTCATTACCCAGGCCGAAGTCACCGCCGAAGGTGGTCAAAAAGCTCAGCTCAGGTACCTAAGGTCTATGTATGCTGTGGCACTGTCTTGGCTGACACACCTTCAGCATCACGTGCCAGTCGGGGACAGCGCCTCTGGACAGGCAGACCAGGGTGGTGGTCCCTATTCACAAGAATGGTGTTTTCCAACTACATGGGGATCATGCTCCTCACTCTCCCTGGGAAGTGCTTTATGGACCTGGAGAAGGCATGGTACCCTGGTCCCCTCATGGAGCCCTGTGGGGGGCTCTCCAGGAGTACGGAGCTAAGGTCCAGAGGGGGTCTAGTTTGGGGATAAATGGATTTCGTCTCTCCAAGGGTGGCTTGCCATTTCCGTGTTGGTGGTGTTCATGCCTCAAGTTTAGAAGTTCAAGTATCTCGGGATCTTGTTTACGAGTGAGGAGAGAATGAAGCAGAAGGTTGGTAGACAGATTGTTGCCAGCGCTACAGTAATACGGACCCTTCACTGGTCTGTTGTGGTGAAGAAAGAGTTGAGCCGAAAGGTGAAGCAATCAATTTCCCAACCGGTCTACATTCCTACACTCACCTATGGGCATGAACTTTGGGTCATTAGCAAAAGAACGGGATTCCAGATACAAGTGGCTGAAATGAGCTTCCTCCGCAGGGTAATCAGGCAACCCACTAAAAATAGAGCAATGAGCTCGGCCATCTGGGAGGAGGTGAGAGTAGAGCAGCTGCTCCTCCACATCGAGAGGAGTCAGCTAAGGTGGCTCAGGCATCTGTTCCGGATGCCCCCCTGGACACCTCCCTCTGGAGGTGTTCGAGGCACATCACACCTGGAGAAGGCCAGAGACATGCTGGAGGGACTATGTCTCTTGGCTGGCCTAGGAATACCTCAAGCTTCATGAACTTTGACATTTTCGTACATTAAAACCACAAACCTCAATGGTATTGAACAGGTTTTCTCTTTAAAGGCCATCACAGTGTATTGAATTACTGTGTAGTGGAAGGAAAGTATCTAATTTTACAAATAAAAATTTTTGGGGACCCAAACATGTAGGGGAAGGTGCTCTGGTCAGATGAGACTTTGGAAAGTAAGTGTAGACTTGTTAGTTCAACAGTATATGTCCCTATTAAGTCCTTAAATCCTATTAATTTTCTTGAAAACACAAATTTAAAGGGGCTGCACAGTGGCACAGTTGGTAGCACTGTTGCCTTGCAGCAAGAAGGTCCTGGATTCGATTCCCAGCTGGGGGTCTTTCTGCATGGAGTTTGCATGTTCTCCCTGTGCATGTGTGGGTTCTCAGTAGGTACTCCGGCTTCCTCCCACAGTCCAAAGACCTGCCTGTTAGGTTAATTAGTCACTCTAAATTGCCCTTAGGTGTATGAATGAGTGTGTGCTTGGTTGTTTGTGTGTTGCCCTGTGATGGACTGGCGACCTGTCCAGGGTGTACTCTGCCTCTCGCCCATAGACTGCTGGAGATAAGCACCAGCTCCTCCGTGACCCACTATGGAATAAGTGGTAGAAAATGACTGACTGACTGAAAATTTAAAGGAAGCAATGTTGTGCTAGCTATTGTATTGTACCTAATTGTATTTAATGTGATGAATTCTGATTAGACTAGATAGATAGATAGATAGATAGATAGATAGATAGATAGATAGATAGATAGATAGATAGATAGATAGATAGATAGATAGATAGATAGATAGATAGATAGATAGATAGATAGATAGATAGATAGATAGATAGATAGATAGATAGATAGATAGATAGATAGGTAGGTAGATAGATAGATAGATAGATAGATAGATAGATAGATAGATAGATAGATAGATAGATAGATAGATAGATAGATAGATAGATAGATAGATAGATAGATAGATAGATAGATAGATAGATAGATAGATAGATAGATAGATAGATAGATAGATAGATAGATAGATAGATAGATAGATAGATAGATAGATAGATAGATAGATAGATAGATAGATAGATAGATAGATAGATAGATAGATAGATAGATAGATAGATAGATAGATAGATAGATAGATAGATAGATAGATAGATAGATAGATAGATAGATAGATAGATAGATAGATAGATAGATAGATAGATAGATAGATAGATAGATAGATAGATAGATAGATAGATAGATAGATAGATAGATAGATAGATAGATAGATAGATAGATAGATAGATAGATAGATAGATAGATAGATAGATAGATAGATAGATAGATAGATAGATAGATAGATAGATAGATAGAGCATAAAAAACACATGTAGATCAAGAAACATCAGTATGATATGAAACGGGCTTTAATGTCTGGGTTGTAATGAATTAAACCACATGAATTTGATTCCATACAGTTTGATAGAAAATTGACCTGTTTGTGTTTTAAGGTGCCTTAAAATTACATTTGTTGTGAATTGAAACTATATTAAACAAGTGAATTGACTTGTCATGCAATAGGTAATCTTCCAACAATCCTTCTTTCTACCACAGAGCCTAACATTATAGTTCAGGATATGTAAAGTGATGTTCTTTTAGGAGGTAATGAACAGTTAAAATCCTATCCAGTGTGGATTTAACCTCCAAGTAATGCATTCCAGCACTGTCACTGGTTTTTGTCTCTTCACTATATAAAACTGTATAAAAGTTTCATATCTTGATGACTTCAATAACACAGCAAGAGACCAATTTCAGAATATAACTCACCTTTAGTTCTCCCTGTAAGAAAGATTGACAGAAGTCCCGCACACGCTCTGTGGAAATTTCTCCTTCAGGTAGGAGCCACTTCCTGTCAGAATCCCCATCATATATCCCAACTCGAGGTAGGTCTGTTGACTTCAGGCCAAAGTAGTTGAGTGACTTGAAATTGGACTTCACACCTCCATTGATAAGGACGAATAAGAACTAGAACAAAGAGGCTTAATTACATTATGACATCAGAGGTTGGATATCTTCATTTATCTGGAACAGAATGTCAATAAAGCCTACTGGGATTCTACTTTTACTTTAATTTACGTAACAATTCTGTTTGAACTTGCTGGACATCTATAATGTAAAGTTTTATCTGAATCTATTTTTCTCAAGGAGAATTTATTTCAGGACTATCTTCACCTTGCCAGTGAACTCAGGAGCCAGAGCTCCCAATCGCTTCTTGAGCTTAGTATAGTCTTTACTCCCCCTGTTGGCAAAGATGACAAGGTGTGTCTTCACCTCTGAATTGAACAGGCCCACAGCTGTCTGAGAAAATAAGAGAAAGGCAATTAAACATCATAAGACTGTTAAGATGGCAGACATACTATTTCCACTTGTATAGATCTTCTTTTTAAGACCTCTAACTTGACCAGATCTCCTGCAGTGCTTGAAAAAGTATGGAATTAAAATGTTTATTGTGGCACACCAATGTACTCAGCGCCCTTTACTCTGATATTTCTAAAGAAAATTGATTGCAACTAATTAGTTCAGAAGTTCCCTGATGACTAAATAGAGTACACCTGTATGTGGCTTAATCTTACTATAAATCCAGCTGTTCTGTGAAGGCCTCAGATGTTTGTTAGAGAACATCAGTGACAAACTGCACCATGAAACTTTGAACATCTCACTGAGCACTGTTCAACTGATCATCCAAGACATGGCTGTCCACCTAAACTGATAGAGATGGCAAGGAGAGCAGTAATGAGCGAAATAGCCAGGAGGCCCATGGTAGCACTGGAGGAGCTGCTGTGATTCACGCCTCAGTTGGAAGAATGTATTTGGCATAATCTTTGCCGAGGACACTGCAAAAATGTAGAAGATACTCTGGTCGGATGAGACCAAAACTGTATTTTTTTGGTCCACTGGAAAAACCTTGTGTGGTTGAAAACATTGCAGATGAAACGGTGGTCCAACAAAGTGCTGACTCTGCGGGGCTGAATTTAAATGAGTGATCCACTTTACAGACTTTTTTTTTTTCAAACAGATTTTAAAATCCTATATCATCGTCACAAATATTTGATGCTTCGCATTGGTCTATCAATAAAGTTTCTGTAAAATAAAGTTCATGGTCATACATGAAAAAAATCTGAAAAATGTACAAGTGGTATTAATACTTTTGCATGGCACTGTACATATGTGTTTTAGATTTTGAACTAATTAATTGTTTCCTTTATCTTATTTACTATTTGGTGTTTTATTGTGAACACAAATCTGTCAGATAAAGGCAAGAAAAATGCAACAATGAAGTAACGTTAGCAAAAGCCCTTTTCTGAACTAACAAAGTGGGTGGACTTAAACCCACCACTAATGTTGTGAAAATAATTGATATTTCGATATAATCGATATTATAAAATATATATTTTTTAAAGATAAGAAGAATTGAAATAACCAACACAGCCCTCCTCCATTAAGTGCTATTTAGTTGTAAAGGAATCAGTGGCTAATGTGGCAAATAATAAAACGAGCAGTCTATGCATTGACATAAGTTAAATCCCAGACGGAAACTGGCAAATATGACAGAGACTAGTCAGAACTCATGGCAACCAACCTTACTGGCTGTAGTTGATCACCAATTAAATTATCAAGTAAAATTACAACAAACACTGTTACTAAAAATGGCTTCTGCTAAATACATTTGGGCATCCATGTTTACACAGTAAATAATCTATTTTAGAACCAAATAGAATAATCCCTTATTTGTCTCTTGGTTGGAAATATTTCAGTGTATCAGCAGCAGATTGACAGATAAATGGAAGCACACAGATACACACTAAAATCAGCAACAGAGTAGTGACACTTATAACTTTTAAGGAGACTGAAATAACTACTTATTAGTTTTGGGTTATTTAAGAAAAAAACTTTTTCGACTGTAATTGGATATATTTTCTGATCTTCAGAAAGAACACACTGCCTTGATAATAGGTTGCAGCTGTATCGAAACGGGTATCGAATATCCAGCATTTTCTTAGTATCGGTACTAAATTATAAATTTTTGTATTGGTACAACCCTACTCACCACTTGGTTGTACTCTGTGATGTATCGGACCTCGTTGGTGGTGATGAAGTTCACAAGTCCATCAGCGTCTAACTTCTTGGCCATAGCAAGAACCAGGTTCTCCTCATGGTTATCTACCTGGATCACAGAACATAAATCATCACCCTCACAAAACCCACAGTAGCCCTAATATTTAAGACATGCATAAAATCTTTAAATGGTGTGAAGTACTTTTCTGAAGAGGGTGATGGTGTCTGAAGAGATGTTGAAGTCAACCCACACTTCCTTCACTGTGCACATAGCTGCAGGGACAGACTTGACTTCCTGTGAAGCTGCCAGAAGTTCCTTATAGCCAAGACTCTCCTCATTCTAAAAAAAAAAAAAATATATATATATATATATATCACACTATCTATACTCATTTCTTCAAAAGTATTTCTTAATGATATATTGCGACTCCTTCTTGGCCACTACTTCTGATCCTCTTCCATGAAATTGTAATCATCCTTACATAAATCTTATGTAACCTGACCAATACTGTCTGTGGTTGCAGGGAACACCAGGGACTGCTGGTGGGAAAAGAAATGGAAAAGTAAAAGAGAAAAATGGAGGCTGCCTCAAAGAGTGGTGAATCATCGCTATTTTTGAGACAGTTTTATGAGCTCTGGCAATCTGATTTTTCATTTTCAAGCCTCCATGTGATCATTCTCCGTGAGTCACTGCTCCAATATTTTGGTCTCATGTTGCCTCCAGCATCCAGCTCTGTGCTATCCTCATATGCTCTCTCTCCTCCACTCCCCTTCCTGATGAACCTCCTCCCTGCACACTTACAGTTGTGGACATGAAAGTCTGCAGAGCCAGTCCCACAAGTCTTAGTTTGTATTTCCTGTTAGGCCTGGCATCTTCCCTCGAATGCAGAGTCTGGCCAAAGAAGGTGGGACAGAAGGCTACTGTCTGTTCTCTGCCAAAGGTGTGGTGACAGGAAGTATATCATTCTTCAAAATCTATTTGTGACAGACTCCAACTCCTGAATCAACAGTAGTATAGTTTTAATAGGAGTATGTTACATATTCAGTATCTAGGGATACATCTACCAAAGGAACAGTCCTCTCTTTTGCCATAAACTACAAAAACATCAGTTAGACAGTTGGAATTTGCATCCCTTGGACACAAAATAAGGGCGATTAAAATGTTCTCAAACTATTGTATTTTTTTACAGTTCTGCCAGTGGAGGTTGCATTGAAACAGTTGAAAATGGGACAAATGTATATATCTAGATTTGTCTGGAAAACAAAAAGACCATGCATAAAATTGCCTAGGGACAGCGGTGGTGTGACAGTGCCTTGCCTTAGGCTATATTACATTGTACTTTGGTATAAGGAATGGTTTGAGGCCAAATGGAAGGGGCTGGCATAATCTTTGAGTGAAATTCCAATACAGTCTGTTCTTGGCTGTGTGTAGATGCTGCCAAAGCAGACACGCAACTAGAGAACCTATGTGTAAATTCAATTATCAAAAGATGGTAATTAGAAAAGAAATCTCAACTACACAGACAGGTTAGGATTTTTGACTTGGCCCTTGTGTGATACAAACTTCCAACCATCCAAACATGACTTTAGATTTAGACGATGGACCCACCTTGGGATAACTGTCCTTTGCTAGACACTCTCAAATGGACAAATAGAAATAGATTAGACCTAAGAACAGGATGTCTTTAAGTACCTTCAACTCCGTCACTATGTTGTAAAAGGAATACAATGCCCTCAGGGGGCTAATCCTTTAAAGCTAATTTAAATATTCATGACATGTATAAAGGATCACATAATAACAATACTAATAATAATAATAATAATGTTACGTATGCTCATGTTAAGCATCAGTGGGAAAGAGATATAGAGATGGAGATACCTGAAGAGGTTTGGATGAAGGGATGGAAATCTCAGAGTTGTACAACTAACTCACTTACTTGAAAATACTTTTGTTTGAACATTCTGGTCCATTATTTTAATACACCGGCATGAAAATCAAAGTTGTCCTCAGTTGAATTTCCTTACTGGAAGGAGTGCTACAATTCCAAGCGAATCATGCTCATATATTTTGGTCATGTCAAGTTCTTGTTTGTTTTTGGAAAAAGGTGATAAAACTAATGACCTCAGTGCTTTGTTTTCAAATTAATTTATCTTTTTACACATTGTTTTTTGTTGTTGCCCTAGACTATTTATGGAAATATGATGTGTGTCTTTTTTGGATATTAGCTGCCGCATGTTAAAAAGCCATCAGTAAATGGGAAAAAATGGGACTGTTTTACACATTCGGGGGACTGTATACAGTATGATGCTGATGACTATGTAATGATCTCTGGAAGTACCTCTGCTGTTTGCATGTTCAAAACAACTTCAAAAATAAAGTAAAATAAATTTATTTGTGACAGGAGTATTGTAACGATCCGGTTAAGAAAAACTGCTTTTAAGACTTTACACTCTTCCTCTTTGCCAGTGGTTTAATCATATCTAGCTGTGTTCAAGCTAACATTATGAAAAATTAAGTCCTTATTTAAATGGTGTCTCGGAGCTATCTCGCTAAACTATTCATACCCCTTTATTTTTTCATTTTATGTGATTAACTCAAATTAGTGCATAACTCTATAGTGGAAGGAAAATAATACATGTTTAAATTCAGTAAAATGTATCATGCATACTGGTTTACTTTAGCAGATTTACACTTAAAGACTAAATCTTTTGCCCTCTCATCTTTGTGTAACAGCTCAATCTCAATCAGACTGGATGAAGACCATATCTGAACATCAACTTTCAAATTTTGCAACATATTCTCAGTTTACTTTGGTCTGGATTTTGACTGGGCCATTCTACTACATCCATAAACTTTTATCTAAACTGTTCCATTGAAGCTCTGCCTGTGTGTTAAGGGTCAATGTCATATAAGCCTCCATATATAGTGAACCTCCTTTACCACTGATCCAAGAGGGGGTCTTCAAAGCCTGGGACATCATTTTAAAACCTAGCCCTGTTTTAAACAGCTCCACAACTTTCTTCTTGACCTGTCTGCTGTGTTCCTTAGTCTTCATAATGCAGTTTGTTCACTAATGTTCTCTATCAAGCTTTTGAGGCCTTTACACAACCTCTGGATTGGTACTGAGGTTAGATGACACACAGGTGGACTCTATAAATCTTTGAGGTGCATTCTAAAGGTCAGTTGCTTGCACTGGGCTTTATTTAGGGTTATCACAGTTAAAGGGGTGAATACAAAGATTAGATGTTTTAGGTAACCATTTAAAATGTGTCCTTCACTTTACTAATATGATCAGGTTTTACAGAGGCTGACTCTGTTTACATTCTTCGGTGACTGCCGAAGGCATAATTAATTTCTCTGACCTCCAGGAATCCGATGACCACCACTTCAGCAGAGCTGATGAAGGCCTTAACAGTTTCCGTATCATCCAGTCTTGGTAGGCCGCTTTCTGTGAAAAAAAGACAGATTCATGGCGTTAATGACTTTGTGGCTCTGCTGTCAGTTTCTAAAGCACCGAGGACTCATTGTAATGTTAGCAGCAATGAGAAAGGACAAAGGCACGACAGTGCTTTGGGGTGGATTCTAACATCAGCGGCTTAACAAGCTCACATTAACACAAACTGACAGAGTTTTTAAAAATGTATAGCCTCCTAGATTAAATGTGCTTGCATAAACATTTTTTACTCATCTGAACTCATCTGAAAACGCACTTTTATTCCCTGGCCTTTGGTACAGTCTGAGATTTCTTGTTTTTATTGCTTTTACTTCTGTTTCTATGGCTTTGGTCTTATTGTTGTTTTCAACCCTGTCCTTTTAACTTGTTTTATGTTAATTTGATTTATCTGTGAGACACTTTGTTGCAGCGGTGGTTGTTTTAAAGTGCATTATAAATAAAGTAGTAGTAGTAAATAGGTGTAAACGTAATCAAATGAAACACATGCATTCAGTTCCAAGTTTTGATGCATCACCCCCCTGTGATTGGTTGAGATTACAGTTGTGGCATTCAGGGTACAATCCAGCACAGATTAGAAAAGTGAGTTCATTCTGAATGTAGTCCAGGTGGCGATCACGGTAACTGTTTTTATTTTTTTAGTTTGCTTTGTCTATTTTTGTTGACAGTATTGCTGAGAAGGCTTTTAAATGGACAGTTATATTTAGCCATTGTAATTTTATTAGTTGTCATTGTGCTGCTGGAAATTACATGTTTAAAATGGGGCATTTAGTGAACATTTGAGTTAAACTGTGTGTTGCTTTGTTTTAGTTGTCACTGTGTCTTTTTTTACTCTAAAAATCCTTACAGTGTTTGTCACTGATATTTATTTCTAGCTGTTTCAATTTGTCAACACTTAACTCCAATTTGCTGCCTTTATTCAATTGTTCTTTAAAAATGAACGCCACACTTATGTCTGTTAAGTTTTGTTCCTGCTTTGTTTTTTTTCTTTTAAATTATGCTGGAAACAAATCAAAAAACTAAACAGCAAAAAACATAAGCTTGTAGCCTCCTCAGCTTTGCATTTTAGCCTTTGAACATATTTGTACATAAGTCATATTTAATCGTACTCATACTCGTCGTCTTCCGCTTATCCGGGACCGGGTCGCGGGGGCAGCAGACTCAGCAGAGACGCACAGACGTCCCTCTCTCCAGACACCTCCTCCAGCTCCTCCGGGGGGAGCCCAAGGCGTTCCCAGGCCAGCCGAGAGACATAGTCCCTCCAGCGTGTCCTGGGCCTCCTCCCGGTGGGATGTGCCTGGAACACCTCCCGAGGAAGGCGTCCAGAGGCATCCGGTATAGGTGTCATATTTAATATTTAAGACCAAGTCATATTTAATAATGATTAAATATCAAACGAAAAGAAATACAAGTTACATGTTGGCTTTTGTATTGTCTGTGATTTTATACCTACTGCATCCGCTTCAAGCTGTTTAAAAATCACAGTTTTTTTCTTGTGCAGCAGCTTGAAAAATAATGTATTATAGGCCGTGCAAGTTATTTTTGTTGATCAAACAAAGTAGTTTTTCCCATAAAAATCCAAGTGTGTTTAACCCATTTCAGTGACACCTATTAAAAGAGAGACTGTACTAGCTGCAGCAGCTTCCAGTATGTCATGCCATGTGCTCTGCACTCTATTCTCAAAAATCGCCTGCTGCCCTGGGAGAGGAGAGTAGAGAACAGCTGAAACACAACTCGATAAATTTAAGTCGTAAAAGCAATGTGCTACATTTTTGAAGCAGGAGAACATCCTGTTCTGCAAGTTTTGTCCACACACAAATAACTAGAACTACAACAAAATATGTTGAAGCCTATTAAAACATAAAGTAAACATGCTAACATTAGCAACTTCAGCAAACTGCTCCTAATGAAGCACTGTCAACAGGATCAAGATACAAGTTTGTGTGTTCTCTGGTTGGGACAAAATATCTGTCGCTGACAAGAAAAATCGTTTTGAGAAACTGTAATGTCCAGGACTTCATCAGCAAGTGAGCAAATTGGACACAGTCTCTATACTGATGTGGACCGCATATTTCTGAAGTAGTCTGTTATTTTACAGCATTTGGAAGCTGCAGTGTTATTAAATATATAAACGGTATAGATTTTAATGAAGTAACAGAGTGGGACTCTGTATTGGCAAATGCCTATTCTTCAAAGAGTCAGATCATTATCTCGGACAAATATCCTGTTTGAGACATCCGTATAAGTAATCCCTAACAGCCTATTGCTGTAAGGGTAGCACAAAACTATTCAGTGTGTTAACAGAGTGGCAACACTCTGATGCAGAAAAACAAAGCAATTTACCTTTTCCTGTGGCAATGACAGAGGACATGAGGAGGGTCAGACACAGAGTGATCAGCATGTTTGGACCGATTTAACTCACAGAGAGGAAGAGAAAGCCAACCAAGGAAAGCCAAGGAAACTGCGGCTGTTCTTTTCTGTCCCCTCTGCTCTATCTGTGACAGTTGCCACATGGCAGCCAGCAAGGACTTCAGCAGCTTCGGTGGGTTGTGATTGGTAGTTTTCTGGGAATCAGCCAGGTGCGCTTCAGAAGTTAGACTACCAGCAGTTTTAGACTACGTGTCACTGTGCCAAAGGAGACACGTATGTGTGTGCATGCTTGTTTCCATACCTAACTGTAATGTAACCGTGAGGGAGTCAAAACATATATGATCCGTCCCATTAGTCTTTAATTCTGCGCTGCATCACACATTCATATTCTTTAAATCAGTGTGTTTGAACACTGGTCTTTAAGGCTTGCGTGACCAGTTCAGCACCATGTTTATCCAAAGTGTGGTTCTCTATTTTCACCACAACTGATGGGTGATTACCAGGTTTTTGCTGAACTGCAATCATCTGAATCAGGAGTGTTAAAGCAGGAAAACCTCTAAATCATGCAGGGCAGTGTGGCTTGAGGACCAGGGCTGAAAAACACAGCTTTAAATGTCTCACTTAAATTTGTTAGATGAAGGTAGACATGCAGGATGGTTGCAAACAGCTTTTAAAGATGTTTGTGTGACTTGTAGTTTTCTACTTTCACCACATGATGGAAACATATCCTTTTTATTTACCTTCATGCAAAACAAATCCATGTTTTACTGTACAATCACATATTCATTTTGTTTTAGTTGAAGAGACTTTTAACCCTTTCTTGGAGCACAGTTTAATATTTTATATTTATATTTTGAGCATTAGAAATTGCTATGCAAAATGGATTTAGTTCTACTATTTACAGTATTATATTCACCACTCTGCTTGAAGTTAAATCATAATTTAAGAACTTTTACATCATCCTTAAAACTCCATAAGATCATATGTCCATCGTGTACAGTTACACTGTATAAAACAATAATTTTTCTCACTCTCTGACATATAAATAAGATTACACTTTTCCAGTTTGTCATTTAGGATTGCCAACATTTTTTTGCTTTGCTAAACACCACAATTATAAAAGAGAATTATTGTTCACCACTTTCTTTATATTCAAAGGAAAACATACACTAACATTACTATGCCTTTAAATGATTGGAGAAAGCCCAGATGATGATGTCATGGCTTTGTGGACTTCTGATTATTTCACAACATTTCAGATAATTGGATACACACCTGTAGATGTATTTTAAGGCAACCCTGCAAACACACTGATTCATGGAAATCATGTAAAAACCTAAAGAAATCTGCCAAGATGTCAGAAAGAGAATGGCGGTCCTAAACAAGTGATGTTCCTCCTGGTGTACAATTTCCGGATGCCTGATGGTGCTTTGTTCATCTGTTCAAAGCCTTATATGCAGGTAAAACCATAATGGGAACGTCAAGCCATCAGCAAATAGATAGATTCTGTGTCCTAGAGATGTGTTTTCGTGTGAAAGGTGTGCATTAACCCCAGGACAAAAGCAAAACATTGTGAAGATGCTGGCTGAAGTAGGTAAGAGAGTTAAAACAGGTTCTGAACAAACGTGGGCCGAAAGGCCACTCAGCGAGAAAGAAGTTAGTACTCTAAAAAGAACATAAAAGGCAGTTTGCAAATGCACTCAGAGACTCTGTCTCAACTACATCGGTTATGTGGGCCAAAACCCCAGACTATTGTTAGATGCTAACAAAGGATACCAAAAGCATTTTCATATGGTTTAATGGAGGCAGTACGAGATAACATGGAAATAAATGTATGTAACTTCTGAATTTCAAAAACGTTTTCAAAGATTCTCTCTCTCATTATTCTGATGTTACAGCAAATAGAAATAATGTTAATCCAAACTGACCAAAGGCAGGAAAAGTTTGGTCTGATTAAATATCAAACATTGAGAAAAACTGTTTTGCGTATTTCTACAGCGTATTTAAATATCTGGTTTAAACTGTATCAATTATTATGTGTTGTCACAAGCTCTTTCTTTTGCAGATCAGTATTTCTTAAATTAGCAAGAAAATAACCTAAATGCTGAGCTTTTGTCATCTTTCTGTAAGCTTGATTTGCTTTGTTAGATTTCAACATTTTCTAAATGAATATTAAAAAATTAACAGCAAAAGTTACACAGTCTAAAAGCATAAAAAGTCTTCTTGATGCTTATATTGATTAAAATAGGTAATTCCAGACATAGCAAAAACTACAAAATGGTACAACAGTTAACAATTTATATGAAACTAGACTTTTCCTTAAACAAACGCTTAATTCAGGCAAAAAAAAGGAAAACTCACTTGAAGTTACACATAAAAAGTCTTGCCTATGCTCAGAAATACAATAGGCACATATTGTTGTGAACCCTATGGACTTTCTTTCCATCGTTAAAATTTAAACACATGTTCTAAAAAGACTGAGGAGAAAACAAATGTTCTTCTTTTGAAAAGCTATTCTCGTTGTGCCTTATTTGGTCTTATCCAGAAGGCGGTTTACAAGTGGTCTCTAAAAAAAGAGACACATTAAAGCAGAGATGGGCATGTTTGGTGGGAAACTTTGTGATGTTTAAAGAACCTAAAATACAACAAAAAGAAGAGAAGACAGGAGAGGAGAGGAAGTGTAATAAACATATGAGATAATCAGAAATAACAGCTGGCACACAAGAACAAAACACAATACCTCTGAACCTCTTCAGCACCTCCCTACTATGTTACTGAGGTAAGAAAGAAGGCAAAGTCTGACCTATCAATGATCTAAAACACCTTAACTACCAAAACAAGTTCTGCTCCTTGAAGGAATGGACTAATTTAGAAATAAAATGGTATGCATGTGGATCAGCAGGGGTTGGCTAAAGGTTTGACTCCCAAGGAGCTGGTATCCAGAGCAGGCAGCAGAGGGCACGAATGGTACCATCACATTTGGAGTGATAGTGTAACAAGCAATTCATGGAACATCTGACGGTGAGTTAAAACAAATTGTGTGACACGTAAAGGACATTGGTCAGTAGATGGACTGGAAAGCATTACCAGAACTTGACCTACTTTGGTAGTGGTTGAATTCAAGATTTTCATGAGAACCTTTCATGAGCAGATTGTGGTGCATCAGTAGGTAGGTTACGTTTTCCTTCTTGCCTCTTTTGATTGACAGCAGTGGGTGATCCATAAGTATGAAGAACATGAGAGGCTCAGTTAGCACGAGAAAAGGGACCCAGTCAAGCCTGCACATTGTTGCATTATAAATATTTTTGGAAGTATGTACCAGAGTCAAATTCCTTGTTTGTCTATACAAACGTGACAATAAAGCTGATTCTGATAAAATTGATTGCATACATATAATACACATACAATAAACATCCATGAAAAGGCTTACTGTATTTTATTAAAACTTTCAGCTTCAAGACTCCTTCTCTCAGGAGAAAATAGACTTATTAATTGCTTAGCTGGGATTTCAGCCCATTCTCCCACACAAACTGGCTACATATTCTGAAGGTCTGTAAAGGTCTATTTGAACTCTGAGTTTTAGTTCTTTCTATAGATTTTCTATTGGATCCAGGTCAGGTAATTTATTTAATTTACTATCAGAATCAGAATCAGAATCAGAAAAGCTTTATTGCCAAGTACGTTTTTGGACATACAAGGAATTTGTTTTGGCGTAGTCGGTGCAATACAATACAAATTAAACAGTATAAACATATCTACAATATAATATAAATATATGTGCACAGTTTTAAGTGAGTGAGAGTAAATGTAGAGCAGTATAAGATGCGAGAGCGGTACAACAGTGCAGGTGATATTTGTGCAAGTAAAGCAGGAGTCCAAGCTGAGCGTTAATGTAACGCATAGAGTTGCAGGTTACAAGTGTCCTGTCAGCAAAAAAAAAGGGGGGGTGTGGGGGAAAGGGAGAGTGTCAGGGTGGTTTCCGGGCTTTGTTAACAAGGCTGGTGGCAGATGGGAAAAAACTGTTCTTGTGGCGTGAGGTTTTGGTCCGGATGGACCGCAGCCTCCTGCCAGAGGGGAGAGTCTCAAAGAGTCTGTGACCAGGGTGGGAGGGATCAGCCAGAATCTTCCCTGCCCGCTTCAGGGTCCTGGAGGTGTACAGTTCCTGGAGCGACAGTAGACTGCAGCCAATCACCTTCTCAGCAGACCGAATGACACGCTGCAGCCTGCCCTTATCCTTGGCTGTAGCAGCGGCGTACCAGATGGTGATGGAGGAGGTGAGGATGGACTCAATGATGGCTGTGTAGAAGTGCACCATCATAGTCTTTGGCAGGTTGAATTTCTTCAGCTGCCGCAGGAAGAATATCCTCTGCTGGGCTTTCTTGATGAGGGAGCTGATGTTTGGCTCCCACTTGAGATCCTGGGAGATGATGGTTCCCAGGAAGCGGAAAGATTCCACAGTGTCAATTGTGGAGTCACAGAGGGTGATGGGGGCAGGTGGTGCTGGGTTCTGCCTGAAGTCCACAACCATCTCCACTGTCTTTAGAGCGTTGAGCTCAAGGTTGTTCTGACTGCACCAGTCCAACAGATGGTCCACCTCCCATCTGAACGTGGACTCGTCACCATCAGAGATGAGTCCGATCAGGGTGGTGTCATCCGCAAACTTCAGAAGCTTGACAGACTGGTGACTGGAGGTGCAGCTGTTGGTGTACAGGGAGAAGAGCAGAGGAGAGAGAACACAGCCTTGGGGGGAACCGGTGCTGATGGTCGTGGGTCGTGGCTGGTGGGGGGGAACTTCAGGGTGGGGGTTGGAGGTGCCAAGGCCCCTCTTGAGGTTGGGGAGGTGGGGGTGGTGGATTGTGGCTGCAGCTGTTGGGGGGCGTCGTGGGGGATGGTTGCAGGACTGTCCCTTTGTCTTTCAAAGCGGCAGTAGAACTCGTTCAGGTCGTTGGCGAGGCGTCGGTCGTTGATGGAGTGGGGGGCTTTCGGCTTGTAGTTGGTGATTTGCTTGAGCCCTTTCCAGACAGACGCAGAGTCGTTGGCTGAGAACTGGATTTGGAGCTTCTCAGAGTACAGTCGTTTGGCTTCTTTCACTGCCTTGCCAAACTTGTACTTCATCTCTCCGTATATGTCTTTGTCCCCACTCCTGAAGGCCTCTTCCTTATCCAGTCTTAACCTTCTGAGTTTAGCTGTGAACCAGGGTTTGTCGTTGTTGTAACTCACCCTGGTGCATGATGGTACACATCTGTCCTCACAGAAGCTGATGTAGGAAGTCACAGCCTCTGTGTACTCGTCCAGACTGTTGGTAGTAGTCCTGAACACATCCCAGTCTGTACAGCCTAAACACGCCTGGAGATTCTCCACAGCCTCACTGCTCCACTTCCTTGTCGTCCTCACAACAGGTTTGCCGAGCTTTAGTTTCTGCCTGTATGCAGGAATCAGGTGGACCATGATGTGGTTGGATTGGCCCAGTGCAGCACGTGGGACGGCGTGATAAGCGTCTCTGATGGTGGTGTAACAGTGATCCAGAATGTTGTCCTCTCTGGTTGGACATTTTATAAACTGTCTATATTTGGGGAGTTCGTGGGTCAGATTACCTTTGTTAAAGTCACCAACGACGATTACTAAGGAGTCCGGGTTGGTCCGCTCCACACTCAGTATCTGGTCGGCGCATGCGCTGTGCGACCTGCACGTTAGCTTGCGGCGGGATGTAAACACCGACCAGGATGAACGAAGCGAACTCACGGGGGGAATAGAAAGGCTTACAGTTTATGATGAAGGCTTCCAGGTCTGGAGAACAGTGCTGCTGAATCACTGTCACGTTGTTGCACCAACCACTGTTGAGGTAAAAACAGATTCCTCCACCTTTCGCTTTGCCGGAGAGTTCCGTGTCTCTGTCCGCTCTGTAGAGCTGGAATCCTGCCAGCTGCAGCGCAGAGTCTGGTATTAATCCACACAGCCACGTCTCCGTGAAGCACAAAACTGCCGATGAATAAAAGTCCATGTTTTTCCCCAACAGCAGTTGTAGTTCCTCCATTTTGTTGGGAAGTGAGCGCACGTTAGAGAGAAATATTCCAGGTAACGGTGTTCGTAGTCCACGCTGGCGAAGACGTACCAGCACCCCAGTCCGTTTCCCTCTCTTCCGGCGTTTCACCGCGTGAACAAAGGTGAGCGGAACCTTTGACCAGAATGTCCAAAAATTCCAGAGCAGTAGGTAGAAAAGTTGGAAATAACTCCTCTGGTGTAGTAGCCCTGATGTTCATGAGTTCTTCTCTGGTGAGAGAGCTCCGGGTACCATCACAGAAGACCGTTTTAAAGCAAAAAACAAAACAAAACAATGCGCACCAACACGCCGAGGCGACCATCTGCGGCGCCATCTTGGATTTCTCTGAAACCAATTTAGAGTTTCCTTGGCTGTGTGTTTGAGATCATTGTCTTGCTGAATCCTAGTAGATAGTTGCAGATTTTGTCTTGGTACAGTTGTCTATTCATCCTTCCTACAGTTAAATGAAGTCTGCCAGTGCCATATGCTAAATTACATTGCCACACCATCATGTACTTATCTCTAAACTTCACTGTTGGTATGGTGATTTGGTGGTGATATGCAGTGTTTTTTTACCTGAAACTATGGTGTGTGTTATGATATCCAAAGAGTTCAATTTTGGACTCTTCTGACCAGACCATATTCTCTCAGCAAATTTTTATTGTTCAGCAAACTTTAAACATGCCTTAACATACTTTTTCTTCTGCAATGGAGTCTTCTGTGGTGAGCATTCATGCAGTCAAGTGTATTACTTATTGCTTTTTCTAAAATATTTGTACCTGCTAATTCCATATTTTTCTGAAGCTCGCTACAAGTGACCCTTGGCTCTTGGACAAATCTTACCTATTTTCACTACTCTGACTGAAATCTTGCAGGGAGCTTTTGGTCATGACGTGATCATGGTGTAAGGATGTTTTATCCATTTTTGGATTATTGCCCAAACAGTGCTCACTGGGATATTCAGTAGTTTAAAAAGTCTTCTGTAAAAAACTCCATCAGTATGTTTTAGAATAATAAGATTGATCTTGAAAGAGGTGACACCTTGGTAATGACACCTTTCTATAGGTACCAGCTGATATTAATTTGCACTAAGTGGCAGATTTGGATTGCTTTCTAATACTGATACATTCCCTCCTGTTGTGTGTGTTCAGTATTGTTTCCTGTGTCATTCCATGTTATTACACGTTACTTTATGGACAGCCATGTCCATTAAGATTCATGTGGGAACACCTATTTGATTTATCATATCCTGACTAAAACAGACATGGTGAGAATTTCCAATTGCACCTGTAAAAGTATATTTAAAAAATGTGTGAGGTTCTTAATATCTATTTCACTTGCTGTATGCTGCCTAATAAATTCATATTTTTAAAAGTTTATTAAAATATTTATTCTACGTAATAAGCCATTTTTTACTAGCATTCAAGAAAATTTCAAAAAATTGTCATTTGAGTTGGACTGTTTCCTGTAAATTTGGAGATGTACTGCAAAAATCTATAATCATTGGTGATAAAGCAGCACAATCAAATAATTTTTGACCTTTTTCCCAATGTGTGTGATTTAGTCTTAATCAGTTTCATATTTTCACCTTGCTGTCTTTTGCTCTAAATAAAAGTTTCCCTAACTTTATTTTTTAAATATAGCAGACAGTAATTAAAGTTACTAGAATGCTGACAGATATGCTTTTCCAGCAGTAAAGCTGGCGTTTACAACATTCCTGACACAAGGGAATGCCAGAGACCTAAAGGAAAAGAACAGAAAGTACAGGAATAAATCTGACATGTGAAACTCCTTCAGAAATCGTGTTAAATGTTCCACAGGCTCACAAAGGATAATGTTCAGGATAAAATTACAGGCCGGGCTTCTCATATACAGGTCCTTCTCAAAATATTAGCATATTGTGATAAAGTTCATTATTTTCCATAATGTCATGATGAAAATTTAACATTCATATATTTTAGATTCATTGCACACTAACTGAAATATTTCAGGTCTTTTATTGTCTTAATACGGATGATTTTGGCATACAGCTCATGAAAACCCAAAATTCCTATCTCACAAAATTAGCATATTTCATCCGACCAATAAAAGAAAAGTGTTTTTAATACAAAAAACATCAACCTTCAAATAATCATGTACAGTTATGCACTCAATACTTGGTCGGGAATCCTTTGGCAGAAATGACTGCTTCAATGCGGCGTGGCATGGAGGCAATCAGCCTGTGGCACTGCTGAGGTCTTATGGAGGCCCAGGATGCTTCGATAGCGGCGTTTAGCTCATCCAGAGTGTTGGGTCTTGAGTCTCTCAACGTTCTCTTCACAATATCCCACAGATTCTCTATGGGGTTCAGGTCAAGAGAGTTGGCAGGCCAATTGAGCACAGTGATACCATGGTCAGTAAACCATTTACCAGTGGTTTTGGCACTGTGAGCAGGTGCCAGGTCGTGCTGAAAAATGAAATCTTCATCTCCATAAAGCTTTTCAGCAGATGGAAGCATGAAGTGCTCCAAAATCTCCTGATAGCTAGCTGCATTGACCCTGCCCTTGATAAAACACAGTGGACCAACACCAGCAGCTGACATGGCACCCCAGACCATCACTGACTGTGGGTACTTGACACTGGACTTCTGGCATTTTGGCATTTCCTTCTCCCCAGTCTTCCTCCAGACTCTGGCACCTTGATTTCTGAATGACATGCAGAATTTGCTTTCATCCAAAAAAAAGTACTTTGGACCACTGAGCAACAGTCCAGTGCTGCTTCTCTGTAGCCCAGGTCAGGCGCTTCTGCCGCTGTTTCTGGTTCAAAAGTGGCTTGACCTGGGGAATGCAGCACCTGTAGCCCATTTCCTGCACACGCCTGTGCACGGTGGCTCTGGTTGTTTCTACTCCAGACTCAGTCCACTGCTTCCGCAGGTCCCCCAAGGTCTGGAATCAGCCCTTCTCCGCAATCTTCCTCAGGGTCCGGTCACCTCTTCTCGTTGTGCAGCGTTTTCTGCCACACTTTTTCCTTCCCACAGACTTCCCACTGAGGTGCCTTGATACAGCACTCTGGGTACAGCCTATTTGTTCAGAAAGTTCTTTCTGTGTCTTACCCTCTTGCTTGAGGGTGTCAATAGTGGCCTTCTGGACAGCAGTCAGGTCGGCAGTTCTACCCATGATTGGGGTTTTGAGTGATGAACCAGGCTGGGAGTTTTAAAGGCCTCAGGAATCTTTTGCAGGTGTTTAGAGTTAACTCGTTGATTCAGATGATTAGGTTCATAGCTCGTTTAGAGACCCTTTTAATGATATGCTAATTTTGTGAGATAGGAATTTTGGGTTTTCATGAGCTGTATGCCAAAATCATCCGTATTAAGACAATAAAAGACCTGAAATATTTCAGTTAGTGTGCAATGAATCTAAAATATATGAATGTTAAATTTTCATCATGACATTATGGAAAATAATGAACTTTATCACAATATGCTAATATTTTGAGAAGGACCTGTAGCTGGTGCTGCTTGTAAACATTGTTCAAGTGAAGTCATGGTGGACACAGGGGCAGAAATGCAAAAACAAGTGAAAGCGTGCTGGTTTCAGACAAAAAGAGTGTAGGCCCTCTAAATGTAAATTACAGCATAAAAAAAATTATCATACAAGTTTTAAAATAAAACACTCCTGGTTGTAATATATTTAAACTGATAAAAGAAAATTATGTTATTTCAGAAAATCGTTTTTGTAGAGATGAATTCATGCAAAGATTAAAAAGCCTCCACAATCATGAAACTTGGAGAGAGCTTGGTGTCCTCAATCTGTCACCGCTCCTTTATAGAGCGTCAATGAAGAACGGGTCACGTGGTCACCAGAACCCACGGGCAAGCATAGTGCAATGTATATTTACTGTAAGGTCCACAGTCTAATTGCACATGATACATGTGATGGTTGTGGCTGCTTCAGCTGTTCCTGGACAGACGTGGGAACATTTGTTTGATGCATGAACAAAAGATCCAATGATGAAAGTGATAAATTACATCAGTAGCAGAAATCTTCTTGAAAAGATGATTTCATGATTTCCTAACTTTGTTTAGGACAATTTTTAGCTTTGTTGGCATATATAAAACTAATAAAAAATTATAAATTAACAGTTTTTGTCTTTGATTTCTACCTATTCTGTTTCAAACCACTTATTTACAGATAAACACAAATGCGTGGGCGGTCCCAGCTCAGCAGCAGCAGTTGACACTACCAGTGTGATAGTGTCAACTGGGGCTAACAGATTACAGCTAATGATAGTGAGGCCCAGCTATGCCTCGACCATCACTTACACAACCTCTACTCTCGTTTGGCTTTATCACAGCCTCCATCTCAACTATCCCCAGACCTGGATGAGCTCTTCCTGGCACAGATTGTGGCTTACTTATACAGCTCACACATGCAAATCTTGAGGCTGAGCATGGAGGTAGCATGACACTGAGAAACAGAAGCTTTACAATAAAAGAAGGTAGATAACTTAGATTTTTTGAGACAGGTTGTTCACTGGCTGCACGGTGGAGCAGTTGGTAGCACTGTTACCTTGCAGCAAAAAGGTCCTGGGTTCGACTCCCAGCCGGGGATCTTTCTGCATGGAGTTTGCAAGTTCCCCCCATGCATGCATTGGTTCTCACCAGGTACTCCAGCTTCCTCCCATGGTCCAAAAACATGGTTAATTGGTCTCACTAAAAAATTGCACCCTTAGGTGTGCATGGTTGTTTTTCCTGCATATCTCTGTGTTGTCCTGCGATGGATTAGTGACCTGTCCAGGGTGTGCCCTGTCTCTCACTCGTAGACTGCTGGAGATTGGCACCAGGCCACTGTGACCCACTATGGAATAGGGGGTATAAAAGATGAATGAATGAATGAAGGTTTGTTCACATGAACAAGACTTTCCAGAAAGAGGTGGAAAGTGAATGCAAACCAGAGGGTTTAATCTAAAATGTTACATTAGAGTAATTTCCAAAGGGATGTGCTTCCTTTTTCATTGCACCTGGTTATCAATGCAAGATGTGCTTGTTCTGTAGGGATGCACGCCTCTGAAGTACTGTGTAATGATAATGTCAGAAGTGATAGCAAAGCACTTTAAACAATTATTTACACTTCATCTGAGTAGAAAATTCATGCAAAGTTTATATGTATATCACCAACAAAACCCAAATGTCTTATTATTTATTTAAATAATCTTTAATGAAGTTGTGATTAGTCGGACACAATGTAAAATAAATTTTCTCTCCTGCTGTCCACATTTTCACTGTAGTGAAATTAACAATCCACCTTGACCTTGTGTCTCTGTTCCTGCTTTCAGCCACAGTCACATTTCCTCTAAACTAATGACTTTTCACCACCTGACCACCAGACTTTCCATCCAGTAGCTGTTCATTTGTTTCCAATCTCAAGTTGTCCCAACGGTACCCATACTCCTGACTCACATTTTCTTTTGGATTCTCATTCCCAACCCAAATCTTCAGCGTCTTTCACACTAATCAACATCCCAGGGAAAGATGTGTAAAATGTTTTATTGCATCTCAAGATAAAAAAATTACAACAGTCAAACCTTTACTTTGAGTACATATACTTAGTGATGTCCTAGGGTAAGAGATATATTTTTAATGAAATCACAGGTGGTGCACCAATTAGCATCACTAACACTTCCTATTACAAAATGTAGCTGAGATATTTTTTTTATTTATACATGTTTTGATTAACTAGAACTCTTCTTAACTTCTAAACAGCAATCCATGAAAGAAATGATAAATGTGTGGTAAAGCAACTCATGCCCACTGTTAAGTATAGTGGAGGATCTGTGATGCTGTGGGCTTGATTCACTTTTAAAGGTCACTGTAATCTTGTCAGAGGACATGAGATTATGAAAACTTTGAATAAAAGAACATTTTGCATAAAAATCAGTTTGCCTCAGCCAGAAAACCAAAATTAGGTGATCATCGTTGTTTACCAGGATAATGATTCAAAACCTATGAATAAATCAACACAGATATGGTTGACCAGTCAAAAAATCATCCTTCTTCCATGCCAACACAGTCCCTAGACCTAAACTGCAGATAACCTATGGGGTGAGCTGAAGAAAAGAGACTCTGGAGTCTGGATGATCAAAAGAAAATGTGTAAAACTGAACGGTAAAATAAATAATGATCATAGAATATCTTGCATGTGATTCACGTCCTGGTTGTTAGTGCATGAAAACATTTAAAGCATCTGGGGTTCTGCCCTGATTGAAAGGGTCACCTGTGAATGTGGACAGCTTCAGATGAAGACAAATTTAGCAGAAATGGAAACAAAGGCTCAGAACACACAGTTGGTGTGTTTGTCTACTTTGACCTATATGGACAAATCCCAATCCTATTAGGCTGTTGCCTGCTCACTTAGCCTCAGTGTGAAGAATGATGGTGTCGTGTCAGGGCAAAGTGACAAACAGCACCTGTGGAATCTCTGCACTTTGTCTTGTTTTCTGATTAACTGCTGCACATCTTAACATGAGATGTTGAGAGTTGTTTGGACAGGGATAAAGATATGAAAACAAACATATTTACAATAATTTTAAAGTTGCAACTGACAACATGTTGGCTTTACTGATCAGCTCTTGTGAATAACCAGTCTTTCAGTTATTTAGGTACTGTATTTTGTTGGTGACTCAGGCATCTAAAGTCATGATTATAATTTTAATAAAGGTTTAAAATTTAGTTTTAATTAGAAAAGGAACAACTTTTGTCTTGCAAGTTTTTGCTGAAATCAATGGTTAAAGATACTAAAACCTCAAGTACTTGTAATGTAATTTAAAATGAATTAATATGCAAAACCAATATTGCAGCTTGGAAACCATGACTGCTTTGCTATGTGAGATGATAATGTAGCTGTGACATCACAGCTTGCGTGTGGGAGAGATAAATATTTGTAAAACAGGGGTTTACTAATATTTAAAACCAAATACAAAATGATAACGGAGCTGATATTTCTGTAGCCTCATATGTCAGCGATTAGCATGGTTATTAGCTGTTTTGTCAACTGTTGTATGTAACAAAAGTTTAATTATGATAACCTGCTATTCGAGCTTTACTGTGTTATTTAGAGAACTTGAATAAGTATTAACAGTTGTGGGCACAGTTAACCAAACAGATTTTTCCACTACCTAAAATATTAGCTTCGCTAAATCGCTGAACCGCTAAAAAATTTGCTAAAACTAACTGCTACCCAATAAGATGATTGTCACTCAGTCACCTTCCATAGCTTGAAGAATAACTGAACACTTCTCAACTGCAATTTAAACCTGCCTTCAGCTACCTGCTGTTGCAGGCAGTGTTGCCAGATCTCGCGAGAGAAACAAGCAACCAGCTCCATGAAAACAAGCCCAACTGGCACCCCACCACAATGTGTAAAACAGGGGCCATTTGTAAACAGTATAAATGTATACAATTATCGTGGCATTATACATAAGCAACAGCAAAATTATGCTGAAAACTTTAACCATTTAAATTTAAAATAACCTACATTTTTTGAACAACTTGTACGTTTAAACTCTGAGTAACAGGAAAATGACAGTCAATAAAAAACTCTCTTTAAACTCTGTTTAAAAGAAAGGCCACCCATGTTCCAACTCCAACAGGCCTAGTGTAAAACCATCTTTCCTCGTCAGAAATCACATACGTAAAAATTACCTCAAAGTCTGGCACAGATGATTAAAACAGCATTTACCTGGACTACAATACACCATTGCTATTTTCCCCACTAATGCAACTCATTATGATGCTGTCAATCTGGGCTCTGGTGTGATTGTGTTTGGGGTGTGCAGAGTCAACTTGGGTGGGCGCTATAACCAGGAAACGGGGGTGCAGAAAGAACAAAATACCAACCACTCGTGTTTTGCTTTATTGTAGGGAGCTGGGAGATAATCAAGGGGTTTTACTTGGAAAGAAAGCCAAGATCAAATAAACAACTTCATGTTCAAAAACAAGCCCAAAAAACAGCACGACTCACAAGATTTGCGAGCGACTTTAGAAAAAACAACCCCAAAGTCGCTTAAACTTCTTAGCACAAGATGCTTTCCCCTACGTAGAGGACTTAATGATAGAATTACCTCTTTAGAAAGATTGGTTTAGAACCAGATCTTACCAGTAAAACCCAAATGATTATTAATGTTATCTGTATCATTGTAATATTGACCAGAGATTTTTAGATTTCTCAGCATTTGATTTGTTTTTCTGAGTTCTTTGTGATTGTATTGTAATTGTATGTACAGCGCTTTGAGTGTCTCGTTACTGAAAAGCGCTATATAAATAAACTTACCTTACCTTAAAATAAGCGGACTCAGCAACACTGTCATCGCACAATGATGTTTTGTCACGTGTACAAATTCTAAGTCAAAGGCGTGCCTGATGGACTGATTGAGACATACCCACAACCTGTGGAAGCCCATTTCCGCCATGAAAGAAAAAATGAAAGACCAACAGGAAGTCATAATTTCGACTTTGAAAGTCATAATTATGAGATTCAAAGTAATAATCTTGACTTTCCAAAACAGACAATTTCTCATTTTTTTCAGTAGACATGCTGTTTTGTCTGAGAATGAGATTTACACAGTATTCCATTTGATCAGTCTAACCAGTAAAACACAGATTTTTCCCCTTTTCAATGGATTACAGGTCCTTCTCAAAATATTAGCATATTGTGATAAAGTTAATTATTTTCCATAATGTCATGATGAAAATTTAACATTCATATATTTTAGATTCATTGCACACTAACTGAAATATTTCAGGTCTTTTATTGTCTTAATACGGATGATTTTGGCATACAGCTCATGAAAACCCAAAATTCCTATCTCACAAAATTAGCATATCATTAAAAGGGTCTCTAAACGAGCTATGAACCTAATCATCTGAATCAATGAGTTAACTCTAAACACCTGCAAAAGATTCCTGAGGCCTTTAAAACTCCCAGCCTGGTTCATCACTCAAAACCCCAATCATGGGTAAGACTGCCGACCTGACTGCTGTCCAGAAGGCCACTATTGACACCCTCAAGCAAGAGGGTAAAACACAGAAAGAAATTTCTGAACGAATAGGCTGTTCCCAGAGTGCTGTATCAAGGCACCTCAGTGGGAAGTCTGTGGGAAGGAAAAAGTGTGGCAGAAAACGCTGCACAACGAGAAGAGGTGACCGGACCCTGAGGAAGATTTTGGAGAAGGTCCGATTCCAGACCTTGGGGGACCTGCGGAAGCAGTGGACTGAGTCTGGAGTAGAAACATCCAGAGCCACCGTGCACAGGCGTGTGCAGGAAATGGGTTACAGGTGCTGCATTCCCCAGGTCAAGCCACTTTTGAACCAGAAACAGCGGCAGAAGCGCCTGACCTGGGCTACAGAGAAGCAGCACTGGACTGTTGCTCAGTGGTCCAAAGTACTTTTTTCGGATGAAAGCAAATTCTGCATGTCATTCGGAAATCAAGGTGCCAGAGTCTGGAGGAAGACTGGGGAGAAGGAAATGCCAAAATGCCAGAAGTCCAGTGTCAAGTACCCACAGTCAGTGATGGTCTGGGGTGCCGTGTCAGCTGCTGGTGTTGGTCCACTGTGTTTTATCAAGGGCAGGGTCAATGCAGCTAGCTATCAGGAGATTTTGGAGCACTTCATGCTTCCATCTGCTGAAAAGCTTTATGGAGATGAAGATTTCATTTTTCAGCACGACCTGGCACCTGCTCACAGTGCCAAAACCACTGGTAAATGGTTTACTGACCATGGTATCACTGTGCTCAATTGGCCTGCCAACTCTCCTGACCTGAACCCCATAGAGAATCTGTGGGATATTGTGAAGAGAACGTTGAGAGACTCAAGACCCAACACTCTGGATGAGCTAAAGCATCCTGGGCCTCCATAAGACCTCAGCAGTGCCACAGGCTGATTGCCTCTATGCCACGCCGCATTGAAGCAGTCATTTCTGCAAAAGGATTTCCGACCAAGTATTGAGTGCATAACTGTACATGATTATTTGAAGGTTGATGTTTTTTGTATTAAAAACACTTTTCTTTTATTGGTCGGATGAAATATGCTAATTTTGTGAGATAGGAATTTTGGGTTTTCATGAGCTGTATGCCAAAATCATCCGTATTAAGACAATAAAAGACTTGAAATATTTCAGTTAGTGTACAATGAATCTAAAATATATGAATGTTAAATTTTCATCATGACATTATGGAAAATAATGAACTTTATCACAATATGCTAATATTTTGAGAAGGACCTGTAAATACTCCAGAGAACAATACACTGCAAAAACAGAAACACTGTGGAGGTAAGATGAGCTAAAAAACTGTTTTTAAGATTATGCTAAACTTTGAAAGTTTAATGCAAAAAATATCCTTAAACTCACATGTTCTTCAGCTAAAGTCTGTTACACTATATCCATCACCCATACACTACTTTCTAGGACCTTGTTTATTTTGTGTCGAAACTCTGGATAGTTATAATTAACTGGCAACTCTAGGTAGCAACCGCATGTGTAGGCAACTGGCCGTCTCTGAATACCTTGAATTTGAGTGAAGCTAAAGAAAAATCAGATCCTGTGCAGAACCGAAGAAAAAGTGTGTGTCTGATTCTCTGAGATAAGAACTTAAATATCTGCGTAAATATCTGATGTTTTTCGGCCGTGCATTCATGACTGCAAGGTATACAATTTAACTTATAACCTTTCTTAATGTTGGTTGGAGATTTTCATATGCAGCTGTAATACTTTCCATCTCTGACCTCAGCGGGGAAAGCACATTGCTCCACTGCTCAATAACAAAGGCAGGTTCCTGAATGAGCTTTTGGTGGACAAGCTCCTCAAGTAGTAGCTCAATGTTATCAGCTGTTGGTACTCTTCGACAGTTATGGAGATCCATTATTTCCAGAAGCTCTTCTTTGTCCACACTCTGAAAATCTGAACGGCAAGATTCAAACACCATTCGATCGGACTCCAACATACCTTAGGAAGCTATCAACAAGAGGACTCTTTATACAACCAAGAGCTGCTTGTTCCAGTATTACTGGAGCAAGTTTTATAGGCAGGTACTTCTGTTTTTGCCAGCCAAAGGCAATGATTCGGCCAATGCTTTCCCATTGTTGCTGTCCAAAATCATGACGCAAGTAGGGCACCTTAAAGTTATTGCCCATTGTGCACCGTTCATAAAAGTCCTGCCAAAACTCAGAGAACATCCCTCAAAACTCCTCCATCATCAACAGCCTTTTCTTGCCTTCCATCAGGAAGCACCACTTGAATACATATGTCCTCCTGAGTGACACTTAGATCACAAAAATGTGAAATTAGTTCTTTCAGGATTTGGCCACGGTGAAGAACAAGGATTTTTTTAATCCCTTCTCTCTGAACAATGGGCTCGTCCAAAGAATCAAAGTGTAAAGAAGAAAGCACTGGACTAGATGACTGAAGACAGCGGAAGGGTGTCATCAAGACTGAGACTATCCGTGTTAGAAATGTGTCCTGTGAAAAAGGTAACAGTGCCACTGTCTTCTAAAATGTCAACATTGATTGCTGCATCTAGCTCTTGGACATTGGACAAATCACCCATGTCATCAGTAGAGTAAACTAGGTGAACATTATCACTGCTGCTGTTTGTCAGGTCATTGCTGGTTCCAACATATATGACATCAACACTGTCTGGTGCTTTGGATTGAGTCAGTGGTGTGCAAACCTGATTGTGAGTAGAAAAACTTAAAGCTCCTTGGTCATTTCCACTGGGGTTGTCTGGTCCTGAGTCACTGCCAGTGTCCTTCTTTTTGGTTGTAAGGTAAAATTGCAAAACAGGTAGTTTTGTCTGTTCATAAAGTTCTCCAACGGTAATATGTTGATCAAGTGAATGTTCCTGAAAATCTGTCATGTCAATCTCAAAATCTGTAATTCTTCCTTGTGAATTTCTTTGAGATGGAAAAAACAAACTCACTGCCTTTTCAATTAACTAATTTTTTCTACAGTCCTTTGACACATCAATTTTTCTTGTTCCACCACCTTTCTTTGTCCCAACTTGAAAAAACGTCCCTTCTCGAGAATTCAGCCATCCTTTCTCAACTTTTCTGAGTATTTCTGATGCTAACATTTTCTGAGACCTGCTTATGATCGTTGCCTTTGTTCCTTGAAATCTTGGTTCTCAATCGGTCAAAAAGTTTTGATTTCTGCCCAGCAGGATCATTTTCCCTCCGTCTGCAATATCCAAGAAGTGCAAGTCGATCACCATACGATGGGAGATACTCCTTAAGCTGCTCATCTGTCATGAGCAGGACACTGGAGTCAATCTAGAGAAAAAAATTTGTTAAAACAGTTATTTAACCTTTAAAATGGAAAAAAAAAAGTAAAAACGGCCACATGATAAAACTTCTGTCTTCACTATGTCGCTATAATAGTGTTGTATGATAACTCCTAAATGGTACTGATTTCCTTAATCTAGCTACCTTATCCTTTTCCAGTCGTATGACTTCCTCTGAAACATCCCGTGATTTTAAGAAGTCATATATCTCATCCATCCTGTGACAGTTACAATAACTAATGAATAATGTCTAATAAAAATATACATTGCAAAAGATTTATTATGAACATGATAGTACAGTTGGATGACATTACTGAAAAACATTTCACGATACAAGCATTTTATATCAGTTTATATCAATAATTATTCATTAGTTTTGTTTTTATATCTGAAATACTGCCAAACTGGTGATGTGACCTTTCCCATTTTATTCACAGGTTTCACACCATTATTTATTCATTTATTTTTTAAACAGTTGTGAGGCACAGTGGTGAAACATGAAACTGCTGCTCCGCAAGTTTAGCTTGCTGCTAGTTCACCAGTGAGTGAGTGAGTGAGTGAGTGAGTTAAACGATGCCATCAACCTAGCTGAGCTGGCCTTGAGAGGTTGAGTAGCTAAAGCTTTTCCTCCATCTACATCCTCCAGAATGCTATGTGGTTCTGGATCAGAGTTCAGAGAATATTCTATATATTGAATATTCTATCAGACGTTCTACCTATTGATACTGATCACGTGTATATTGTGATATATATCACTGATTTATTGTCCAGACCTACATGACAGATAGAAACTTTATTTCAGACTTAAGCTCCAGCTTAAAAAAGAACAGGATAACAGACAACTAAACAGCTGTACAGATCTGCAATCATAATCCAATACACAAACAAACTATAAGAAAGTAATAAAGAAAACTCTACCAGTGTCTCCACAACTAAAATTCTGTTTACATTTGTCCCCTAAAATATTTTAATGGTTGAACACTTTCCAAAATGAAACTGTCATCTTTATAAAAACGGTACATGAACATCATCAAAATGATCTTAGTTACTGTCATTTAAACAGACAATATGATAAATTGGATTTTTACAAGAGTTGCAACTTACCTCTGTTTAGGTTCAGGTCAAAGGAACCTCCTCTGTCTGTCTCTTTAGCCCCTGTAGGTATCCTGAAAGTTAAGAATTTAACATATTTAACAGGGCCTGCCTGTTTTTTGTTTTTGTTTTGTTTAGTTCCATGTTTTTCAATTTTCCTCATCTTTAATTGCTTTTATAAATATTGTCAATCTAAAGCTGTAGATCATCAGCATTAGCTTAGCTTAAGTGTACATGAAACTGCTAAGAAAACAGGTTGAAAACTGATGCATATTACCGTACTTACATATTTTACTCTTGTCTATATATCGACAAAAACAATTTAACGGTGAAGAAAGTGAATCACACTATGCTTAACAAAACATGTGCATACAACAAGCTGTGGGGTGTATTTTAACCTACTCGCTAGTGCTTATATTTATGCTGCAAAATAAACATTAATTTGGTGAATTCTTGGAGTGCATTAACAAACTTCTTTTCGCACTCTGAAATAAGAACGATCTAATCAACGGACTACTTCAAAAAACCATGCTAAATATGCTATAACAAGGTTAGCGCGCTTTGACGGTTAACTTGCAGCTAGCTAAGACAACGACCGATGTACACACCACCACATGATCAAAAAGCATTTAAAATGAAGGAATCAAACCGAAACTATCCAGCAGCTTTTCTCTGATACTTACAGTTCACTCGTTTACATATATGATAAAGCCCATCTGCAGGAGTTTCCGTGGCGACACAAAACTAACACAACTATAACCTACGCAATCAAAAAAGGCGAACAGACCTTTTAATGACTTTTGATCCAATAGCAAACGTTACCGAATAATGAGGTCCTAACAGTTTACCCTGGATTTTGGATCATATTTAACTGGATGCTGGAGCATGCTCTTTTTTTAAGGCGGTTGTCTCTAACTGCTCCGGTATCTCGAAATTATGACTTTGAATCTCATAATTATGACTTCCTGTTGGTCTTTTTTTTTTTTTTCTTTCATGGCAGAAATGGGCTTCCATACTCAACAGAAAAGAACCTGTGAATTTTGTTAGTGGACTTAAGGTGGGTAAACCTAACTTAGTGGAAGCTAAATGGCTAATGGTTTCCATAGTTAACAAAAATCCACTAAAATTTGTTCCGCTATTAGTGGATTAGCGAAACCGTGCCCACCACTATTAATTGCAGTCTTTGTTCTCTTTGCAACCTACAGGGGTTGGACAATGAAACTTAAACACCCAGTTTTAGACCACAATAATTTATTATTATGGTGTAGGGCCTCCTTTTGTGGCCAATACAGCGTCAATTCGTCTTGGGAATGACATACAGGTCCTTCTCAAAATATTAGCATATTGTGATAAAGTTCATTATTTTCCATAATGTCATGATGAAAATTTAACATTCATATGTTTTAGATTCATTGCACACTAAATGTAATATTTCAGGTCTTTTATTGTCTTAATACGGATGATTTTGGCATACAGCTCATGAAAACCCAAAATTCCTATCTCACAAAATTAGCATATCATTAAAAGGGTCTCTAAACGAGCTATGAACCTAATCATCTGAATCAACGAGTTAACTCTAAACACCTGCAAAAGATTCCTGAGGCCTTTAAAACTCCCAGCCTGGTTCATCACTCAAAACCCCAATCATGGGTAAGACTGCCGACCTAACTGCTGTCCAGAAGGCCACTATTGACACCCTCAAGCAAGAGGGTAAGACACAGAAAGAAATTTCTGAACGAATAGGCTGTTCCCAGAGTGCTGTATCAAGGCACCTCAGTTGGAAGTCTGTGGGAAGGAAAAGGTGTGGCAGAAAACGCTGCACGACGAGAAGAGGTGACCGGACCCTGAGGAAGATTGTGGAGAAGGGCCGATTCCAGACCTTGGGGGACCTGCGGAAGCAGTGGACTGAGTCTGGAGTAGAAACATCCAGAGCCACCGTGCACAGGCGTGTGCAGGAAATGGGCTACAGGTGCCTCATTCCCCAGGTCAAGCCACTTTTGAACCAGAAACAGTGGCAGAAGCGCCTGACCTGGGCTACAGAGAAGCAGCACTGGACTGTTGCTCAGTGGTCCAAAGTACTTTTTTCGGATGAGAGCAAATTCTGCATGTCATTTGGAAATCAAGGAGCCAGAGTCTGGAGGAAGACTGGGGAGAAGGAAATGCCAGAAGTCCAGTGTCAAGTACCCATAGTCAGTGATGGTCTGGGGTGCCGTGTCAGCTGCTGGTGTTGGTCCACTGTGTTTTATCAAGGGCAGGGTCAATGCAGCTAGCTATCAGGAGATTTTGGAGCACTTCATGCTTCCATCTGCTGAAAAGCTTTATGGAGATGAAGATTTCATTTTTCAGCACGACCTGGCACCTGCTCACAGTGCCAAAACCACTGGTAAATGGTTTACTGACCATGGTATCACTGTGCTCAATTGGCCTGCCAACTCTCCTGACCTGAACCCCATAGAGAATCTGTGGGATATTGTGAAGAGAACGTTGAGAGACTCAAGACCCAACACTCTGGATGAGCTAAAGGCCGCTTTCAAAGCATCCTGGGCCTCCATAAGACCTCAGCAGTGCCACAGGCTGATTGCCTCCATGCCACACCGCATTGAAGCAGTCATTTCGGCCAAAGGATTCCCGACCAAGTATTGAGTGCATAACTGTACATGATTATTTGAAGGTTGACGTTTTTTGTATTAAAAACACTTTTCTTTTATTGGTCGGATGAAATATGCTAATTTTGTGAGATAGGAATTTTGGGTTTTCATGAGCTGTATGCCAAAATCATCCGTATTAAGACAATAAAAGACCTGAAATATTTCAGTTAGTGTGCAATGAATCTAAAATATATGAATGTTAAATTTTCATCATGACATTATGGAAAATAATGAACTTTATCACAATATGCTAATATTTTGAGAAGGACCTGTATACAAGTCCTGCACAGTGGTCAGAGGGATTTTAAGCCATTCGTCTTGCAGGATAGTGGCCAGGTCGCTATGTGATACTGATGGAGGAAAACGTTTCCTGACTCACTACTCCAAAACACCCCAAAGTGGCTCAATAATATATAGATCTGGTGACTGTGCAGGCCATGGGAGACATTCAACTTCACTTTCATGTTCATCAAACCAATCTTTTACCAGTCTTGTGTATTTCAATATTTTGAGCAAAACTGTGCTCTTACCCTGCTAATTGAGCCTTCACACTCTGCTCTTACTGGTGCAATGTGTAATCAATGAAGACTGGCTACCAGGCTGGTCCAATTTAGCCATGAAACCTCCCACACTAAAATGACTGGTGTTTCAGTTTCATTGGCCAACCCCTGTATATTCACCAGCAAACACATTTTATTCTTCAGCTTCTAGCATAATAGATGGATGTAAGAGTTTAATTATAGATGCCACTAGTTTTCTAAAATGGTGTCCTTTGGAGAAGGTCTAATGTGACAAAACTGTATTGAAAATAAAATGCAATCTGCATGGAAGATAAAGTTAATTCTTTTCTGTCTCTGTGGAGGTTTAGAAATGCTTAAGGGCTTTGTGATTTTATTAGCACAATAAAATTTGACATTTAGAGCAATTATGTATGGCCAGATGTAGAAAAAGTTTCTTCTGTGCAACTGTCCTATTACGACCAGAGACAGAGGACCCACATTCAGCCAAACACAAAGTGAAAAGTTAAGGTTTATTTAACAAAACAGGAAGAGAGAACAAGAGACCAGCAGTCAGCTTCCACGAATCACTGAGGACAGAGAGGCGAGTTAGTGGCTGAATAAAACTCAAGACTTGAACAGAGTTAAGAAACGCCACTAACCTTCTCAGTTTGGGAAAGAGGTCTGGAACCCAGAAGAGGATGTGATCCAGATCCTCAGGGGAATCAGCTGAAGCTGTGGCAGGAACACAGAGAGCTGCGATTGTCCTTTTGACAAGTATTCCAGGTAGGTTTGAGAGCCAGGCAGGCTCAGGCTGAATAAACCATTGGCTTGTCTGGGGCGTAGACAGAAAAAGTTTTGAGTTCCAGGGCTAAGACGTCAGACAAGGGGCAGGCTGAGGCATAAACCAGATGCAGAAAACAGAGTCATTATCCAAGATCCAAACAGTCTGACAAGGGGCAGGCAAGATGGCAAAATCCATGAGGCGAGGCAAGGCAATGTCATGGAACGAGATCAGGCAGGAAGGATCGCTGGATAACTACTAACAAAATGCTTTTGAAAATCTGGCACTGTCTGCCTGTCAGAGGGCTGTATATAACTGCAGTGAAATAGGTGTGTGGCATGACGGTGATTGTGCTGCAGCGCAGCAGCAGACAGGTAAAGCAGATGAGTTGATTGCATGCAAGAGAGCAGAGCAGAGCAGGCAGACAGACAGGCCAGAATCATAACATGTTCAAGACAGATCTAGATTACATTTACATGTTGCTGAATAGTACAAGCAAAACATGCAGCTGCAGCAGACTAATGTGTGCAATATAACATTGTGTAGTTGGAAATATGGATATATTACATAAAGGAGGTTGCAACACACATATAGTTACACAGCAGCTATCTACTGTAATTTAATCTCCCGAATGTTTTTTGAACAATATATATATGGTGGCAAAAAATACTATTCTTTTCTCTTTCACTCAAAGTGTTGATGTTCTGTCCTGTTAACACTAAGAACAGGACAATCAGATTATTTTGTGAAATATATTTAAGATAACCAGAGATAAGAGAGAAGGTGAAAAGCTTTATCTTATACTTTTCAATCATATAAAACAGGAATACAGTGTTCCCATTTTTTCCAGTAGCACTTATTTCCTTGTAAAAGCAGCAAACAAAGGAAGTTAGATTGCAAAATAACTAAGCAGAAACTGACATTCTGTTCACACCTAACAAATCCATATGAATTCAAAGTTAAAATAATAAAACTTTTGTTTATGTTTACCGAATTTTTATTTTCAACATAGTGTAACCCCCTTGGGATTTGAGTTCT